>NC_092435.1:17103053-17703053 GCF_036169615.1 Heliangelus exortis | reverse complement strand
CCACGGGACAAGCCCTGGTGGTGGGGACAACCTTGCAGCCTCCAACATGAGCAGTCCTGGTGAGCCCAGCCCAGCTCCAGAGCCAGATGGGACCCTCCCGAGCGGAGCCCCCCAGTTGGAGGCGGAGGATCCCAGTCCCACCAACTCCTTGCCGTGGCCAGAGGCTCCCGAGGAGGAATGCCCAGCCCATCCCACCACCCTGGACTTCTCCAAGTCCCTGAAGAAGTTAGAGGAGGTGAAGCAGACGGGGCAGAGGAGGAACAGTGAGCACGTGAAGGAGAACGGGGTGGAGGTCACCCCCGTGGTGGGGACAGTGAGCGAGGAGAGGAGGATCCTGGAGACTGAGCTGGGGAAGTGCATCGAGGACTTCCGAAGGATCAAGATCCCCCTCACCTTTCCCAACAAGAAGAGGCAATGGCAGAGTGAGCTGCTCAAGAAATACCATCTGTGAGAGGTCACCTCCTCCCAGGGCACCTCCTGTGCTGTGGGGTCACCACCCCTGTCCCTGGGTGCCATCCCAGGGTGACTCTCCAAAGGAGGGACCTGGGCTGGTGAAGGGATCCAGCACAGATCCTATGAGGAAGGGCTGAGGGAGCTGGGGGTGTTGAGACTGGAGAAGAGGAGGCTCAGGGGAGACCTCATCACTCTCTACAACTCCCTGAAAGGAGGTTGGAGCCAGGGGGGGTTGGGCTGATATCAGTGGGACAAGAGGGCACGGACTAAAGAATTTTTTCCTAATATCCAACCTAAACCTCCCCTGGCAGAGCTTCAGCTCTGCCAGGGGAGGTTTAGGTTGGATATTAGGAAAGGATTTCTTTCTGGAGAGGGTGCTCAGCCATTGGAATGGGCTGCCCAGGGAAGGGGTGGATTCTCCATCCCTGGAGATATTTCAAAAGAGCCTGGATGTGGCACTCAGTGCCATGGGCTGGGAACCACGGGGGGAGTGGAGCAAGGGTTGGACTTGATGAGCTCTGAGGTCCCTTCCAACCCAGCCCATTCTAGGATTCTATGATTCTGTGACTGCTCAGGGCCAGAGGATGGCTGGGGAAGCCAGGAAGGAGCAGGAGCTGCAGTGTGTGCTCATCACCCTTCCTGGATGGCCCTTTGCTCTCCAGGAGTCCCTGGTCCCTCCCCGTCCTACCAGAGGTGCCTGAACCCCACACACAAAGGGCTCGTCCCACATCCCAGAGAGTTTCCAGGAGCAGCTCCTGAAGGGATTCACTCCTCTGTGTCCTTCTCTCTTTGGTCTGCTTTGCTCAGAGCTGCACTCTGGCCCCTTGGATTCCGGGAATTTATTTCCATTCAGCTTCAACTCCCTGGAAATCCAGATTCTTTTTTCCATGCTCTCCAAAGTCAACTTCGGAACACGAGGCCCATTTTTCTCCAGGTCTTTTGGCCCTCAACCTGAGTGGGAGGAATTTCAAGTTCCCTTAGGCCAGGAGCAGAGCCTGACCCTGAGCACAGCCCTGGGCACAAGCTGGGGAAACCTGGTCTGGTTTCTACACCTGGTCTTGTTTCTACTCCTGGGTTTTGTTTCTACTCCTGGTCTTGTTTCTGCTCCAGGTCTTGTTTCTGCACCAGGTCTTGTTTCTGCTCCTGGTGCTGTTTCTGCTCCTGGTGCTGTTTCTGCTCCAGGTCTTTTGTTTCTACTCCTGGTCTTTTGTTTCTGCACCTGGTCTTTTGTTTCTGCTCCTGGTCTTGTTTCTACTCCTGGTTTTTGTTTCTGCTCCTGGTCCTGTTTCTGCTCCAGGTCTTTTGTTTCTGTTCCTGGTCTTCTTTCTGCACCAGGTCTTGTTTCTGCTCCTGGTCCTGTTTCTGCTCCAGGTCTTTTGTTTCTACTCCTGGTCTATTGTTTCTGCACCAGGTCTTGTTTCTGCACCAGGTCTTGTTTCTACTCCTGGTTTTTGTTTCTGCTCCAGGTCTTGTTTCTGCACCAGGTCTTGTTTCTGCTCCTGACCTGCTGCATGATGCTGGAAACCTCAGCTCCTGCCTCTTTCTGCAGTTCTCCTCCTTGCCAGTGATTGCACATCAGTTTTTTGCTGAGTGCTGCAAGGTCAAGCAACCCTTCTTGTCTGCAGCCACCAGCGCTGTCCCCATCCTGGTCACGGGGCAGGAGGAGCAGAGCTCACCAGGACACTGCCTCCTGCCAAGGGAATAAACCTCCCACCTTCTCCTCTCTATTTATTTTCCCCAAATGCTTCGGCTTTGCTTGAGCAGCAGGAAGCCATTAATTACCCAGTGACAGCGTTCTGCAAGCATCCCTTAATTGAATGCCATTATCCTTTAATTAATTAAATACCAATTAATTACCAGGAACATCGCATGACATGAAGCAAATGCCATCAGCTGGTGGAGACAGAATAATTTAAAAAGCAGCCAGCGAGGCCCAAATAATGACAGCAAGGACCAGGAATTGTCCAGCAAAGGAAGGCACGGAGATCCCAGAGCCTTTTCCCTGGAGGCAGGTTGGGATGGGCTGGTGGGAAAAGACCCCATCCCTCTGGGAAAGCTTGGGAGAGCTTTAGCCTCTCAAGCTTGGGGTATTCACCAGCTGCTTTCTGCTGGCACCACTCCTGGGTTCAAAGCTGGTCCAAAATGTCCCAGCAGCTCAGGTCTTCAGCCACCAGAGCTGGATCAAAGGAACTGAAATATTTGGAAGGGCACACGATGGTGAAATCTGTGGCTGCTGCATTTGGTTGTGGAGTAGCTGTACTTTTTTTAATGCAAAATTTTTACTTTCCTTCTGGAGCAAACAGAAATGAGATTTTTTTTTTTTAATCTTTTTTTTCCCCCCATGGAGGAGAAGCTCTGAATTCCCAGCAGTCACCTTGCAGGAGAGGTTTCTGCAACAGCAGCACTGGGGCCTTTGGGTGCAAAGCATGGGGCACAGCCATGGGGCACAAGCCATGGGGTGCAAGCCATGGGGCACAAGCCATGGGGCACAAGCCATGGGGTGCAAGCCATGGGGTACAAACCATGGGGCACAAGCCACGGGGCACAAGCCATGGGGCACAAGCCATGGGGCGCAAGCCATGGGGCACAAGCCATGGGGCACAAGCCATGGGGCACAAGCCATGGGGTGCAAGCCATGGGGTACAAACCATGGGGCACAAGCCACGGGGCACAAGCCATGGGGCACAGCCATGGGGTACAAAGCCATGGGATACAAGCCATGGGGCACAGCCATGGGGCACAAGCCATGGGGCACAAAGCCATGGGGCACAAAGCCATGGGGCACAAGCCATGGGGCACAAGCCATGGGGTACAAAGCCATGGGGCACAAGCCATGGGGTGCAAGCCATGGGGAACAAGCCATGGGGCACAAGCCATGGGGTGCAAGCCATGAGCTGTTGCCATGTCCCTGGTGAAGCCACCATGGCTCCAGTCCTTGGCCAGAGCCAGCCAGGGCAGGAGCAGCTCTGACCCTCAGTCCCTACCCCACAGTTTGCAGCTCTGGGACAAGAGACCCCCAAGCACCACCCTTGGGTGCTCTGCTCCATGGCTTTGGGGCTGGAGCCCTTTGTGCCATGAAACCCACTTTGTTGGGGGTTTTTTTTGTGTCTTTCTTGGCCATGCAAAAGCCAAACCCTGCAGGTGCTCGTGGTGGCAATGGGACAAAGCCTGGGAGAGGGGACAGGAGAGGTCCCTGAGGTCTTGGATGTGGGGAAAGTGGTGAGTGGGACAGCCCTGGCCACCCAGCCACCAAGGGGTTAAAGCCTCCCGTGGCCCGGAGCCCTCTGCCAGCCAAGCAGAGCTAATGGCTTATCTCCAAGCAGTGCTTAATGGCCCTCAGGGAGGTTGGTAAATGGATTACATTTTTATTTTAAACCAGCAGCAAAGCCAGGAGCAGAGCCAGCCAGGGGAAGGCAGGAGTTGATGAGATTAAAAGTCTTTTCCAACCAAAACACTTCTGCAGAGGGATGGGGAAGGCAGAGCAATGGAATAATGACCCTTCCAGAGGGAACTCTGGACACACAGCTCTGTTCCTAAGGGTCACCATCAAACACCTCTCCTCAGAGCCTGAGCTCTGCCTCCTACCTCTTGAGGAGAACTTTCCTTTGGGGTGACCAACTCTGCCTTCAGGTGTCAGAAAGCTCCTCTGCCAGCAGGAAAACCAACCCTGTTCCAGAAAAAGTTGGGACTGGGACCTGGGGAGAGCAATTTGTGGTTTTGCAGCCAGCCCTGACACCTCCTCCAGGATGCTTCCCCCTGGCATCCAGGCTGTGCTGTCCTTCAGCTGCCTTGGGAGGTGCTGGGGGTGTTCCCAGGGAAGGCTCTGGGGTTGTTTCCACCTGGGAAATGCCCTTCAGGAAACACTGCAAGCAAGGGGAAGCCATGCAGAGGTTTTTCCAGGCTGTGTCAGGGATTCAGGCACATCCTGGCATCCTTTCTCCCAGCAGTGGGGCACGGGAGGAGGTAAAAAATCAGAGGGATGGTCCTCAGAGGTGGCTGTAAGGACACAGACTGGGAATGACAATGGCCAGACCTGGATGCAAACACTTCTTTGACTTCACCATCAGAAAATTCACACCAGCAACTTCCCAAACCTTTTCCCTGTCCCAGAGGTAACAAAAAAGCCATGACCAATGCTCTGCCCTGGTGGTTCTGAAGGTAAAATGTTTAGGACTTGAGAAACTTGAAACTGCTTGTTTTCTTTAAAAAAAAAAAAAAAAAAAAAAAAACGAAATTTCTGATCAAAACAGTTCCTTGTGCAGCCAGCAAGGAGAAAAGCATCCTGCTTTGGCTCCATGAATGCAGGGATTTAACTGGGATAATGATCCTCCTGTTCTCCTGCAGGAATGAGGCAGCCTCAGTTATGTCAAATAAACTTTTTACTTTCCACCCTCCAATAATTAAACTGATCTATGGTTCTTTCCCAAGCTCTGGGATATTAAATTCAGGATCAATGAGCTTTCCAGAACCTGTAAATCAGTCAGAGAAGGAAAAGCCCAGCCTCACCCCACTGCTGGGTGCTGTGGGCCAGGGGGGTCCCCAGGAGGATGGGAGAGGGGGGGGTCCTTGGCCACAAGGGGCTGAGGAGGTGGGAGAGGAGCAGAAATCTCTTTCAAGTCTCTTTCCCTCCCCAGGTGTGAGGTTTCCTTTGGGTTTGGGGGAGCTGGAGGGGGGGAAGCCCCAGGAGGGCTGGGGAGGTGATGGTTTTCGGGAAGGATGGGTGGGGGTGGCAAAGAGGAAAGAGAGAAATCACCTCCTGCTTGGCAGAACCTCAACCCCCTGCCTGGGAGATGAACACCCAAGGAATCCCATGGGATTTGCCTACAGATTGCAGCCTCCAGCCAATCCTCCTCAGTTCCAGCAGCCCCAGCACTGCCTGGGAATGGAGGGGCTTTGTTTCCCTTTGTTTCCCTTTGTTTCCCTTTGTTTCCCTTTGTTTCCCTTTGTTCCACTTTATTTCCACACTCCTTTAGCAGAGACCTCTGCTCTCCTGGGACCCACCTCACTGGGCCAAGCCCACCCCTTTTAGGGGTTTCCATGGAGGGTTTGCATCCCAGCTCCTCTCCCTCCTGCTCCCATTTTCCCCCGGGGCCAGCATCACCAGATGGGATGGGATGGGATGGGATGGGATGGGATGGGATGGGATGGGATGGGATGGGATGGGATGGGGTGGGATGGGATGGGATGGGGAGGTTCTGCTGGGGCTCAGCCCTGGAGGGAACCTTGTCCCAAAACTTCCCCTGAGGATGCTCCTGGTGCCAGCATCCCTCTGCCAGCAAAGGACCTGCAGAGCAAAGGGGGTCACAAAGCTCTGCTCAAATCACAGAATCACAGAATGGGCTGGGTTGGAAGGGACCTCAGAGCTCATCAAGTCCAACCCTTGCTCCACTCCCCCCGTGGTTCCCAGCCCATGGCACTGAGTGCCACATCCAGGCTCTTTTGAAATATCTCCAGGGATGGAGAATCCACCCCTTCCCTGGGCAGCCCATTCCAATGGCTGAGCACCCTCTCCAGAAAGAAATCCTTTCCTAATATCCAACCTAAACCTCCCCTGGCAGAGCTGAAGCTCTGCCAGGGGAGGTTTAGGTTGGATATTAGGAAAAAATTCTTTAGTCCGTGCCCTCTTGTCCCACTGATATCAGCCCAACCCCCCCTGGCTCCAACCTCCTTTCAGGGAGTTGCAGAGAGTGATGAGGTCTCCCCTGAGCCTCCTCTTCTCCAGCCTCAACACCCCCAGCTCCCTCAGCCTCTCCTCACAGGACTTGTGCTGGATCCCTTCCCAGCCTCCTTGCTCTTCTCTGGACCTGCTCCAGCACCTCAATCTCCTTCCTGAGCTGAGGGGCCCAGAACTGGACACAGGACTCAAGCTGTGGCCTCCCCAGGGCTGAGCACAGGGGCAGAATCCCTTCCCTGGACCTGCTGGCCACGCTGTTCCTGAGCCAGCCCAGGATGCCATGGGCCTTCTTGGCCACCTGGGCACACTGCTGGCTCCTTATTTTCTGGCCAATCATATGTAACTTCACAGCATCAAGGGACTCTTTGGGTGGGAAAACCCCTTTAGGGCCATCAGGTCCAACCCATCACTGCCCATCCCACCCCATGTCCCTCATCCCCACATACCCAGCATCTGAAACCCCTCCAGGGATGATGGGGACTCCAGCCCTACCCTGGGCAGCCTGGGACAGGCTCTGATGATCCTTTCCAGGGAGAAAATTTTCCTACTATCCAGAGGAAAAAAGGCAAAAAAAAAAAGGCAAATGAGAAGGAGCTGGAGTGGGACCCACTTGCTGTTTAAAATGCAGGAGCAGCCAGAAGCTGTAGCTGCTGTGTAATTAAATCAAACTTGCTCAGTAGATGAGGAAGCATTTATCGAGCAGCCTCTTGGTTCCCAGAAAAGAAAAAAAAAAAAAATTACCATGAAGTTTTCAGGAGAAGGTTTTTTTTCTACCAGAGAGGCAAGAAAAAAGAAAACAACTTGCAGAAATCCACTGAGAGAGACAAAAATCCAAGGGGCTCTTCTGACACTTCATGAAATAATTGGTGTTATCAAAAGGAAATAAGCTGGGTTTTGGTGTTTTTTTTTTAAGCTGAGGAGCACTGAGAGAACCTGCAACCTCAGAGCCTGGACTGGGCTGAGGGACACATGGAAAGTGCCAGGGAGGGGGGGGAGCCAGGAGCCCCGAGGCTGCTTCCAGGTTGCTGCTGGGAAGAGGGGATGGCAAAGGGACAGAGCAGATGGTGGGGACAGGAAGAAAAGAGGAGCCCCACAGAGCAACCTTTGGGCAGGCAGGAAAACAGACTGGGGAGGGGGGTGGGGAAGAGAGGGGATTTCTTCTGCAGGAGTGACCCAGGCAGGGGAAAAACTGATCAGGGTGGGGGGAAAGGTGCTTCAGGCCTGGGAAGGGTTTAGGGGGGCTATGAGCAGGAATTTCTTCACCTAAAGGGCTGTCAGGCCCTGGTCCAGGCTGCCCAGGGAAGGGGTGGAATCCCCATCCCTAGTGCAGTCCCCATCCCTGGAGGGGTTTCTAAACCCAGGGACATCCCAGTGACAGGGACATCCCAGTGCCATGGACATCCCAGTGACAGGGACATCCCAGTGCCATGGTTATCCAGTGCCACAGACATCCCAGTGCTATGAACATCCCAGTGCCGTGGTCATCCCAGTGCCAGGGACATCCCAGTGCCAGGGACATCCCATTGCCATGGTCATCCCAGTGCCACAGACATCCCATTGCCATGATCATCCCATTGCCATGGTCATCCCAGTGCCAGGGACATCCCAGTGCCACAGACATCCCAGTGCCACAGACATCCCATTGCCATGATCATCCCATTGCCATGGTCATCCCATTGCCAGGGACATCCCATTCCCCCAGCATCTCCTCTCAGGAACAAAGCCACCAGCAGCCAGGTTAAAACAAAAACCTCCAGCTCCTTGGTGCTTTGCAGTCCCAGCTTCTTAAACAGTTCATGAAGCAGCAAGAGGCTTGCACAGCACATTTCTCCTGAAACTCAGCAGGGACAGGACCTGACCCCGGGGCAGAATGAAACCATCCTGAGGTTCCTCATCTCTGCTCCAGCCAAATTTGGGCCATCGAGTCTGCTCTGAGCAGAAATGGGCAGATGTCCCCAGGAAGGGGGGGGTGTAGGATCTGTCCTGCCACTGGTCACAGCTCCATCACCTGGGGCCATGAGATTGGTGATGTGGCCCTTGCTGGGGACCTGGGAGGTTCAGTGATGTTTCTTGGAAAAATCCATTTCTGGAGAGAACAAACAATTACTGCCAGGTAACAGCAAGAGCTGGGGACTCAGAGGCAAAACAGCAGCTTGGAAATCAGGCACTGATTGTGTTGGGAAGAGCTCTGGCACGAGTGACCTGATCTGCTTGGACTGGGAACCAGGGCTGGGCTCTGACATCCCATGGCAAGGGCTACAGGGAGAGGGGTGAGGGTCCTGGAGGGGGTGTGGGGGGTCCTGGAGGAGGCATGAGGTGTCCTGGAGGAGATGTGGGGGGTCCTGGAGGAGGTGGGGGGGTCCTGGAGGAGGCATGAGGGGTCCTGGAGAGGGTGTGGGAGTTCTTGAGGAGGTGTGGGGGTGGTCCTGGAGAAGACATGAGGGGTCCTGGAGGAGATGTGGGGGGTCCTGGAGGAGATGTGGGGGGTCCTGGAGGAGACATGAGGGGTCCTGGAGGAGGTGGGGGGGTCCTGAAGGAGATGTGGGGGGTCCTGGAGGAGGTGAGGGGGTCCTGAAGGAGACATGAGGGGTCCTGGAGGAGATGGGGGGGTCCTGGAGGAGACATGAGGGGTCCTGGAGGAGATGTGGGGGGTTCTAGAGGAGATGTGGGGGGTCCTGGAGGAGGTGGGGGGTCCTGGAGGAGGTGAGGGGGTCCTGAAGGAGACATGAGGGGTCCTGGAGGAGATGGGGGGGTCCTGGAGGAGACATGAGGGGTCCTGGAGAGGGTGTGGGAATTCTTGAGGAGGTGTGGGGGTGGTCCTGGAGAAGACATGAGGGGTCCTGGAGGAGATGTGGGGGGTCCTAGAGGAGATGTGGGGGGTCCTGGAGGAGGTGGGGGAGTCCTGGAGGGGGTGTGGGGGCTCTTGAGGAGGTTAAGGGGGGTCCTGGAGAAGACATGAGGGGTCCTGGAGGAGATGGAGGGGTCCTGGAGGAGGTGTTGGGGGGTCCTTCAGGCTTATATTTGGGTTTGGAGCAGTAGAAACCACCCAATCCTTGCAGGCATGAGCAGGAGGAGCAGAGGTGTGGCTGTGGTGGCTCTTCAGAGCTGCTGGGGGAGAGGATGAGCAGAGGAAGAAGGGAAGGAGGGAGGTTTTTCCCCTCCTGCTGCTCCCTGCCAAGCTGCCACTTTGGATTTCATGCTTGCCAAAGCGTGAGACAAAGAGCTGAGGGCTCTGAGCAGGTCCCCACACTGCTGCCACGGAGCAGCCCCAGCTCTGGGGTGGCCAGGGATGGCCAGGGATGTTCTGCTCCATCTCCATCTGGAGAGGGGCTTGGGTGCCAAGGAGAGGGAGGTGTGGGGAGGGGGTCAGTCCCTGTGTGACCTCCTCTGGAGCAGGAGGGAATGAACAACAGCTGGGCCAGGCAGAGGGAAAAGCAGGACCTGGATTTGCTGGGTGAGGTGATCTGGGCCATGGCCCTGGCTCTGACCCCCAGGACTCTGCCCACAGGGGGCTGAGGATGGACCCCAAGGGAGGATGGACCCCAGGTGAGGTTCCCAGGAGGCAGGGTGGGGGTTGCCATGGGTCCACACACCCTGGATGTTCTGCTGGAGATGCTCTGGGGACTCAGGAGCTGCTGGGACCCCCCGAATGGGACATGACCTGGGCTCTGGGGGGGCTGCAGACCACCCCGACCCCCTGAGGTTTGGGCACAGAACCTCTCCACTCAGCTGGGTCACATCACCAAGAATGAATGGCCCTGAAGAGCCTCCCCTGGGGCACCCACCCACACCCATGGGTGATCCTATTTAAGCTTGGCCCAGGCTTCCCCTCCTTCCCTAAGCTGGGCTGGAGGAGCTCTGCTCACCTTGTTCCTGGCTCTGGAACCCTTGGATGTGGCCCTCACTCTGCTGCTCATCCTCCTGGATTCTGCCTGATGCTCCTGACCCCTGGGCTGACTTCCCAGCTTGGATCTTGGCCCTGCCCCATGCTCAGTGTCCCTTTAGGGTTTGTACTCTGGGTTGGACCTGGCCCCAGGGTCCTCTGCTGGGAGCCCCAACCAAGAAGAATACCTTGGGGAAAAAGAAGAGGAGGTAAGGTGATCTGTAGTGTCTGGATTTTCTTCAAGGGGTTTCATGCCTTTTGTGAAGGCAAAAAGAGTTTGGTTGAGGGAAATGAGTTTTCTGTCTAGAATGAGGCAGGAAAATAAAAAATTTTTCCCCCCACCTCCCCTGTCTCATCAGGTCCCCAGCTCCATCACTCCTTGGCCAGATGCTAAACCTCTTGGATCATCACCTGGGTGCAGGGAGCTGCTGGAGGCCACGACCCAAGAAAAATCTATTTTGGGAACATTTAAAATGTGCTTGTTTTCCAGCCACGTGTGAAAATGTGTGACACCTCGAGCCCTCGTTTATTTTTCCAGAATAAACAGGATCTGGGTCACTGTTTATTGACCCCACTGTGGCCTCTTATGGCTCCTCTGGATCCTCCTCTCTCCTAGGAGGGAGATTTTTTTATTGGGTAGCAACAGCCAAAGTGTCTCCTGCTCTCCTCTGCTTTCCTCTCCCACCCACTGCAAGGAACCAAAGTCCTTGCTGGATCCCTGGAGCTCTCTGCCCAGATTCTCCTTGAGTCCTTATCCCCACCAACTGATGAATATAGATAAAGTGCTCTGAAAGATGCATGAGGAATGTGCCAGCTCTCCTCAGAAAAGGAAATGTGCATCTCTTCCAGAGCTGGGAACACGCCAGGACCTTGCAGAAGGTACCTGAGGTTCACCTGATTGACCTCATAAATATGGAGAGATTTAGGGGGGAGATTTTCTCCCCATCTTGCTTGGGTTCAGGTTGCTGTCTGGGTCCTCATTCATAACCCCTTGATGATTGTGTGGAGTTTTACAGCCTAAAAAGCAAAAAAAAGTATTAATAAATTCAACAATTCAGAGTTTCTTTGCTGCTTTTCCTATTTATCCCTGGATTGGTTGCTCTTGAGCTTTGTGATGCCATTTTTGCCTTGGGGGAAGATGGAAATAGAGAGGTGATAAATCCCCCTGAGGAGATCAGTGCTCCCCCCTTCACCAGGCCACATCCAGCCCAGGCTCCTGGGGACACCACTGGGATAAAAGTTGCCTTGGGAGCTGCCCAGGAGCATCTCTTCCATCTCATCCTTCTGGCCAAAGCAGCTGCCAGGCAGCAGGAAAGTTCTGTGTTTGTCAGAGGCACCTCTGCTGCCTCCCAGCCCAAGCTTTGTGCCCAGGGGATGGATGGGGAAGGATGGGGAGTGTTAGTGCAGCCCTGGGAACCTCGTGTTCTTGTCCAGCCCCCATCCTGTGATGGGAATCCCCAGGTTAACAGCTCCAGCTCTGCTTCAAGCCATCATTTTCATTCATTTTTGGGGGGTCTGTCCCAGGGAGCTGAGGCTTTCAGTGAGGGATTTCCTGCAGGAGGTGCAGATCCGGGTGGGATTGAGTTTTCCCAGGAGGGAGGTGCTGGGCTGAGAGCTCTGCTGCCTGGCCAGGGGATGCATCATTTCAGGGCTAGGAATAATTCCTGACCTGGAGGAGTTTGGGTGAAGAAAGGACCATCCCTCCATGGTCCCAAAGCCAAGGGGTATAATCACCATGCCCAGGGATGAGCCTGAGAGAGGAGATCCTGGGAGGAAATCCTCTGGGATGAGGGTGCTGAGCCCCTGGCCCAGGGGGAGCTGTGGCTGCCCCATCCCTGGCAGTGTTGGAGCCCCCAGGCTGGATGGGGTTGGAGCAAGTTCCCAAGGAACATCCCCACCCTCCCCAGCACAACAAAACCTCCTCTGCCCCTGCTTTCCTCTTCCTCTCCACAAATCTAAAAATAAATTGCAGGGAGCAGACCGAGGCCCAGCAGCTCTGGAGAGCAGCAGGAGGGAGCAGCAGGTTGGGATCCAAAGCAGGAGCTGGCATTTCCCTCCCCCTTCCCCCCCTGCCCAGGATGCAAAGGTCTCCCCACATCTGCTGCTGCTTTGCATGCCCACCCCTCTTCCTCCTCACCTGCTGGGATGAAGGCTCCAAGGACCAGGGCTTTGATCTGGGGACATCAGGAGCTGAAACCTCAGGTGTGAATGTGAAACCCTCCAGGGAAAGAGCTGCCCTGGGTACCCTGGGGGGGGGGAGATGCCAGCACCCAACAGCAAGAAGCTGCCCTTGGCTCTCCTGCAGGCATCCCAGGGCTGCCCCAGTCATCATTCCCAAATCCCCTCGTCCTTTCCTGGGTGCTGTATCCACCCCAGGAGCTGGAGCTCTTGTTTCTTTGCTCCTCAGCAAGAGCCTCCAGAGATGAGCTCAGGAGTGAGTGGTGGCCCCTTACAGCAAGGCTTGGGATGGAGCCCAGGGAAAGGGAAAAGTTCTCCTTTATTCCTTGTGTTCTGCACCGTTCACTGGAAGCTGAACTTTTTTGGGACATTGGAAAAGAATTTGCACTTTGGGGGTTGATGGACACCACGTCCTGGCTGGTGCAGCTGCCCTGGGCTCCTGCTGGGCAAAGGGACCCAGGGCCCTGAGCTCTGAGCACAAATCCTTGGTGTAAGGCTCATTCCAGAGACAAACCCTGGCTGGTGCCTCCTCCACCAAGGTCAAGAAGAGTGTTGGGGGCAGCATGAGCTCCTAGGGACCAAAAATCCTCTCTCTGGGCCAAGGTCTGAGCTGCTGCCCAGTCCTTCTGCCACCTTTCCCCTGGCAAAGGAAGGGTCTTGTTCCCTTTGCTGTTCCCACCTCTATAAATACCCAAGGATCTCCTGAGCACCTTGTTCTAGGTGTCCTCCTCCTGCCAAAGCTCTGTGACATTTAATCACTGATTCACTGCAGGCCTTAAACACCTCGTTAGGTTTTTGTGGGGAAATTGCAGTCGGGTTACGAGGCGCCCATAAAAAAAAAATCCTCCATCCTCCTTCCCTCAGGGTGACCTTGTGGCTGAGCTGTGGGTGTTGATGCCTCCCTGCAGGACCTGCTGAAGATTCAACTGAAGAGGCCCAGGAGCCCGTTTGCCAAGTCAGAAGCAGACAGGAGGCTGAGACCCCTCCTTCCTTTGGCAGCTGTGGAGGGCAGGAGCTTCAGAGCCCAGTCAGACATTGCATCCCTCCTCTTCCCTCAGCAGCCCTAAGTGATGCTCACTGTGCTGTTCAGAGGGATCTTGGCTTCTGCTCATCCATGACCAGCAGCTCCCCAAAGCCAAGGGGCTTGGGCCCCAGCCAGGGCCCCCCTGGGCAGAGGAACCAGTGTCTCTCTGGAGAAGCATCTCCCCCCCTTTCTTCTGCAGTCCCAAAGCCACTGCCTTGCCTGGGCTCCCAGACTGCAGCCCCATTCCTGGATATCTCCTGCTGCTTCTGGAGATGACGTTGGTAGGTGGGAACTTGATGCTCTGAGCAGAAGGTGCCCTCTGGGTCAGTGGTTCTGCAGGAAAAGGCTGCCTGGCCCTGGCCTGGCCCCACAGCTCCCTGCAGACTGCCCACCCCTTCCCTCTTCCTCTTGCTGCATTACTTGTCCCTAAATGCCCCCTCCAGCTCCTCCTGAGCTATTTCAGAGGACCCAGAAAGCCATCCCAAACGTGGGAGGGGGTCTCCAGCATCCCCCCCCCCCTTGCAGCCTGCTCCAGAAGGGGTCACCAGGAGCCAGATGCTGCCAGCAGCTCCTTGCCCACATTTCAGCTCCTTGCCCACGTCCTCCCTGAAATGCCACCCAGGTAATGGATGTCCCAGCCCCTGCTCTGCTCCTGGCTGAGAGGATGGCTCTGCCCTTCATTCCCTGGCAGAGCTCAGGAATCATCTCAGGAGGAGGAAGGGGAAAGCCCTGGAGGACCAGGGGACCAAAGGAGCTCCAAAGCAAAGCTCAGGATGTGTTGGAAAAAACCTCCTGTAGCCCCGGTGTGACCTTCAGGCAGCAGGACCACAAGGTTTGAAGGCACCCAGGAGGCTTTAAGGAAGCTGGAAGGGGAGGTGGGATGCCCATGGAGTCCTTCTCCCCCCCGTGCTGTGGAGAGTGAGCTCCAAAGCCTCGTGGTGCATCTCAAGCAAGCTGCTCCTGCTTCCTCCTGGCCCTGGTCTGGACAGGACTGGTTTAAAAGAGGTTTGGGAGTGGGCTGGGAACCCAAATGCATCCAGTGCCAGGGCAGTGGTGTTCCCTCTGGTGCTGCTCTCCAGGCAGCTGCTGGAAGCAGCCAAGTGATGGTGTTAGAGGCTTCTCCCTTGTCCTGGTCCTGCCAGGGGGACCTGGCCTGGTGTCCCCTGATCCCAGCTGCCCAGAGCTGAAGGGCAGAAACTGGTTCTGGGGGGGTTCTGGGTGCTGGGGGGGCTGTGCTGGTGTCCCCACCTCCTGAGGGACTGTGACACTCGGGGAACAGGGCCAGCATCCCACTAGGTGGCACAGCAGGACCAGGGCCACCAACCTTCTCCTCTCCAGCTGCAAGTGTTGGGGGTGCAGAACCAGGACAGCCCCCAGACCCTCCCTCCCTCCTGAGCTGCTCCTGCCGGCAGGTTCTCCAGGTGGGAAAAAACCACAGGAAAAGGTACGGACGTCTTCATGTAAACCCCTAACTCTGCCCGGAGCACAGCCACTGCCATGGCTCTGTGCTGCTGGTGCCACCCATCCCCGGGGTGATGCTTCATCCTGGAGCCTGGACCTCACCCCACTTCGTATTCCTCCCCTTCCATTTTTATGCTCTCCCACCCCGAGCAGCTGTGGGAGAATCCCAGAACCCCAGACTGGCTTGGGTTGGAAGGGACTGGGACTGCCCCAGTGCCCCCCCTGCCATGCTCAGGGACACCTCCCACAGCCCAGGGTTCTCCAAGCCCCATCCAACCTGGGCTGAGACACTGCCAGGGATGGGGCAGCCACAGCTTCTGGGGGCACCCAGGGGCTCAGCACCCTCACAGCACAGAATTCCTCCCTCCCATCTCCTCTGCATCTCCCCTCTTGCAGCTGGAAACCCTTCCCCCTCCTCCCATCCCTCCCTTGTCCAAAGTCCTGGAGCCCCTTCATGTACTGAGGAGGAGCTCCTGGGGCAGGGATGTCCCGTGGTGTCCCCAGTGCTGGCCTCGGAGATGTTCCGAAGGTCCAGCCCAGCGCGGGGCTCTGCTGCCCCAAGCGCTGCGCAGCCGAACGGCACCGGCGGAGCTGATGGGAGGGGGGGGGAGGATGTGGAGGAGCCGGGGAGGGGGTGAAAATCCTGTTTTCTCCCTCATCTTCACCTGGAGAGGGAGGGATGGGGGGCAGGTTGGTTGTGTTCGGGGTGAGGACCCCGACCTGGAAGGGGCAGAGGTTAAAAATCACGAGGGGAAAAAATCCCATTCGTGGGTGGAATGAGCTGTGTGGTCCCGGTGCTGGCTCAGCCGAACCCGTAGGAGGGGTGGGGGCTCCAGTGGATATTCCTGAGGTGCCCCATGGCCCCAGCAAGACACAAGGTTCCTGTGAAGGGGGGGGGGGGGTGCCGATCCTTCCTCTCCTGATCCACATCTTTGTTCTCCCCCCCTTTCCCTGGAGAGGGCCTGAAGGTGAACGGCACAGCCAGGAGGTGGGACCTCCCCCCCCTGCCCCAGCAGGACCCTCACTCAGCAGCCCGGGCTCCATGTGCCCCTCCAGGTGAGCAGCAAACCCCCCCCTGTGTGTGCTGCACCCCCAGATGCTCCCCAGCTCGGGGTTTGTCCCCTCTTTAACCACCTTCCTGCTGCTGGACACAGAGCTGGGCTTCAACGGGACAGTTCCCCAGCTGCCTTTGGGACCCCATCTTCTTCCTGCTTCCAGCAGGGTTTGGTGGTGGTTTGTTTTGTGTGGTTTTTTCACCCAAAACCTTCCCAGGTGTGACTGGATGCACTCATGTCCCCCACCTCCCCCCATGGGGTTAGGGCAGAGCAAACATCCCCCTCCAGCACTCCCAGGGCCCCATTTTCTTCCAACCAAAGCCAACCTCGGGAGACACCTCCCACCCTTGGGGTGCCACTGGGGCATCCTGGAGAAAGGAGTCCGGGGAGGCAGGGATGGTGAAACACTTCCTGGGGCAAGGGAAGGGGATGGGAGGGAATGGGATGGGATGGGATGGGATGGGATGGGATGGGATGGGATGGGATGGGATGGGATGGGATGGGATGGAATGGGATGGGGCGGGGTGGGGTGGGGTGGAGTGGGGTGGGGTGGGGTGGGGTGGGGTGGGGTGGGAGGAAGGTGCCGGAGCTGTTTGCTGAAGGAAAATTGAGGTGAGCCAGAAAGTGCCAGGACTTGGCAGAGGTTTCAGGAAGGAATTCTCCAGCTCCGGGGCCTCTCTGCTTCACACGGTGCCAGGTGAAGCTCGGGTCTCCTTGGTGACGGATTAGAGGATTAGCGGCTGGAGCGGCGCTCCCTCCTTCCCTCCTCCTTTCTTCCTTCCTTCCCTCCTCCTTTCTTCCCTCCTTCCCTCCTCCTTTCTTCCCTCCTTTCCTCCCTCCTTTCTCCCCTCCCTCCTTCCCTCCCTCCCACCCACTCGCGGGTGGGTTCCTCCCCGCAGGGCCATTGTTCTGTGGGAAATCTCCCTGCCCAGGAAGAACCCAGCACCAGCCCAGGGAAGGGGCAGGAGGGTGAGGAACCCATCCCACTGCCCCGTGCTGGGGTCACGGCAGCTCCCTGGCACTCGGACATCAGGATGTCCATGTCCTGGGGGACAGGGACCCGTGGGATGTGCTCATGGGGCTGCAAAAGCCATCGGTAAAGATGGGATTTCCCTGCCAGAGAAGCTGTGGCTGCCCCAGGCCTGGGAAGTGGCCAAGACCAAGGTTGGATGGATGATCCTGGGCTGGTGGAAGGTGTGGTGTGGGTGAGAGGGGAAAACGTCTGGAAAGGGAGGATTTGTCCCCATAATTACCCCATGACAATGGGGGGAAGCTTGTGAGGACCTTTCCTCCTCCCAGTACAAGTCAAACTCCCCCTTCCCAGGGCTCCCCGGAGGTGTCCTGGCTGGGGCTCTCCTGTCCCACCTCCCAGCACCACTGTTTGCTGTCTGTTACTTCAGCATTCATCGTGTTTAAGCAGCACTTAAATGGGGCTGGAGAGATAATCCTGGAGAGAAAAAACAATTCCCCTGTCCTCCTCCCTCACTTTCCCCCCCGGGCCTGAATTACCCCAAATAAACACTCCCTTGGGGTAATGATTAACTTTAATGGCTGGGTCCTGGCTTCAGCACCATAGGGGGGGCTGGAGGAGGTGATGGTCCTCAGGATAAAGGAGAGAAGGTCCAGGATTGAAGGGGAAACGTGGTCAATCCCCCCAGGGACACGACCCCAGGATTGTCACCATTGCCCCCCAGCCCAGACTGAGGCTGCTGAGCCCCTGGCCCAGGTTGCCCAAGGAAGTTGTTCCATCCCATCCCTGGCAGGGTTGAAGGCTCCAGGTTGGATGGGGTTGGAGCAGCCTGGGCTGGGGGAGGGGTCCCTGATCATGGGAAGGGTTGGAATGAGCTGATCTTGAAGGTCCCTTCACCCCCAAACTGGTCTCTGGTTCCATGACTCCCAGCACCTTCTGAGCCCAGGTGAGCACCAGTGGGGGCTGACAGCATCCACAGGAAGGTCCCATTTGTCCCATCCCTGGGTGCCACCAGAGGCTTTGCCCTGCCTGCTGGGGACTGCATCTCCAGCCCACCCCAGGCTGAGCTGCAGAGATACCCCAGGAACCCTCCCAGCAGCTCTTTCTCTCTTTTATTGTGTTTTCCCAGGTCAATGGATAACTTTACAGCCCGAAAACATCAAACAGAACAACCCTGGGCAGGCAGTGTCCCAGCTGAGTCACCTGGTGGGGAAGGGGCCATAAAGTTCAAAAACAAACCCATCCTGAAAGTCATGGCCATGGTGCAGAGGTGGGTGCTGGGCTGGCTGGAGGTGTGGGGTGGGCACCCATGGCATCTTCCCCACATCCCAGGGGGTTTGGGGTTTCTCCCACCAGACCCTGGGCATAGGGTGGCACCGTGCAGGGATTTTGCTGTCCTGGAGCCATGGAAACTTCCTTCCAAAATCAGCTCAGGGGGGCAGGAGGGAGAGCAGAGCCTTGCTGATTGATCCTCATCCACACAGCTGAGAGGTGGAGGTGGGTGGGTTGCAAAAAAAGCAAAAAAAACAAAAAAACCAACCAAACAAGCAACCAACCAACCAACCAACCAAAAACAAACAAACAAACAAACAAAAAAAACAAAAAAAAACCAAAAAAAAAAAAAAAAAGAAAATTATGAATGATGATGATTTGGAAACCTGACTGGAGCTTTCCTGCAGGGACACCCCAAAGGGAGCTTCTGTCCCCACCTCCCATGGCTAAGGTTAAACTGGGACAGGAGGGTCCCCAGCCACCACGTGTGCTGGTCCTGGGGCCACCTGGGACCCTTCCAGAAGGATCCCCATCCCACAGCCCCATCCACACTGCTGCCACCTCTGGGGATTTCCCTGCTGCAGCCCCAGGGAGGAAGGACCCTTGGGCTTTGCAGGCAATAAACCAGCCCCTCTCTGGACTTTCCTGCTGGTGGGGCAGATCTGCTCTGTTCCTCCCTATCTTGGTGAGCTCAGCAGGAACCCTGTGGCTGCCTGGGCAGAGCAAAGTCCAACGTGCTGAAGGAGAGGTTGGGGGGGAAGGGGGTGCCAGGAGGTGCTCAGGTGCTCAGCCATGTGGTGCCTTTTGCCACACTGAGCAAAGCTGAGCAGCATCCCAGCTCTGTCCATGACCACAAATCCCCAAGTGAGTTCCCACAGGTCCTTGCACAGCAAATCCTTGCTGTTCCCAGCACCCAGCCCAGGATGGATCCACGGTGACCTCCACAAGGATATGCTTGGCCTCCAGACCTCCCCAGAGCCTCTGGTCCATATTTTCCTAAAAGTTTGCTCTGCAGAAGCTTCCGTCTCCCTTCCAGGTCCCAACCTCCCTCCTCTGACATCCCCTGGGAGCATGGGGGGTCCCTGGCTGCAGCCCCCAATTCTTGTTCAAGTGATGGTGAAATCTGGAAGCAACCAAGGGAGGAGAAGGAGTGGGGAACCATCCACAGGGTCTAAAAGGCAGAGGGGAAGGATGGAAACCAACTCATCTCAGCAATGGGTGGGATTCATTCAGCAAGGAACCAAGTTGGAGCTGAGGGAACCTCATCAGGAGGCACCTCCCAACACCACCAGGGTCACACCATGCACCTTCCCCACCTCACATACCCATTTTCCTACCTAAACCAAATGGAAAAAAAAATCTGCTTCGGGTTTGTTGTGTTTTTTTCCCCCTTTTTTTAAGCCTGGAAAATCAAGAGATGTGCAGAAAACAGAAGAACCACCACTGCTCCATGGGATAAAATTTTATTACAAAATATGAGCTGGATTAAGAGCTGTAGGGGAGGTTTGGGGTGTGGGAGGAGAGGGGAGGGGTCTGTAACAAACAAAAACAACACCAGAAAACTTCCACCCAAGTTCTCCAGGTCCCAGTTGTGGGTTTGTTTGGTTTTTTTCACATTGTGTTCATCTCTGACAGTCAACAGCCACCTCAGTCCCACCACACCACACAGTGCTCTTTGCCTATTTACAGCAATTTTTTGGGGGGTTATTTTTTATTTACAGTGATTTGGGGGGAGGAGGAGGGATTGTTTTTTATTTACAGCGATTTGGGGTTTTTTTTTTTCTTTTTATTTTCCCTGTTTTGACACAGGCACAGCAGAGAGGAGCCCAACCCTTTGCTCCACACCAAGCACGTGCTTTGCAGAATCTCCTGGCTTTGCAAATCTTTTCCAAGGATTCCCAAGGATTCCCAAGTGCTGGAGGATCCTTCCTTCAGAGAGGAGCATCCCCAGCACCTCCTTTTCCCTGGATTTCTCCCAGGGAACACTTGCCCTTGGCCACCCAGAGCTGGGAGGCGAGGTGAGAAGTTGGCCACAGGGAAATAAAGGAGTAAAAGCTGAGCCTTGCTGGGGCTTTTCCTTTGGAGTTCTTGTTGGTTTTTTGGTTTTTTTTTTTTTCTTTTAAAGCACAAGTAGAACGTTTATATTTCAGCAGTTTATGTGCAGAGCAGTGGTGGGTTTGTTTCTTTTTTTTTTTTTTTTTGTTAAGACTCTTCTTCCTCTGCCCCCTACCCTCATGAAATTAAAAAAAAAAAACAACAAAATAATAATAAAAATATCTCTATACACACATCACTTGTGTGAGGAGGAACTGAAGCTTTTTTTTTTTTTTTTTCTTTTCTCTGTAGTGAAAAATAAACAACCAAGATCATCAGGAAAATTATTTACACTTCCCCCCAGGATCTGAAGCTGCCCATTGGGAGGTCTGGCTTGGTGCTGCTGCTGAGAGCCCAGGTTTGGAGCCCCAGCAGCACAGGAGAGGTGGGGAAAAGGGGGTGGGGGTGAGCAGAGGTCTCCTTGTCCAAAAAAAAAAAAAAAAAAACAAACCAAAAACAGAGGGGGACAATGAGATCCTTCTGGGAGGGTCCCAGGTGACCCCAGGACCAGCCCAGTGGCACACGTGGTGGCTGAGCCCACCTGGGGAGTTTGGCTCATGTGTTGAGGAGGTTCAAGCACAAGAGATGCACCAAAAAAAACCAAAAAAAACCCAAAACAAAACAAACCCCCCCCCCCCCCAAAAAAAAAACCAAAACAACAAAAACAAAAACAAACAAAAAAAAACCCAACACCTCACAGCACCCTGGGAAGAGCAGGGAAGGGGCCTTAGGGTGGTGAAGCTGTGAGGTAGGTAACATGATTGCAATCTGAACAGCAGGATTCATTGGAATTTGGTTCAAAGATACTTTTTTTTTTTTCCCCCCCATTTTTTTTTTTTTCTCTTTTCTGTCTGAATGTGGTGAAATGGTGACAGCAGAAGCCTGGTGTGATTGGTGATGGCTGAGTCCTCCTCTGCATGTTCAAGGCATGAGCAGAACCTGCTCTTTTTTTTTTTTTTTTGGAGAAAGGCACAGTGGATTCTGGAAAAACAGAGCTCCATTGGTGGCTTTTTTTTTTTTTTTTTGCAGTCCTCTGGGTGGCTTTGAGAGGAGATCCCCACCTGGTCCTCCCAGAGACACCTGAAGTCAGAATTCATCTTGGAAGCAGAAATGCTAAGGACACAACCAAAAGAACCTGGCCAAGCAGGGCAGATATTTGCAGCCTTGAGTGAGGTGGCTGCCAGGAAACCCCAGATGGGCTCAAGGGGACAAAAATCATGGCTCTTGTCACCTGCTTTTGTGCTGTCCCTTGCTTGAAGGCACAGCAGGTGAGTATATCACCACCCCCTTCCATGTTCTCATCATCTTCTCTCATCCAAACCATTTTCTTCTCATCTAAACCATGTTCCTACCTAGAAGGGTTGGAGCAGATGATCCTTCAGGTCCCTTCCAACCTGGCATTCCATGATTCCACGCCCCCACCCAGACTGGGATTGTCAGCACACACAACCCTGGCCATGTGCTCCTGTTCGTGCAAGTCAGAGGTGCCAAACCCCCAGCCAGGCCATGGGACAAGGTGCCCCATCCAGGGCCAGGCCATGGGACAAGGTGCCAAACCCCAAGCCAGGCCATGGGACAAGGTGCCAAACCCCGAGCCAGGCCATGGGACAAGGTGCCAAACCCCAAGCCAGGCCATGGGACAAGGTGCCCCATCCAGGGCCAGGCCACGAGGCACCCCAAGAGGATTACGCCACCAGTTTGGCACAAGACCTCTCCCAGTTGGGTCCATCACGGCCTCTCTTGGGGCCACCATAGGTACAAAAAAAAAAAAAAAAAATCCCAAAGAGCTTGAGACACGAAGGCCAGTTGCTCCTGAGTGACAAATAAATAGCTGGTTGTTGGCTGGAAGAAAGCCCTTTGGAATCCAAGGTCCATCATCCCGGTGCCACCGGGAGCTTCGTCATAAAATCAGTCTAGAATTAGAACTCTTGGGGTTTTTTTTTTTTTGGTTTGTTTTTTCTTTTTTTTTTTTTTTTTAATAAGATTACATTTAAAAACCAGAAACATCTGGGGACAGGGCCTTCAGAGGGGGCTTTGCCCTGCCTGGTTGATCACAGCGTGGGGTTTGTTCCTACGGAGGAGAAGAGGAGAAGCCCCTCGGTGAAAAGGGAAGAGTTTCAGCTGCTCTTGGAGAAGTGGTGAAGGAGGTTGGGAGGCTCCCTAGTTCTGGTGCCTCTTCATGTGGAGAGCCAGGTGGTCAGAACGGGAGAAGCAGCGGCCACAGGCCACACATTTGAAGGGTTTGGCCCCCGTGTGCTTTCGGTAGTGCCGGGTCAGCTCGTCGGAGCGGGCGAAGCGCCAGTCGCAGCCTTCCCACGTGCATTTGTAGGGTTTCTCACCTGTCAGGAAGAGACACGGGTCACTGGTACCACCCTGGCCTCCCAGAAATCCACATTGTCCTCTCCAAGGTGGCCCAGCTACAGGAAAACCTGGAGGGCACCCACAGCTGCCCCACTGGTGGCCACACTGAAGCTATTTGCAGTCCATGGCCACCAAGGGACCATCCCAGCCAGGTCTTGACCATGGCACACTCTGCCCTGCTTTGCTTTCTAGTCTTGTTTTTTGGTTGGTTTTTTCTTTTTTTTTTTTTGTGCTGTTCAAGTTTCTGCTGGATTTTGGAACATTTCTTGCTAAACCATTTCCTGACTTCTTTTTTTTTAACCTAAAAAAGCCAAAAATTCCAATAGGAAGTGTTGCTGCTCACACAGGGCAAGGGGCACCAGGTAGAAAGAGGGGTTGTACCATATAAATTTTCCTACAAGGTCTTGTAGCTTTGAAACCTGGTTGATAGATGATAGGGAGAGGTCTACTAGGGTGGGTGTTAAGAAGAAATATTTCACACCGAGGTTTTAAGAGGTGGCCCAGAGAGGTGGTAGAAGCCCCATCCCTGGAAACATTCAAGGTCAGGTCTGAGAGAGCAACCTGCTGGAACTGAAGATGTCCTTGCTCACTGCAGGGGGGTTGGACTGGATGACCTTTGAAGGCCCCTTCCAGCCCAACCCAGTTGATGATTTTATGATCCTCGTTGCCTCCAAGTTCAGCCCCGCGGCGACGACGCCAAACATCGCGTTTCCCGGCAGCATTCAGGTGATGTAATGGCTCTGCCCTCTCCCCCTGCTCTTGCTCCTCCTGCACACACACACACACACACTCACACACACACACTCACACACCCCTATTCCCAGCCTGAAATCAATCAAATTGTGCAATTTCTCAGCCAGCTGGGAACTGGGCTGGAACTGGGCGCTCGCTTCCAACTCCTTGCGTGTCGGGAGGTTGTGGAGCTGAACCCTCTCTCTCTCTCTGTCTCTCTCATGGGTGTGGTGCTCTCAAATATTAGTCCTCGCTCTTAACAGCCTGAACAAGCAGGCAGAGTTCAGGGAATGTGCTGACTTTCCCCGACCTCAAATATTTACCGTTCCAGCAGCCCAATTGCCGAGCGCGGCGGCGGGAGCGCACGTCCGCACGCAGCCTGCGTGCACAGGCATGTGTGTCCTGCTCAGACATGCCTCCCCTCTTCCTCCCCTCTGCTGGGAAAGGGCAGGGCTTGGCCAGGAAACACAAAAGAGTCAGCCACAGCAAGATCAACCAAGGTTTGGGATGCAGAAGTATGAAAGATAGGTGAAGCTGGGGGGCACCAAGGTCCTGCTCCTCTGAAAGCTCTGGGTTGGCTTGGCTTGGGTTGGGTTGGAGGTACCTCCAAGACCTTTTAGTCCCACCCCTGCCACGGTCAAGGACACCTCCCACAGCCCAGGGTGCTCCAAGCCCCATCCAACCTTCAACACTGCCAGGGATGGGGCAGCCACAGCTTTCTTGGGCAACCTGAGTCTCAGCACCTTCACACCAAAAAATTTCCTCCTAAGATCTCCTCTCAGTTTCACCTCTTGCAGCTGGAAACCCTTCCCCCTCCTTCCATCTCTCCAGGCCCTCGTCCAAAGTCCCTCCCCAGCTTTCCTGGAGCCCCTTCAGACACTGAATAAATACAGAATTTAACTACATCATCATCATCATCACAACAACAACAACATATTTACTTAAATTAATACCAATGCCAGATAAATCCAGAATTAATGTCTATTTCCAAGCCTGGTTGGGGATCCTGGGGTTCACACAGCACGGCCACAGACATTGTCCCAGTCGGGTCACCTGGCTGGGTCAACCCTACCAATGCCTTTTGGTTTCAAACAATAAGAGGCTGATCTCCAGGATGGAAACAAAATGCTTTCCATTGTCCCACGAGCTGGCTCCATCTCCCAGGACAGCACGGCAGGGCAAGCTCAAACAAAGGCCCCAAACTGGCATTCCCAGCCCCGAGCAGGGGGGTGAGCAACCACCGGGTTAGATATTTAATCTCACAATGGCACCCAGGAAATGAATGGTGTCTCCAGGAGATGAATACAGCCCGGCCCATGGCAACAGGCAAACCACAAGAAAAGATCTTGGAGATCGTGGACTTCTCCACCCGGCTGCCACCAGGAATGGAGAGAAAAGGCTTCGTTAACCCTTCGGGAGATGGGGGCAGTTGGCTTGGAACAGGCTGGCATCCTGAGGCTGAGACCTCCAAAGCAAAGCACGAGGCTTCCCAAGGTGGATGCAGACACCCTGCCTGTGACCCAGCTTTGGATTTGCTGCTTCTTGCCCATCCCACACCACCACCACTGGTGGTGCTCAGGTCACCTCCTCCACCTCTCACAGCGACTGAAGGAGGCAAAGACCCTCGGGCTCCCAGGGCGAGCTGGGAAAATGACTGCATTTGGGTTCAAAAACTGCCCAAGTTTGCCTGGATCCATCTTTTATTTCATGGCTCGTGGGGACGGGGCCTGTCTGAGATGTCACCCATGCTCCAGGAGGAAAAGAGGTCTTATTTTAAGAGCCCTGAAATTCAGATTCCTGCAGTGCCAAACGCTCATCCCCACCCAGCCCTCGGAGCTGGGACAATGTCCTTCCTGCTCCTTCCTTCCACCCCTTCCCTATTGGTCTCCAGCCTGCTCCTAGCCAGGCCCTGACAAATAAAAACCCCCTTGTGCCTCACACACAAAGCAAAATTCCTTGCTGGCTGGTTTGAAGGGCTGATAAGAGGAAAGCAGAGCAGAGCCAAGTCCAAGAACCCATTCCCAACCTCAGGATGGGTTTTGTTCGTTGTTAATAAAAAGAAAAGTGAACTCTGGGCCAGTTTAATTGCTTTCAGTAAAGATCAGCCCTTCTATAAAAGAGATTTATGAGGGCACTGATGGTTCCTGGACTACCTGGGGATCTGATAAAGGTTCAGGTATAATAAAAGCCTTAATGAGGAGACCTGTGCTTGAATGCACAAATGCCACTGAGCGAGGCTGCCCCAGGAGGATGGTTGTGGTGGGAGCTCCTGGCTGGCAGTCACCCTGCTGGCACCAGCCCAGGGTCCCTTTTTCCTCACAGCCCTTTTGCTCCTCTTCCCAGAGCCCACCCATCCCTGGGCTGGTGATGCACCAGCACTGCCCTGGGTGCAAGAGGGCTGTGTGGCTGGCAGGGGAAAGAGACAAGGGGTTGGGAACCACAGAGGTTGGTGACAGAGCAGGGGAAGCCCTTGTCTCCTGTGGGCTGAGCAGGGTCAGCCCTGGCTGGGATTTGGGAAGAGCTCTGAGTGATCAAGGTTTGGGGGGCAGCTCCTCCACCCAAGCCATCGAAGCCTCCAAGAGGTCTCCTAAATTCTAGACCATGCCTCCAGAGGGCAAGGGCACACAGCCACGTGCAGCAGCTCTGAACCAAGGCAACTGTTGGACTTTTAAAAATGTTGATGGGATTCACCCTGCTCCTTCCCCCAGCAACCACCCGAGGCTCAGGGCATCCACTCAGCTTCCTTCTCACCACCAGGAACAGGAGCAGTGGAAGCAGTGTGGGCTGGCAGAGTTTCCTCAGGAACACAGAACCACCAAATCCCAGATTGGTTTGGGTTGGAGGGACCTTAAATGCCAGCCTGGGCATCCTTCTGCCATGGGCAGGGACACCTCCCACAGCCCAGCCTGCTCCAAGCCCCATCCAACCTGGCCTTGAACAATTCCAGGGATGAGGCAGCCACAGCTCCTCTGGACAACCAGGGGCTCAGCACCCTCACACCAAAGAACCTCTTCCTAATGTCAAGACTTAAATCTCCCTCCTTGCAGCCTACAACCATCACCCTTGTCCCATCACTCCAGACCCTTGTCCTAAGGCCCTCCCCAGCAGCTCTGTGCTGCCCTTACCTGTGTGAGTCCTCTGATGTGCCTTCAGGTGGGAGCTCTTGGTATAAACTTTTGAGCAACCTGCAAAAAAATAACCAACAGAAAAAAAAAAAGAAAAAAAACCACAGTGAGAAAGCAGCAGGTCTGAAGAGCACTCTGGGTAATGATATGCAAATCAGCCTGGCTAGGCCCATTTTGTTTCTGCAGTAACCCAAGACCATTCCTTCTCACAGACAGACAGACAGACAGACAGACAGATGTTGACAGCTCTCCATCATTTCCTACAGAATCCTGACCCCCATGGGCATCATCCCAGGAACTGGGGGGTGGGAAGAGTCAGGCACAGCTTTTCAAATCCCACCCCCCCATCCTCAAGGAGGTGCTGGGAGGTGGGATGAAAACCTGAAGTTCACCCCCGTTAGCTGCTGGCTTGGTGCTGCTGTTTGTCTGTCTGGATCCCACCTTACAAGGCTGGAGAGAAGAGGGATTTTGCAACAGTCCCACCCCCAGCAGACTTGGGGAAAATGTTCCAGGAAGCAGAAAAGGCTGGGGACACCATGGAGCCAGCACCTGGCTTTCAGGATCCAGAATCAAGCTGGTGGGAAGGCTTTGTTGGGTTTTTTGGTTTTTTTTTTCAGAAGCTCAGCAACAAAAGGTTGGATCAAAGAAAGGCTCTTCCCAGCCTCACCATGACTGAGCAAAGGTTTCAACAGCCTCAGCCTGAACCATTGCCAGGGCCTGGTTTCAGTTAGATAAAGCTTAGGGAAGCTTCTCGGGATGTTTTTATGGCCCTTGCCTCATTGTGTGTCCACAGCCATATTAAGATGTGAATTTTTATGACCTGCATGAGCAACGTAATGCTACTTTTTTGCCTTGCAAACAGCCCTGAAGGAAGCTCTTGGGTGAGATCAGCTCCCCACCCCATCCTGCTGGGGAGGTGCAGGAGCAGGCAGCTGCCTTTCCCCTCTCTGGGGTAGAAGGGCTGAGAGTTGGTGACCCCATTCAGCCTTATTTCTGATGTTCTGTGGAGGTCCCTCACACTGGAGAGAGGAGGATGGATGAGACCCAGGGCTTCCTCACTGCTGGGCACGGAGACAAAGCCAGCTCAGCACCCAGAGCAGTTCCCAATCCCAGAGGGAGCAGCTCAGGAGAAGCCAGAGCTGAGCCTGGAGCTTCCTTGCTCCAGCAGCACTTCTGCTGAGGAAGAAGGGGCTGGGGCCACCACCTGGAGTCGTGGACTGGGGCTTTTCAAACAGGTCTCCCCTGTCCATCCAGTCACCGGGGTGAATTCCCCTGTCTCCCATCACTTCCTCCTGCAGAGCTGCTGTCCCTGCCACCAGCCCCGATGGGTTTCACCTCCAGATGAACCTCAGCAGGAGGGATTAGCAGCAGCCCTTCTGTCTCTGCACGTCCACACCACCCAGACACCCACTGGTTATTATTATTGGTGGGATTTTGGGGGTTTTTTTCCACTTCAGGTGGGTTCCTGCCTTCCCAGGCAGGGCAAAATCCTGCTGCAAACTGGCAAGCTTTGCTATCCTGCGGGATGAAGCTCTTGCCCTGACCAGGTCTAACAAGAGCCATGGGGTCTATCACTTCCACCCTTCATCTGTCACCATCAGCAGAAGAGAGAAAAAAAAATTCAGCCCAAGCTGTTACCCAGGAGAAGGTGGGTGCAGCTTCTGGCTCAGAAAGTCCCTGCCCTGCAGGTTGCCAGAGGGTGGGGAGATGGAAGCACAGAAAGATCTCTCTCAACCTGTCCTCCTATTCTTAGATACTTCCTCAGGTCACTTTCTGGGGACAGGATCTGGGCTAAACAGGGCCCTGGGCTGAGCTTCTGCAGCCACCATCATTCCAGGATGGTTTCTCACTCCTTATGGGAAGGAAAGGATGAGGGAGGGAGAGCAGGGGGCTGCTGGGGGTTAGGCAAGAGCAGAGAGAAAGGGGCAGCAGAACTGCCAACCCTGTCCTGGGCTCCATCCCCACCTGGGCAGCCTGCCCAGAAGGTCAAGGGAGGGAATTCTGTCCCTCTGCTCTGCTGAGACCCTGCCTGGGGGACTGTGTCCTGTTCTGGAGTCTCCAGCACCAGAAGGACACCAGAAGGACACAGAGATATTGGAGCAAGCCCAGAGGAGGCCACAAAGATGATGGAGCTGCTGGAGCTCCTGTGGAGCCAGGCTGAGAAAGTTCAAGGGCAGGTTGGGTGGGAAACTGGTGGGGTGGAAGCTGTCCCTGCACATGGCCAAGGGCTTGGAACTGGATGATCCGTGAGGTCCCTCCAGGCCAAACCATTCCGTGGTTCTCTGATTTCCAGGAGCCTCCCTGTGCTTTGCAGGAGCTCTCTGCCCCTCCAAGCCAGACTTGCTTTCACCAGAGGGGGAAAGGGAAAGAAAGGAGAAAGGAAAGGAGAGGAAAAAGGAGAAAGGAAAAGGAAGAAAGGAAAATGGAGAAAGGAAAAGGGAGAAAGGAAAAGGGAGAAAGGAAAAGGGAGAAAGGAAAAGGGAGAAAGGAAAAGGGAGAAAGGAAAAAGGAGAAAGAAGAAAGAAGAAAGAAGAAAGAAGAAAGAAGAGAGGAGGAAGGAAAAAGGAAAAAGAAGAAAGGAGAAAGAAGAAAGGAGAAAGGGAAAAGGAGAAAGGAGAAAGAAGAAAGAAGAAAGAAGAGAGGAGGAAGGAAAAAGGAAAAAGAAGAAAGGAGAAAGAAGAAAGGAGAAAGGGAAAAGGAGAAAGGAGAACAGAGAACGGAGAAAGGAGAAAGGGGAAAGGAGAAAGGAGAAAGGAGAAAGGAGAAAGGAAAGGAGAGGAAAAAGGAGAAAGGAAAAGGAGAAAGGAAAAGGAAGAAAGGAAAAAGGAGAAAGAAGAAAGAAGAGAGGAGAAAGGAAAAAGGAAAAAGAAGAAAGAAGAAAGGAGAAAGAAGAAAGGAGAAAGAAGAAAGGAGAAAGAAGAAAGGAGAAGGGAGAAAGGAGAAAGAAGAAAGGAGAAAGAAGAAAGGAGAAAGGAGAAAGGGAAAAGGAAAAAGGAGAAAGGAGAAAGGAGAAAGGAGAAAGGGAAAAGGAGAAAGGAGAAAGGAGAAAGGAGAGAGGAGAAAGGGAAAAGGAGAAAGGAGAAAGAAGAAAGGAGAAAGGAAAAGAAAGGAAAAAGGGGGGGGGACTGAGTTCAGCTGCTCCTGTGGTGTGGGTTGGTATGAACCCCACTTCCCTGGGGTCCCCACCCTGCCTTAGCTCCCATCATCATGCAGAGCCAGCCAAAGGGATTTCAGGTGCAGCTCCTGCCGAGGCCCAAGGCAGCCTCGGGGGGTCAAGAAGAGACCTGACCCCCCCCAGACAAACCCACCCCCCAGCCAGGAGCATACCTGGGTAGTCACAGTGATGGATTCTCCTCTTCTCCAGCTCGGGGTTGTTGCGCCTGTTGTACTTGGGGGGCTGCATGACAACGTGACCTTGGGAGAGGGTCCCCAGGCCGTTGGGGACCGGGGGGGCCTGGGCTGACTGGATCAACTTCAGTCCAAAAGTGGCTTCATAGGAGGGCGGGGGAGAGATGGTGTTGATGAGCTCGGGTTGGTTTTCGGGGCTGCCAGGCTGTGAGTTTGGGGGCGAGGGGGGCAGGGTGACCCCCGGGGCAGAGTAGAACTGCCCCGAGACGCTGAAGCTTCCCTGTCCCTGGGAGACGTGGGGGAACTGCTTGACCGGACCCCCCGGGGGGACGGCTCGGTGGCCCACGCCGGACACGGTGCCGCCCGGGGACATGGTGACACCAGCGAGGCTGCCGATGGCCGTGGTGCTGCCCGAGGAGGGGGCGAGCGTGGCGATGTCAGAGCTTCCGTTGCCGAGGGGCAACTGGTAGAGCTGGGACTGCTGGGGGGCGGCGGGCAGGGGGACCTCGGGAGGCATCTCCTGCTTGATGAAGATGTTGTTGACCGCCACGGACTGGGGCATGCTGAAGACACTGGTGAAGTCGGGCAGGGTCTGGGTGGAGCTGGAGGAGCAGGGCTGGGAGAAGCTGGTGCCGGGCTCTGTTTTGATGTGAGGGAAGGGTGGCAGGGGTTTGGGTGGTCGGAAGAGTCCCGTGCGCAGGTGGGTGGTGTCGGGCAGGATGACGTTGATGTTGACGCTGTAAGGGGTGGACGTGGGCTTCTCCGTGGAGAAGAACTCATCCACCACTGAGGCACTGTCCCGGCGGTACTTCTTGTCTGCCAGCATGGGGATGGGGGGCACCTCGTTTGAAAGGTATTTGTCCATTTCGGATCGGGCCTGTGGCAAGAAACAAAACAAACAAACAAACAAACAAACAAACAAACAAACAAACAAAAAAAAACAACACGGAGAAGAGACTTTGTGAAGAGTCCAAGGCTCAACAGGAGCACCCCATGGGGCACAGGATGTGGTGATTGAGCTTCGGTCCCTGACCCAGCCACAGACTCCCCCAGGATTGAGTCATAGACCCATGGAATCACAGAACTGTAGAATGGGTTGGGTTGGAAGGGACCTTAAAGATCCATTCATTCCAACTCCCCCTGCCATGGGCAGGGACACCGCTCACCAGCCCAGCTTTCCTCTTCAAAAAAAAAAAAAAACCCAACCCCAAACTATTGCAATGAGGAAGGGGCCCTCAGAAAAATCCCCTTTGCACCTTCTCCTTCTCCAGGGGCTCGGGGCCACCTCGCTGGGCTCTTTGTGCTCCCCACAGCCCTCCCACCTCTTGGGAAATCAGCTGCAAACCTTCTTCTCAAATGAACCCCAAAATTCTGCCCAGCATCCATCCCCCTGAGAGCTTCCTGAGAGCTGCTGGAGGTGCAGCCAGGGCTGGAGGAGCAGGGATGGATTACAGAACCCAGACTGGGTTGGGTTGGGAGGGACCTCCAAGATCAGCTCATTCCAAGCCCCCTGCCATGGGCAGGGCCCCCTCCCCCAGCCCAGGCTGCTCCAACCCCATCCAACCTGGAGCCTCCAGCACTGCCAGGGATGGGGCAGCCACAAACAGGAGGATGCAGGGCTAGAGATGGGATGGAGCTGGAAAGGCTGCTGGTTCACAGCTGGTGCCACATCCCATCGGATCCAGGCCCAATCAACCCGCTGGGAAATCACCCCTGGCACCTGATGACTCAGGTTCTGCTCTCTGCGGGTTGGGAGCCCCGGGGCAACGCTCTGCTCGGAACCTCCAGGTTCTGATGAGGTGGTGTCAGCTCAGTGCAGGCCTGGTGCATCATTCAGATGCAGAGGAGCTGGCAGAACCACTGGGTTCCCCTGGCAGAACCACTGGGTTCCCCAGGAAGAACCACAGGGTTTCCCTGGCAGAACCACCAGATTCCCCTGGCAGAACCACAGGGTTCCCCTGGCAGAACCACAGGGTTTCCCTGGCAGAACCACCAGGTTTCCCTGGCAGAACCACAGGGTTCCTCTGGCAGAACCACAGGGTTCCTCTGGCAGAACCACAGGTTTCCCTGGCAGAACCACAGGGTTCCTCTGGCAGAACCACAGGGTTCCTCTGGCAGAACCACAGGGTTCCCCTGGCAGAACCACAGGGTTCCCCTGGCAGAACCACCAGGTTTCCCTGGCAGAACCACAGGGTTCCTCTGGCAGAACCCCCAGGTTTCCCTGGCAGAGCAAACTGGGCTCACCCCACACCCTGCCAGGCTGCAGCCCAGGGTTTTTTTATAGCTCTGAAGGATGTCACAGGAGTGCCAGGGGCCAAAGCCATCCCCACCACAACCTCTGAACAAAGCTGGATGGGACCCAAGAGATTTCCTCGCCCTTTCCCAGGGAAATGTTTCACCTGCACTTCCAGCTCATTCAGAGGTTTTTTTTTTTGCACCTCCCTGAGCCACAGCAGCCACGCATGGGTGAGCTGGCACCCACCCAGAGTCCCTGCCACAAACACACCTCCTGCTACACCCGGAGAGGATGAGAGAGGCTGGATTTGGAAGGACTTGGAAGGACCATGGAAAGTGAGGAAACTCCTGCACCCCCTGAAGCTCAAGCATCAGGGAAGAGCATCAGAGCTCCTCAGCTCCATCCTGGGAGAATCAGAACCTCTGATTCCCTCCTCTGCTCCCCCCTCAAGTGTCCAACCCGGGCTTGCTGCCCAAGGCAGAACCGTGCCAAGGCTTTGGAGCTGAGCCTTGGGTGCTCCTGCCTTTGGGATGTTGGTGTCACCCTTGGGAGCAGCTGGCTCAAGGCAGTACCAGAGGCTGGGAATGCCAAACATACCTGAGCAGTGAAACCACCAGGAGCCGGGCAAGGGGAGGGCTTTGGGTGCCTTTTGACTTCTCCACTTCCCTTATCTCTGGCATTTCACTTTCTCACCTTCAGTTCCCAAGGGAAGGTCTCCCCCTCCACACCCCCAGTGGCTCTTTGTAGGGCAGGGATATGAAATGTAGGAAGGTGTTGGATGGCCCTAAGTGCAGATCCAAAACCTGCTTTCTCCTCCCTGTCTCCTGGCCTCCTTTCCTCTCACAACCACCCCACCCTGCAGGGTAAAAAGTCTCCTCCTCATCCCATGCAGCCCCTGCTGATCCTCAGCAGCTCCAGGGGGTTGAGGAAAGGAGGTGTTGGGGGGCAGGAAAGGATCCCAGCCCCAGGAATCCAGCCTGTCCTACCCCTGCTGATGGTGGTGGCCCGGGTCCCACACCACCCTGAGAGTGGGAAAACAAGGGGCAACTTTTCTTGCTTGTGGCCCCAAAACCACCGTGGAGCCCCTGTCTGCTCCCACACTGCCGGTGCTGACACCCAAGAGCCACCCATGTCCTTCAGCACCTCCTCCCAGCCCATCCTCTGCCCCAAACCAGCTTCCCAACCCCGAGTCAGCACAATGGGGATGGCTGACTCAGTGCTGATGGATCTGGGTGGGATCCCTACTCGGGTGTCACTCCTGGCTCCCATCACGCTTGGTGGGGAACGCAGAGGCCAGGAAGGAGATGGCCCCAGGGGGTGGCTCACAGATGGAGGAGCCTGGAAGGAGGGAGCAGAGCTGCCACCATGGCCTCACCAGTGCCTCAGGGTGACCCCACTCATGTGGGGAAGCCCCAGCTCCATCTCTCAGGGGCTTTCAGGGTACCAAGAGGGGCAGAAGAAGGAGGAAAGGGCTTTACCTCAAGAATGAGCGGTGGCATCCGCTGCTCCATCCTCATTGGGTGCAGCTGTGGGGCAGAGAGGGCTGGGTTAGGGGGGTGCTCTCCCACGGTGCCCACCCAACTTCCCCCAACCATGAAGGGTCCCCATCCCCACCCCCCCTCCCAGCCTCCAGGGACCACCTGGTCAGCAGACAGGTCCCCACCACCATCACCAGCATCTTCCCCCCCACAGCCCCCCAGACATGGAGATGGTGATGGGTGACAGTGACAGGAGGGGTGGGCAGGGGCAGGTGGGTGCCCCGGTGCCAGGAAGCCCCCAGCCACCTGCCCCAGGGCCATGACCAAACCCCAGCACCCCCTCCCTGGCACAGGCACCCACCACAAGATGCTTTGAGGGCCAGGAGACACCAGGCACACCCAGCACCTCCAAGGTGAAGCTCTCAGCATCACACCACTGCCAGGCTCCTATAAACCTGGGGAGAGCCCACCCCTACCTGGCCTGGAGGGGATGGGTGCCACCCTGAGAGCTCCCATCCCTGGAGAGCTGCTGGTCCCTGTCTGGTCTCCACGCCCAGAAGCACGAGGAGACAAACACTGCTGTGTGGGCTTGGGGGGTTGGAAGGGGTGTCCCATCTCCCCCATCAACTGCAAGTGCTGGTCCAGCTGCTGGATCCCTCATTTTGGGACCACCCACACCAGGAGAGCCCCAGAGCTCCCTGCTCTGCCAGCTGCCTGCATCCAAGACTCCGGTGGGAAGCAGCACAAAGGCAAAGGAAGGCATAGAAGACCCCAGCAGGAGGAAGCCCCAGAGACACCAGATCTCTGCAGACTCCTTGGCCAGCCCCAAGCAGGTCCTGGTAGCCAGGTGGCCAGCTCAGCCCTGCCTGGGGTGGCTCTGGAGAGGGCAGCTGAGGACAAGGCACGGTGGTGCAGTGACCTGGAAGGTCATCACCTGGAAGCCCATCCCTTCCTGCCTGCCTGCCAGCCCCAGGCAGGGAATTAACTATTTTTGTGCCTTTTGGAGAAGGGCTGAGCTCCTCCCAGGGAGCTCATTCAGCTCAGCACCACAGGAGGTGCCTGTTGTGATTTGGAGGAAAAAGCCTCCAGAGCCTTCAAGCTGGAAAGCCCCTTGGTCTTCAGAGGGCTCAGGTGGTCCTGCAGCCCCCAGCAGTGCCAGCATCACTGAGACAAGGGTGAGGTCCAAGGTCTGGGGGTGACCATGCCACGAGTCCCCCCACAAGGGCTCCAGCAGCCACTGTAGGAGCCACAGGCCAGGAGCTCCGAGCCCCAGGAGCTATTTCTGAGCATGGAGGATGGTTTTCCAAGCAGGAAAAGGAAGGAGGTGTGAAGGAGCACTTTGTCCTCTCCAGACAAAGCCATGGGACACCAGTTTGTGTCACTGGACCAGCAGTGACACCGGGTGAAGCTGGGACCTGACGGGCAAGATACCCCCAGCAGGCTCTGCCAGAGCAGCTGTTGGGGAGCACCCAGCACCCCGGGATCAGGACAAAGCCACCCCCCCAGCCAGCTGCTGGATGGGGACAGACAGCCAGGAAGCCCTGCATCCCACAGAGTGGATTCTCCTGTGGCTAATAGGCCCCAACACCAGTGTCCCCCCCTTCCCACCATCTGCCACTTTCCATAAAACCCTGCAGGAGCCTCCTGGAGACCTCTCCCCACCCCCCTTCCCTCCAGACATTGCCAAAGGAGGGTGAGGGTTTATCAGGACCTCGATCAATACACTCGGGGCCCAAGACAAACAGCCCTTGGGAGGACAAAAAGGGTGCTGGGGACAACCATGTCACCCTCCTGCAGGGCCAGGAGAGGACCCGGCACCCTGGGCTGTCCAGGGCAGGAGGTGGGAGGTGTCCTGCCCGTGATTAAATCTTTTCTAATCCCGAGCTGACAAACAACAAAACCATCACAGAAACACCAGACGGTGTCACCACCATCAGACATTGTCACCACCAGCAGCTGGGGACAGGGAGAGCACAACCAATGTTTGCTAAACAGGCAACAACTCCTGGAGCTGGCAGAGGGAGAGGCTTGGAGGGGGAAAGGGCTCCAGGAGGAGGAATTTCTTCAGTCCTTGGCACCTTCCAGCCCTGGCTTGTCCCCCTCACACTCCCCAAGCCTGCTCTGAAGTTTTAGGGGGCATCAAGGCCACCCCCTCTGGCTCCCCACAGCCACATTTTGGGAAGAGAGCTGCAAGGAAAAGTCAAGCAGCAGGCAGGGGCTCAAGGGATGGGGACACAGCTGAACACCCACTCTTGGGGCAAGAGGAGCCCCTCCTGGGGGTGAGGAACCCCCCTGAGCAGGGCAGGCGTGGGAGAAGGGCTGGGGATGACGCAGGGCACCTTCTTTTTTTTTTTGTCCTACGTGCACCTGCATGAAACTCCAACCTCCGAGGGAATCAGCAAACAATGGGGAGGATAATCATCAATCAAAGACCATGGCAAGTACCTGGCAGTGCCCCTTCAAAGCAGCACGTTATAAATAGACCATATTTATATCCAGATTTGGTTCAATATCAGCGTTTATTGTCTCCCTAGTTAAATATTGACCTGGGTAAATATTTGTTTCTCTGATCATTTGGTTTTGATATTGACCTCGATCGACGTTATTTTCTGTTTGTTCCTCAAGTCTTCTGGAACTCTCTGCAAAGGGGGATTAGCACAGAAACCCCCAGGACTCCTCCTTCCAGCTACACACGGGGCCAAACCTTCAGCTGCTGGGAACAACAAAGCCCCAGGGCCAAACTCAGCTCTTCTGCTGGTGGCTGCTGGAAAGCCCCAGACGAGCTCCTTTGCTACCTCAAAGAGGTTAAAAGCAAAGTTCCATGAAGCTGCTGCTGCCCTCCAAGCATCCAGCTCCGTGCTGTGGGGCAGGAAGCATCTCCATCACCTCTGGCTCCATGGAAAGGGAGCACCTAAGCTGGAGCCTCTCTGCAAACTCTCTGGAGTCCATGGAGAAGACTTCCAGAGGTGCTCTGTCCCAAACCACCTTCCCATCTTGAAGCTCTCACACCTTTCCACTTGCCAGAGCAGCTCCTGGAGCACCCGATGGCCCCAAAGAGAAACCCTCCAGGTTTGTGCCAGGAGCTCCTGGATGAGCCAGCAGCTCCTTTGGGAGGGGATTACTCTGGTCCAGGAGTTTCCTTGAGGCCAAACATCTCCATCAAGGGAGATGTGGGCAGAGCTGGGAGCTTGGCTGACCTCTGCCTGAGCCAGGAGGCAGCAAGGTTTCCAGCAGACTTGCTGGCTCTGTTTGCTATTTGTTTCCTCCAGCAGCTGATAAAGCCTCACTCCAAGGCTCACTCCAATCTACCTTGGCCATTTATCACAGGAATCAGGCCACTGGAGTCAGCAATCCCAAAGGCCAAAGGAACCAGGAAAAAAAACACTCTCATCCAACTCCAAGGTCAAGTGCCTGGGAGAGGAGCAGTTTGGAGCAGCCAGGCTCCAGCAGGCTTTGAGAGAGCAAGCAGAAACCCTTCCAAAAATAAAGCCACAAACGGGTGGGAAACAACCTAGCAGGGTAGAACTTGGAGGCACTGAGCTTGGAGAAAGGTCACACCAAAAGTGACACGAGGATGTAAGGGGGTTGTGCCTTTGTCCACAGGTTTTTTTCATCCTGAGCTGCTCTGGGCTCAGCAAAGCCTGGGGTGAAGCCCACCAAAGCCAACTGGAGGTTTTCCCATCAAGCTGAGTGGGCACCCAGTGCTGCAGCTCCACCTCTCAGCTCCAGCACACCCTGAATCAGAGGGGATGGAACCTGGACAAATTCATCCACCTCTTTCCAGCCATTCCCTTGGATACTGGGCTTCTCCTTGAGCCTTCCAGCTCCCCTCTGGATGATGTCCTGACCAGAGTGGGAAGTGGGAGAGGCTGGTGGAGCTCAGCAGGGTTATGGGTGGGATTCATTCTGCCTCAACCATCTCAAACCTCACACTCATCACCTCCTCTGATCAGCAGAAAAGCAGCACATTCCCAGGGCAGGGGCTGACAAAGGCAGAGTGAGTCATCCCCTGCTTGCTGGGGCTTGCGAGGTCCTCCTGGCACTCAGCAAGTGATAAAACAACCCCCCCCCCAAAAAAAAAAAAAAAAAAAAAAAAAAAAAAAATCCTGTTTTTCCCTGTACGAGGCAGCCCCAGTTCCCCCAGTTCCCCCGTGCACCTCTGGGAAAAGCAAGGTCAGGTTTCACAGAGAGCAAACCCCACCATCCTGACAGCCCCCAACTTCCTCGCCAAACCAGTCAGCAAACCAAAACAAACCCTAAGGCAGGTGAAAAGCTTTCTGTTCAAACCAGGAGGTCCTTGGGCCAACTTTGTTCTCCTCAGCTTGCACAGCACCCAGCACAGCTCCCAGCCAAGGAGATACCTCCAGAACTGGGGGATGTTGGAGCAGGTCCACCTGCTGCAGCCCCTTCTGCCACACATGCTGGCCTCTGTTTTTATTTATTTACGGTGTTCTGGACCATTTATTTATGGAATTATGGACCATTTATTTATGGAATTATGGACCATTTATTTATGGTCCTTCTGCTCACAGGGAGCGGGAAGCCTCAAAAAGTTTCCTCAAGATCCATTCCCTCACCACAAACCCTCTCCTACTGCATTTTCCCTGCCTAGAAATTAATTTCTAATTGCTATTAATTAAAGGAAAATAGGGCCCAGACCAAGAACAGGCAATAGCTCCAGCAGAGAAGGCACCAAGCCCTGGAGAAGCTCCAGCCAGAGCATTTTGGAGCCTGGGCTTTGCCAGCCCTGGGAAACGTCAGGGCTGTGACACTCATTGTCCCCCAGAGGTGGTGGCAAAGCTCCAGCCAAGCCAATGAGTTCGAGTTCTCCCCAAAGCAGGAGACAGAACCACAAAAACACCCAATATTGGAACCTGCTCAGAACGAAACTTCAAGTTCTACCCCAACAGCATCTTGAGCGATCGCTTGGGAAGGGGAGGTGCCCTGATTTTTCCATTGAGTTTAACAAACCTGGGTCATTTCCACATTTTAGAGACCATCAAACCTTCTTAATTCCTTGCAAGAAGGATTTGCATATATTCAGCCAGCCCCTGGGGTCAGCTCCCCAGACTGTCCTCAGGGAGCAACAAACCAGAAAACAGCAATGGGAGCACTGAAGTGCTGGGCTGGCTTGGCTGGTGAGTAGGTGCCCACATATCTCTGCCCTCTCCAGGAAGGGTTTAGATTCATGAAACAAACTGCCTGAGATGTGACAGCCACGAAAACGGGTGGATGATATTTTTTTTCTCCTGTGTTTTCAGACCTGCTACCCTGGGACTGATTTCTTGCCATCCTCTCCTCCTGCTCTTACTGGAAATACTACAAAGACCAAGGTTATTAAATTCATTTTAATACTTGCAAATCCTGCCCTCGGTGGAAACTTGAAGGTCCTCATCACATTAAAAAGAAATTCAAAAGTCATAATTTTCAAAGGATTCTCCAAGCATTTCTGAACTTAATGAACAATTCTTTGTTTGAGTTTCAACCTGAGCTTGGAAGGGGCTGAACTTCTTTGATGTGGTAAACAGCCCATGGGGCTTTTTGGAGAGTTTTTCATGCTAGCTCAAGTTCTGAGAACATCTGAATTGTAAACATGAGTTATCCAATCCCCAAACACCAACTGGACCCTGTGACTCATGTAATTCACCAATGGAGCACAAGAAAAGCAAATATTCTAATCAAGGGGCTCAGCTAACAAGACGGGCGTAAGTGTGATTATTTGGAGTGGATGGGTTAGATAAAAGAACTCACTGGACCAGGGAAGGAGAACAAAATAGCGTAGGGTAGCTGACCAAACAGGTTTGAGAGGGGAAAATTCACACTTGATGATGCACAGGTCAGAAATGCTCTACCTGGGAGCTCCCCGAGTTCCTTCAGACGACGATGGGAGTTTGGAGGAAGAGCAATCCAGGGAAATCCGTTGCGTTTATTATGGACTCGGAGTCCCCTGCTCGTTTCCTCCCTGCTTTTTTTTCCTACTTGCCTTTTATAGTGCTCAGGGAGAGGAAACAAAAAAACAAAAAAACAAACCCAACCCAGCTTTTCTGGCTAATTTGCAACTGCTCCCTCACCAGCAAACAGGTTCCAGCCCGGGCTGAGCGGGAGGAAAAGCCAAAACACACCTGGAATTTTGTTCTTTTTCTGCACTGTCCCTTTCTCTCGCTCCCCACCTTGCCCAGCCAAACATCCCCCCCCCAAACTGGGGCTGAACAATCAGCCTTTGTACCACCTGGACAAAGCCATTGTGCTCCAGAGAGCTCAAAGTTGGGCCAAGCCGTCTCATCCTGCAGCTCAGCACCTTCCAGCGGCGCTTGCGTGCCACGGGGAAGGCTGCGGTTTGGGGGATTAAGAGAACTAAAACAACAAAGGAGGTGGCTGAGATCCCCCCAAAAATTTCCCAGTCTCGGGCTGACCGGTAGCACCGGTTTGGTCTGAAGCCTGCTGAGCAGAACCGAGCTCCCCCGATGACTTTGGACCCGCTCCCACAGCAGGATCTGCTCTGCAAGGAGCCTCTCAGCACCACCACCCCGGCTCAGGACTGTCCCTGAGAGTCTTCCTGCAAGAGCAGAGGGACAAAATCACCTTTCCTGGGGCCTCCAGCTTCATTTCTGGCCCTGCAGACACCTGCCAGGCAGCAAGCCCATCAGACTTGCAAATCTGCGAGCTGGTCCTGAAAGCATCGGGCTCCAGCTGATCCCAAAGGACAGCAACCCAGAAAGGATCCCTCCTGAGATCCCTCTGGCAGGGCTGAGCCACCAGCCCAACACCATCTTGGCTCCTGCTTCACCAGACCAGTTGGATCCTCACAGGGTTCACCACCCAGCAGAGATTGGCAGGGGAAGCCCCTTCCTGCTGCAACACCAGGACCTCAAAGCCCGTCCTCAAACATGGGCACAGCCACGGGAATGGGAGCTGCCCCACTGAGCTCCTTCCTCTCTGGGGTGTCCCCACCCTGACCAGCATCACCTTCTTCCCCTGAGCTTGCTGGGGATGAGCACAGCAGAGGAGGACACAACATTTTCAGTCAACATTAAACTGCAGAAAGGGCACCTGGGCTGGTGAAGGGATCCAGCACAGATCCTATGAGGAGAGGCTGAGGGAGCTGGGGGTGTTGAGGCTGGAGAAGAGGAGGCTCAGGGGAGACCTCATCACTCTCTGCAACTCCCTGAAAGGAGGTTGGAGCCAGGGGGGGTTGGGCTGATATCAGTGGGACAAGAGGGCACGGACTAAAGAATTTTTTCCTAATATCCAACCTAAACCTCCCCTGGCAGAGCTTCAGCTCTGCCAGGGGAGGTTTAGGTTGGATATTAGGAAAGGATTTCTTTCTGGAGAGGGTGCTCAGCCATTGGAATGGGCTGCCCAGGGAAGGGGTGGATTCTCCATCCCTGGAGATATTTCAAAAGAGCCTGGATGTGGCACTCAGTGCCATGGGCTGGGAACCACGGGGGGAGTGGATCAAGGGTTGGACTTGATGAGCTCTGAGGTCCCTTCCAACCCAGCCCATTCTAGGATTCTATGAAAGATGCCCGGGCTCAGCTACCCCCAGCCCCAACAGACCCAGAGTAAAACTCCAAAGCCACCACCTCCTCTTTCCCTGTGGAAAAGCTGCATCCATTCACCTCATGCAACTCCTGACAGCCCAAGGGGTTGGACCCCTCCTTGACCTTGGCTGTGGATTTCTACATCTCTGCTGTCCTGGAGCAGGACACCTTCCTGACCCCGACACAACCTCATCCCTAAGACTGAGACCCAGCACCCTGGATCCAACTGAGCTGTGCTCTGGGGAGCAGGAAAGCCCATCCCTGGTCCAAGAGAGAGCCAGCATCCAGTCACCACCCCAGTGCAGTGATGGCCATGCCAACAACGTGGCCAAAAAGGGGCTCAGACAGCTGAGATGTGGGACACAGCCCCCAGAGCCCCACAGGGACAGAGCAGGATTGAAACAGAAAGCTCACACCAAAAAACTGCTTGGCCCAGCTTCTCCTGTGACACCAGAATAAAGTCAGGGGAACTCTACAGCACCTGTGTCCACTCCAGGGAAAGGAAAAGCTTTTGTCCCCTCTAGGTGGTCACCAGCCTCAACACAACTCCTCCTTCTACAAGAGGTCAAGCCCAGAGGGACAGTCACACATCTGACAAGCAGCAATGACCCCAGGAGGGTTCCCCAGCCCCAGGTAACAACGAGGAGGTGTCTTCTCCTCTTCTGAAATGTTTCCCTGGACGTGCCTTGCTTTGGGGTTTTTATTACTATTTATTATTGTTATTGTTATTGTTATTATTGTTGTTATTATTATTAAAACAAATAAAAATATCAGTAACAACAGTACCAATAATAACAATAATAACAACCATTTTCATCTTCCTTCAAGCACAGGCCCCTTGAGATTTAAAGGAGAAAATTCTGTTTCTGGCCAATCTGACCCAAACCAGACAGGAAAAGTTCTTCTCTCACACAAGCCCTTTCCCCTCCTCCGTTCATGTCTTATTTGTTTTTTTAATTTGGGGCAGGGCGGCTGGGAAGGCAGAGGAAAGGGACAAACTCCCCATGACCTCCAGGAACCTCCTTCCACCCAATTCCAATGGAATAAAATTTCCAGCAGCCCCCAGGTCCCCCCTCCCGCTCCCGTTTGCTTTGGGGAGGGGGCGGGACGGGGACTCTGGAGCTCAGGATTTCAGCCCGGAGCTCGCTCCTTTCTTTGCCGGAGACAAAACCGCGGAGAGCTGGGAATGCCCCGTGGGCAGCAGTCGGTGCCGGAGCTCCGAGAGGTCACAGCCCTTTCCATAACTCCTGTCAAACCGCTCTGATAAACACCCTCCCCGAGCAAAAGCTTTCCCAGACGTGCAGCCCTCGGAGCTTCCCCACCCTCCAGCTACGGCGGCTCCTCCAGAGCCACCTCTCCCGTCCCGTAAAAGAAAGGGGGGAAAAAAAAAAAAAGACAAAACAGAGGGGAAATTCCTCCCCAGGAGATGGGGGGGGTCCAGACCTGGGCTGTCAGGGGTTTGCCACCCATCATGTTTCACCTCTGATTTTTTTGCAAAGAGGTTCCCCAAGTGGTTGTTGGGGTGATGCAGGGAGCATGGGTGAGGTGGTGCTCAGCTCCAGCCCTGCAGCTTCCCAACCTCCATCCCGGGGACCCAAATGGACACAGGGTGGGCACCTTGGGGGGGGGAAACCAGCAGTGGGGTGGCATTCCCCCAGGGACCAAAGCAGGGTGAGAAACCCCTTTATCCCCACCACCTGGGATGAAGGTGTTTCCAGCCACGGGTGGGCTCTGCATCCCCACGTCCCCCAGGGGGAGAACAAGAGGTGGCACGGGGCTGTCCAACCCCCCATGTGGTTGAGGTGTGGGGTTAATCCCACCCCGCAGCCGAGGTCATGAAGGGGGAGAGAAAGCAAAGCTCCCCCTCAAACCCAACGGGGAGCTGCCACCTTTTCCCACCAGGACCAAGCCCCAGAGATAACCCACAGCCTTCACCACTCTGACTTCAGATCTCCCACCCGAGCCATGCAGGGGCTCCAGCAGCCCTGGGACCACCACAGGGGAAGGAAGTGTCCTCCTTTGACCCCCCGGCTTTGACCCACGGTGGATCATCAGGTGGGAATACAGCAATGGAACATAATCCTGGGAACACAACCTTCATCCCACTACCACCCTCTGCAGAAGGGAGCCCCAAAAGTGGCCCTAAGGGCATCAGTGCCACCAGGACAGGGGAAGCAGGGGGTGGACACGCAGCTCCAATCCCTCTCTGTTCCAGAGGAACAGTGGGCCAGGATGAGGGGGTCCTTGAGGAGAAGCCATGGGTGGGATGAGGAGGCTCCCTGTGGGGAAGCCATGGGGGGGGTGAGGGGGTCCTTGAGGAGAAGCCACGGGTGGGATGAGGAGGGTCCCTGTGGGGAAGCCATGGGGGGGGTGAGGGGGTCCTTGAGGAGAAGCCACGGGTGGGATGAGGAGGGTCCCTGTGGGGAAGCCATGGCCTGGACAAAGGAGGTGGATGAGGGGAAGCAATGGCCAGATGAGGAGGTTTCTGAGGGAAAGCCATGGTTGGGATGAAGGGGTCCATGAGGGGAAGCCATGGCCAGGACAAGGAGGTCCCTGAGGGGAAGCCCAGGACTGAGGGGCCAGAGCCGCCCTCCCGCCCCGATCAAAATGGCGCTGGGGACACGGGGTGCAGGGTTAATCATTACCCTCTGGCAGGGCCAGACACCCCACACCCCAGCTCACCCCATTCCTCTGAAGGGGGGAAAGGGGCCAAAGCCATGGCAGGGGGCTGGAGCAGGCCTGGCTCACCCCTTCTCCCACCAGGAAGAGCGGCTGAGGGTTCTTCGTGGTGGGACGAGAGGTTCACCACCCAGAAGACCATCCAGGAGCCTCATCCCCTTCTCTGGGATGGGGCAGCAGGGCTTGAACCTGCTCCTGACATGGCCCAGGGACAGGGGGGTGTCCAAGAGGGGTGGGTGTCCAAGAGGGGTGAGCAACCAGCAACGCCCCAAAGCCCCTTATCTGGGTCTTTATCTCCAGCACACGGAGAGTTGGGAAGCCACCAGGGAATTTTAAGGAGAATTCCTACGTCTACCCTGGCAGCCAAAAGGAGCAAATATCACAAAATAAAATGGGAAACAACCTCCCACCTGCCCCCTCTCCCCCCTCCACCACCCGCCTTCCCCACTTCTTTCTCACCCCCCCCCCCCCTTTCATCTGCTGATCCCCCGGGGGAGAGGGTCCCAGGTTCTCCTCCCGAGTTTCAGAGAAAGGCAGGAGGGAAAGGAAAAGGAAAAAGAAAAAAAAAAAAAGAAAAAAGATTAATAAATAAATAAATCAATGAAACGCAACACGCCCAAGAGAAAATCCGGCAGAGGGGGAAGCACGAGCGCAGAAAGCGACCGAGGTGTTTTAGCCAAAAAAAAACCAACAAAAAAACCACACAAGTAACAAAAAAATCCTGATTTTAAGCGAAAACCCTTCCCCGGTGGGGTTTGCTGGAGGCACCAGCGGTCCCCGAGCAGGCGCTGGCCCCGTCCCGGGGAAAGCCCCGGCCTTACCTGCACCAGGTCGGGGGGGTTCTCCAGGGGCCGGGCGGGGGGTTTGATGTCCTCGAAGACGGGGGTGTCTTCCCCGGGCTCCCCCGACATGGCGACGGGTTTCAGGGGGGTAAAAGCCGAGGGTTCCTCGGGGAGCGGGGGGCACAGCACCAGCCCGCTGCTCATTCCTCCCGCACCCCCGGGGAAGGAGGAAAACAACTCCTGGTTGAGAATAGTATTTAAAAAAAAAAAAAAAAAAAAAAAAAAAAAGGGGGTGGGGGGGAATAAATAATGGAAGGGGGGAAAAAAAAAAAAAAAAATAAAAAAGCAACCAAAAGCCAAACAAGCTGAAGGCTGAGAGGAGCAGGAGTGAGTTGCTAATCCCGGGAGGCCAAGTGCCGGGTCGCGGGAAGGCTTTACCTGGGCTGCGGGAGGAGGAGGAGGAGGAGGAGGAGGAGGAGAACATCAACCTGGAAGTGTTGGGGAAGCCGTGAGGAGCCAATCAGGCGCCCGCCGACGGCCCCACCGAGCCACCGGGGGATAAAAGGCTGCCAGGAGCCCCCGCGGCCTCGCCACTAGCCACGGGCCACCAGGGAGCATCCCCCGGGATGGAGGGGTTCGGGTCACCCCAACCCCGGACCCCACCACCAACTCGCAGCTGGGGAAATATCTCCCAGATCCAGTTCCCCCCCTGCACCAAAACGAGGGGATTATTTTAGGGTGTATTTAGGGTTTGTTAGTTTGGTTATTGGTGGGTTGATTTTTTTTTTTTTTGGTTGGGTGGGGGGTTTTTTGTTTGGGGTTGTTTGGGTTTTTTTTAGCAATGGGTGTTTTTTTAATGAGAAAAGTCAAAGGAGAACTTTGTTCCCCAGAAAATGGTTGAGTTTTGCATGGAAACTGATTTTTGGAGACAAGGGGATTCCTGCTTGCCTCGCTTTCTTCTCAGTCCCAGGGAGAAAGGGGAAATGTGGGAGAAAGGGGAAGATAAAAAAAAATAAATGGATTAAGTGAAGGGGGAAAAGGAAAAAAAAAAGCCAACAGCAACACAGGAGAAGTTTTGAAGGTGCAGATAAGAGAGCACAGAGCTTTCCAGCTTGGCTCCTACAGAGAAACCCAACTACTGTGTCTAGGTTTCTCTTTTTTTTTTTTTATTTTTGGGGGGAAGGAGTTTTAAGGAAACAACAAGGGGATAAAAACCACCTTTCTAGAGAAAAAAACATTTCTCCTCCAGCCCCCTGCACATCTCCCAAAAAGTGATCAACCTTGTGCACCCTCAAGGACTTTGGAGGATAGAGCACCATCCTGCATCCCAGTTTTGAATAGGGACTGGGAAATTCCTCAGTTTCCTTCTGGTCACCTGGAAGAAAACTGTGCCCCAGCCACCAGAGGCAGAAGGTGGCCCCTGCTGCACTTGGAGGGACCACGTGAAACTTCTTTGCCATTATTTTCTGCCATCAAAAGTAGATCTGAGGCACCATGACCTCATCTGAGGCATCTTCCCAAGGCTGCTATTTGGTGCACCAGGAGAAGAGTAATTTTTTTTTTTTTTTTTAGGTTACCAGATGGGAATTTCAGAACCATAGAACCTCTGGTTTGGTTCCGAATGGCCCTCAAGGACCCCCTTAGCTCCAAGCACGGGCAGGGAACACCTCCCACTAGAGCAGGTTGCTCCAGGCCCACCCAACCCATCCATTTTCCACAAGTGCTGCCTAAATGTATAAATCCAGAGAGTTTCTTTGCTCTCTGCCTCCATCTCCCCACCCCCAGAAGGTGGCCTTGCAGCAAGGGGGCGGGATGAGCCCAACTCCTGGAGCAGGAGGAGATCTCCACCAGCAGAGATCAACCCAGCAACGCTTCCCCGAGCTCCTGGGGTCGGGGCCAACCCCCTCCTCAGAGCCTTTATCTGCTCCTGACCTTCAGTCCAGCAACACTGCTGAACATTTTGCTCCCTTCGTAGCCTCCAAGGGGGCCCCCACCACGCTGCAGCCTGGGGCTAAGGTCCCATCTTGTCCCCAGGTGCCACCCAAGCCTGAGGACAGGACGTGCTGCAGAGAGGGGCAGTGATAAGGGCAGTGATGTCCTCCGTGACCCAGAGGTGCAAGGCACGTTCCTCAGGTCCAGAATCCCTGGAAAAGCTGACAGGGAGGTGCCGAGGAGGGCTTGGGGAAGGTCCAAGGGGGAGCTGAAAGGGGTGCTCAAACCTCCCCCCTCTGCAATGGGAAGGAAGGGATGGGATTTGCTGCTGGTTGGGATCCAGCAGAGAAGGACACCCAGGTCCTCCTCTCACCTGCAAGCAGAGGGAGCAGAAGCCAGGAGGTGAAGCCCTGGGCTGAGTTAAAGAGATGAGAAGCAAGAAAGGCTCCGAACTTGAAGGAAACCAGGATCAGGTTGAGAAATAAACCCCAGCTCCCACCTCCCAAAGCATCCCAGGCTCTCCTGGCAGCCAGAGGCACCTCAAGCTGGTCCCCTGTAGCTCACAACCATCTTCAGATCTCACCAGTTGATGGGGACCAGCCACCAGTGGGTTGGGTCACGAGGGAGCCCCAGAGCCACCTCACATGGGTGACAGCCCAGCATCAATCACAGCTCTGGTCCCAGCCCTGGCCAGGGCCCCCCAGCATGTTCCACCAAGGAACGGGTCCGTGGGGCAGGGAATGGGGTGCCAGAGCCCAGCTGGGGGTCACCAAGCTTTCCTTTCCTCCTGCAACAGCTTTTTCTCACTCAAACTCAGCCCCCCACCCCCAAAGTGGTGGCCAGAGCACCCACCTCTCACTGCGCCGTGGTGGACATCCCCAGGTCCTCTCTGAATCTGGAGTGAAGCCAGGGCAGATTTGGGGCAGGCACTCCTGGGTTCAGGCTCAGTGCTGCTCAGGGGCCTCGCTGGAGACACAAAGTGGCCAGGGAAGGAGGACAAACCCCCCCCCAGCCCACCACCACCACCACCACCCAGCAGCTCACCTTTCACCAGCACCAGCAGACAAAGCTCTGCAAAGCTGCTGGAGCAGCCGGCCCCCATCACCGAAACCCAAAACCAGCTCTTTTTTTTTTTTTTTTTTTTTTTTTTTGTCTTTTCCTTTCTCCTCCTCGGGAGGTTTCCTGCCATCAAAACCCTTCCTGGGAGCTCTTCAAAGGGCAAGGACCGCCCCATCCACTCGCTAAACCAGTCGGAGCGGTGCCGGGCGGGCAGAGGGAGAGGCCCCCGGAGAAGGAAAGGGACATAAAACCCTCCAGAAGGACCCGGGGTGACCCCGGAGCAAGGGGATGGGATGAGCATCACCACCTCCTTGGTTATCCCCGGGTACGTGGGGACCACCCCGCTGAGATGAACCCCACCCCCCCTGCCCCAGAGCCCTCCCTCCTCCCACAGTGGGGAAGTGATTTTAGGATGGTTGAATTTTGGAAGGAAAAAGGCAGCTCGGGGATGAGGACAGAGCCCCCAGGAGGTCCCCGGTGTCACCAACCAAGGAGGTGTCACACCCCCAGGCAGAGAAACTCAGCAGCTACCCCAGGTTTTCCTGGAAGAGGAGGTTGGTGAAGAAGGACCCAAGGTTGAGGTTTCCAAATACAGGAAGATTTCTGCCACTCTTTCCCCACCAAATCCCAGCCTTGGATCTTTGCCAAGCCCAGAAAACATCCAAGCAGGGGTTCCCCATGCTCCCCCCTGGGCTGCTCCATCCCCAGGCTGTGGGACCTGCACAACCCCACCCAGCCACTGGAGAATCCACCCAGAGGATACAGAGCCACCTCATGCCACGGGGTTTGGTGGCCACTGGGGGGCTTTCCTGAAGCTCAGACACCACTTGCTCCCCAAAAAGGGGTGGCACAAGCTTTCCTGGGGTTCACCTTCCTTCTGAGCTGGGCACAAGCAGAGGCTGAAGGGGATGGTTGGACATCAAGAAGATGCTGGAGGCTCAGAAGTGGGGAGAAAGTCACCTGGGGGTATTGTAGGATCAAGATTCCTGTCTCTAACACAGCTCCTGGATGGCTTCAAGGTCAAGAAGCTTTGCCAGCAGCTGCCTGCAGCCTCAAGGTGGAGGTGATGAGATGTATGAGCCCAGTGAGGGGACAGCAGCTCCCACGGGAGTGACAAACCCACCAGCAGGCCCAGGGCTGTGACCAGGTTGACAGAGAACCAGCAGCATCCATAGCTACAACACAGCTCAGGGAGCAGCTGGAGGCCCCAGACTGATGAGAAATGGGCTCCTGGGCCCATAGGTGAGGCTGCTTAGAGCAATTAAGGCCAATTAGCACCCTCAGGGCTTTACCAAGGGGAGCAGAAGGCTGAGAGAAGGCAGAGCTGGGACCTCATGAGATGATGCTGTCAGTCCCTGGGGAGGGGTTGAGCACCTCTGGCAGAACCTCATTGATTTCCTCAGCTCCAGGGAAATGCCCACACAGGACACAAGTCTGGTCCCAGGACCCTGGCTGATTCCCCCACCCCATTTTCCCACATCCCAGGGATGGGATCTCCTCCCCAGCTCCGATCCAAAGCTCTCCTGGCACAACTCGAGGCTGGTTCCTCTTGTCCCATCACCTGTCCCTTGGGATCAGAGACCAACCAAAGCCCAGGAACCAGCACTTGGCCTTGCTGAACCTCAGTTGGCCTTGGCCCATGGATCCAGACAGTTCTGTCCCCTCTGCAGAGCCTTCTGACCCTCTGGCAGATCAACATTCTGATGTCCTCTGCAAGCTGAGGATGCACTTGATCCCCTTGTCCTGATTACTGATTAAAACTGTCCCCAGCACCAAGCCCTGGAGAACTCCAGGGGCCACCAGCTGGACTCACCCTCCAGCCATGCCCAGCCCCTGGGCTCTTGGGGCCACCATGGAGCTGGAGACATTCTTTACCCCATCAAAGCCCTCAGCTGGCAAAGAGGGAAAGAGGTTCCCAAACATCCATCAGAGTAATTTTCAGGGGATGGGGTTCCCCACACCAGGTCCCCCCCTCCCCAAGCCACCCAGCATCCCCTGGCCCCCAAGGAGAGCTTTTGGGAAGCTCCCCCAGCCCCGTGGTTGGGGGAAGAGGGGGTGTTTCACACCCCCTTCCCACCAGGACAGATCCCCTACAGCAATTGGGGGGGGGGGGACACCCCACAAAACCAATAATTAAGATTCAAAAGAAGAGAGTGTGGCCACAGTCTGCCTTTTTTAACTTAGAAACTGTCCCAGAGTCTTCAAAAAAAAAAAAAAAATATCCAATGGAGAGCTGGTGGCCCCCACCCTCCCCACTCCCTCCATCTCAGTTCCACCTTCCCTAAAGTTTCCTTTTCTGTTGTTTTGGAGAGAGAAAGGGAGGGCATGTGGAGATTTTGTTTGCAGGTTGCTGTCGGGTTGTTGGTTTTCCTTCCTCCACTACCACCACCTCCTCCTCCTCTTGCTTTTTCTGCTGTTCAGAGTGGTGGCGTGTGGGGACAGGGACACGCAGTGGCCGGGGGTGGAGAGGCAGGAGGTGGCTGAGAGGCCAGAAGCCGAGAGCTATTGGAGCTATTGCTCCACCTCTGTCCTTCCTGTGGCTTCCAGGATTTGCCCCGCAGGGACCAGGAGGGGACAAGGGGCACGAGCAGAGGAGATGGGTGAGAGGCTGGAGAGGCAGACGTGCAGAGGGGTCCGGAGGCTGAATCCTGGGTGAGGAGTCGAGGAGGAACCTCCAGAGGTTGTGAGTGGGGAGGAGAAGCCCAGGAACAAAAAAAAAAATAAAGAAGGTAAAATAAAAAATACTCGTGGAAACAGGAGCCAGGGAGAAGGAGAACCACACCAGGAACCATCTTCTGCCCACGGGGCTCCTGCAGCAGCCACAGTTCTGGGCAGAGCTCAGCCTCTCGCTCCCGCGGTGCCTCCACGGGGGACGAGCCGGGATGGTGCTGGGTGTCAGAGGGAGGGGGGGGGTTGTGCCGTTTGCACCCCCTCTTTTCCACCGTTGTTGGTGGGTGTGAGTGTGTGTGTGTGTCCCCAGCCTCTTCATCCCCAGCCCCGGGGGGGTTTTTGGGCTCCTCCTCACATCATGATGTGGCGGCGGCGGTGCAGGGCCAGGTGGTCGGAGCGGGAGAAGCGGCGGTCGCAGGCGGAGCAGCAGAAGGGTTTGATGCCCGTGTGCTTGCGGAAGTGCCGGGTCAGCTCATCCGAGCGGGCAAACTTCCAGGTGCAGCCGGCCCAGGTGCACTTGTAGGGCTTCTCTCCTGCAGGGAGAGGGGGTCAGCACCCTCAAAACATCACCCCAAAACCTCACCTCCGCCACCGCTCGCCCGCTCCGCAGCAATCGCCCCCACGGCGATCGGGGGTGTTGAGGGACACCAGGATCCCAAAAAACAAGGGGGGTGGTGAGGAGAAGGGAGCCCCGAGCCAAGGGAGCACCCCATAACCATGGCCTTGGCTACCAGCACCCCAACACGGAGCCCAAGTGCTCCCCAGGTGCCCCCAAGCATCTCCCCAGCACTCAAAGGGACCCCTGAGTTGTGGGCAAAGAGCGCCAGCACTCCAAAAGGGAGCCCCAAGGAGAACCACAGCCCTCACCACCCTCAAGGGTCATCCCCCCAACCCCCGACACAGGCTACCAGCACCCCCAAAACCCCCCCTTGAGCGCCCAAAGGCTGCCAGCACTCCCTGAGCCCCCACCACGTCCCCCCAGCTCTGGCACTAAGGGTCCATCCTCACACCCAGAGACAGAGCATCCCGCACCCCCTCCCAGCTCATCCCTGGGTTTTGGGGGGACACACAGAGTGACCCTGGCCCCAGTGGGGGTGAGGGGTGGTGGTCCTCACCCGTGTGTATCCGCCGGTGGGCTTTGAGGTGGGAGCTTTTGGTGTAGACCTTGTTGCAGCCCTCGAAGTTGCACTGGTGGATGCGTCGTTTCTTCAGGTCGGTGGAATCAGCTCGCTGGCCCCGCACTGTTGGTCTGGGAGGAGGAGGAGGAGGAGGTGAGAGGGATGAAGGGCATGGTCCTGCACCCACCAACCACCCCCCCAGGGCTGCCTGGGGACACGAGGGACAGGGTTGTGGGGGGAACACAGAGGACTCACTCTCTCTGGAGGTCCTGGAATGGGGCTGGGCCGCTCTCAGAGGCACTGTCCTCACTGTCACTGTTCATGTCCATGGGGTACATGGAGCCCGGATCCACCTTCACTGGGGGGGGGCGGGAAAGAAAAGCTACAAAGAAATGAGGAGGGAGGGGGTGAGCAAAGAAAAGAGGCATTTTCTCCCCCAAAAAAACACCCACACAGGAGAGGGAGAGCCCTGCTCCTCCTCCAAAGCAGAGCGCCCCGATGCTGCTCCAAACCCACCCAAAACATCCCCAATAAAATCAAATCAAGTCATAGAATCATAGAATCCTAGAATGGGCTGGGTTGGAAGGGACCTCAGAGCTCATCAAGTCCAACCCTTGCTCCACTCCCCCCGTGGTTCCCAGCCCATGGCACTGAGTGCCACATCCAGGCTCTTTTGAAATATCTCCAGGGATGGAGAATCCACCCCTTCCCTGGGCAGCCCATTCCAATGGCTGAGCACCCTCTCCAGAAAGAAATCCTTTCCTAATATCCAACCTAAACCTCCCCTGGCAGAGCTGAAGCTCTGCCAGGGGAGGTTTAGGTTGGATATTAGGAAAAAATTCTTTAGTCCGTGCCCTCTTGTCCCACTGATATCAGCCCAACCCCCCCTGGCTCCAACCTCCTTTCAGGGAGTTGGAGAGAGTGATGAGGTCTCCCCTGAGCCTCCTCTTCTCCAGCCTCAACACCCCCAGCTCCCTCAGCTTCTCCTCATAGGATCTGTGCTCCAGTCCCTTCACCAGCCCAGTTGCCCTTAGTCTGGGAGGCGGTGAAGCCCTTCAGGCCATGGGGGGGCAGAAGCATGGAGAGATGTGACCTGAGGGGGTTGCAGCCCTTTTGGCTGCCCAGGGACGTTCTAAGTCCCCACCCTGGATAAGGTCCTCCCTGTGTCCCCAGGGGGGTCTTTGGGTGAAGCTGCCAGATGTGGAGATGCAGGCAGAGGGGTGGGAGGACACCCCGGGGTAGAAAACTCCAATTCCCCTTTGAAGGTGCAGCTCTGAGGTGGAACCAACTCCCCAGAAATGTTTACAGAGAAGAGGTGGGGTCTCCCCTTACCGGAGCCCGCGTTCTTGCCGTCCCCCCCGATGAGGGGCACGGTGATGGCGGTGACGCCGTCGGTGGGCATGGTGGTGTAGACAACGGGGAGGGACTGGACCACCACAGGGATGGTCTGGAGGTTGCCCATCTTGCTGGGCAGGTTGACGGAAGGGATGGTGTGGATGACGTGGAGGATCTGCTGCCCACCGCTGCCCTGCGTGGAGGCCAGGATGGAGCCGGGCGAGAGGACGGCCGGGATGGCCGAGGTGGAGCTGAGACCCGAGGGGGAGATGGAGACGGCGGCGGGGGTGGGGAGCGGGGGAGCCACCAGCAACGGGGAGGATTGGACCGAGGCGGGGGCAGGCGGGGGGGGAGGTGGGGCCGAGGTGGCCGCCGCCGTCGTCGTCGTCGTGGTGGCCGCCTTGGACTTGTTGAGGGAGAGGTCGACGGGCTCGGCTTGGGGCTGGCCGCAGTCACTGGCCAGCAGCTCCTCGGGGGGCTCCGTCTTGATGTCGGCCAAGAGCACGGGGGGGTCGAGGGGACCCTCAGCCAGCAGCGAGGAGGAACTCATGGCGGGCGTCGCCTTCCCCTGGCCCTGCGGGAGAGAGGCGGACGGTGAGGAGAGGGGGAAACTGAGGCACGGGGGAGGGGGAGGGCTGAGCCCAGCCATACCTCTGCTGAGGGGCAGGGACACGGCCGGACGCTGGGGGAAGGGAGGAGAGGGCCCCAACCAGGGGCTGGGGGTGGTCACAGCCGGAGGTCGGGGGGGTCCCCCGGGTCCTGCCGGGTCCCTCCGAGGGGTGGGGGGCGCCGGTCGGGGCCGAGCAACGTCCCCCGGGGACGCGCGCTAAGGGCGGGAAGAGGAGACCACGCCCCCTCCGAGACTAAACCACGCCCCCTCATGGGGTAAACCACGCCCACCGCCATCCCGCGGGCGTGGCTAAGGTGGGGCGGTGGGCGTGGCCCGGTGGGGCGGTGGGCGTGTCCAAAGGGCGGTGGGCGTGGCCCCCCGCGGGGCGGTGGCGGCCCCGCCGCGCTCCCCTCCCCCGCGCCTTAAAGGGGCCGCGTCCCCTTTCCCACCACCCCTCCCCGCTTCGCAGGGGGTGCCGGGGGACGCGGTCTGGGGGGGTCGGGGGGTGTCACTCACCGCCCCGGCGGCTCTGGGGGTGCTCCTGGGCGGGGGCGCGGCGCTCAGCCCCTCCGCGGGCAGAATCATGCTCCGCGCCGGGCCGAGAGGTGTGAACGGCCCCGCGGCTCCACCCGGGCTCGGCCCGGGGTGGGGCTCCTTAAAAGGGCCCGGCCGCGGCGGGGAGGGGCTGCGGGCACGGCCCCCCTAGGGGCAGGACCACCACCAACCCCCCCCTCCTCCCGCCATCCTCCAAAACACCGCACCCCAAAACCCCGACCCGCCCTCGCTGGGTCCCTCGGTGCTCACCCAGCCCCCCCCCCCCAACCCTGACACCCCTCAGCCTGAGCAGGGGACACCCCCCTCTCCCCCCCGCCCCCCTCAGCACGTACCTGCCTGCACGCAGAGATCAACCCCATACACGCAGCCCCCCCCTCCCGCCCCGCGCCCCCCACGCACAGACTCACGGACAGACAGACGGACACACGCGCGGCCCCGCCCGGGCCCGCCCCGCCCCGCGACACACCCAGCGCACACGCCCTGCACACGCACACACCCTCCGCACCCCCCCAGAGAGCCCACGCTGCCAGGGACCCCTCCCAAATACCTCACGCAGCCAGGGACCCCCCCCCAAAGCGCCACGCACGGACGGGGACCCCCACAAAGACCCCCCGCAGCCAGACACCCCTCCCCCGTACCCCCGCACACAGAAAGGTAACCCCCCCAAAGACCCCACGCAGTCTGGGACCCCCCCCCCAAAGACCCCACACACAATCAGGGAGTCCCCCTGGGCACCCCAAAAAAACACGGACCCCTCCCGCCCCCCCCGAAAGACCCCACGCAGCCAGGGACACCCCCAAAGACACACAGACACAGCCAGGGACCCCCCGGCCACCCAAGAAAATGAGGGGCTCCTCCCCAAAACCCACACACACAGCCAGGGACCTCCCCCCAATACACCCCACACAGCCAGGGGCAACCCCAGACACCCCACAAAACCAGGGACCCCCCCAATACACCCACACACAGCCAAGGACCCCCCCCCCAAAGACCCCACACAGTGAGGGACTCCCCAAAACTCCCCTACTCTCAGCCAGGACCTGCCCCCCCCAAGACCCCCACACAAAGCCAGGGTACCCCAAAACACCCCACACACACTCCCAGGACCCCCCCAAAACACATACACAGACAGGGACCCCCACTCCCCCCCTAATGCCTCCCCCCAGTGCCAGGGATCCCCAAAACCCCCCCTCACACACACATCACCAGGGACACCCCCGTGACATCTCCACTCTCAGCCAGGGACCCCCAAAAGCACCTCGACTCATCCAAGGACCCCCCAGACACCCTCACACTCCCCCAGGGATCCCCCCCATATATAATCAGGGACCCCCCCTCAAACACCCCTACACAGAGCCAGAGACCCCCCCCAGCACCCCCTTATTCACCTATGGACCCCCAACACTCACACCCTCAGCCAGGGACTCCCCCAACCCCCTCAGGACCCCCACACAAAGCCAGGGACCCCCAAAACATTCCCCCCAGTTAATCACCAGGACCCCCCAAAACACCCCCCAAGTCAAACGGGGACCCCCCCAAGACCCCCACTCTCAGCCAAGACCCCCCCTACATGCCCACACCAAGCACCCCCAATACCACCAACCCCTCCGGAGTGGGGACCCCCCCCCACGGTCACACAACAGCCCCCCCCCTCATGTTGGGGACCCCCAACTCCCAGCACACCCCCCCCCCGCAGGACTCCCACCCCCGGGGGGGTCCCCACAACCATGGGGAGAGGGAGCACAAAGGGGTCTCATGGGGAGACCCTCCCCAGCCCCTTTTTTGGGGGGCTTACCCCCCAAAACCCCACGGGACGGGGGGTGGGAGATGTGGTGGATGGGTGGGCAGGGGGGGTGTTGTTGGCCCCCCCCAGATTCACCCTCACTGCCCCCCAACTCTCATCAATGAGCTGAATTCCTCCGTCCTCAGTCCCCAAACCCACCCCCCAGGAATGGGGAGGGGGCTGAAGGCCCCCGCAAAGCCCCTCCTTTATTTTACACCCCACCCCCCAAATAAATCCCCCCCCCCCTTTCCTTTTTTTCACCCTAAAATATCTCAGGGTGCCCCCAAACCTCGGGGTGACCTTGGAGGGGGGGGGGGGACACACACACATGGGGGGGACAAGCATGGGAAAACACAACCACCCCACCCTACCTGGACCCCCCCCCTCAAACCCTGGGGGTCCGTGTGTGTGTGTCACCCCCCCCCCCCCAAATCCGCGTGTCTCCCACCCTTGGGCGTGGGGTGGGGGCACACCCCACGGCCGTCACACCCCCCCGAGGAATTTCCTCCCTGCTCCACCCTCTGGATGCTGGCAAAGGGATGAAGGAGGGGGGGGTGGTGTTGGACCACCCCCCTTCACCCCACTTTTTTTTTTTTTTGCCGTGGGGGGGTCGACACTTAATCTTTTTCTAGTGGGGAAACTGAGGCAGGGGAGGAAACTGAGGCGGGGGGGGGGTGGAAACCGAACGCGGGTGGGGGTGGGGGTGTGGGGTGCTTTAAGAGCAAAGGGCGTGGGAGGAGGTGAAGGGGAGGGGGGGGGAAGGGAGGGGGGGGGGAAGGCGGGGCGTGACGTCACCCCTCGTCCCCCCCCCTCTCCTTTTTCGTCACCCCTCCCGTCGTGACCTCCCAATGCCCGCCCCGGAAGGCTCCATGGATGGGGGGGGGGGGTACACACAACACAAGGACCCTACAAGAAGGGGGGGGAGGGGGAGGGAAGGACGGGGGGGGGGGGCGGTCCCGCCCCCCCCCCCCCGTCCTTCCCTCCCCCTCCCCCCCCCTCCTTCCTCCGGGCTTTTGGCTGCCACCCCCCCCCTTCGTTTTATTTACGCGTCTCCTTTAAGAACCCACGCACGATGTGTGCCCCCCCCCCCCCTCGCTTTTCTCCGCCGTTTAACCGAGTCGTGTCCCCCCCCCCCCCCCCAAAAAAAAAAAAAAAATTAAAAAAAATTAAAAGCCCCTTTTCTCCCGCACCTCCTCCGCGTGCATCCCCCGTCGCCGTCCCCGCCGCTGCCCCCGGGGTGGGGCGGGGTGGGGCCCGCAACGGGCGGGGAAGGGGCGGGGATGGGTGGGGGTGGGGGGGGTTTGGGCGGAGCTCCCCCCTCCCCCACCCATTTTTTGGAGGGGGGAGGGGAAAATTTGGGTGGAGGCACCCAACCCCCTCCCTTCTCCTTCCTCCCCCACCCCAAAAAAAAAAAAAAGACCCGCCCTTTATGACATCATCAACAGCCAATGAGCTGCCCCCCCCCTCCCCTCTCCACCCCATCCAGCGTTGCCATGGAAACAGATGCAGGGGATGGAGCCCCCACCACCACCCCGAAACACCCCCACCCCCCTCTAAATAGGGCGGGTTGAGACCTGGCAAACTCATGGCAGCGATGTGTGATGGTGGGAGGGGGAGATACCCCCCCACATGCCCCCCCCTCCCCCCCCAAGGGGGATGCAGGACCCCCAAAACTCCAAGCTGAGCACCCATGGGTGCTCCAGGCAGGGGGTGCAGGACATGGGGAGGTTCTCATGGTATTTCTGCCCCCCCTTCCCACACCCATAACCCCTCCAAAAAAGGCATTTTGGTGTCACCCCCAATAACCCCCCCAGAAAATTTGGGGTGCCCTGAACACCCTCCCTCTCCCAGGCACCCCAACAAGGGGGTGGGCAGGTTGGGTCCCCCGGGGGGAGGTGAGGGGGGGGCAGTGCCTTGGGGAGCTGCTCCAAGGGGTTCACTGGAGGGGTGGTGAGGTGGACCCCAGAGTGGGGGTGTCCCCAGAGGCACAGCCACCAGTGTGTCCCCAGTGTGCCCCACCAGTGTGTGGGACGTGGTGGGGACAGTGGGTGGGTGGGTGGGCAGGTGTGTCCCCGTGGGGAGGAGCTGCTCAGGGACACCTCGGTGGTGACCTTGGCCGAGCTGCACATGCCCAGTGCCACCACGGAGGTGCCACTCAACGGGGAGGTGGGGATGGGGACACCCCCTGGCCAACCTCTGCCTCTGGGGACCAGGTGCCCCCTTTGAGGAGTGAGCTGGGCCCAGAGGGACCCTCACCCCAAGCTCACCCAGCTGCAGGACCCACTGAACGCCCTGCAGTGCCACGGACCTCAGGAGAGAAGAGGGCTGCTCAGAGATGGAAAAGCAGACGGGAGAAGGGGAGCTGGAGGTGGTGGTGAAGGTCACCAAGAGCACTCGAGGCTTCTACTCACAGCATCAGCTTTGGTCTGACCAGATGCCTTGGGTGGGCTCCCTTGCACAGCCCCCCCTGACAGGGGACAATGGGGCTGACAGTGACCTCCCCATCCCCAGGGAGCAGGGCCAAGCAGGAGCATGGATTCGGGATCTTAAGGATAGCTGGTACCAAGTTAACACTGGCTGTAAGGTCGAGTCCTGAAGCAAGAGGAGGGACCTCCTCTCAGCAGGATTGCAGGGTTCTGCTCCCTGGGGCCAGACTTGCACACCAGGACATTTCTGAGGCCAACATCTGGAGCAGACATCAACATTTTTGATACTGAGGGAGGGGGAAGAACCTTCCAGAAGGTAGGGTGGGGGTGCTTTCTCTCCCCACATTTTGCCCCTTGGCCTTACCCCACTTTTCCCCGTGGAACAGTTGAACCCCCAAGGATCCCCACCTCCTTGGGTAACCATGGAAATGAGGCAGCACTGCCCACTGTCCTTCCCTTGTCTCCAGAAGGAGCAGCTTGAAAAATAAACACACTGGGAGCAGAGTGTGCCTCAGTCTGTGCTGGAACTGCAGCCATAAAACCATCTCCTGCTCTCTTCCTGGTAAACCCTTGGAGATGGTGTTCCTGAGGCTCCCACAAGACAGGGATCAGCAGCAACCCCTCCTCTGGCTCTGCTAAAGAGCAGCAGGAGTTTGGGTGCAGAAAGCCCTGAAGTTTCTGCACTGCCCTGAGAGCAAGGAGGGACTGACCTTGTCCAAGCAGTGGAGCCAAGCATGATCACATTCCAGCTTGGGCCAGAGGAGCTTGGGAGGCAAAAGCAACACCAAAATTGGCTGTTCCCACTCCAGGACCAGGACTTTGCTCCACACTGAAGAGAAACAGAAACCTGCTGCACCCCCAGCCCATTCCCAAGTTCTCCAGGAGCTCAGGCACCCCAATGTCCACAGGAATCTCTGTGAGTTCCTCTCCCCCAGGGACTCCATGCTCCTCCTTGCCAACACACCCTGGAGAGCCCCATTTCTGGGGGAGGGAGGTTGACACCACACAGAGTGAGACTTGATGAAAGGTTTTGCACAGGTCTCATCCTTGGCTTTCCAGGTTTTCCCCCTCCCAAGTGTTTGGGCAGGGAAATGGGGAAGAAAAGCACGATTTTGGGAAGCAGAGAGCCAGGCTGGGAGTCCCCACACCACTTTTTTTCTGCAGCAATTTAATGCGACAAGAGAGAAAAAAAACCAAAACAAAACAAGAGATGCTGACAAGCACCAGGTCCCACCCAGCAGAACCTGAGCTGCCAGCCCTGGCTCATGGTGCTTTCATCCTTCCTGTGTTTAATGGAGATGCACACCAAAAAAAGCCACTAAAAAGTGACAGTAACATCAAGAAATGTGGGTGCCCAACCAGCTGCTGGCAGATGTAGCTGACACAGCCCACCCCATGGCTCCTCTGGGTCACCAGGCTGAAAACCAAGACCCCCAGGACTTTTTCATCACTATGAAGGGCCTTTCCAGCCCTTGGGCAAGTGCAGAGGCTGATGCCAGCCTGAGCCCTGCACCTGCTGAGCCAATTTTGTCTCCACATGGGGAAAAAAATAAAAAAATCCACTCAACACCCCCCGACAGCCTGAAAGAAGAAATGCAGCCACCACACCCCCACCTGCAGAAGCTGCCCCAGGTTTTTAGAAGAAAGACACCCCACTTTCCAAAGCTCTAGGATCTGAAATCCCTGGTAGCAAAAATTTATTTTCATGACTGAAGACAAGGAGAAATTTATAAATGTATTCTAGCAACCAACCAATAGAACAGTAAATATTCCAATTCCTGTGACTTTTATGCAATCACCCGGGAGCAAAACATCCCAAAACGGCTCTGCCACCTGCCACTAGGACAGCCAGGAGCATGAAAGCATGTGCATGTCACCTGTCCCTAAATCCTTCTTCCCAACCCCACCTCCACCAGGGAAGTCTCTTTTGAAGGTCCACAGTGTATCCAGCCATCCTCCAGAGTGACTAGTGTCCAACGTTAAAAAAAGGAGAAAAAATAAAGCAGCACACTCATTTCAAAGCCCAACAAAGACATCAACATTTGTTAGATTCTCCTAAAAAATAAGTAGTTCCAATTCATTTTTTCTCCCCCCCCAAGGCCACCACGTTGCCTCGGCCCAACGCTCAGCGCATGAGCAGGCTGTGCTTTGGTCCATCCACTCTCTCCAGCTTCTCAAAGTGTTTCCTGGCGTTACGGATGTTGATCAGCGTGGCCGCAGAAGCTGGGACGGAAAAAGGACAGGGGAGATAAAAAAAAATAATTAAAAAGTGTTAAAAGGGACGTGAGAAACCAAGTCCTCCCAGAAACTAAGCGCGGCTCAAAAGCAACGGCCCCGTCGGCAAACTCTTGTGTCAGCCCCAATGCTCCCAAGCTGAGAGGAACAGAACCCTGGGAGGTTTCGGGTGTTTGTTGATCCCAGCACAACAGGGAGGGAGAGTCAGAGTGAGGAAGACTCAAGCAGTTTGCTCATGGGAAGCACGAGGCACCAGAGCTGCTGGTTTGCTGCTCCTCCTGCACACCGACACCCTGGGACACGGGGTTTACCTGGGTTTTCCCTAATTCAGTAAAAGGAGGTCAGGGCTCAGCAACACTGAGCCACGGGGCTGTCCAGGACAGTGTCTCCCTAAGCACCTCAAATCCTCTCAGGAACAGTTTGGGTTGGAGCTGTGTAAACAGTTGAGCAGTCACCCCGTGCCAGGGGGGGCTGGCACTACTGCTGCTGCTTCTCCAGATAAACAGAGGCTGCTATAATTAGAGTCCTTGCCCACCAAGAATGGCAGGCAGCAGGAGCAAAAAAAAAAAAAAAACAAAACACTCAAATAGGATCCATCCCTGCTTTCTCTCCAAAAACCACTGGGTCAGAACAGCCCAAAATAGGTGATTAGGCACAGCCTACAAAAGCAGGTCACGTCTGCTGGGTCCCCACCACGGCAGCGATCCCTCAGCCTCCCACGGGGTTCCTCACTTTGAAGCTGCTTTCCTCCACCCTCAGCAGACCCCTCCCTGCCTTTTAATTACAATCAGTTTTACTGCTTGGCTGGGTGTTTGTCATTTTCCAAGAGAAGGAGAGTAAAACAAGACTTATCCAGCTCTTTGTCCCCCATGAATAAAACCAGGGGCTGCTCTCGGCTTCAACTTACGTATCGAAGGGTCTGACATCACCACCATCACATATGTGTTTGATGTAAAGATGTCAATGAAAGCAGCAAAGTTAGAGTTCCTGACCTCCATGCTCTGAAAAGAGGCTGCCAGCTTACTAAGAGGGGAAGAAAAAAAGAAAAAGAAAAAAAAAAAGAAAATTAATCGTTGCTGTAACGTTGCTCAAACAGCAACATCCCGTTACTTGAGCTGCTGGTAACAGAGAGGAGCTTAAATCCCCACTGGGAATGTGACACCAGGTGTGACTGTGAGTTTGGCTGTCTTGGTGTTTTGCCTCTTTTAAAAAAAATACAAACCAAACTCACTTTAGGCTGACTGAGCCCAACACAAAACAATTTTCCCATTGAAGGGTGAAGGTAACTCAAGCTGGACTCACTGAGCCCCACTCTCTGAGCCTGCTGTGCCCAAGCACTCCAGTGTCACTTGCCCTGTGGATGTGACAGCTCAGCTGTCTGAAGGACAGCTGAACCCTCTGTGGGTAACCAGGAGAAATAAGCACAACCATCCAAAATCTTAGTAAATAATGCCTGCAAACCTCTTCCTCCCAAACCAGCACAGTGGGACAGCAAAGCTCTCCACTCCACCTTCCCCTGTGCTGCTACTGGCACAAAGTTACCAGCTCAGTCCCAGAACTTCCCTACCTTGCCCAGGAGAGCAAGGCCTAGAAGAAAATGGTTTCAAAATAAACCTCAGCAGCAAAGGAGGAAGTCACAAAAAGCAACCACTGGGCTGTGTTTGAGCAGGGTGCTATTTAACTACAGCACCTTGGGACTAAGTCTTCACTGGGAGAGCTCTCCTGCTGCTGGATGAAGCTGAAATACCTGCTGGGGTGTCTTCCCCACCTAGTGATTAAAACCAGCTCACCTGCAGCTTAGCTTGAATTGTTTAATTATGTTGCTGATTTTCTCAAATCTGTGGACATCCCGCTGTTCTTTGCATTGATAGTGAGAAATGACCTGGAAGGCAGAAGGAGAGGGAGTGCAGTTAGTCACTTATTTCAGCCCAGGTTTCTCAGACTTGCCAGTGATGATGGGAAAGGGGTGGTGACCAGGGCAAGGATTCCCTTTGCCTGTGGCTGACTGAATCTTGGAAACTATTTGCAACAGTACTTGGGGTTTCATGGTAAAAGAAGAGTGGGTGATACAATCACCAGGAAGCCCTCCTCAGGGCAGGTGCAAATCTGCAGGAGAGCTACCATCCACTCGAGGTCTGAACACTCCAACTCAGCACCAACTTAACTCTCAAAGAAAAAAATTTTTTTCAAAGAAAAAATGCAAGGAGAAGAAACAAACAAAAAAACCCAACCCCCACCACCTCAGGGAAGGGAAACAGACACTTGACAAACGTTGGAATAACTTTTCCTTCCCAAGCTTATTGTGCTGCAGGTTCTCCTGAACCTGAGGAGTTCCCCATTCTGCACCACGTGGGATGCAGAAGCACAGAGCTGGAAGGCAAAGCCCCAGGAGGGGCAAACCAAAGGCAGCTGATGTCCTGGGCACTTCTCTCCTCATCAGTTCACTGAGACTGGACAGAGTCTCAGTGTCTTCTGGTCAGTTCCCCTCCTCTTCCTCCTACAGCAGCTCTCAGTGCACAGGTTCCTAATTCAAAGACTGAGAGGATCAAAGGTTTTTAGGGCTCCCTGCAGCATGATCCAGAGCTGATCCTTTTCACAAGGCTGGTGGCCTTTGTCCTTCAGCCTCCTTAGCTAACAGGCCAAGACTGCATTGACAGCACGAGGGGAACAGCACAGAGCCAACAGCTACACCACCTCTGTCCCCACCCACAGCAAACCCCAAAGGAATATTCTAGAAACCTTAAACTGTGTGCTGTAAACTCTCCAGAATCATGAAAGCAACTGCTGCTGGACACCCTTGAGCAAGGATGTTTACTTCTGACTTCTACCCATGAAGCCACATTTAAGAGGCTGGTGAGAATTAAGGATTTTGTTGTTTGGTTGGTTGGTTTTTTTCCTCGAGCACCCTAAAAAGACCATCAGATACTTCCTACTTTTTTTAAAGCTGTCTGATTATTCATACAAGTACAGGTTTAGCCAGACCCCAGGATTTACAATTACACCAAAGCCTTCACTGTAGGCAAGTTCATTCCTGATCTCTCCAGACAGTTTTTTTTCTTCCCCTGTTACTGTGATTTGAATACAATTTCAGAGCAAGATCTCATTTCAGGAGGAAGAAGTCCTGGAGGAAGTTTAAACATATGAAAAAATTTGAGAGAAAAAGTCTTTTAACAAGTCACCATCAGGCTGAAAATAAGCATAGAATATCTGTAGCAAAAATTAATCTTTTTCAGTAGAAAAAATATCCTTGTGACAAAAGTACTGTTACACACCACTAAGACAGAACAATTTATTATCTACAAGTCAAAAACCAGCACTTGCCAGAAATGGCAGCTGTTCACTCCTGATAGGTTGAGAAGTGAGCAAAGTAACATCTCCCTTTCCACTTTCCCTCTGCTCATTTCAAACTCAGACATTTGGCCAGCAAGGAAATCACTTCAAAAAAAAAAAAACCAAAAAAAAACCAACCAAAACCATCAAACACCTCCAAAATCATCCCTCCAGGTCAGCAAGAGTTCTGGTGCCAAGGCTGAAGAGACCAGCCCAGAAGCCAAGAGAGGATGGAGGACAAACAGCAGTGGTGGCTTCAACCAGCACATTTCACCTTGCAGAGGGAGGGTTTGGAGGCTACCACAGCTACCACAGAGCTGGTAACCTGGGAAGCCACTGCAATCCCATTGCTTGTGATCCTCTATCCACACTCTGGGTTTGCAGAACAGCAAAAAAAACCCAAAAAAACAACTAAAGAACTCAAGGGCAGGTGAATGGCCAGGCCAGGAGGAACTGAAAAGGCTTGCTGCAAGCTAAAGAAGGCTCATGCCCTTTACAGAAAGGAATTCTCAAAACAAGTCCCACAAGCAGAACAGGGATATGAAACCCTCTGAGAGCTGGGAAGGGGGAAACACCCACCCAGCCCTCAGCTCCACCACTAGAAGTGGAAATTTTGGGAGGGTCCCATGAGTCACAGAGCCACATCAGCTACTTTCAGTATCACCCAGCCTGGATCAATGCACTCAGGTGCTGGCACCTCTCTGGGCTACTGCCACAAGGGGACTGTCCATCCAGGGGACTCCATCCCAGGCTGGGCAGAGGAACCTGGGGCAGAACTGCAGTATTCACCAGGAAAGTGGCTCTCTCAAACAGAAGCACTTCATCTGCCTCGATGATCTGAGCAAAGTTCCTCAGGTTCATTTCCAGCTGCTGGACATTTGGGATCAGCTGATAAACTATACTGGACCAAGCCTGCCAAGAAAGAGACACAAGAAAAGGGCTGTGTTAGCACTGCTCTGCCTCACCCTCTCCTTACACCATCTGCTCCAGCACTGATTATCTGCAGCTCTGGGTGCTGATAGCCTAGGAGAGACTGAGAAACTTCTCCCACCTCCCTGTCCAGGTACCAGTGGTACCTCAGACCCCAGTGAACTCTTTGCTAGCTCAAGTTCTTCTCCACATCAGACTCAGAGACACCAGGATGCTCTGGTCCTCTTTTAGGACAAGAGGTAACGGGTTCATGTTGCACTGGGGGAGGTTCAGATTAGATATTAGGAAAAATTTCTTCACCAAAAGAGTAGTGAAGCACTTGAACAGGTTGCCCAGAGAGGTGGTGGAGTCACCATCCCTGGAGGTATTTGAAAAACAAGCAGATATGGCACTTCAGGGGATGACTTAGTGGCTAAGGTGGTGTAGGACTGTTTGTCTCCTGTTTACCAAGAACCCAATAGACTATTCAGAACCAATAGGTTCTGTTTACCAAGAACCCAAAGACTTCTTCCATCCCAAACCCAAAGTTAGAAGCCCAAATCCCAGGGCAGGAGCTCTGAAGAGCTTCCTCAGGGCTGGATAAGGGAATCAAATCAAGAATGTAGCTGCTGGAGGTTAGAGGTGCCTGCAGGAAGACAGGGCTGATTTCCAGGGGGAGCTGGGCATGTGCTTTGTGAAGTGTCCCAGACTGCACCAGCCTCAGCCAAACACGTCCTACACGGTGGCAGGGGAGTTCCCTCTGGCTCTGGATGGTGAAACCTGCCATCCCAAGTCCCTCTGAAGTCAGGAGACAGAGCCAAATGGTCTCCACCTCCTCTGTGCTGCCACCACTGCTCAGTAACTGTCAATTACAAGGATCACTTGCTCTCAGCAGAGCCCAGGCAGCACTCACCACTCCCTGGAACACCTCTGACACTGCAGTCAAGACTGACTGATAGCAAAAAGAAAAAAAAAAAATATATTCCCCACCAACTCCTGAAAGCAAAGCAAACTCCCAGGATGGTAAATGCTCCTGTGTCAACAGTGAAACACAGGGAAAAAAAATCCATGCTGGATAAACCTGAGTAAAAGATGTAGAAACTCTTCCTAAAGTAGCCAGGTTTGAGCAGCATGAACACCCTGGCACCATGACACAACATGTGGAGGGGTTTTCCTTCTTGTAATTAACCCCAGGATGCTCAGGTGCTGTTTACAACAGGTAACCTCCCCCAGGAGTAGCTGGGGACCTAAAAAGGGGCAGTCACTAGTAAACCAGTAGCAACTAACCACTTGCCTGCCTCATGCTCTTGATTTCAAGTGGAAGAGGAGAAGCCAGCTATGGAGAGGAAGCTGCTACAAACCTTGTAAAGTGTTTCATCCCAGATGGAAGTCCTAAAACAAACACATTCCAAGGGACGGGACAGGCGCTTCAAGTCTTCCTCACGCTCCTTAAAAATCTGGGAAGTTAAGAAATAAAAGATTAGCAGTCGAGTGGAAATATTCCTTCTGCCTTTGGTGTGGTTGCTGGACTGCACTTGCAGGATGAATTTCAAACCTGTCTGGAGTATCCCCAGTGCTGGGAAAAACCAACCCCAGTTGGGCAGGAGTGACTTGGGAGAAAGAGCCCTTCCACTGGAGCAGCAGGGAGAGGCAGAGTGTGGTTGTCTCACAACACATCTGCCTGAAGACTCCAAGCTGAGATAACTGCAGGTGTTGTGGAGTGGGAATGGAAGCAGAAGCACACGAGTGTCCCCAAGGACTGGAATTTTGGCAGGTCTCAGGCAAAAAGCTCCACCTCTGGGAACAGGATAGGAAGCAAGCACTCGAGGTTCCTGGGTGGGAGCAGCACTGAGGTTTGTACTGACACAGCCTCCTCACACCTTACAGGTTGTAGGTCCTGGGATATAAAAGGCCAAAAGTGACAGAAATACTGATTTGGCCCAGTGTTGTTATGTTCTTCTGAGTAGCACATACTTTGAAACAGATCTTGGTGTGCATTTTGCACTGATACACCTTGAGAGCAGGTCTGAAGTAGGGACCTTGAGAACAGGTCTGAAGTAGGGCCCCTCTTCTCTCTGCCCCTCACTAGAACCTGCACGTAACCTCCAGCAGTTGTCCAGTAATCCCAAAACAAACCTGGACACAACCAAGGTGATTTTAGACTCATCCCTCCATCTGGAGGGAAGGCAGCTGGAAGTGAGGAAAAGCTCCTTGAATCTGCTCTAGGAACAAGCTCCTTGAGCTGTTTCTGCACCAAGCTGGAGGGCAGAACTAGAACTGAGAGAGGAGGAGCACCACTCTCAGGGAGCAGGAGGGATGTGAAGCTCCATGGGAATGTCCATGCAGGGAGACCAGGCTGTGGTTTCATCCCAGGACCTCACCTGGCCTCACTCACAGCTGCCCCAACTCGCCAGGAATCAGAAGAAAGTTCAGTAAAACTTCTTTCTTCAGTCAAAAACCAAACAGCCTCAAGGGGCTTCCCAGACTGCTGCAGGCCAGGGAGCAGCCAAGCAGCCAGGGATGGACTTGTCTGGCCCACAAAGGCAATCTGATCTTGGTGTCAGGAGCTGGGTGCTTTTTTTACCCCTAGCTGGAAAAGCAAGGCTGGTAGGAACTCAAAAGCTTCCAATCTCCCTGCAACCTTTCAAAAAGCTCCCAAAACACCAAAAATCTCTGAGAGATGATCCCCAGACTTTGCAGGATGGCTTGTGGGGCAGGGGAGCGTTCAACAGCAGGCAGGCCAACTGCCACAGGGCATAATCAACTGATAGGAACCACCTTCTAATTAACAGGGCAAGTCTGAATTGTTCTTTTTTTTGGTACTGCTGCAGAACAGAGCCTATGGCAGGACTGAAAGCAATAGCTAAAGAGAAAACAGCTGTCACTGGCACCACCACCATCCTCACAGCCATCCAAACAGTGAGCAATGAGTTTAAGGTTGCTGGATCTCTCTCAGTTCTATCTTTCTCCCAAGTTCTACCTCCCTCCTGGAGCCAGCACCCAGTGACAGCACTGGAATCAGGGCCATGAAAGAAAAGGCTTAGAGGAGCTGTCACAGGGAATCATTAGTTCTATTCTCCTGTGCAAGAGAGAGCAGCAACTGACAGTGCAGAAAGGGCAGAAAAAGCTTAGGGGGCTCTGAGAATCCTTGAGAAACCCTTCCAGGAGCAGTGCTGGTGGGGCTGCACGAGGAGTCTGGGAGCAGGATGCGTCGGCAGGGTCAGAGGCGCCGGGTTTGGAAGCGTTTACAGTGGCAACTATCAGCTCCTCACCAGATCCCGCTGATCCTCCTGCACCAAGTCCATCTTGTGCACTAGACAAAAGATCTTTGCATCGGGGGAATTCTGAAGGATTGCCTCCAAGCAGGACTGGTAGTAGTGCATGTCCTTCTCCAGCTCCCGGCTCTCCACGTCGAAGACGTAGATGAGGACTTCCACGTTGCGGAAGATGTTGTCCCTCTGGCTGGTGAAGTAGTTCTCCATGAAGGTGTCCTGCCTGGGAAGGAGCAGAGCAAGAAAGCCAGGAGACTCCTGTTAGAGCAGCCAGGTCCTGCTCAGCATCACCAGGAAAGGTGCTGCACGTCAAATCCCTCCCAGCAGAAAGGCCAGGTTTGAGCTGGAGAACCCCTCGTGGGAGCCTCAACACAGAGCCCCCCACGGGTGGCTGAATCCCCCCCATCAGGATCTCCAGGATCAGGACATCAGGATCTCCAGATGCTCCCAAGGGAGCAGAGCTGGATGCTCTAAAGAGCATCTGCTCACCAGCCTCACAGGAAGCAGAAGCTTCTGACATGTGTCCTGTGCAAAGGGTGCTACGCTGGGCCCAGACTGGCTCTGGGGGAGTTGGACACAAAAAACCCACAGCAGCAGCAGGAGGTAAAAATATAAATATAACCAAAGCCATCAGCACGGCCTCATTACAGGATTTACATCTCCTGCAACTTCTGCATGAAGCAGCTCAGCAAAGCTGGACAGCCCTGCCTCCCCCAGCCTCATCCCCCACCCCCAGTTTCAAAAGCAGAAGGCTCAGCAGTACCTACCCTCCACAGTCCCAGAGGTTTAGTACCAGGTTTCCTAGGAATCTGACATGGGAGTGCTCCACATCAACTGGAAAGAGACCACAGGAGGTTACCAGCTGCACCACACAGCCAGAGCAGAGCTTCCTCCTCAGGCACCCAAAAAATGACTTTTTTTTTTTTTTTGTGTCTGCCACACAGCCCAGAATTTGTGAAATCCCCCCAAACAACCTGGAAGTTGCACAGCCTAAAGCTGGACCTACATCTGCAGCCAAAGGCACTGCAGGAAAAAAACACAGCTCCCACTCACAGCCTTCTGCTCTCCACTCAGGACACTGCTCTCCTGGGAAGCACAGTAGGTGGTTGCCCTCTAACAACACCTCCCCTGATCTTTGTGATACTGACATTATTTCCAGCACACTCTGCCAGGCCTTAAAAAAAAACAAATCAGTCAAACAGAGGATGTAAACTTTATAAACAGAACAAATTTAGGGCAAAGAGGAGCTGTACACTGACCCATGGCAGCACAGCCCAGCAAGGAGTGTTGGGACCTGGCAATTCCAACCCTTGTCTTGGAGAAATCATTTATTGCTTTTATTTATGCATCTTTAAAATGCATAAATAAATGCATTTATTGCATTAATTGCTTTTTTTTTTTTTTTTTTTTTTTTTTACTGCTATTCCCCCCCCCCTTTGGAGGCGAAAAAGGAGTCAGAAAAAAAAAAAAAAAAAAGCACTAAATAAGCCCAGTGCATCATCCTGCCAAAACCAGAGGTGTGCAGCAAGATCACTGCATCTCCAGGTGCACTGCTGACCAGCTGCTTAGTGACAGGAAAGCCTCCCCAGGAGACTCTTCCTGGAGCAGGTCCAAAGGAGGCAACTGGGCTGGTGAAGGGATCCAGCACAAGTCCTGTGAGGAGAGGCTGAGGGAGCTGGGGGTGTTGAGGCTGGAGAAGAGGAGGCTCAGGGGAGACCTCATCACTCTCTCCAACTCCCTGAAAGGAGGTTGGAGCCAGGGGGGGTTGGGCTGATATCAGTGGGACAAGAGGGCACGGACTAAAGAATTTTTTCCTAATATCCAACCTAAACCTCCCCTGGCAGAGCTTCAGCTCTGCCAGGGGAGGTTTAGGTTGGATATTAGGAAAGGATTTCTTTCTGGAGAGGGTGCTCAGACCTTGGAATGGGCTGCCCAGGGAAGGGGTGGATTCTCCATCCCTGGAGATATTTCAAAAGAGCCTGGATGTGGCACTCAGTGCCATGGGCTGGGAACCACGGGGGGAGTGGAGCAAGGCTTGGACTTGATGAGCTCTGAGGTCCCTTCCAACCCAGCCAATTCTAGGATTCTATGACCACGAGGAGGCTCTGAACAGCCTCCCAGTAATAGGTTAGAGCAGCAGAAGCTGCTTCCTGATCAAAAAAACTAAAAAAAAAAAGAATAAAAAGGAGCTGGGGATGAAAATTCACCAGGGAAGCTGCAAAACTGGACCTGGTGCTGCCTTCCCTCTCCCTGCAGCTTCCTCCCTGCCCTCAGCTGTCCCTGTGAGGTGTGGCAGGTGGGAGGATCAGCAGACACCCAGCAGCTGCAGGAGGGAGCAGCCTCACCCTGTTAATGGAGGGGCCTGGAGCCCTGAGTCTGCAGGGCCAAGCAGAGCAACCTTACTTGTGGCACCCAGGCGCCGCGTGTCCCGGGCGATGTAGTTTGCAAAAATGATGGACCTCATGCTGGTCTTCCCAGAGCCACTTTTACCCATCAGCAGCACCTGGGGAAGAAGCAAAAGAGGAAGAATGAGGCAGCAGAGAGCAGCAAGACCCTTCAGGGCTGCCATCTTCCTGCTGAGGCCACCAAAACACGGGAGCAACGTCTTTCAGGTGAAAGGGTCAAAGGAGGGAGGCAAAGAGGAGAAGTATGCTGGGAAAACAGGAGAGTGACACACAGACTGACTGACTGACTGACTGACTGACAGACTGACTGACAGACTGACTGACTGACTGACTGACTGACTGACTGACTGACTGACAGACTGACTGACTGACTGACTGACTGACTGACAGACTGACTGACTGACTGACAGACTGACAGACTGACAGACTGACAGACTGACTGACTGACAGACTGAGACTGACTGACTGACTGACAGACTGACTGACTGACTGACTGACTGACAGACTGACTGACAGACTGACTGACAGACTGACAGACTGACAGACTGACTGACTGACTGACAGACTGACTGACTGACTGACTGACAGACTGACTGACTGACAGACTGACAGACTGACAGACCGAGACTGACAGACTGACTGACAGACTGACAGACTGACTGACAAACAGACTGACAGACTGACTGACAGACTGACTGACAGACAGACTGACAGACAGACTGACAGACAGACTGACTGACAGACAGACTGACAGACTGACTGACAGACTGACTGACAAACAGACTGACAGACTGACTGACAGACAGACTGACTGACAGACAGACTGACTGACAGACTGACTGACAGACTGACTGACAGACTGACTGACAGACTGACAGACTGACTGACAGACTGACTGACTGACTGACAGACTGACTGACAGACTGACTGACAGACTGACAGACACTGACTGACTGACTGACAGACTGACTGACAGACTGACTGACAGACTGACTGACAGACTGACTGACAGACAGACTGACTGACAGACTGACTGACAGACTGACTGACAGACTGACTGACAGACTGACTGAATGACTGACTGAATGACTGACAGACTGACTGACAGACTGACTGACTGACAGACTGACTGACAGACTGACTGACAGACTGACTGACAGACTGACTGACAGACTGACTGACAGACAGACTGACAGACATCCTTTTCTCCTCACTACCCACAGTCACTGAACTGTGGTGAAACCCAGAACTCTCCCATTTTGGTTGCATTCCTGGACCATGCCCCTCAACCCTTGCAGGAATTTCTGCCCTTCCAGGCCTTGCCTCGTTTGCTTTTCTCCCAGAGAAGTGAAACACAAGTCACATTTCAAGTTTTCAGGGTCAGAAGATGAGCAAAAAGCCAAAGGCAGGTGAGGCAGCCCAGTCCCAGAGCACCTGGCTATTGTGCACTCAGTTCCAGAGTCCTGTTGTGGGATCATCAGGCCACAGGAGAGGGAGAAGCTCTGGGAGCCAAAAACCAGGAGATGACTGAGGTGGGGGGGAGAGAGGGGAGGCACCCACAGGGCAAGATTCTGCACTAAAAATAAAAATGAACCCCCCCTGGCAGTGCCTGGCTCACAAAAACAGCTGCTAAACGAGTTCCAGTTACAAAGCCAGAGCCAGGCTTTGGCACCAGCCCTGAAAATCTTTCATCAAGGAGGGGTTTAAGGAGAGCACAACCAACCCACTTCTGCCTGCCCAGTCCACACCAGTGCACGAGGCCAGCTGAGGAGGAGCTCACTGGACTCCCCTCCAAAAAGAAGCTGACCAGAAGCCTGGATGATCTGCTCACAAGGGCTTTGGGTCACACCTGCACCCCCCAGCAAGCTATGCTGTCCTCTCCCCTCAGCTGCACCCAGAGAGGAGCCCAAGAGCTCTGGATTCAGACCAGCTGCAGGAAAAGCAGAGGCAGAAACTCAGCAGGCTTCTCCACACAGGTTTCTGAGACACCCCAGGAAACTCTCCCCCCCAGCACATCCTCTTCCCTCTGGCTGTGGGAGGCAGATGGGGAGCAGAGGGTTTTGCAGCACTCAGGCAGAAGTAAAATGGATGGCTCTGCAGCCCCTGCCAGCAAATAACCCCCAACTCAGAGCTAATTCCCAGCACTTTAAGCAAAAGACATCTGACTCTGAGTCTTATGACACACACACAGGCATTAGTGAATGCAGGAGGGGAAGGAAAAGCCAATTGCAAAGGATCCTCCTTCCAGTCCTTACCTTTTTCTTCATGGCTGTGCTTGGCATCACCCACCTACGGAGAGAAGACCATTTTCTTACACTGCTCGACTTTCCTCAGGCTTCACTTCAACACCCAAATCCCACCCACAAAAGCAAAAGGGGAAGCGCTCCCCTCCTGACACATCTCCCCCCAACCTGACAGCTTCTGCTCCACCCGGCCGGGGGAAACTTCAGCAGGAGCCTCCCCCTGCTCCAGAGCCCTCCCAGCACGCCCCTGACCAACAACCAGCCCCCCATCACCCAGCCCGCACAGGCCTCAGCAGGGGGAACGCGGCCAGCGGTGCCAGGCAGGGGGAGAGCCCCGCACCGCCCCGCTCCAGGGCCGGCCTGGCCCCCAGACCCTGCCCCGGGGATGCTCCGGAGCCCGCACCGAGCAACGCGAGGCCTCGGTGTCACAGGTCCGCACGCCCCACGCCGCCCGGACACCCCCCGGCCCCGCTCCTTCCCCACATCCCCCCCGCAAGCTCACCCGAAGCCCCGCCGCCCCCCGCTACCTCTAACCGCGATAGGCGCCTCCTGGGCCGGCTCGGCAGTGCCCGCGGGCGGGGGTGGAGTGGGTGCCCGCCGGCCTGCCCGCCGGAGGCTGGGGGGAGCTCAGCGGCAACAAGCGCCCCCGGCTCCGGGGTAGGCCTCAAAGCCGCGGCCTCGCGTGATGCGGCCGCCCCGCCGGGGTCTCTCCCGCTCGGGTTCGCGGCGCCCGGGACCCCCCCGCCCGCCCCCCCCCAGCGGCGCTCACGAGACCCAGCGCTGGGCAGCGGCCGCCGCTCACGTGAGCGCTGTCCCCGCCCCCTCCCCCGCGCGCCCCGCCCGCGCGCCCGCCATGTGACGCGGGGCGGGGAGAGGGGGGCGGCAGCGAAGCGCCGGGCGCCATCTTAGGTGCGGGCAACCCCGGTCCTGGCAGAGCGGGAGCGACGGAGGCGGCTGTGGGGTGCGGGGCGCACAGGACGGGCAGGGGCTGCCGGAGGGGCCGTGCGGAGCGGGCGAGCGGGGTCTGCGGGGCCGGGAAGCGGGAGACGCGGGTAGGAAGGGCTGTGGGGCGGGAGGAGGTAGCGGCTTCCAGCGCCTCCCATATGGTCTAGCGGTTAGGATTCCTGGTTTTCACCCAGGCGGCCCGGGTTCGACTCCCGGTATGGGAAGCCTCGCTTTTTTTTTTCCTCCTCAATCCCTCCTTAGGAATTGGGGGGATTCTACACATCGCCCTTTTGTTCTGCCGTGTGCCCCCCAGCACCGCATTTTCGGGTCAAACTGCAGTAAATCAGTCAAAGGGGCTCTCCCCCCATCCCTGTCACCTCCTGCGTCCCCCTCACCTCACACAACCTCCACATACACCCACACAGCTCTGTCACCTCATGCGTGTGTCCCCTGCCACCAAGAACTTTTCAGCTTTAAGGAAACCCCAGCCTGTCCAAATTTAGGGGCAGAGAGCTCCAGAGTTGCCTCTCTGCCTCAGGAAGACCCTCACCAGCTTTCTGCTGGGGAACCTGGGAAAGGGACAACTCAATCCCAGAATTAAGATCATTCCCTTAAGTCAAGGCAACACCTCAGAAGTGTGCGTGATAAATCTTAACACGAGGAAAATAAGTACTTCAGCCTTCCAGGATAAACCTATTCCTGGGAATATGTGGTGTTCAATCTCCCAGGACTCTCCAAGGAAGGTCGGTGCTACTCCTGTTCCTCTTACCCAGATGTATCAGAACAATTTTGCTCTTTATTGGTCTCATGTGCCTCCTCCTGGTTCTGTCCTGACTCAGGAACACGTTTTCTTTCTCTTGCAAAGAAAGGGAAGTTGGGTCCTGTCAAAAACCCCCTGTGAATGGAAGGTCCCCATCAGCACATGCAATGGGAATGGGGGAACTGCACATTCCCTGCAGCAGCACCCGGGCTTGAGTGTCACCAGGTGCTTTTTTAGAAGAAGGAGCAGATTGCTTGTGAAATTCACTCCTTGTGAAATGCCTTTCCCAGGAGGCACGAGGCTCCTGGGAGCAGCTGCACTGCTGCAGGAACAGTGGCTTTCAAAAGCCATTTTCCAAACTGGTTCCTGCACCAGACCAGGAGAGGGCATTCATTCCTCTGCTTGTGGCAACAGAAGTAAAAAAAAAAAATAAAAAAAAAAAAATATATATATATATTCCAGAGGGCTGGAGAAAAGAATATAAAGCTACAAAGTCCAGAGGGAGGAGTGATTCTCTGGAAGTCCATCTCCACTGCCAGGCTGAAGGTGTGGGACCTGGTGGTTTTAAAAGCTACAGCAGACACAGCCCAGTGGTTTTAGCTTTGAAGTCTGTAGGGAAGACATTAGCAGGTTTTGGGGAAGAAAAGTGAAGGCAGCAGCAGGGCAGCTGCAGCAGAAAGCAATCCCTTTATAGCCCAGGATTTCCACAGACGTGCAGTGCAGGAATGCAGTGGACCTCGTGGTGTGTTCATTTCCAAGCAAAATATATCCCAGTGAGAACAACTTTGTGTTCCCACCCCTCTAACTTCTGTGCACCTCCCCTGCTTTAAAGTTAATTTTCAAAGGAAAACCTACAAAGCGAGATTATTCTGATAAAGCCCTTCCAACTCCTTCACACGGGAAACTTGTCTCAAAGTCTGGAACCAAGTAAGCTGAGGATTTAACTGCACAATGCCAATCACCTGCTGTCAGCCCCTCAGCTGAGCTCCTGCTAAAAAAGTGCCTCCTGCCACACAGATCCTGCTCACTGCACACTCAAGCTGTGAATGCTAGGAGCTTTATTGACAAAACCTTCGCCTCAACAACCAAAAAAGCTCTAAACCTACAGAAACTGCAGCTCAGGGTCTGTGTAGAGGAAACAACACTCCTGCACCAGGCAGTTTGCAGCCACTGAACAAGCAATTGTGTTTCTTTGGACTTCCAGCCTCCCATTTTTACAACTGGTACACACAGTGAGCCTTCAGGAGAGATCCTGCAACACTAATTCCTTGACAGACCTCCCTGTTTTTTTGTATTAAGCCTCAAGGGGTGTTTGCACACAGGCAAACCCACAAAGTTTGATAAAATGTTTACTAAGGGCTCAAGCAGATGGCAAGGTACTTTCTTAGAAGGGCTCTGACCACCACACTGACTTTACTGCAGGTTTTTCCTGGCACACTCAATTATTTTCATCTGCTTTAAATGCTCTTCTGCAAGAGAAAGGCAGCAAAATGAGGTAATACAAGATTTCAGGTGCTGTTCTGGCAGTAGGGGCTCACACCAGTAACATCTGCTCCTGGCAACCTCTGAGGAATGAGGTCAAGGCTGGTTATTTGTAGACCACACAAGTGTCAGTAGGTGACAGGCAGGCAGGAGGTGTTCATCCCAACCTTTGGCTGCAGATACTTCCGTTGATGTCACCAAGGATGTCACCTTCACACTCGACTGGAGGGGCCTTCCCAGCACCGCCTGCAAATAACGTTACAGGGGAGATTTAAAAGGGAGAAGTTTCAGCATCCAAATTTCAAACAAACAGCTCCAAGCTGAACAGACCTGCACAGAAACCACTGCCCTCTGCCTCCAGGCACAAAGGCAATTCAGTGTTAACAACTATCCACACCACCTCAAATAAAATCCCCCATTACCTTTGGAGCCAGACACAACTTTAAAACACAAGCACCCCCCTGCCAGCCCTCCCTTTCCCCCTTAACCCCAGGACACCCCCAGCACCTCCCGCCGCAGCCCTGACAGGAATGTGACGTCACCAGCGAGACACCGCCCGCAGGGCGCAGGCCCAACCCGGCCGCGTCATCCCCCTGTCATTCCCGTGTTCCCCTCTCTCCTCCCATCGCACTCTTCAGCGCTCCGTGGGTGCCTCGGCGACTTGCGGTGCCGGTGCCGGTACCGGTTCTGTCAGTGCGGGTCCGGCAACACCGGAGCGCGGACGAACGGCGAGAGGCGCGCGCGGCTTCTTTGCGCCCCCTGGCGGCCGCGCCGGCGCATGCGCAGTGCGTTCCCGCCCTTTCCCCTCAGCCGTCTCCTCACGGTGCCCTCAGCACCCCCTTTCTCCTCAGGAATACTCCCAGCACCCCCTTTCCCCTCAGCCATCTCCTCGGGCTGCCTTTAGCACCCCCTTCCCCCTCAGGATACCCCCAGCACCCCCTTTCCCCTCAGCCATCACCTCACGATGCTCTCAGCCACCCCTTCCCCTCAGGCCGCCCTCAGCTCCCCCCCCCAACAGCAAGCACCCCCTGAACTTGGTGCTCCCAGCGACAGCTTTATTTTTAAAAGGTGCTTTAGAAATACATTCTCTTGTTTACAGAAAAACGTCTTTTTTTTTTTTTTTTTTTTTTTTTTTTTTTTTTTTTTTTTTTGTGAGGAAAGGCAGCTGGTCTTAGCTGCAGCAGGTCCAGCACACCAACACCCTGTGCCGTGGATATGTGGGACACAAAGGTAAAATGAAAAGAAAAAGAAAAATCAGGAAAAAAGCATCAGGAAAATCCAAAGAACAGGCTGAGGGCTGTGGGGAGCCCTGTGGTAAGAAACAACCTGCCATGGCCTCAGGAATGGAGAAGTATGTTACTCCTCAGGAGAACTGGTACTTTTAGTTACCATATGTGAAGTTTAAAGCCCCATGAACAGAAAAAAACAAAAAAGAAGAAAAAAGCCAACAAAACCCCTGAAGAACAATCAAAAGCCCTGAAAACAAAGGCAAAGCAGACCAGGCTTCTGTCAGTGATGTGACTCCATCAATCAGTTCAGGGTTGGGAACCTGCTCTCCTGAAGTGGCAGTCTTGGCACTCCTGGCTGGTTTTGCAGGGTGGATTCTCTGAGGAAGAAAAACTCAGAAAGAAGCTGCCTGACCCAAAGAGCTCATTTCAGCAGTTTCCTTTGAGGCAAGCATCCAGAAGCAGCCCAAGAGGGGATTCAAAAAGGCAAAGACAGAAAGAAGATGAAGTGCTGTCCCTCTGCTTGGTAGTGACTGAGAGAACTGTGGGATGGGTGTGTGTAATATGCTGTTTTTTAATGATGAAGCACTCTGGCTGAAAAGTTAAATATCAAATTGCAAACAGAAAAAAAAAAGGGGGGGGGGGGGGAGAAGCAGCAAGACATGGGTCTAACTCAAAGCTTCCTCTACCTGCCAGCAAGAGAAATCCTGTGTGGGAGCAGACTGTATCCCCCCAGGTTTCCAGCACAGAGGCCAGGAGGACACCACCAGCATCCAGCATCCTTGCCTTGCAGGAGCAGAAAATTACCCTCAGCAGAAGCCAGGGGTCCCTCATTTCTAGGCAATGCCAAGTGCTGCCTCTGTGCTACCTCCTGACAGAGCTGATGACAAAGAGGGATATTGTCACCAAAAATGTGCAGCTACCGTGATGCTGTCGTGCGGAGAAGAGCAACCACCATCAGCCCTTGTGAGGAAGACAGCTGATCTGAGACAGGTTTGGGGTTCTTTTTCGAAGTCAGGAAAAAGAAGCAGAGGCAGCAGCTGCACAGCAAGGAGCACGGGATGGAGGTGGAAACCCTGCTCTGCAAAACAGACCTTGCTGTTCTGCACCACCAGGCAGGCAGAGAGGGACTCAGGTACATTGCAGCAGCATATAAAAAGTGGCATTTGGGGGGTTTTAATGAAAAAAACAAACCACAAAAGCACCTTGCAGGACTGTTTTTGTCCAATGATTGTGCTGTGCTGCAGACTGCACCATGGGAAGGGGGGTGGTGGAGGTGTGATCCCCCCACCCCTCTGCTTCCCCAGAACTGATTTGTAGCTGGGTGAGCTGTAACTCCTGAGAGGAAACCCCAGAGCACAACCACCACCTAACACAGCAGTTGTGACAGCCCTGTGCACCTCAGAGTGCAAATCACACTGGGACCTGCAGACTGCAAGGAGACCTCTGACACAACTTATAGCCTGGAGGCAGAGACTTTGGAGGGAGCAGAAGGGGATGGTGTTGCCCTGGTGATCCATCATGCTGACCACCATTAACCAGCAGCAGGAAGAACACCACCCCTCCTCACCATGAGGAACAGGGAGAGATGCAGGCAACTGTAAGTTGGATCAGTTTGATTTTAATTTGAGTTTAATTGTTGCCTTCTCTCGCCCACTGTCTCTTTGCCTCTTCAAGTGCAAGCTGGTAACAAAATAAGCTGCATTTCCAATCCATTATTTTATCCAGTTCATCAGGTGTTATACAGAAAACCTGTTGACCCATCCTTTCTCCAGCTACCTGTCAACACGTGTTGTCATTGGGTCCATCTCTGCAGCAAACAGATAAACCTTGCATTTAATTTAAATCACAGAATCCTAGAATGGGCTGGGTTGGAAGGGACCTCAGAGCTCATCAAGTCCAACTCTTGATCCACTCCCCCCGTGGTTCCCAGCCCATGGCACTGAGTGCCACATCCAGGCTCTTTTGAAATATCTCCAGGGATGGAGAATCCACCCCTTCCCTGGGCAGCCCATTCCAGTGTCTGAGCACCCTCTCCAGAAAGAAATCCTTTCCTAATATCCAACCTAAACCTCCCCTGGCAGAGCTGAAGCTCTGCCAGGGGAGGTTTAGGTTGGATATTAGGAAAAAATTCTTTAGTCCGTGCCCTCTTGTCCCACTGATATCAGCCCAACCCCCCCTGGCTCCAACCTCCTTTCAGGGAGTTGTAGAGAGTGATGAGGTCTCCCCTGAGCCTCCTCTTCTCCAGCCTCAACACCCCCAGCTCCGATGAGCCACTATAAGCCTTAATCAGTACTTTTTACCATCTTGTTTTGCTTTCCTTAAAGGAAAGGTCTTAATATGCCCCTTGGTGCAATGGATTGCAGTTAAAACTTTCAGGAAACAGTAAATCCAGTGCTTAAGCTTTGGTTATTAGCTCAAGAGCCCCCTCATACCTCACTATACCAGTGTCTGTTAGAGTTATTTTTGTTCTGGGTCAGTCCTATTGTTGCTCATAATAATTCCAAGAGGGCAAAAGGGAAAGCTGGGTGTGACTCAGTGCATTGCATCATTCAGTGCCCAGCAAACACCCAGCACGTGGCTCTTCCTCAGCTCCTCACTCACCCACACAGCACAGCAGCATCCTGAGGTGTCACTGGGCCAAGCCCCTCCAGGAGGGCTGGCTGGCATTAGTGATGTCATGGTGTAGAAAAAGCTGGTCAAATCTCTTCTTGTAACTCACATTTATTCCTAAAAAATACAGATTTGGTTAGCAAGGGGCTCAGGGTCCCCGTTCTTGCTGAGGAACAAAAGAGTATTAGATAAGTCTGTTGTGTTTTTACTGGCTGAAAAATGTGAACTCTTCCTCACATCTGTGCTAGCACAATATCCTGGTAAACCCTGGGAAAATATGACACATATACCAAGGAAATATCTTGGTATATAAAATACTCCCTGACATGCTGTGTTATGGCAGCACACATCACCTGAGGAGGGCTTCAAGCTGTAGTCCTGGCATCACACCACCCGTGTGTGAAGACACCTTGTTCAAGCAAGCTTTCCACCTCAAAAGTCCTTTTGCTGTTTCCTCTCCCATTAAAACCAAAACCCAACCCAAACTCAAACCAAACCAAACCAGGATTAGTTGCAGGAGTCAGTATTACTCCTAGAAAATCCCTGTGCTCAGCAGCCCTCACTCTGATACCCAACATTTGGGGCCAAAAGGGGTGACTGAACTTGCACAAAGAGAAAGCTGCTCTGACACACACCCCCATAAGGCCCTGACTGAAGCACTCTGAGCACTTCTGGGCTCTTGCTCATTACAGCAACTATTAAAAAAAAAAAAAAAAATCACCAAAACAAATCATCAAACTGTCAAACACAGGAAATATTTTCCTGGGCCCAGTGTCAGCGTTTGGGCAGGAGCGGGTGGGATGGATGAATGGCTGCTGGCAGGCTGCAGGGCTGAGCTGTGCAAGTGTTTGGGGAAGACAGAGAGCTCCAGCCAGCTCACAGACATCCTTCATGCCAGCTGCTGCTGCTCCGGGTGTTCTTTCCCTCCCCTGGTGTGATAATGACCCTGATTTATTAGCCAGGATGAAGCAGCACCCTCTCCCCACGAGGTGTGCTGCTCACAGCCCGCCTGCCTCCCCACCAACACCCTTCATCCCTCCCCTAGTCAGAAAGAAGCTGTTGCCTGGAGATCTGAGCAGGATGTTGAGAGCCAGGCCTTTGCATTATCATCCCTACCCGGGGAGTTTCTGCATGGAGTGTTTGGTTGTTAAAGGGGTTTCCAGTGTGGCAGGAGAGGAGCAGGCAGGAGCAGCATTGGGTGCTGTGTGTGTGATCCCTTCAGGTTTGCAATCTGCAGGTGGGGCAGTTTTCAAATCCTCACCATAAAGGTGGGAAGTATTTTCCAGGATCAGCTTGGATTTTAAACATTGGCTTTTCATGCACTGTTGTGCTTTTTTTCCATCCCTTGATGGTCTGCTGTCTGGAACTGCAGTGTCGTGTGAGATTCAGGGCCAGTGACAGAGCTCACCCAACTACCCCAACAGCACCTGGGTTTTACATCACCCCAGAACGCCTGCTCTGCCAGACAAATCCAGTTCCAGCTCCAGATACCCCATTCTTCAGACCCTGGGCTGAGTTTAGGCTGGTGGAAGAAACCTCAGCTGAGGTTTCTGTAGGAGAAGAGGGTGACAGCTGGCACCTGGCAAGGGACATAAAGCTTGAGAGCATCCAAGCTGAAAAGCAGCTTCACCTCCACTGTCTGAAACTCCTTCATGAGCATGAACCACTCAGGATTCATTCATGTCACTGGGTGAGATTTTGGGTTCAGGTAAATTTCAGCTAATTGCTTCCTCTGCCAGTTTGTTTCTCTTGCTAAGCTCAGGTTGTTCAAGGTCTGGAGAGAAATTTAGGGCACAGCTTTTTGTAGACAGCTCATTATGAGGAAACAAGAAGTATAAGCATGCCGAGCCATTTGCCAGTGGGAAAAGCAGGCACATTTTTACTGAATTATGAGCTGTAATTACTGAATATACACATGGCCATTAAGTGCAGGGCACTCACCCAGACTTCTGTTCAAGAAGGAGTTGCTTGGGTGGGGGAGCAGGATGGAAGCCACGCAGCAAACCCCACTGCAATGCAACATAACACACACCTAAAAACTCCTGAGCGACTACAAAAGGCTTCAGAACCTGCAAATATCCTGCAGAGCTGTGTTGGGACCCCCTGCCCAGGCAGGAACCCTGCTGCAGACATCTATTTTTGTCACCTCAGGAGCAGATTTCTACAATTGGTGGGATCACACCTTGAAGCTCCTGGGGAGCAGTGTGAGATCCTGCTTACCAACTCACCTGTGGCTGTGAGAAACCACCACGAAACAGCTCTGGGCCCTGCATTCCCTGCCAGCAGGCTGCAGGTGGGATTCCAGAGGCTTGGTTTTCATCTGTGAACCACCGAGTTCTGTAGCAGCAGTGGGTGCCCTTTCACTCTGCCAAAGTGTGCAGGTGAGACCAGAGAGAGGAATGAGTTTTTAGGGGATCCTTCATGGGAGGAGGAGTGAACTGATGGCAGGGAATTCTTCCTGAAGCCACCTCAAGTTCTTAACTAAGTCGACTAAAAGCAAAAGTTAACAGGCTCTTTATGTGCTGAAATACTCATAAATCTTTCATCAGCTGTAGAACACTATGATCCAAGGGAAAAAAAAAACAAAAACCAGAAAGCATTTCAACCTCCACAGCTCTGTTATGTAATTTAAACGTGTGGCACAGGCTTTTCAACACCTTTTTAACTTACACCACCACTTCAACCACAGCTACATTTGCAGTGTTGTTCAAGTTGGGCCAGAACCTTACCTCTGAGTCTGAAAGTCTCTCACACCCAAGCTCTCTGGGGTGTAGGCACGGTCTAGCGTGCTTCCCAGCCCCCAAACTCCTGGTGCTGAACAGAGCCTGGAGTGGCTGGCACCTTGGGAGTCTGCCTGGATGCAGAGGGAGCAGGTAGGATGTTCCTTAGCTCCACCCTCCTGTCCTTCATCTAGAGCTTTCTGAGTTAGCTATGAAAGAAAAAAAGAGGAAGTCACTCCATCACCCCATGCCCAATCTCCTTCTCAAGCAGCAAGACCTCTGCCTCTGAGGGGCCCCCAAAAGGACAACTGCTGTCTCCAGTGCCTGAAGTAAAAGGTGTATTTTTCAGCAAACTGCAGGAAACAATTGTTCCCTCACATTTTTTTGTTGCTGTCATTAACAGGCAGGGAAAAATAAGGAGTCATCTGTGTCAGGGAAGAAAAGCTGGTGATAAACTGTCCTGTGAAAGCAAACTGCCTGGATCTCCTTTCCAAAGCTGGCAGCCCAGCAGTGTTAAGCCTCCTATCTGCCCATGCTTGGCTTGCTATTTAATTAAGACAGAGCTAGGGATGACAATCTAATTACAATGAAATGTGAAGCTGGGCCTGGAACAGCACACCCCAGATCCAACCCAGGAGATCCCGAGGGAAGAAGGAGTGTCCAGGATAAGACACCTCCTTCCATTTAGTAGTGGCCTTTCAAACAAGGGCCATCTTGTTACCTCCTGAGGCAGAAAACAGGATGGAGAAGATCTCCTCTGTCCCAGCCCTTAGCTGGACAGTGCTTGTGCCACCCAAGGGCCACTTCACTGTCCTAAGTCTGCCTTTTTATCCCTCTTCCTTGTTATCCCTCTTCCCAGGTTCAGCACTGCAACACTTTTACTTCATGCTCAACTCCAAGTTGAGGGGAGAGAACTGGTGCTGGAAAGAATAAACATGATCTGTGCACTCCTGAAGTGAGCCAGAGACAGCTCAGGCTCAGGGTACTGGAAGTTGTGTTTAAAAATAAGAAATAAAAGCAATGCCTTCCCTGTCAGTTCTTACAGTGTGTCAGGGAACCAAATGTTTCCTTGGGGAACAGGAAAGCAATGGGAATTTCTCACCTGCCAGCCCTACAGCTGGCTCTTGGTGTTACCTTCGGGGATGTCCAGGACTGAGGGATCTGAGCAGCTTCAAAGTCACTTTCTGATTCTTTTGCACCATCAGCTTTCTCTCCAGCTGGGGGCTGAGGTCCACTGCATTTACAGATGCTTCTACCAGCAGCAGATTTTTGATCTTGGTCTCCAGTTTGGCAAATCAGGAATCTAAAGTGAGAATTCCTTTAGTGAATAAATGTTTGTGGGTCCAGTTTGCTGTCAGAGCCTCACCAGCAGAGCCCCAGTATAAACCATCTTCCTTGGTAGAGTAAAAGTGAATGAAGGGGGAGGCAGCTTCCATCTCAGCTAAGGACAGCAAATGACCAAAGTGCCTGTTCCTCACTGCATAAAAGCTGCAATTACAAGCTCATTAGTTAAGCAGTGTACTTCTGATGTTTAATCTTCCTGGATTCATTCAGACACTTAGAAATCTTCCTGGAAGGATCCTCAAAAACTCAGCAGGTCTGAGTCGTTTTGAATATTTTATTCTACACTCCTCAGAGCAGACTTAACTAAATTACCTTAGACCCTTTGTATTTTAATAATTGTAAGACCTGCAGGGGAAGATGTAAAACAACTTTCCACTTGACACAAGTTTACCAACATCATTCATAATGTTTTAAAAAAACCCAACCACCAACAAATAAAACCACACAAATGCTCTCCCCCTTGATTTTAGGAACAATTTACATTTTTAGGATTATATTATATATATTTTTAATATAATATTTATATTATATTTTTCTGACTTAGCATGGCAATGAAATTAGCAGAAGTACTACAGTAGCAGCATTATTTTCTGGGTTCTTTATAAACTGATGGCTTGAGGCTCTGAAGCAATTTTTATGTCAGGGAAGATGGAGCCTGGCTTCCAAACATGATGTTGAGCAGATTTAGCAGCTCATACCTGTTAGTGATGTATTAATCCCCTTATTTATTGCTCTTACATGGGGCTTTGTTTCACTCTGTTATAGTCAGCATGCTTGTGGTCAACAGAATCTGCCCCACCTCACCCTCCTGCTGGGTTCCTTCTTCCCATTATCCTGCCAAGCACTTCCCTTCTTTCTAAGTCCATAAATTGCTACAGAATTCAATTAGTATTGCTGGAGAAATTAGTCATAGGGTACAGGCAATATTACATGGGGCCCAATTAAAACAGGCTCCTGAACACAGCCTGACAGCTACATTCAGCTAAATCAAAGTGATCCATCAGGTTTTTTCAGTCTCTGTGGGCCAAACACTATTACCTGAGTGTAAAACCAGAACGAGCCAGCTGATTGCCCCAAAATCCCAATGTTTTTCTCTAATGAAGCAGAGAGCAGAATCTGCCTGTTAGCCTGTGTCAAAAAATTCACATTTACATTCATCTCCTCTTGCAAAATGTCTCAAGAACACAGGGAAACAAAAGGGCTGTGTTCTGCCCAGGAACTGCACATCTTTTTTCTGCTGTTCTTCTAGGCTAGGGCTGGTGGGTGATCCTTCAGAGTTTTATCTGTGAGACCCCTGAGCTGGAAAGCTGGCTGGCAGTGACTGGAGGTGGGCTCTGAAACAACCAGCAGTCCCCAAATTAATGCATTTGTCTCCTTTCAGCCCTTCCTGGGCAGGTGCTGGGTTTGAAATCAAGGCAGTGGGAGAGGAAAGGGCTGTGCCCATGACAAGGGGGACATGGAGTGAATGTTTGACCCACTGAGACCAGACCTGTCCCATCTCAGGGGTTTACTCACCTAGGAGTGACCATGCTGCAGACACCCTGGTGGTCACCTGGTGCCAGGATCCCCAATCCAGGGATTCTGCTGCAGTCCTGGAAGGGAAATTTGCTTGTTCAACATGCAGAAAGCCTTCCAGCCCGAGCCATTCCATGAACTGTGATAAATTGATAGAGCCTGTTAGCTTTATTCTCCAGGAAAGCAAAACCTGTTTTACAGGGCCATGAAAATCACCACTAAATGAGAGCCAAATGAGCAACAGAGGAACGTAACATGATTGCAGATTTCATTGTCCAGGGATCTGCTGAAAGCTCAGTGGGAAGCAGGGTCCCAGGGAATCATGCTGGAATACATCTGTCCATGCCCTGTGCATCTTAACTCTCCCTCCTATCCTACTGCCATCTCATACAGCCACATTAAATAATTTAGTTAGGAAAAAAAAAGGGTTTGGAACATATTTCTCTCTTCTCTTTTTGTCTGTTCTGTCCTCCACAACCACCAAGTAATAACTGTAAAATGTGTGTGGCTAAGTCTCAGAGGAAAGAAAAGAAAGGAGTCTGTGATGTATTTTTCCTAAAAGGGGATGTCTGTGTCTGTTTGTCCCTTGCAAGCAACCCTAAAATATATTTAGATAGAAGCAAGCAAAAGGGAAGGCAATAAATAGCTTCAGTTTCAAACATGAAATTATCAACTGGGGAAAATAACGATTTGCCAGAAGATAATTAAGACACATAACCCTCTGTCAGGAAAAGAAAAAGATGAGTAGGATGCAGTAAATGTATCATGAGATGGTTCCAGTCCAGTTTGCTTTCACTTCCCTCCTAATACAGGGACTAAGACTCCTTGAGACAGCTCAGCACAGTATTTAAATTAAACCCAACCAGCTGCCACCTTCTAGAACACAGCTCATAAATAAATAACTATGCAGGGGAGGGGGTGCAAAAAAAATCCCCTTAGCACCCACTGGGACTTGACTGGCTAACAGTGTTCCAGAGGAGAATAATAAAGGGGAGTCAGATCTTAAATGTATCTGCACAAGCAACCCAGGCCAGCAAAGAGACAAAGTGAAACAGGCAGTCTCTGGAGGAGTAGTTCTGCTTCTTCACTGCTTTTGTTGCTAAACAGTACAACAGGAGCCCACATTAAAAAAAAAAAATTTAAAAAATATATATATATATATATATATTTCTGTATCAGCTACCTGATCCTTGTCCCTGCCTCTACCAGTGGCCCCTGCACTGCTGCTGCAGCTCAGCTGGCAGGAAATCATTTGCCAAGCCACTTCAGTTCTTTTGGTCCCATACTAATACAGTGGTTTAGTTTCCCTTTGTGTTTCTAGTTGGCATCACTTCTTGGGTTTTAGGTACTGGTCCAGTACAACCCATTTTTTTCTACTTTTTCAGCAGGATCTTTAATCAAGGAGCTGGATGGTGTTCTGTATCAAAAAACCAAAGCAAAACACAGCAAACATGAATTCTATATGATGTATGCTATGTTAAGTACAACCTGCAGGGCAAAACTTCTGATTTAAAGTTATTTTGTGGCACATTTTCTTAGCTTCTGAAGAGCTGGATTTACCTGGAGAACTTCAGCCTTTCACCTGAATGAAGAATGACCTGCAGTCCTTTCCTCTAGTTTGATTGATTGGGTCAGTTTTAGTCTGCCTTATGGTAAGATACAGGATTTCCTGAGGGCAAAGTAGCTTCAGGTCCAGAGATCTCAACAGATCTCAATCTTTTCTTAGCTTTGCATCCTGACACCAGCACAATTCTCACTGGTAAACAGCCCCATAAATAAGGTGTTAGAGACCAATTTGTCTGAAGTTCTGGCACCAAGAGAGCTTACAGTTCCAAAAGACTTTATGCCCATAGAAACAGTCCTCTCACCTCCTCCTGCATCCTTCAGTCACTTTTCCACTATGCAGACAGACCTGCCTGAACTCTTCTGGTTTAATTCTTGCTGTCAGCAATAGGTGGGATGATGTACACTTTAAATTAGTGACACTGGAATATTTAGGTCTTAGGAAAAGCAGCTTACCTCTAAAGAAGCTTTTCAGAATATGCCCCAGCCAGCAGTTTCTGAACCTTTTAAAAAACAGGAGCACTGCCCAGAATTCAGGGGACCCCAGAAGGTTGAATTAGCAAAAACAAGCCCAGAAACAAGCAGCTGAAAGCAGCATGGAAAATAAACAACCAGCATTTCACCTTTCAATCCAAGAGATGAAGATAAATAGGATATGCATTAATTTGACCTTTACAATGTTATATAGATGCTTCCAGCTCAGGAGGTATGCCAGAGAAAAAAAAAAACCAAACTGCAGAAGGAAAAGTTTTGCCCATCTCTACTTGTAAACCAGGGGGTTCTTCACTGCCAGTTACTCCTGATCCAAAATGTGGTCAACCAAGACTGAAACAGCCCAAAATCTACTGCTGGCTTGAGCTGCCACTCTACAGCTTCAACAAATTAACATTTCTGGGAAATGGTGATTCTACTGCCTCCTTATTTCTGAGTTCTTGGCCTTAATATATTTGCTTTTCTTTTCAGTTCCTTGCACAGACTTTGCTGCTAGCCTGTAAGTATTATTTTGTTGAATGGTAAACTTATTCTTAGGTTTATTTTCTTCAGAAAATAAAACCTGGTCTGCACCTGGTTTTTACTTGTTTCCAAAACAAAACCAAACCAAACCAGTGCTGCCTGATGCTTTTTGTGAATTCTGCTCCCATCCAACTTGCTCCCTTCCACCTAATAACACAAAATAATGCTAATCCTGGCAAGGTTTGCTGTGCTGATAAAAACATCCTGCCCTGCCCACACTGCTAAGGAAGGTGATGTTTGTTCCACCTCAGCAACCCCTCAGAGTGCTTTGGCTCCCTGGAACACCTACACTCTGTTTCCTACCTTGCTGTGTCAGTGTGTCAGCTTTAATTGTTGCCAGGTTTGATTCCCTTAAGAAACAGTACTCTGTCCTCTAACACTTGCACCTTCTCCTAGTGCTAACTTTCAGAGTTCTGGAGGGATTTTACTGATGTTTAGCTTCAATTTTTGCTGCCTAAGCCTCATGTCATCATTCTCTGTCCTATCACCGTGGGAAATGGTGATCATCCATGGGAAATGGATTATCCTGTCTGTCCCACAGGCAAGGAATTAACTAAGTGAGGGATGTAGACTGGGTTACCTTGAGGAGAGTTGGAGCCTCCAGTCACATCTCCTCAGAGAAATCTCTGCCCTAAATTATATAAATGTAGCTGTCTTTCTGTTGCTGAAGCTGTTATTCCAATGCCCTCCAAGACAGAACCTGTCCAACAAATGGCCTGGTTTATTATTGATCACCAGTGATTAAGTTACTTAGTTACAAGAGAGTGCTAACTTTCTCCCAGGAGCATCACCTTCTCCAATCTAAACAGACACATCCTTGGGCTTCAGAAGAAAGTTTGGAGTGTGCAAGAGAAAATTCTCCTGAGGATTGAAGCTGAGCCTCTCAGGGCCATCTCCATGAAGACCAGCTTGCAAGTAGCACACTCCAGGCAGCAGGAAAGAGAAGGGGATGTCTTTTACAAGATAAATGATCCAGTCAAGAAAAGTTAATCCCAGCCTGGTGCTACGAGTCCTTGTGCAAAGGACAGAGAGCAACTAATCCTAGCAGAGACACTGCAACAAGACCAACTGATTTATTGCTCTCAGAGCTCATACTGGGGAGATAATGTACTTCAGAGCTGGATCTTCCAGTAAGTCTGAAAGCCTGAGCTTTGAACTGGCAATGAAAATAAATGCAGAGTAAACAACCTCGTGGAATCCATAAGGCTTCTGAAGAGAGTTAAAACTTAATTGGCCTCATTGCTGTTCCCTAGGAAATCAACTAGGTTTAGCAGGAAGGCAAGAAGAAGGCCTTAAAGAAGTGAGAAAAGTAATCAAGTTGCAACTCCACCAGCAGAGAATGAACAAGAGAGAAGTTACAGGCTCTTCACCTGCATCAGGATATCCAAGTTCCACACCCACATTAGACACAGACTTCAGCACATCCTGGAGGGGATTGAGTCCATCATCAGCAAGTTTGCTGATGACACCAAGCTGGGGAGAAGTGTTGATCAGCTGGAAGGCAGGAGGATTCTGCAGAGGGACCTGGACAGACTGGAGAGTTGGGCTGACTCCAATGGGATGAGCTTCAACAAGGCCAAGTGCCGGGTCCTGCACTTTGGCCACAACAACCCCATGGGGAGCTCCAGGCTGGGCACAGAGTGGCTGAGAGCAGCCAGGCAGAAAGGGACCTGGGAGTCTGGACTGACAGGAGGCTGAACAGGAGCCAGCAGTGTGCCCAGGTGGCCAAGAAGGCCAATGGCATCCTGGGCTGGCTCAGGAACAGCATCGCCAGCAGGTCCAAGGAGGTGATTCTGCCCCTGTACTCAGCCCTGGTAAGGCCACACCTTGAGTACTGTGTTCAGTTCTGGGCCCCTCAGTTCAAGAAGGATATTGAGGTCCTCGAACAGGTCCAAAGGAGGCAACCAGGCTGGTGAAGGGACTCGAACACAGATCCTATGAGGAGAGGCTGAGGGAGCTGGGGGTGTTGAGGCTGGAGAAGAGGAGGCTCAGGGGAGACCTCATCAGTCTCTACAACTCCCTGAAAGGAGGTTGGAGCCAGGGGGGGGTTGGGCTCTTTTCCCAGGCAGCTCTCAGTAAGACAAGAGGGCATGGTCTTAAATTGTGCCGGGGGAAGTTCAGATTGGATATTAGAATTTTTTCACAGGAAGGGTGATCAGACATTGGAATGGGCTGCCTGGGGAGGTGGTGGACTCGTCGTCCCTGGAGACATTTAAAAAGCGACTCGATGTGGCACTCAGTGCCATGGTCTGGTGACTGTGGCGGTAGTTGATCAAGGGTTGGACTCGATGATCTCTGAGGTCCCTTCCAACCCAGCCCATTCTATGATTCTATGATCGGGGGAATTGCAAACCTTCACAGGTAGAGGCTTCTCAGAGTGTTACTAAGGCTGCTAAGCAGCTCCCACAGACACCAGTTCTCACCAGGGCCCAGATAAAATAATAATTTTTAAATACTGGGGGGTTTTACCTCTTTGCCTTGATACAAGCACCTAAGAAAAAGCTCTGTGCAATTTTCTTTGCTATATTACAGAATCTCCAGGGGCTTGTCCTGCTTTTATTTGGGCCACGCCAGAACAAACCAGGCAACAATGTTACAGGAATACAAAAAAAGCCAAGTTTTTGTTTTCCTTGTGATTATAGGTGCCAAGCAAATTCCTTGTATACAAGAGATGTACAATCCTGTCTGCAGTATCCCATTTTCTTGCCTTTGAACCAGACTGCAAGGTATTCGTTTAAGGAAAAAAACAATAAAGAAGTGTCATCCAAAATCACCGACTTCTTTTTCTTAAAACCAAAACCATCCAGCATCTGGGGACTGTAAGGAGAACAAGAGGTTTATTAGCAAGTCTGTTTTCTACCCAACAATATCACTGGTTTCCTGCTGTGCTCTTTCCCTAATAGGCTGGTGGATTAAATACAAAGTTTCCTCTATTAAATGAGGCTTCGGGCTCAGACTGGAAAGGATCCTGTATTTCCCTGAAGTTAAAAAAAAAAAAAACCAACAAAACAACCCAAAATCCCAGAAGTTGTTGTTAAAGCCCTCTGCTGCCCTCTGCCCTCCCTGGAGAATTAGAGCCAGAAGAGAAGCCACAGAGAAACAGATTAAATCACTGGAGGCTGAACTAAAATTTTCTGTGTGAAATGTGAAGGCTGGCATGGACAAAGCAGTGGTATGAGAGGCCAGCTGCAGAATTACTGGTGCAGCAAGGGCTCTTAACTCCTTCTTCCTCCACTTCCCCATCTAGCTCTGCCAGCCTTTTCTGGCTTTTATCAGACCCAATATTTCATTTGCTGCCATAGACACTTGGCTTCTGCTTCTCCCCTGCCTCTCTTCTATTGCCTCTACAAATCTGCTGCTCCCTCTCCTGCACTTCTGCAGTTTTCCCCCCACCTTGCTCTGCCTCCTTCCTTCTCTTCTCCCCTCATGCCCTGTTCTGTCCTGCCCAGAGCTGTCTGGAGAGTCCTGTAATCCTCTGTCCAAACTCCCCCAGGGCAGCACACATCCATCCCCTGCATTTGGTTTTTGTCCACCTCTTGAGCCATCCAGTTCCATTTTAGTCCTTGTTTGCACTGTGCAATTTATTCCAGGACCCAAGCCAGGTGGCAGGATCCAGGAATTGATGGAGATGGAGCTAGAAGGGGATTTCCCAATCCCTAGACCTTGAACTTGCAGTCCCAGTGCTGCCAAGCCTGGGCTCTAGCACACTGCCCAGGAGCTGCCTGGGTCATCCTGTCACACCTGGACCATCCATCCCTGCTTTGGAGGGCATCTCCTCCTGCATCCAACCTTCAGAGATGTCCCAGGATCCCCACTTCCCATCCCCATCCCCCCTCCCAGCCCTGGATCTTCCTTACTGAGGTATCTCTCCTGGTAGGCTGCATTAATAGGAGTGAGGTGTGTACAAAATATTGCACATCCATTACCTGTCCTTCCTGCCCCCCTCTCTGCTCTCCCCTGCACACACAGGCAAACGTGTTGTTACACCAGCACACACACACCAAACAGAAATGTTTTCAGCACCTGAAAAAGGAAAGATGACAAAATTTAGGGAAGTCAAGACTGGAAGCACACTGTGTCCCCTTCAGACAGCCCAAAGGGTATAATAATTCATCAGATAATAATTCATCTTCTTCACTGCTTGAAGGTGAAAGCAGCCTAAGAAGTTTCCCATCTTCCAAAAAGGAAGAAAAAACAAAAATTGCAACAATTTGCAGATACATACAGTGTTTCTTGCCTTGTTAGAAGCTTCTGGAAGATCCCTGTTAGCACTTGGATCCTGTACTGTGTTTCAGGTCTGGAATGGTCACAGTGTGGTGAATTTTTCTGTCAGTTTTATAAGAGATAGATTTAAATACCAACTCTGGGACTAGACATTAAGTTTCCCACATTCCTAAGAGCTGAAAAACTTGAGCTGAAGTTTTTTTTGATGAGCACCTCAGATGGGCTCCTCGTCTGAAAAATCAAAATAAAAGAAACCAAAAGACTGGCCAGCAGGCCAAGACTCCTCCTGACAGCCCTGTAGTCAGCTGTACCCCTGGCCTGAGGCAAGGTACTGCAGCACTCTGCAGAGTTAGTTAAGGAGCCAGGAGCAGCAGTAGGAGCCTTGCTGATGTGCATTCTAACTTGCAGTTTCATGTGGATCAGAGTTACTGAGCCCTGGAGATGAGTTTAAAGTACTACAGAAATCCAAGATGCACTCTAAATCCCCCACAGCCCCTTCTCTTCTTGACCCATGGCAGCTTGCTCAGGACTGGAGTTTCTTCTGTGGTTGCAGTTTTCCTCCTCTTATTTATTAAACAAGAAAATTAATGCTAAGTGAGCAGGGGTTAAAGAAAAAAAAACCACCACCAAAACCATCCAGTAGCACAGCATCAGCATCCCAGGCCCAGCCACATTGCTGAAGACCTTCCAGAAGCAGTCAAGGCCAAATCTAGGCTTTTGAAACAAAGCTGTTTAACTGGTGATTGATCCAGTCTTTTGGACAAAGTACTTAAACTGTTCATCCTGGCTCTGTCAGCAATAAAAACAAAAGAAATCACACCTAGATTAAACTGTGAGGGACATCTTTAAACTTCCTCCTCCCCATTCCAGTTAGGAAAGGTTGGCATTGCATCCATTTTCCTCTTCTCTCCCTTCCTTTCTGTGTCCTTGAGCAAGCCCCATCCCCTTCCCCTGGCTCTCCCTACAGTGCTGCTGAGCAGCACACCAGCCTCAGCCTCTGCTTTTATTCCCTGTGTAACAAACCACCTTTGTTGCATAATTTATGTCCTAAACATCTCTAAAGCTGGCACCTAGTGATGAGAAGTGTAGCTTCACTCAGCTGTATTTTGTAACACTTCTGGTGGAACAAGACATTTGAGAAGCATGCCCATAATTCTGACAAGCTCCCTTCCATGGCAGGTTGTTGCTCACTGAAAGGCACTGTCAGATGCAGATGTTCTGGGGAAAACATTTGTCCCCAAGCACAGCAGTGCCACCAGCCCCAGGGTTTATGTCAGCACCAGATCACAGTGCTGAAAGGTTCTGGGCTCAGCCCTGCTGGTGACCCACAGAGACCAAGTCCTGGAGCTTCTGGATACCAATCCCTCCGAAACATCCCAATACTTGACTCCCCGTTTGCACTGAAATCTCTGGAGTACAGAGAACAACCTCACAGCTACAGCAAGGTGGAAGCAACGTGGTGAAAACCAGACAATACCATTCATGGCCTGAGAGTGATGAGGTCCATTTGCTCTTCCTTGCTCCTCTGCAGACTCAGGTGTGTCCTGGCTCCAGAGCTACTCCTTTGGCTGCTGGATGAGGCAGGGCCAGAAACTTCTGGCACCACACCAAACCAATGGAGAACTTTTAAGGAGGCCATCTCCTCCTTTACTGGAGAGCACAGACCACAGGAATTCCCAGCATAGGAAGCAGAAAACATTCTGCCTCATCTTGTTTTGAAGTGGGCAGAAAGAAGCAGGATGCTTTTCTTTCCTCACCTGTTTGTAAGATGAAATCCTGACACTTCCCCACAGGACATAATCCCTCCTGAAATCCTGTGAAGGCTTCTGGACTGACAGACATGAAGCCTTGGAGGAGTTTCCAGAGAGGATACATTTACATGTTCCAGCACTAAAAAATTAATATTACAATATGTTAATATTGTACTGCTGGGACTCAGCAGTGCCAGGGCAGTCACACACAGAGCCCTGCTGAGCCCCAGACACCACTCAGATCCATGTGACTGAAGGAGGAATGAAGGAACATTTACACTTCTTTTGAGAAGACCAAAACCCTGACCATATTCTTGAGATGTGTGTTCAATGGAGACCATTTTCTATAAGGATTTTCCTGGGATTAAAGGATTTTCCAGCACTGCCTTTCTCCTGCTCTATCTACCTCCCTTCTGAAGACAGCTGTGGGGTCTGTGCTGCTGCAGCTGCCCCACCATCACCCCCCATGGCAGATACACCACCTTGCTTGAGACAAAAACCTCTCAGCCCCCAGCTCACACTAACCTGGAATGAGCCATTGCTTACCCAGCCCCCTCAGCCATTTCTTCTGCCAGCATTCAACTTGTCAGATTGGCATTTTCTCTGTGTGCCTGCCAAGACAAACCTGAACTACACACATCTGTCTTCTTCACATCTTCTCTCACTGCTTCCAGGGTCATTAATCCTGATGGTCCTTCTTTTCTTGAGGATAATCAGGCTGTCAAACAGAATTCTAGGAAGGACAGGGCAATTCCTTTCATTTTCCTTACTTCTTTATAATTAGATATTCAGTCCCATCGGAGCAGAAAAAGGATAGATGAGAATTCCAGGACCATTCTGGCATTTTTCTAACAGCACTTGTAGGTGATGGTTAATCAGAAGCCCATTTCAGAACTTAAAATTAAGAGGTATCCAAGAGATAAAGCTGCCAAACATGAAAGGCAAGAAGCAGAGGGGGTGGGAAAGATAAAGAAGTGTTCACTCACAGTAACACAGAACTCTTCAGACAGCCCAAAATGGGGGGGCCCATGCAGGACAAACTTCAGAGGGCCAGAAGCTTGTGGATGGGATGGTTCCTTCCTTTCCCTGTCCCTCCAGCCTGTGTCCCACTAGTGACATAAATCCCAACAGGACTAGGTGGGGGTCTATAAAACCAGACACCTCCATAAATCATTGCAATGCCTTGCAGTGTCTGGACACAATTCCAGCACAACAGGGGCACGTTCTGGTTCCTTTGGTCCAAGAAGAGAAGAAAGGAGGTGTTTCCTGCTATCCCAATCTTTTTTTTTCCTCCCCATCTCCTCTGCATATACAAATTCTAATGAAAATGCAGCCACTTTTGCAAAACACAGAGCACAAAGCAACTGTTTGGGGTTCTTTTTAACACGAAGGAGGGAAAACCCAGGGGACTTCCAGTCTGACTAAATGACACACCCAAACTAGATCTATCAAGCAAGTACAAGAAAGTGAAAGGCAATCATTTACCATCTCACCTGAAAAACAATTTTCAGCAGAATAGGGCTGAAAGTGTCTTGCTGCTTTATTGGTAAACCACAAGAGAGAGCATCTTCAGCTGAAGCATCAATGCCAGGCAATGATTCCTACACAATCCTGTGCTCACAGCCTTGGAAAATTGCCTGGGTGTCCCAGCAGGATCAAACAAGATAAAGAGAGAGTGATTCAAGTAATGAGTAATAACAAGGCCTGGAAAAGACTGCCTGCTTCCAGACAAATGGGATATTTGCAGCAATTAATAGCTGCCACAAGACAGAAAGGAGCTGTAGTAAAGTAAGGGTGAGCAGTTACAGTTTGGATCCCAATTTGGAAGTTCTGAATTTTATTTTTTAGGGTTTGTGTTTTTTTTTAAGGTAAACTCAACTCATTGCACCAGAGGTGAAGAGGATTTGGGGCTAGAAATTTTGGACTGAGCCTCTCCCAACTTTGAACACTGACATCCAGCCTGATAAAATTCACCTGCTCTGTGGTGTGAGAAACTACTGACTGCTCAGCAAGGTTAGATTGGATTCTCTGATAAGAAAAGTCATTTATTCTGAGAAATCTTCTCTCAAAGCAGCAAACTGGGGTAATCTGGAACTAGTTTTTTAGTCCTGGGCAGTTTCACAAGGCCACGTGTGAGCAGCCCCTGTCAGTCCCTGCAGGACCTGTAGCCAGAGCTGGATGGGAGGATGGGAATGCAGATCAGGGCCTGAGGAGCACTCCTGAATTCATTTTTTATTATTACAATTCACCTTAAAACTTCCACCATGACAAAGCCCTCTCTGACACAGACAGCATCTAAACTACCCTCAGAAAGGAATTCCCTGCCCCTAAGCTCTCATGGCCTCCTAAATAAAGCTTAAGAGAGGAATGAGAAATATCTTTTATGACCACACATCAGCTCAGCAACAAGGCTGGGACCCAAACCCAAGTTTTTCTGGCTCAGGTACAGTTCCATCACCCAGATCAAAGGAAAGCAGCAGGGATGTTTTCACTCGTGTCATTTAAATGTACATTGCTCACCTCACACTCCTCAGCATCACTCAGGGAACCTAAACACAGCCCAAAAGAAGTGCAGGATGGAAGGTGTCCCCAGGGCAGGGGTTTCTCCCAGGCAGCTGTGGTGAAGGCCACTCCCTGGGCTGGGGCTTCCTCATCCATCCATCCACATAAATTAGGGTCCTAAAAAAAAATTGACCAGGACATGCCAATTAAAAACCAATTAGAATTTATTAGCAAGCAACAACAAGCACAAACAGCACTGGGTGCCTGGGAGTCTTTGCTCTGACAAGACAGCACAACTTCCTTAAAGTTTCTTAGGTATTTATAGTGCTTTATGGCCCTGTGAGCCTGATGTTGCTGGGAAGGCAAACAAAATCTGTCCAGGGTACTGATTCTTCTTGGGCAGACACAGCTGACAATACTAATTCTTCTTCTGCAGCCACATCCTGTGTTTTGGTTAACCCCTTTCTACAAAGATCATCTATAAGAACATTGAAACATGATTACACAGCATTTTGTCACAATACACTTTTTCTCCCTAAAATACATTCTGCAGTTCACATCCTTATCTTCTTTCACTACTTCTCTCTTGCCTTTATAAGTAAATACACTAAAAATGTTCTACTTAGGTTAAATGAGCAAACATTACATGTAAGTTATTACAATTTGTCACAGTCACACAATGGTTTTGGCACAGAACTTTGCAGTTAATACTTCTATTTCATAAACAAAGTTACATAGGTTAAATGAACAAATATAACTTTATATGTAAATTATTACACCGTGGCTCTGGGTGACACAGGGGAGGGGCACTGGGGGCCCCTTCCATCCAGGTGAACACAGCCAGGCCACGGCTCCCCCTCTGTTTTCCTCCTGGTAGCAGGAGGGGAAAGCTCGCTGTTCCCAGCCAGATTTATTTATCACTTTGCTCTGGTCTCCATGGAAACGAGCCACGGTAGCTGCAGCAGGGAGGTCGGGGAGGTCTGCAGGAGCTGCTTGAAGCCAGTGGCACAGAGCAGAACAAATGCTAAAACTAGAATAAAGTGCAATTTCTCTGCACAGGGCAATGAGAGAAGTGGCAGGAGAGTTGAAAAGCACTAAATGTGAGAGGCCTGAACTTAATACCACTTCAATTATTTAACGTGATGGTCTCATCTCTGTGTTTGGATGAGTCTGAGCAAACCTCAGGAGCAGGGAGGTTGTAACATCCCCGCTCACAGCGCTGCCGTGTGGCATCTCTGCATCCACTGAGCTCCTCTGACTTGCTTTGCATCAGCCTTCCCTAGAAAAGAGGAAGAAGGGAAAAAAAAAAACCCAAAACAAACCCAAAGCCAGAGGCTCAGAGCTAACCTTGATCCTACAGAAATCAGTGACATTGGGTAAGCCCTGACCTGGCTCTAAACAAGCACAGCAATGACACAGAAGTACAGAAAGTAACCACATGCCAGCCTGCATCTGGAGCCAGGGATGGTTTCCTAGGGATCAGAGCCAGATAATATGATTAGTTCAGCACCATCAAGCTCTCCTGAGCTGTTTAAATGTCTAAGCTGTGAAGAATGTGAAACGTCTTCCCTGATCCATATGGTAAGCTAGAGAAATATTAAATTAAAGACACATATTTCAGGTGAGGAGCACCAGAGTCAGCAGGAGACACTGATCTCTGCCACCTCCAGGATCTCCTGTTCCACTGACAGAATGCCCCTCACCCACTGCCCAGGATAAATCCACACAACAATCAGCCTCTTCTACCACAGGATCTCCTGTCCTTCCTCCCACCTCCTCTGCCTCCCTTCTACCCCTTCCAACCTGGCAGTCAAAGGTTCTGTGCAATTTTGGCCCAACATGTGAATTGAAGAGGTCAATACCCATCAGCCTACCTTGAAGAATCTAAAACCCAGAATGCTCAGAAGAGCAGCCCATTTGTTTTTCAGTTCACCCAGCAGGAGCTGCAGCATCCCTCACCTGATGGAGCACACTACATCTTGCACACCTGAGCAAATGTTCACCCAGAGAACATCAAGATGCCCAGAGGTGGCACATCCGTGGTGCCCTGCCAAAAAGAAAGCCCTACCAAAAGGGAGAAAGTGAAAACAATTAGTACTGCACCATGTCTGGGGCTAGATTTAGCATCACTCAACAACCACAGGCAGCAGAGGAATGAAGAAAAATGGAGCCAATTTGTAGCTGGGTATTTATTAGCATTTAGATAATATGCCCCATCCATCATCTACAAGGCATGTTTCAAAAGGACCAGTGCTCCTGAGTGCCCAGAACCCCTGTAAATCACCTTCCTTGGATCTCACCCAGAATAAAACATTCATCTGGATGCAGCCACGGGGGAGAAGACATTTTTAACTTGAGCTGGAAATAAAGACTGATGATACAAAGGAGACAATAAAGTGAGAGGCTGTGGATTAAGAGAGAAGGAATCACTCCTTCCCACTGATGTACACCTGGGATTTGCCAAGCACAGCCATGGGATTATGGGAATAAAATCCCAGTTGACATTTACAGAGACAATTTAAAAGCAGTTGAAAAATCTCCAGCTTTTTTTTTTTTTTTTTTTTTTTTTTGCTCCATTACCCAACTGGGCAGAGAAAGGGAACACCAGGACTCCAGAAAAGAGCCTGCAGAGCTTCCAGAAAGGAAACCAACAAACACAATAGCAAAGAAGTCTGATCCCTCTCTTTACCCAGAAGATAAGTGATGGGGGACAGCACCAGATTCAGGCAGATCATCTGAACAGCAGATCCAGCTCTAGGTGCTGCAGCTCCCCACTCCTGCAAGCACTCTGCACAGGGAGTTTGGGAGGAGTCTGGTTTGTGCTTCTTACAGAGCAGTTGAATTTCTAGAGGGCCCCAGCTTTGGAAAGAATGGGCTCTGACCTTCCTTGAGAGCTCAGTGCTGTGAAGAGAGCAGCAGAGATCCACAGCCTCACTGCAGCCTTGGAGAGCTGCAGAGTTGTTTTTCTCTGGTTTTTTTTCAAGTCTATTCCCCAGGCACTCCAAGACCAGATTCCCAGAAATCTCATCAATTTTTGTCTCAATAAAACCCTAAGTAAGCAGCTGAAATTAAGGATACAGAAAATTAAAGACACACTTAGGCACTTTGACAAATCAAGGCCTATAAAAATTAAACACCAAATTAATCTTTTCATGGAGATTTCTGCTTTGCCAAAGTTTAATGAGTTTTGACCTTTCATCCCACTTCAGCACAGGAGACACGTTCAAAAACCTTGTTACATAATCTCCAGGAAAAATGACTTCTTCCCTACCTTTATTGAAGCAAATAAACTCTTCTGGGCCCAAAGTAGTTGTCAGCTTGCAAACAGCCAGGCTGCTCAGTATCTGAGCAGCTGTTAACTGCAAAAAAACCACAAGAAAACAAAGCAACCCATTTCATAATGAGCATCCATCTATAATGATTATAAATCATTAATGTTGCTTGATTTATTAACCTCACAGTGCCATCAGACTTGGGATTCCTAGCACAGTCACACAATGGCTCCAGTTTGGGGGGTTTTGGGGTTTTTTTGTTTGCATAATCACTGGCAGCACGGTCAGGTTAGATGATCCACTTCTGAATTAAATGGCAATTCCTGAGCTGTGACCAGTGCATACAAAGACCCAATAAAGGTGACAGAAAATTAACTCACCAAATGTAGCTGACAAATAGATGAGCTTCAAAACTCTCCAGTGGCTCGGGGCAGTAATGAGGAGGGAGATTAGGAAACAGGAACATTTTAATTCAGCACAACTGACATGCAATTAATGTCAGTGCTGTACACCACATACCCCAGAAACAATCAGGATATGCTGAAGGAGCAGTTGTGTTTTCTGAGATTTCTGTGCTAGCAAATCCTGGGGATGAAGTCTGCTCAGAAGAGCAGGAAACTGCACTTGAAGCTAAATGTTTCTTTCAGGTTCAGCATCTCCCCAGCACACTCACAGGAACACCATTCAGAGGCAGCAATACAGCAGTGGTGAACTCAACCTTCCAGGGTTTATTCAGTCCCACAAGTCACCTCCCTGCCACATTGTGAGTCCTCTCAGCTTGTCATAAATCATAAAATCATTAAAAAATCATAAAAACAATAAAAACTGTGTTGCAGCCATCCTCCCTTCCTCTGGCCCCTGTCCTGTCCCTGTCCTCTGCTCTTGCTTGTTGGATTCTCTGAAAAACCCAACCAAACTCATGGCTGAGCTTCTATCCTTAAACCCTGGCTCCTGGATGAAATGGTGTTGGACACGTGGCAGCTCTTGCATCCTGCAACTTCTGGAGTAAAATATGTGAGCAGAAGTCTCCTGCTGGAACAAAAACTGAGCCTGACATAAAGACCTTTCTTGGGGGGTAAACACCCCTCCAATTAATTGCCCAGCTGCTGCTCCTCCTCTCAACCACAAGAAAGATGGAAGAGTGAGGAGAAGGGTGACAGATTCCTTCAGCCTGACCCACAGATGCTGGTGTGGTCACACCAAAAATAGGGAGTGTACAGAAAGAAACATGAGAAAGAATATCAGGAAAAGTGAGGGGTGCAGCCATACACAAAGCTAAGGCATCACCCTCTTTTCCCACCTGAGCCAGCCCAGAGGATTCCAGCAAAATTCCATGTGCTGTACTGGAGCCCTACCCAGCCAAGCTCTTGCTGCCCAGCAGGTGGGCCCAGCTCATGGCACAGCTCCATGAGCTGGAGGATCTCCTCTGCTCTTTGTGCTGTGGCCCTCCTGACAGACCCAAAGCTGTGCTTGGGTGTAGCTTTGGGTGCAGTGTGATACACAGGGGCTCTGGACTCAGGCACTGATGCAAGCTCACCCCCAAAATACTGCCTAGATGTGCCTGCTGCCTCTGGTGTGAACCCAGCCCCCAGTACATGAAAATCTGCATGATGAATATGCATCAATTTCTGCCTTCCTGTGCCAAGCAGTCATGAAAACCCCTCTGTAATTCACTGCAGACCTCCCCAAACCTCCCATGGTGAATCAGTTGTTCTGACATGTCAGTAGCTCACCTTGCTGAAAGCTGAGAGCATCCCAGGGGAGGCTGGCACTCTCCTGGGACCTGCTGCACTCCAGAGCCACCAGCAGGGTCGCCACACCCCTCCTGCTTCTCTTTCCCTTCCACAACCATTACAGATCATCATTTCAAGGAAGGCTCGTGGTTGTTCTTCCTCAATCACTGCGTTTTTACTGAGCCATGAGCAAGAGCACACCTGTGGGAATGGAGCTGTGAACAGGAAAGGGCTCTGTGAGGGAATGCAGGAGTCATTCGAGGTCTTCCTGAGATTAATGACATTTTTATGGAGGTTTGGTTGCTCACCTTTCTGCTGATGCCTGCTACAGGAAGCTGCAGAATCCCAGCTTAAAATTAAATGAAGCTACTTATATGCATAAAGTTAACCAACCACTTCATTAGTTTCCTAGCCAGCCTCTTATTATACAATGAAAGAGGGGGAGGCATTTGTGTTCATTTGTCTCACAATTAAAACCTTTTTTTTTTTTTTTTAAGAGGAAGGATTGATGCTGTGCTGTCTCTTCACAGGGAGGAGATCTGGTGTCTCTGCATGGCAGCGTGCTGTCCTTTAAAAGAAATCAAGTGCTCATCAAAATCACACCCTATTTGAAAATGCCTCTCTGAGCAGCTCATTTCTTAGCCAGCAGCTGCTTGCACCATGGGCAGACAGAGCATACTCCTGCACCTCAGCACGTCCCTTGCAGTGATGAAGTGACAAAATAACAAGAAGAGAGGCAGCAAGGGGAAAATGGATGAAGGCAGCCCCTGTGCAGGGTGTTGCTCAAGTGGAAATCAGTTGTCTCATACCTTTTGTTCATGGCATCCCTCCAACTTCCCAGCACAGGGATGGGAGGTATGAACCAAAAAGATCATAGAATCCTAGAATTGGCTGGGTTGGAAGGGACCTCAGAGCTCATCAAGTCCAACCCTTGATCCACTCCCACTGCAGTTCCCAGCCCATGGCACTGAGTGCCACATCCAGGCTCTTTTGAAATATCTCCAGGGATGGAGAATCCACCCCTTCCCTGGGCAGCCCATTCCAATGGCTGAGCACCCTCTCCAGAAAGAAATTCTTTCTCATGTCCAACCTAAACCTCCCCTGGCACAACTTGAGACCTCTTGTGCCCTCTTGTCTTGCTGAGAGTTGCCTGGGAAAAGAGCCCAACCCCCCCCTGGCTCCAACCTCCTTTCAGGGAGTTGTAGAGAGTGATGAGGTCTCCCCTGAGCCTCCTCTTCTCCAGCCTCAACACCCCCAGCTCCCTCAGCCCTTCCTCACAGGACTTGTGCTGGATCCCTTCCCAGCCTCCTTGCTCTTCTCTGGACCTGCTCCAGCACCTCAATCTCCTTCCTGAGCTGAGGGGCCCAGAACTGGACACAGGACTCAAGCTGTGGCCTCCCCAGGGCTGAGCACAGGGGCAGAATCCCTTCCCTGGACCTGCTGGCCACGCTCTTCCTGAGCCAGCCCAGGATGCCATTGGCCTTCTTGGCCACCTGGGCACACTGCTGCCTCCTCTTCAGCTTCCTGGCAATCCAGACTCCCAGCTCCCTTTCTGCCACTCTGTGCCCAGCCTGGAGCTCCCCATGGGGTTGTTGTGGCCAAAGTGCAGGACCCGGCACTTGATGGGCAACCAGACTCTTACACTCAGCTCCTCATGCTGAAAACTCTCACACACAGCAAAATTAAGATCAGGGGTCTTGGATTAGTTTGAAGAGAAGCAAAATATAAAAAAAAAACCAAAACCAAAACCACACACAGAGAGGCTTGGGCTGAGAGCCTGCAGCTTGCCTCAGCTGCACAGCCTGGTCCTCCTGCTGAGCTGCATGGAAATACCCTTTATGGTGCAGCAAGAAGGAAATAATGAGGCAGTGGTTAGGTTGGAAGCTGGGTTACAGGTATGGCTACGTGATGAAAGGAGGATAAGATTAGGTAGGAGCACATAGCCCATCACTAAGATTAAATTCCAAGGGCATTCTGGGGTGCACTGGGACTGCAGCCAAGTGGCTCTCACTCCACATCGGGCCAGGACAGACTCCAGGGGTGCTGTGGGTCCATCTTCCACCCAGAGCTGAGAATTATTCCTGGGAAGAGTTTAACACATCCTTCTGCAAGCTGAGGGCTGTCACAGACAGAGGTGCCACCTCCTCTGTCCCTCTGTTTCCACGGGCAGGCAGAGGGAGGGCTGAGGCAGACATCTGTGTCCCTGTTCTGATCAGATCTGACAATATTAATGAGATTCAGGAGCCACTTCTCCTGGAGAAAAGATCAGAACTGGCTTCATTTTACCCTTGAATCCTGACAGGAAAAATTGTGTAAGTAGCCAGAGAGACAGATCAGAGTGAGAGAAGGAAAGAGGGGAGTGTGAAAAAAAGGCAGGAGAAAAGCTGATAACAATCTGCAGCCAATTTGAAATACTTCTCTTGGATGGACTCAATACTGAGCACTTCACCTCTCCTGTAGGGCTGGCTAAACATAGATATTGTCATAAACACATTGCCATGGAGTTAATGCTCATTAATTCTCCTTTAGAGGGGAGAAGAACCCTTCCTGGGACATGATTTCCCTCTCTATCTGCATCTTCTCCTTTTCTTCTTTTAGAGTTTTTCTGGCTTTGCTCCCTGGTCAGACAGCACTCAAACATCAAGTGCTTCCCTGGCTCCCTCTGCCACCTCTGGTAAGGTTATCTGGGACTCGGAGCTTTCAAGAGCAGAGAGCCACTAATGGGCTCCTGTCAGCAGAGGAGATTCTGCTCTTTTGTCTTGGTTTTTTGGTTTTTTTTTTTAGCTTTAAAGCTCCCTGCCGCGGGCTCGGCCGGCTTGGGCTGCTGACAGGGAAGAGCTGTCAGTCATCCCAGCCCCTGGCCAGGCTGAGGATGGCATTTCAGAAGCCACAGGGCCCAACTGGTGGCCAAGGCAACAAGTGGCTGAGCTCAGCCTGGCTGGGTGAGGGGCAGGGATGGAGCCTGAACGCTCCCGGGCGCCGACGGATTTTTTTTTTCCCTCTCCTCTTCACCTTTCGACAGAAGGGAACTTCAGCAGGAATTTAATCAAAGCTTCAGACAAAAAGGCTGAAGCCTGCCCGTGCCTGTTAAAAGGCTGAGGAGACTGTAAGGTCTGTTGTCAGACAGTGGTAGCACTCATTATATTATATTTTGGACTCATTATTAGGTTAATACCAAGGTCCTGTTCCCATAAAGTACAAAGGTGGGGAGGTCATTTGCCAGCAAACAATCCTAAGGAACAAAAAGCTATAACAAAGCTATAACAAACCAAACCAAACCAAAAATACATCTTTCAGGGTCTGATGAATTCCTGCTTGTGAATCTGATTGAATCTATTTAAAGGATCACATTTCATCCTGCTCTGTGGACTTGCAAGGGTTGTTGGAGCTCCTTCAGCTTACACCAGTTGTAAATATGTCTCTCTGCAGCTGAGAGCCTGGAAATGCCCAGCATAGAAGTAACTGCACAGCAAATTTCCATTTTATGAGCAAAACTGGTTAACTGAGGAGACCAATATCCCTCAGCTCATCTGCATGATGCAGCCTTGCTAGTAAATAAAAGCAAGTCAGAGCTCACTTGCTGGATCTGTGGAAATCCATAGGATAGGATGCTGGATGCTGGATGTTAGGTGCTCTGGTATTCCCTGCAGCCACCTTCTGTAAGAGCAGGTACCATAAAGGAAAAAGGGGGGAAAGGAATGGGCACATTCACTCTGGGGGCTCTGTTTACAAAGTAAACTACTGGTATCTCACCTCAAGTCCCAAATCCTCTGGAACAAGATGTGAGGGTGCAACAAAGGGGTGCACCATAATGGAAAGGGGCAGAGGAGGTAATTAAATCTGGAAAATCAACCTCCATTCTGCTCCTCCTGATTGCAGAGTTCTTCACTTTGCAGCCTTCATAATGTTAGTTGAGTGCAACTTTTTGTGTACAATAAAGAGCTTTTGGTGTTAGCTGGGGCTTGGCTGTCCTCCCCTGTGCATGCCTGCCCTGACTGAGTCACAGCAGAATGAGTCTCTGGCCTCCTGAAGTCATCCCATTATCTCAGGATTCTAAATTAAAAACTGGGGCTCTTGGAAAGCTCTCTGTTCCTAAGCAAGGTGTGAGCAGGTGGGCCCAGTGTAACCACTCTGTTTGTGTCTGCAGAGAGCCTGAAACAATGGTTTTGAGAGATACCAAATGTCACCTGGGTCCTGAAAGAAAACCAATTATTCCAGCCACCCTTTCAACACTGTCCCATGAGGGAACTCTGCCATCCCACTGGAGATCTGTGGGAGTAAGTATCTGGAGGAATCTTGCTGATGACCCCAAGCTGTTATCACTTCTCTTTGTGCTGAAGATAAATCTCCTTGAGAAACAAACCCCATGCTCAGGGGCACTGAGACCTCTGCCTTAATCTGCCCTCCTGAGCCTGGATTTCCAGATGCCATCAGCTGATCCACACCCGGGCTCCTTTTCCTACTTGCAGGGGAAACATTCCTGCATCCCAACCAGGACCCAGCTCAGTGCAGGGTGCTCCAGGATGGAGCACACAGCAGCACCAGGAGCAGAGAACCCTGGGCAGGCAGGCTGCAGAGCAGGGAAGTGTGGTTATTTTTAAGCCATCTCTCACACACAAGCAGCTCATGTTTATGGAATATGGCACAGGAGCTATCTTAAAACCAAAGCATCTCTAGGCACACCCAGGACAAAGCTGGGGTGAGTGACACCCCCTAACTTCCTCCCAGAGCCATCTTTGTGGCAACCAGAGGAAACGTTTTCCTACAGAAACAGTTCATATCAAATTTGTAAGCCTTCCCTTGAGGAAGAAACATCCATTTCCCCTTCTACCTGTCATTCTTTTTCATTTATTGAATCAATAAGGCATGAAATTTGGCAGGCTTTAAGTAAAAAATGAGCTGTTCATATCAAAGAGAGTGTGGATGGATTAAAAAAAAAAATAAAAAATCAAACTGTTAGAAGCTAGATTCAGTTAATAGGAATAAATAGAAACAGAATCTAAATGTAAATGAACATTACATCACCACTGGCATTTAGGCTCATTTTTCAAACACAGAATTAGAAACGTTTAAGGTGCAGAGCCTGGCTGTGTGTTTGTCCAGATGGCTGCTCTGGGGGGGACACAGGTCTGAATGATTTCTCTGTACCTTCTGCTCCCCAAACCAACCACAGCTGGAGATTCACACTGGCCAGGAAAGGAGGGATTACACAGAGGAGGCAGATCCCTGCTTTCTGCTCCAAAGGACAGGTAGGATGTTAGGAGGATTACTGGTAAGTTCTTCCTAACCTGGTCTAGTGGGAGGTGACCCTGCCCATAGCAAGGGTTTGGGACCAGATGATCTTCCAGGCCCCTTCCTACCCAACCCCCCTGAGCTTCTTGCTTCCCTGTCCTTTGTAAACCACTGCAGCAGGACAGCCAGCACTGAGTTCCCTTGAATTTGCCACCAAGTGGCAGCTTCTGCCCTTCCAGCCTCTAGCACAGGTCCCTCCATCACTCAGGTGACAGAGTGACACCTGCACTGTGAAATCCCTCTGTTCTATGGAATTCCCCAAACCTGTTACCAGGAGGGCCCTGCTCAGCCTGTGGGACAAACCTTTCACCAGAGGCATCCCTCCATCCATCCATCCATCCATCCATCCATCCATCCATCCAACCATCCATCCATCCATCCATCCATGCAGGAGGTCTGCAGCTGAGTGAAAACCTTGCAGAGATGGGGAGAGAGTTCTGTCTGAGGAGGCAGCTGGGTCCCACAACCCCTGCCACACTCCAGGCCTCACCACTGACCTCTTCCTTGGCTTGAAAGCTCTTCCCCTCCTGCCTCTGGAGACCATGGCTCACACACAGTATTATTGTCAGTACCTCACAACAGCCTCTCTGGGCAGCTTCCAGGGCATTTTTCCAAGCTTCCCATCCCTGTTCTGTGCTCTTCCTTCCAGCCTGATGAGTGCTGTGTTCCTCTACTCAAATAGCTAAGCTTAGCTTCAAGTCCATCACTGAGTGAGGACACCCTGAGCCTGGTTCTTTGAGCATGACTGTGTCCCACACCACCTGGTACAGAGCAAAGTTGAAGGCTCCTCTCACTCCCACTTTTCCTTTTGTGTAATGTCACATTATGCATTTGCTCCTAGTGCCAGCTGAGCCCAAACCAGTGATCATCACCATGTGGTAGCCTCAGGAGGAGGCTGTGCTGCTGGGATGATGGATGTCTCCTTCTGTGATCATCATCCTTCACCCCATCTTCTGAGTTTGCTGCCTGACTTAGCACTTATGTCTCTTTATCTCTCCATGGAATAATGCTTGGGCCATTGAATTTTTTTTTCTTTTTTCTTTTTTTATTTTTTTTTTGACTGGTGGACACTGTGTGTGATGATCACTTCATGTCCCTGGATTCAGCCCAACCTCTTTGGATATTGAGAGTGAAATGGCTGCAGATCACCAGCAGAAATGGGTAATAAGCTGGATTTAAGGGCAGCTAATAGCTGTGTAACAGTGAGGCAAGGACTCTATTACAGAACTAATACATTATTTTTATAAAGGCAAGCAATAAAATTGATTTCCATATGGAAATTTTTCTTACTTTGATATTCCTAATGTCACTATCCTGAATCACTGCAAGCTGGAGAGTCACACTTTACAGATTTGGAAATACCCACAGAACCATTTGTGATGACACAGGGGGAATCAGGACCTGGTTTAAGCTCCCCCAGCACCTTTGGGTATGATTTAGTTTGTAACAAAGTGATATCCATACAAAATTACTGGGACCCTAAAGATCTGAAATAAAAACTACTTATTCCCAGACCAATACTGGGAAAAGAGGAATAAACCATCTCATTTCAAGAAAGACTCCTGACAGATGAAGAAAGGCACATTCATGCAAAGCAGACTTCAGAAAAATTGATAAAGGCAACCGTGCTTCTTCCCTTTTGATGAAGAAAATTTGGAGCACCTATATTTAGGTTTTTAGCCAGAAAACAACATTCTAATTTCTGGAGAAGAACTGCCCCCACCAAGACTTACCTCAGGGCTAATGTCACCCAGGGTCAGTGCTGCCAGGGGTTCTCTCTGACCTCTGGAAATGCCTTTTCTGACCAAGAATTCTATAGAAGATCAGTCAAATGCTGCTTTCAGCCTGAAATCATTATCTTGTGGCAAAGGAGCCCTTAAAACTGAAAAATTTTCCTTTCCTATCCCCCCCACACCCACACAAATGCCTCAGTTCAGCTCTCGTAGGAAGTGTTCATCACTGGTGGGCTTCTCACTTCATTTGAGCTCCTTCAGGCTCCCCTGTTTCCCTAAGGATTGTCATTTCCCTGTGAAACTGTCATTTTTCTGAGGGAAAGCCACAGGAGATGGGAGGGAGGGAGCAGGGGGCAAGGTAAATCTCCTCCTGGTGAGCAGCAACACCTGCATTCAGACTGAAGGGAACAGTGACACAGAGATTGAGATCTCAGCTGTTGAGCCAGCTCAACATTCTTAGCAAAAGAATTCTTAGCAAAAAACAGACACAGCCCTGCTGCAAGCAGAGCCAGCACCTCCCCAGGCAGGACTGCACCTTCCTCAGGGTGCTTTGGGGGCAGAATAAAAGCAGAAGCAGCAGCAGGGAACTCTGCAAACATTTCACAGAGACACCTAAGAAAGGCTTGGCCAGCTCCTGCAGACACTGAATCTTGCTCTTTGTCTCTTTTGCTCCTGTATTACGGCACAAAAAAAAAAAAAAAAAAAATGTTTTCTCTGTTCTTAAATGTGGGAAGAAGAGGGGAGAGGGGTCAGAGGGGGCCCAAGCAAGAATGACAGAGGAAAAGGTTGTTATAATTTAGGAGGGGTGGCACACTGGAATTTAATGGTGCCTGATATGGCAGGTAGAATTTGGGGGAGGTTAACAGGAAAAGCTGAAACATTTCACAAAATATGCATTCACTTTATAGGATTATTTGTAAAGCAACAGAGATGTGCTTGGCACTTTACTGACAGAAACATTGGCAGGTCCCTGCCTCAAGGAATCTATAATTAGAGTATAGCAAGGGAAGATGATGGAGAAGAGTGTATGGGAGGACAGGGCTGCAACACTGAAAGATCATTAAGAACTTAAGTTATTCTTTTCTAGATTTTTTTTTTTTGTTCTTTTCATTTAAATGTGATGTATTTTAAATCTTGGACTAACAGCTGACTGAACTCCACGCACTTTCTTCTGACCCAAACTGGAACAGAAAAGAGAAGTTTAGAAATCCTTCATGAAATAAGTACAGGTGAGAAGGGTGATCTGGGAACAGCCTCACTCACCTGCCCGACTGTCCTAGGTGCCAAAATATGATACAAAGTGAAAAAAAAAAAAAACAGTTTTTTTTTTTTTCTGCCAGGTGCTGCTGCACTTGGGGATGAGCAGGCCCACCAGCTCATCCCCTGCTGAGAAGAATCTAACCCAAAATTCAGGGACTCCCAGAATCCTTAAATCCAAAGGTTGCACACAGGATGCTCAGATCTAATTCTGTTCCTGATTTTTAAAGCCAGCAGAACACTGCTACCCTGCTCAGCCTGCACACACAGGACATTCCCCCATCTGGTTTTGCAGGTGGTTTGTCCTTCAGGGGCCAAAGGGATGGCCAAGGGTCATTCCTTCTAAACTGCTCCCATAACATCTAAAACCTTATGCAGTCAGTCCTGAAAGGGAACAGAAAAATGAGCAGGGAGACACATTCCTTGGAGATGGTTGGAAAGAGAACATGAAAGAGTTGTGAGGAATCCAGAGGGATTCAAAGCAGAGCTCAGCAAGCAGCTTCCCAGAGGATGCCACTGGCCTGGGGCCATTACCAACTTCTGATTCCCAGAAAACTCAGCAGGCAACAAACTTCCAGATTCATAGAATCACAGAATCACAGAATGGGCTGGGCTGGAAGGGACCTCAGAGCTCATCAAGTCCAACCCTTGCTCCACTCCCCCCGTGGTTCCCAGCCCATGGCACTGAGTGCCACATCCAGGCTCTTTTGAAATATCTCCAGGGATGGAGAATCCACCCCTTCCCTGGGCAGCCCATTCCAATGCCTGAGCACCCTCTCCAGAAAGAAATCCTTTCCTAATATCCAACCTAAACCTCCCCTGGCAGAGCTTCAGCTCTGCCAGGGGAGGTTTAGGTTGGATATTAGGAAAAAATTCTTTAGTCCGTGCCCTCTTGTCCCACTGATATCAGCCCAACCCCCCCCTGGCTCCAACCTCCTTTCAGGGAGTTGGAGAGAGTGATGAGGTCTCCCCTGAGCCTCCTCTTCTCCAGCCTCAACACCCCCAGCTCCCTCAGCCTCTCCTCACAGGATCTGTGCTCGAGATTGCTGGAGTTCTGAAGCACACAGCTTTCCCTCAAAGCTATAAACTGGGATCTGGAAGTCTCTGGCTGGGTCTTGCACATCAGTGAGTCAGTCTGTGTTCTGCTTCTGCCAACCTGGCTGTGCAGAGGAAGGAGAGAGGCAAAACACCTCATCTTGCACCCAGCTGCTGGGTGGAAAATACCCTGGGGTAAGCACTGAATTTGCACTCAGAGGAATGAAGCCTTTGGGAGGTGAGGTGTCAGGGCTGGGGCTGGAGACAGGAGCTCAGTGGCAGGCAGGGAAGGCAAACACAGCCCCACAAACACATCAGGCAGCTCAGGATCCTGCTGCAGGGGAGCCAAACCCTTCCTAAACGAGGTGAAAAGAGCCTCCCCTTGGAGAACAAGCACAGGATGGCTGCGAGGCACTGATGGGAGGGAAGTGCTGGTGGGATGGTTTGGGAAAACTTTTGGGAAAGCTGAAGGAAGGGTGTGGAGAGAGAAAAGGAGTGTTTGGGCAGTCCTAAGGATCCCAGGCTTTTTCTAGAACTGTGCTCATCCTCTCTGCTCAGCTCTTCAATCTCCCCATCTCCCCCTCCTGTTCCCCTGCCCTGCGGAAGTTCTGCCTGCAATGGGGAAGGTTTCTTAAGAAGATGACAGGAGAAGGATCTGGGAAAAAGCTTCCTGACTCTGGATAAAGCTACTGAAAACCTTCTAAAGCACCAAAAAAAACCCAAACAGCTCTGGAGAAAATATCTGGTTGTCTACCTTTGATCCAGTGATCTCAAGCCACTTTTCCTGCAGACACCAATACATGCAGCCTCCTGACAAGGTCAGGGGAGTCAAGGCAAGCTGGGTTAGGGGTAGTTAGAATGGTGCTTGGTGCCATTCACAACACAAACAGCAGCAAGTCCAAGGTTGGCAGGCAACCTCTGAGCTGTAATTAATATTATCTCAGGAAGGCAAAGAGACCCAGAGAGTGCCAGGTGCCTCCTCTCAGAAGCCATCTGTCACCAACCAGGATATTGGGGCTGCTTTTAGGAGCCTTTCCCATGGACCAGGAAACAGCAAAGTGAAGAGGAAAGGAGAGACTCTTCAGGAGCCACCAGTAAATAATCTGAGGCTGGGGAAGGTGTCAGGAACAGTGACCAACAATCAAACTCAACCTTTCAGCACCTGCTACCATTTCACAACCTTTTAACAACCTTTCTCTAGAGGGCAGACAGCTGCTGTTTGCCAGACTGAGAGGATGTGGCACATGGTCCCTGTGCCACCAAAGCAACACAGGCAGCAGATCTCCCCCTGGGGAGGTTGGACTGTGCCACCACTGCCAACACTTCCCAGAGGTTTTCTCATCAGGCCAAGGGCTTTGCTGCTGCTGTCCTTCCAGCTGCATGGGAAGCCACCTGGGGCCTTGGCCACCTCCATTATTTTCCCTCTCTTCTGCCTCAAAGACACCAGAGCACCCTTCCAGCTCTGCTCCACTGAGGGTGGTGTCTCCTGGCAATGGCTCAGTCTCTGCCAGCACTTTTACTGCCACTAATGAAGCTGAATTCAAACCATCAAACCACCTACCTGCAGACTTCAGACAACATCACCAAGGAGAGAGCTGGGAGATCTTTTCGGGTTGCTTTTTGGAGCTGCCTCCCCCAGGTGTGCCTTCTGCCCTTCTCTGCTGATGGTGGGGAGACAAGGCCTGGTAGGAGAGGACATCCAGAGATCTGCACCCATGGGTGAGGGGCTGGGGCCAAGTCTCAGCCTTCCCTGCACCAGCAGAAAAGCTCCTTAACCCCCTGACAAAGCAAAATTGCTTCGAGAGACTGGAAGGCCCAGAGAAAACCACGTTCCACTCCCAGATAAAAGTGAAGAGATCAAACCCCCCCATGTTCTGCTGTCTTCTGCTGCCTCTGCAAACAGGCTCTGGATAAAAGGCATTTTGATACCACGCTGGCTCCTCCTGCAAACAAAGTGCTTGAAGCTGAACCTGAAGTGTGTCAGCATTGTTTGTGCCTTGCTGCTGCTGACATCTAAAGCAGTTTGGGAGTGATTCTCCTTCCTCTGAAACCGATGCTTTCAGTTCCACTCATTTGCTCTGAGGACATAAAGATGTAATCCTGCTAATGGGCAGCTTGCAAGGAGACTCACTGGAATATTTGCTTTGCTTTAGAACCTTTGCAGCACCTTTCACAAGCTTCAACTTGTGAGAGTTTAAGCTCTTCTCACTGAGCAATGCAGGACTGAAGAAAAATGCTTTTTGTATGGGATCAGAGTGAAGAGCCCAGGAGAAAAAAAAAAAAGGTATTGATCTTGTGAGCTATCAGCACTCAGAACTTCTACCAGCAACAGCAAACAGTGCTCAGCACCTCTGGAGACCAGGCTGCAAGATTAATTTGGCAAAAGCAACAGCAAAACTCTTTACAAAAATGAGAATATTGGGCTGAGCTATCCTGGGGATGGAAGGCACAGGTTCTGCAAATTCCATGACTGGACCTTGAATATAAGTAACCTGCTCCCCTCCATCCACTGCCTCTGCCCTTCCCTGAGGTCTTCTGAGTCACAGCTCACTGAGCTTTGGCCTCAACTCCAAATCGATAAAGCTGCTTCTCCTATTTCTCTGTGGTCCTACTAAAGTTCAGATGTAGCAAAAGAAAGTCTTCTGTTTAAAGAAGAAAAAAAAATCTATTCCAAACATGTCTGATTTCCCTCTCCCTGCAAAGAGCTGGTATTTAGCAGTACCTGTTACAGGAGAAACATTAAAGGAACAAAAAAATTTAACCTCATACAGCTTCCAGTCCTCATCCTGCTGTGCTATCTCCAATAATCAGAAGTGAGGGGGAAATGTAAATATTGGTTTGGCTCCTGGTTTACACTTCCCTGAAACCTCCTGTAGGTTTTCCAGAGAGCAAACTGCCCAGCAAGGGGTCTGACCTGCTTATTCTGGATGTGATCCTAAACTTTCCCAGAGAAATATCCATCTCAGTGAGCAGTTAAAGAATTTTCCAAGGAACTGGTGAACAGAGGGACACAGTAAGTGTGCTACTTTCCAAACTGGTTCATGGATCCACCACACTGCCCAGTGATGGATGCATCCCAGTGCTGCCTCCCACTCCTTGACCAACACCATCCTCTCCTGAGCTGGGTGAGCACATCAGGACATGGCCACTGTCATGCCCAAGACACTGAGCCCTCAGCCAGAAGGAGAACCAGGGCTGATCCCATGAAAATCTTCTTTACCCAAGTGCTCCAGCTGCCTGTTGTGTCCCCTGTAGGTGGTTTCTAACAGACAGGTTGTTCCTAGAGAGACAGAAGTCGTGCACATTCCCAACATCCCTGCCTTGAAACTTGTTCAGATCATTAATTCTGACTTTGTGCAACAACAAGTTATGTAGGGCAGCTGTGCTGGCAGCACAGTCATTTCTGTCAACCCCCTACAGTCACACTGAAAAAATGGGATCCAGGATCCCTGATGCCCAAAAGCAAAGAGGGTGGCTTCCTATTGGCAGGTTTTAATGAAGGTATCATTAAGGTGGGCAGTGATTGGTACCACTGGGGTGGAACAAAAGGAGCAGTGGTTCTCCTGCCTCTCACCCCTGTAGCCAGGATTCTGTGAGCACATCTCAACACTCTCAGGCTGCTGGCAGCAGGAATGCTGAGGAAAATGCCACCCCCTGACCTCTGCAAGCACCTTGCGTATTTACCCACTTCCTGAGGGCTGCAGCAAGGAGAGGAAAACACCAATTACTGCTGATCAGCTAACGAGACATCCCTGGGTTCTGCCTCTCATTCCCAGCTCCAGCAGCTTCCCCACTTGTTTTTTGTGGGGAAGCAAACCTTGGGAAGCAGAGAGGTCACAGATTATTATGGGCAGAACACCAGGCACTGCTCTGCAAGCCCAGCCCTACTGGTGTGGGTGGCACAGCTGGGCTGGTCACAGCCATCGTCCTCAGCACACTCTGGGCTTTTCCACAACTCCCAGAAACAGCTCCCAAATGCCCCGGATTAATTAGGAATCCAGGCTCTCTACACATCACCACACCCAGGCCTCTTACTCTCAAGGTACTCACAGGATACACAGCCTCTAAGCAGTAAGGATCTGCTTGCTCCCCCTGCACAGCTGACATGGAATAAACCACCTGCCCTGCAGGAATTCCATTTCCAGGCTACAACTCCCAGAGCAACACCTTCCCCACCCCACGGGAAGGCAGGGAGAAGTGGATGGTGCAAGTTTACTCCTGCCTTGGGTGCCATATGCCAGGAGGGAATATTTTGGGCTCTCTTGAAAAAGCGTTGGTTTGCTCCTTTTTTAATGTGTGTGAGGAAGTGTCTACCAAGTGCCTACCCCCAGGGAATGTTGCTCCATTGAGCTGGAAGCAACAAGTCCAAGTATTCCTGGAGAATAAACATTTTGGTCCAGATGGGCTATTACATCACTCCTTTGGGTGCCATGCAACAGGCACCCAACACCCAGCTCTGCAACAGGCTGGTGACACAAGGGGAAAGATGGGCTGGAGGAAACCTGATGGGCTCAATCCCACTCTACCCACCTCCTTTTCCAGGATGTTGGCTCCCCGGGCAGCACGAGCACACGGAAGGCTGACAGAACCTGGAGCAGATTCCAGGATGTGGCTCCCTAGAAGGGTGAGTGGAGGAAGGGGGTAATTAGCAGAGCTGGGGGTAATTAGCAGAGCTGCTGCTCACCACACCAGGGTGCTCAGCTGCCACTCAGCCCCTCCTGGGAATGAACCTGTGGAAGATATTCCCACCTCCTGGAAGCAGCATCCCTCCACGTGCTGTGCTGACGGGGGAGCTGCCACGGAAACTTCTGCTCCACAGAAGGAGCAGAGGCCTTGGCTCATCCCAGGATGGACAAGGAGGGAATGATTCCTCAGCCTACAGCAGGAAGCCCAGCCTGGGTTCTTAGCTTCCCTGACAAGAGATGGCAGCTCACAAGCAGTGCCAGTGGAAGACTGATGGAAAACCACGGGTGGCTTTTACCAGGGCTGTTTGGAACCCTCTGAATTCAACTGTTTTAGAGCAAGAAGTCATCCCAACACTTGGAAGACGAGTGTCTGCACTCTAGATCAAGACTCCTACTTAAAAAGGGGCCTCAAAGTCTCTTCTCTGCTTTGCAGCACCCCAGTGTGTTCCACTGCCCGGATCCCCTCGTGCAAATGGAATATATATCAGAGCACATTAAGCATTTAAGCTTGAGAAAGACTCTGTGAAGAATCTTTTCAACTGGTGCAAAAAGGAGCCCCCATTTTCAAGGCCTGTTCTCCCTGCAGCAGTGATCCAGCAGCTGGGACACACACACATCCCCTCTCCCCTTTTGTGTTTTCTGATTTTCAACTGCTCAGCAGCAGAGTTCAGCTCATGGCTCACGAAGCTTTTGCAGCTGGAGTAAATCAAAGGCTCAGGAGTGAACTAGCACAGTACCCGGGTGCTCTGGATGTTGTTGCAGTGTTCCCCAAACTCGTGGCTCTAATCCCAAGCGTTTCCTAAACCCTACATTGTTCCTAAATTCTCAGCTGCCAGAATTAGAAAGAAATTTCACCGCTTATAAAAGAAATCCCAAAGCCACAAACTGAGGATGAATGAAAGGCTTGGGAATCATCAAGAAGATGCAGGTGTGGTTTTACAAATTGAATCAGCTTGAAGTTGGTACTGACTTAAGGTAGAGGACAAAAAGGGATGAGCTGGACTCTCGTTTTGCTCAGAACAGTAAAGGCTGAGGTCTGCAGGGGCAGGGGGATGGCTCTGCCCAGGTTCAGCTGCTCTCCTGCAGGGGCTGGAGCTCAGCTCACTCCCCTGGTGCTCCCTCCCCACCTCTCTCTCCAGGGCAAGGGGGGATGGAAGGAAGCAATAATGTGTTTTGCTGGCTCTTCCTGACCTGTGCAGACACAGTTCGTGCCCAGAAGCCAGACAGATCTCCCCCTGGCTGGTTCTTCTCTTTCATTTTTGTGCTGGAACCTCCTCAAACCACCCCAGTAGTTCAAGGCTTTCTCATTAGTCTCCTCCAGTCAAAACACAAGCAGCCAAATATCCAGGCCGTGCTTCTCCTTTAATAACCAGAACATGGCAGAGCTGCTCTTTCCACAGTTTAATTCTCTCCCTTTAAAACTTATTAGAAGTTATTAGCACTTCAGGAGACATTTTCCAGCTTTGTGCTTTGATCCTCTGCTTCCACAAGTCAGTTCCCACTGAGCTGCTTCACATCTTGTTTAATAGTTAATTTGTTTGGACATCATTAAAATTATTAAGGCTCCAGGCAACGAGGACGTGCCAATTACTGTGTCAAGTGATTTCATTTGGAGGGGGGCAGTGGGAGGCAGGAGTTTAAAGCAGCTTAAAGGCTTGGACCTCTTGATGCTGAGAAATATGAAGAGCAAGAGATCTGCTCAGCATGCCTGGAGGTTTGGGTGCAGAGAGGAGCAGAGAGGAGCACTGCCACTTCAGTTATCTGGGTGCTCAGCTGATGCTGAGACATGAACCATGAACCAGGCATGAGAAATCCCAGCCTAGGAGGCTCTGTCATGCTGAAACCTGCCTTAGCTTCTAATAAAGCCTCAGACCACCAACAGAAGGGTGGAAAAACACCTCTCAGGATTATTTAAAAAAAAAAAAACAAAAACAAAAAAACCAGGATCTTTTTGTTTGCTGGAGCTTTCCTTGCAGAGTACTGGATCTGCATCCCAAGGCACTGCAATTTCACATTAAACTTCTCAGTGTCACTTATTATTGCAAAAAATACTCTGAAAAAAATAAGTGTCCAGATTTGCCTACTCTAGACAGGTTCTCCTAGCATTTAGCAGATAAAGCCTTTGGAAAGACACCCAAGGTGAATGTGTCCACGTCACCTGTTACCCCATGTTTGTGGGGTAAAAACCCCAGCCTGACCTTTGTCTCATTATATGAAAATCTTTTTGAATTATGATTTGAATCTGTGATTCTATTCAGATTTTTTAATTCCTACCAGTAGCAGTATTAATTAATAACACTGCAATATACTCCATACGAACAACCATCCATCAGTTATCCCCCACACCCTTCCACCAGCCAGCTGTGGCAATCCTAACCCAATTTCCCAACATTTTCCCAGCTGTCCCATGGCTCCTTTTGCTGGTAGGAATTCCACCTTCAGCAGAGCTGCACCGCTGGGTGAGATTCAAGGCAGCAAAACTCTCCAGGACAGATTAATTTTGCAGGTTGAAAAATGCAGCCCCTAGAGAATCCTCCTCAGGTCAGCCTGGCAACCAGCAGCACTTTGCTGAGCCAGGATTGCAGTGCTGGCAAAATGCTCCCAGGGGAATGAAAGTGCCCCAGGGAAGCTGCACTTTGTGCAGGGAATTTAAGAGAATTAAAGGAAGAAAACGTGCACCACAAAAAGATTTGCTGACACCTGGGCTCTGGCACCACACATCTGCTCCTGGTCTGGGTTAATGCAGTTACCAGCAGCACTGCAGACCTGACCTCAGCCACACCAGTAAAACCATTGGTTTTCCAGTACAGACACAACAGTGCAAGGGCTTCTACTGGCACCATGAAAAGAATCCAAAAGATTCACAGCAGGGAGAGAGCTGGTGCACGGATACCTCTTTTGAGTTAGCTGCAAAAAAGACACTGACAGGTTTTGAGTGGAGAGTTCAGGCATCCAGAAAACCCAGGAGCAGCTGGTGTGTGGGTCAGCAGGAACAAAAGCTTTTTCAGAATAAAGCTGAGGGGGAGCAAGGCTGGGCCTGTGGAACAGAACCAAGGGAAGATGCACAAATGAGCCAAGAAAAGCTTTTCACACGTTTACACCACTCGCCCAGGTGTGAAGTGAACTTTTTTTGTTCCCTCAAGGATGAGGAAATAATTGTGAACACAGCCTGAGGTACATGAAAGCAGCACAGACTCAAAGGCTCAAGCAGGTACCAGGTACTAACATCAAACACAAAAATCCAGGAATGCTCTGTGGCTAAACAGCAACACAAGTTTTAGACCAACTGTTGGGGAAAAAAAACCCAACAAACAACAAACAAGAAAAGCAAACCAGCCAAGCCAGAAATGGATCATAAATATGTTCCACTTGCTGTGTTTCCCAGGAAAACTGCAAATTTACTGCTGGGACACACTGCACACCACGTGGCAGACCTGAAGGCAACTGGCCAGAAATTCAGACTTGACCCATGTTCACCTAACACAGAGCAGAAAGAGTGGGGAGATTTGGAGAGGAGAATCCTCCTGGAATGCAGGATTCAGCTCCTCTCAGCACTCTCTTGCAAATAGAATCACAGAATCCTAGAATGGGCTGGGTTGGAAGGGACCTCAGAGCTCATCAAGTCCAACCCTTGCTCCACTCCCCCCGTGGTTCCCAGCCCATGGCACTGAGTGCCACATCCAGGCTCTTTTGAAATATCTCCAGGGATGGAGAATCCACCCCTTCCCTGGGCAGCCCATTCCAATGGCTGAGCACCCTCTCCAGAAAGAAATCCTTTCCTAATATCCAACCTAAACCTCCCCTGGCAGAGCTGAAGCTCTGCCAGGGGAGGTTTAGGTTGGATATTAGGAAAAAATTCTTTAGTCCGTGCCCTCTTGTCCCACTGATATCAGCCCAACCCCCCCTGGCTCCAACCTCCTTTCAGGGAGTTGGAGAGAGTGATGAGGTCTCCCCTGAGCCTCCTCTTCTCCAGCCTCAACACCCCCAGCTCCCTCAGCCCTTCCTCACAGGACTTGTGCTGGATCCCTTCCCAGCCTCCTTGCTCTTCTCTGGACCTGCTCCAGCACCTCAATCTCCTTCCTGAGCTGAGGGGCCCAGAACTGGACACAGGACTCAAGCTGTGGCCTCCCCAGGGCTGAGCACAGGGGCAGAATCCCTTCCCTGGACCTGCTGGCCACGCTCTTCCTGAGCCAGCCCAGGATGCCATTGGCCTTCTTGGCCACCTGGGCACACTGCTGGCTCCTCTTCAGCTTCCTGGCAATCCAGACTCCCAGCTCCCTTTCTGCCACTCTGTGCCCAGCCTGGAGCTCCCCATGGGGTTCTTGTGTTGAACCTCATCCCGTTGGGATCAGCCCAACTCTCCAGTCTGTCCAGGTCCCTCTGCAGAGCCCTCCTGCCTTCCAGCTGATCCACACTTTCCCCCAGCTTGGTGTCATCTGCAAATTTGCTGCTGATGGACTCAATCCCCCCATCTAAGTCATCAATAAAGATACTGAACAGCACTGGGCCCAACACCAATGTACTCAAGAGCTGAGTCCAGACATTTGTATCTTCTGTTCCCACAGGTGGTCACTTGTGTAACTCCATCTGGAACTGTCCCTCTGCCAACAACCTCTGGGCAGTTCAGGTCCAGTTTCAGGATGGCTCAGAGAAAATCATGTTTCATGGGGAAAAAGAGGCTGGACAGAGCCAACAGGCTCCTTCCAGCAGCCTCTTACAGCAAAAGTGGTCAGAGAGGCCACTGAGAACCCACCAGCACCACCACAGAACCCCAGCAAGCTCCTGGTAGGATCACAGGCAGACTGGAGCTGCAAAACACCTCCAAGCAAATGTTTACTCTTTGCTCCATAAAATCCAGCGTGGAAAACAGTGGGAGGAATCCAGCAGGCCAAAAAAGATGACATTTGTGCAAATATCTGCCTCCAACCACTCAGTTCCTAACCTTGCAGGATTTCAAAGTCCAGAACTTCTTTTAGCACACCAGCTGCCAGCAGGCAGTGTGAAAATGACACGACTTGGAGACAAACCAGTTTTATTTAAAAACATTATATATATATATATATATTGCACACAATATTCCAAGCTAAAAGAACATTATCAAAAATGCTAAATCTAATATTCCAGAGCTAACAAACCCCAGAATTAAGCTCACCTCTACATCTGGCTCTCTGGTGCTATGCAGCATGCTCCCTCCCACCTTCCCTGGCACAACCAGGAATTATTTTTTCCTGCAGGCACCTTGCCTGATTCAGCAGAGCATGGATGATTCTCAGTTAATGAGCAGCCCTTCAAACACTTGTTTTCTGCTCCTTGGGTAGTGTGCAGCCCCTTCCTGATGGTTTCCCTCCACAGGGGTTTACTCAGAAACAATTGAGCAACTCCCTGATTGAATGTTTTATTACAGAACAAGATCATTTTATTCTGCTTAGTTTAACCCACTTGACTTCACCAAACTCAGGCTCTGCTCTGAGCACACAGGATTAATTTTTTCATGTTTTTTCTAAGGTTCACATTACTAATGCATTTTTTATGAACTCCCTGTCCCGACACTTTCATGTTACCTGGACTGACTAGTGAAAAAATTCTTTAAAAAGTTTCTGGTTTGTAAAAATATTTGGGGAAAAAAATAGTTTCAATGTAGAAAATCAGAGTGTGCTGAGCATGACCTGGTGCTCTGAGTGCTGCAAACTCAGGTCCAGCTGCAGGTCCTGCAGGCTGTGGAGCTCTTGCAGAGCAGTTCTCAGCTCAAACTGAGTGTCCAGGAGATGAAGGACATTCAGTTTGTGAACACTTGAAAAAAGGTTTCATTTGCAAATGCACAGCAGAGAGAGTGGAATTCATTCAGGTTTTCCAAGGCTGCATTTATCTGTGTGAGCAGAGTGCCCCAGGGATGTGCTCACTCACCACCAGGACAAGTGGTACAAATGCACCCAGGTCACACAAGTGTCAGACCAGAAAGGTGAAGGGAAGAGAAGGAGAAACCACAGCAGTTACCAGGATGGGGTGAGGTGACCCTCCTGCCACCAGCACCCATCTCTGATGCCCTCTCCAGTGCCTCCTGCATGGGCTTCCCAGTGAGCTCTGTGGGCAGGGTGGGAGGCAGCTGCTGCATTGCCCTAGGGAGAGAAAATGAGAGAGGTTGGACCTTCTGATGCTCCAAAAGCTGCTGAATTTCCATTTCTAGAGCAAATGAGAGGTGGGAACAAAGAACAGAGGGTACCTAGAGCAGGTGGAGGGGCACTGACAAGTTTCATGAGCAGGAGGTGCTGTTCAGGGACACAGCCTGTGTTTAATATACCCAGTGCTCTGAAGGAGGCAAGAGAGGCAACAAAAGAAAATCCAAGACATGAGAAGGTTGGTGCTGGCAGACATCTGTTCTGGGACTACTCAGGTTCAATCCAAAGAACATTTCAGCTGCTTTAGCAGTTCTGCAGAAAACAAGAGAGACCTTTTCCACACGCCTTGAGATGCTCTTGCTGTATTTCATGTTTCCAGAATGTTCATGATTTGATTCAAGCTGTTTTGAGGAGATCTTTGATCTGGCAAAAGAAACACATCAGGTCTCCAGCCACTTGTGCTCAGATTATAAATAAAAATCATAATTTTATGTAGATATGCATGGAAGGAGTTGACCTCAGTGGAAAAATCTAGATTCATATTTCTGCTGCTGAAGAAGAATTCACTCTTCACCTACTAGACATGTAATGAGAACTGCTCCATGGTAAGAAAACAAAAGTCACCATCCAAGATCAAGTAAGGTGTCTGTGTCACCCAGGATTCTGACACTGCTCAGCCCCAGCTGCTTTTAAAAATGTTTTTATGCTTACAGAGAAAAATGTAAACAGGATAACTGCCCAAAAGGCCACAATAAAACCATTCTGCTCCTTCCCACATGAACACTGACACCTTCCCTGAAACCCTTCACGGGGTTTGCAGCAGCAAATCCTCCAGGAGAACACTGTGCTGTGTGCTGGGGCCTTTCCTTTCACTCCTGTTTTCTGCAACACCTTTTGCTTTCACTGAATTTCTCTTTACTCTCAAAAAGCAGCAGAAAGTAACCAGGGATTTCTGACTTCCTCACCTTTCCCTGTTATACCCCCTCTTGCCTGCTGCCCTTCTGGAACAGCCAGGGACCATGGGGCTTCTTCAGGAGCTGTTTCACAGAGCCCCCTGTGCCCCAACCCTCCCCACCAACACTGCCTCTGGAAGCTCAGATCTCATTCCACGTTTTCTGATCAGGCTGCATTCAATTAAAACCAGAGAGACTGAGAGCTGCAGCAGCAGCAGCAACACCAGGGTAAACCATTTTTACACGATGCACTCATCCAGGAATAGACTTGTTAGCTGATTTTTTTTCTATTAAGTGCATTTTCTTTCTCCTAACAACACCAAACCTTCTGGTTAGGACTGCAGAGAACACCAGCACCACCAGACTAGCACCAAAACTTTCTGCATGATGCCATCATTTGGTTCTGTTTCGCTATAGATTTTGCTCTAACTCTGTCCTCAGTATTTATAACTTCATTAAAAAAAGAGGAATCTGATGGTCTGACTTCCATGAGAAACTTTGCTTCTAATAATTCTTTTAATGCCTGCTGGGTTCTGCATACAGAAAGCCATCTTCCTTTATGTGGAGCCAAGGTGAAATGGTGACCTGTTACACTGAATGGAGTTGTCTCAATCTGTACTTAATGAGATGAGCACCTTGACAACAATACTGAAGGTGGAAGAGGAGAAAACATTACCTTGGGAGTTATCTCCTTCTCTCACATCCCTCCACTTGCACTGCTATCTGATGGGCTTTCATTTCTCACTGCTTGTAGTTTAAGTTTCTAAGGGAGGGGACAATCTGGGAGTGTGACAAATTACTAATTGTAACAGTTCAAAATAGAAGCAGCAATGGAAATGTCAACAACCTGACTGGGACATCAGAGATTTTTGCAGTGATGAATAAGGAACAGTTTCACTGCAGACTGGGAAAGATGCTTTGGGCCATTTTTCAAAGCCTGAACAACATCTCAAGGAGTTCCAATCGTTTGGTTTTCTTCTGTGTCTTCAGTCACTGTCAGAACAAACTGAGGTCTTCCTCAGGGCTGCCATGAACTTCACATTTGCTACCAGGAGATCAGAAGCACAAAGAAGGTCCAAGTCCTACTGAAATCCACGGGAGCTGAGTGCTTTGGGTCTGTGCTACCAAGAGTTTACTGAACCACTAATTTTCTGGGACATTTTCCTGGAGGAGACTGGGCTAGAGCAGGGAAATACTGTTTGGAGTTAAATCATAGAATCATAGAACTGGCTGGGTTGGAAGGGACCTCAGAGCTCATCAAGTCCAACCCTTGCTCCACTCCCCCCGTGGTTCCCAGCCCATGGCACTGAGTGCCACATCCAGGCTCTTTTGAAATATCTCCAGGGATGGAGAATCCACCCCTTCCCTGGGCAGCCCATTCCAATGCCTGAGCACCCTCTCTCCAAAGAATCCTTTCCTAATATCCAACCTAAACCTCCCCTGGCAGAGCTTCAGCTCTTTAGTCCGTGCCCTCTTGTCCCACTGATATCAGCCCAACCCCCCCTGGCTCCAACCTCCTTTCAGGGAGTTGGAGAGAGTGATGAGGTCTCCCCTGAGCCTCCTCTTCTCCAGCCTCAACACCCCCAGCTCCCTCAGCCTCTCCTCACAGGACTTGTGCTGGATCCCTTCACCAGCCCAGTTGCCTCCTTTGGGCAGCAATCCTCTCACACAGCAGCCATCACCTCCAATGTGCCTGGGGTAGTTCCTGACCAGTTAGAAGCCTTGAAATAGAAAATATTCAGGAAGGGGCAAACCTGAGAGCAAGAGAAATGTCAGTGTCCCAGTCACCCTGCACTGAGAGCCAGTGTTTGAAAAAAATAGATTCAGTGTAGCATAAAAATCTATTAGAAGAATTTCAGACATTCCTTTTTGGCTTACTTAGGAGCTCACAGGCAGAGTTAAATATAAACAAAAGTAAGAGGAAAAAACCTACCTTTGCACTAATACTAACTGGTAGGAAGCTGTATCCCCAGCTCTTTGCATATGTATGTGCATGCACATATATAAATATGCATGTGTACACACGTTATATATAACTTTTTCAGCTGACATAAGACACCTCAGGAAGAAGCTGTGTCGAAAAAGAAATATAAAATGAAGTTTTATCAAATGCATGAGACAGAAAACTTCAATCTGTAAGAAAGAAGTAACTTGGGGATGAAAATATAAATAAGGGCTGTGAAAGCCTTTCTCTTGTTACCTTCTGTTGCTAGCTGGCAATCCAGGGAAATGAGTGAAAAAGCAAAGAGAGCACCTCACAGCATAGGTACAAAGGAATGGATGGCAGCTCTGTCAGAACTGTGCACACAGGGAATGGAAGTTCCACATAAAGGTCAATCTCCAGGCAATAAACCCCAGGTCCTCCAGCAGACCAGCTCAGAAATACACCATTTTCCAGCTGAAAGCCCAGGGACTCGCTGTGCTTTCAGCCTGTCTGCATTGTTGTAAAGATGTGAAGTGTTTTTTTCTCCACTCCATTGATTTGCCCCACAAAAGAACCAACTGCAATCCTTTTCCAGAGCCTGGAATCAGCCCAGGTTATCCCTCTGCACCCCAGGCTGGGGAGAAGAAACCAAGGAGCAGAAAGTTCTTCTCCAGAGAGAGGAGGGCAGAGCAGAGCACACACCAAGGGAGTGTCAGAGTCCTGGGCTCTACAACAACCTGCAGGTTGCTGCCCTGGCTGAGAACATCTCTGCTGCTGAGCCACCTCATGAAGAACTTGCCAAGAATCAACATTTTGACTGTTTCAGCCTTGAACTGCCCAAGCTGGGTGATTTCTCTGCAGACTGAAGGGAGGGAGAGCACCCTCCAGGCAGGTGCAATTTGTTGGGTGGCTGTTTGGGTCAGTTTGGGTGCACAGCACCTGCAGTTTTCTACCCATGGGACACATCAGGACACAACTCACCCCTTTCCCCTTCAGCTGGTACCAGTTTTTGGGATGGAGCTGCTTTCAGGCAGGATGCTTCAGTAAGCAGAGGAACAAGCTAGCCTACTTTTCAAAGCTAATTTCTTTTAAAAAGTGTGGACGTGAGGAAGGTGGCAGAGGGTGGGATGTGATTTAAAAGCAGATGGAAATGCAGAAGAACAGTTGCTTAGCACCTACAAAAGTCAGGCCCACTTCTTCACAAGACATGTATGTATTTAGGGACCCATATTTAGGCATCCACACTCGAGTTTCAGCCTCTAAATAACCCAAACCCATCACAGGTTTTTTGGAATGTGCAGCTGATTAAATAAACAAGGATATTAAAAGTCCTAAGAATCATGCTGTGGTCCTGGCAGCACTTGGGGACAGCCTTGCTATTATCTCTGCTCCTGCCAGGAGCTCTGCCATTTACTCATGAATGAGCCAGAGCTCAGAAAAAGCTGCTGTAGAAAGAGAATTCCACAATGATTTCTCAGCCAGTGGGATCAGCCAGAAGCATTCTTCTCTTTGTCTGAGCAAGAGATGCAAATTAAAGATGGGAGCCATTGGCAATTACTCGCCCTGGGCAAGTTTTGGGGTGGGTCTGTAGCATCTGGGGCTGAATGGATAGATCAGGGCAGGACAGAGGCAGACAGCGTTTCAGAAAGGTGAAAAAGAGAAAAAGTCCAACCCGGAGAATGCTCAAAGAAGAATGTGCTCAAAAGCCCTCAGAAGCTGCAACCATTTCTTTTACATTCTGCTCTTATTTCTTATTCGACTAAGAACATTTACCTGACAAAAGGAGCAAGAAACCACCCTGCTTAATGATACAGATAAGAGAAGAAAACACAAGGACTTCATTCCCGGGAGCATCTCCCCTCTTTGTCTCAGCCTGCTCTCCATGCTCACACTGTTCATCCTGCTGCCCGTGATAAATCCCGGGTTTTTATGCCACTGACCCGGTTCCGCACCGCCACGCTCCTCCCCGTTGGGTGAAGCTCCCCATGTGATCCAACCTCCCCCCTAAATAAAGTTGAAGAATTTGGCAGAGCTCAGTGAGTGCCGCTGGGCTGGCGGAGCCCCTTCCCCTTCCCCTTCCCTTTCCCGTTCCCGCTCCCTCCCTCCCCGCAGCCGCAGCCCAACCCCGGAGCCTCTCCTCTCCATCCGGTACCGGCTGCCTCTCGGCTTCGCGGACCTCCCAGGACACCTCCATGGTGCGGCTCCAGCGGGGGCTCCCAGCCCTGCTCCCCCCTGCCCTGGTGCCCGCAGCCCGGCCGGCACCGCAGGATGTGGCCGGAGAAGGTGAGTGAGTGCTGCATGGCCGCGACCGAGCCTTCGTGCCGAGCTCCCGGGGAACCGGAGGAGGGAGGGAAGGGGCAATTGCTGAGCTGGACGCGGTCAAAAAGCCTCTGTCCCCTCCCCGTTCCCACAGGGACACGCGTGTCCCTTTGCGAGGGGACCAACCTCCCCCCAGCCCATCGCAAAGCTCCGTGCCCTGGAGGGGGGGGCAGCAGCACCCAGACCAGCACCGCACCGCGCTCCCGCTGCATCCCACTGCTCCCGCTGCATCCCACTGCTCCCGCTGCATCCCGCTGCTCCCGCTGCATCCCGCTGCTCCCGCTGCATCCCACTGCTCCCGCTGCATCCCGCTGCTCCCACTGATCCCACTGCATCCCACCCATCCCGCTGCATCCCACTGCTCCCGCTGCATCCCGCTGATCCCGCTGCTCCCGCTGCTCCCCCTGCATCCCACTCCACCCCCTGCATCCCTCCGCAGCCTCCCAGCCAGGGCTCCAGCTCGGTGCGGTACCGGCACAGGGGGCTGGCACAGCCCAGCCCGGTGACAGTGTGGGACTGGCACAGCCCGGTGACAGTGTGGGATGGGATCAGCCCCCAGAGCTCCCCTGCTCACCCCGCTGCCCCCCAGAGCACAGCAGGGTTCCCCAGGTCCAGCCAGAGGTGGGACTGTCCTCCCCTGGGGTGCATGCACCCCACCATCTCCCTTCACAGACACCTGTAACACCCTGCCAGAGCACAGAGGGGACACCTCTCCTCCCCTCACACAATGTGCCCCCTCCCCTCTCCCTTGGGACCCCCCATCCCTCCCCACTCATTGTGCACCCACTGCTCCACATCCACACCAGCCTCCCCCTCCCTGCACCCCCAGCAGCAGCCAACCCCTTCCCCCCTCCAGACACCCACCCAGTCAGGATGTTTGCTCCCCACACAGCAAGGCTGAAGCCCTCAGCCCATGGAGGGGTGGGGGACACATCCCCCAGTCCATGGAGGGGAGGGGGACACGTCCCCCAGTCCATGGAGGGGTGGGGGACACATCCCCCAGTCCATGGAGGGGTGGGGGACACATCCCCCAGTCCATGGAGGGGTGGGGGACACATCCCCCAGCCCAGGGAGGGGAGGGGGACACGTCCCTCAGCCCAGGGAGGGGAGGGTGATGTCCCTCAGCCCAAGGAGTGGTGGGGGACACGTCCCTCAGCCCCTTCCACCCCTATCTAAAGCCAGGCAGAGGCCCCTGCCATGTAACCCCCTGATCTCCAACCCATTAACTCATCTCCAATGCATTTCATGTAACTTTTCCCCTCTGGAAGGTGATTTGGAGCTCAGAGGAAAGCCAACACTGACCAGGAAGCTGAATGCTTAAAGAAAGTCTCTGACTGCCTTCTCCACCCCTTGCCTCTTCCTTTTGGACTCCAACCAGAGACAAGCTCCCTGGGCTTGCAGACTGGGAGAGGAGGGCAGGCAGGGTGCTTTCTGCTCACCTCCAGCTCCCTAACTAGACAGAGCCTGTCCTCAACCCATCCTGTGGAAAACAAACCCCAGCCTATTCCAGAAAAGCAGAGACACAAAGTAGCTGCATCTCAAATGACATTCATCACTCCCCCTCCCAGCCCCCTGCTCCCTCCCACCCTTTAACTTATTATTTTTCTTGCACAGCTTTAAAGGTGAAATTCCCTGGGTATTCAATGTATTGTAGTCCTAGGCTGTAACTATTCATCAAGAAAAAGACATGCTGGCTGCAAGGAGGAAGAGTTTTCTTTTTAAATTAGTTGGCTGAATACCTGAATGTTCAAACAATCTTTTGCTCTTTGGCACATTTAAGAAAAAAAAAAAAACAACCCTATCCCTGCGGGAGCCTCAGTCTTGGCAGATTTTAGATCCAAGAGAAAGGCTGCAAAGTGTCCCATCTGTAATTACTTTCCTTGCTAGCAGTAGGGAAGAAGAAAAAAAAAAAAAGAGGAGAGATTAAAAAAAGGAATGGGGTAAGAAAGCAGACCTCATTTGTTCATCCCATGTTCACAACTAATTAGCTCAGCATCAGAACCCTCTTTCACCTGCAAAGAAAATGAGGATTTCATGAAAAAGCCACTGATTGTCCTAAGATCTTAATTTTTTGAAGGTTCTTAGGCTTTGCATTTAGTTCATTTGATTTTAGGTCTAAACAGCTTTCAGTTCCCCTTGATCCCTTAACTCCAAAGAATAATTAAACACCCACTGGTACCTGGACTGGGAAGAACTTTTTCTGACCCCAAGACCCACGCAAGCAGAGAGCATTAGCACAAACTGATCCTAGAAACAGGCAAATGGACCAAAATCACTGAGCAGGGTTAAGCCTCAGTGGAGGGAATTGGTGTTTTCACAGAATAACATTTAAAACACACACTAATGGAAAAATTCACAGGCTGCCCTGTAACCACAGGATGGAATTGTCCCTGATCTGGAAAGGTTTGTAGGAAGAAGAGCACAGACTGTTGTTCATGATCACAAACTAAATTATCAGAAAGTTCAATTTAAAGGGGAAAAAAAAAAAACAACCCTCCACATTTTACGGGGTACATTTTTTAGCTGCTGATAAAAGACTGTTCCTTTAGCAGGAAAAACAAAGGATGGCTTATCAGCAAAATCCACCCTCCAAAAGAAAGAATAGTGTGTGCTGCTTTGAGAGAAACAACCTCACCATAGTTGTTAAAATGCAGTGAAGCCTGTTTCAAAGTGAGCATCATGAACAGATCTGTTCAGCTGCTTAGAGAGCAGCACTTTGAGACAGCACTGTCTGCCAAATTTAAAGGGAAAAAAAAATAAATCCAAACCTAACTACAAGCATATGAAAGGAACAAGACCCAAGGTCAGCTCCTAACAAGATTTAGTGCAGCCACTTAATACACATTTTCAAAGCTACCCTAAAAATGTCCAACAAGGATTTCAGTGATCAGGATGATAAACTTCCCTCACACCACCAGACAAGAAGGCTGAAATCCCTTTCCCATGGGGGTCCTTCTGAGGTTTATGGGGGATCTGTCAGGCGTTCAGACTGTGACATGACTCGGGTGTAGCTCCTTCCTGGTAACAGGCACCAGCAGCTTCCCAAAGGATTTGGACCTTTTTTGGAAGCTGGGATCTGCCAAAACATGCTGTTAGGAGAAGGCTGTGATCACACCTACAAAGCTGCTGGTGCTTCTCAAACCACACTTGTACTAAATGAACAGGTTATACTGTGATGGGAAGTCACCCATCCAGTCAGTGGGATGAGTATCAACCCCAGAGTTTAAACCTGCAGCACAACAGGTCTGCCACTCAACTGCTCTCTGCTTCAGGGATCACTTAATTAAAATTAAAACCTTAAAACCCATAATTAGCTCCAGATGGGCTCTCTATAAACAAAGTGCCCGGGAAAACAGCACCTTACACTTGCAGTCCACACTAAGAGCAGACACTGCCCACCCCAGCTCTTCTGGAACACAAAGTCCTGGGCAGCCTCACAGCCTGCACCTTCCACCCTTCTCCACAGCAGCTGTTCTGCTCAGTGCCTCTCAGTGCAGGGGTGAGATGGTACCAGGTTCTGCTCTGCCTGCTGTGACCCTCAAACTTACCCAAGCCCACTGCAGCTCAAAGGAAAATCACAATCCCAACAGATCTGTTCCTTCTTCAGGAATAACCTGAACTTCCCGTTGGCTCAGACCTGACTGGTGCTGGGATGACTTATTGGAGTCTTTTTGCTCTTTCTGCACAAGGGAAGAGAAAACCTCAGCTACAAAACAGACAGAACAGGCTGAACAAATGCTAAATGCAGAGTTTTCTTGCTTGCTAGGATTAAAACATTGTGTAGAGCATTCCAAGAGATTAGAACTAGATTTTCAGACCCTTAATTAAAAGACTGACTTGCTTAAAGCTCTGTCTGAGTTGCCAGTTAGATCACCAAATGTAATTGCAAAGGTTTTATGCAAATCAAACTTCTAAGGATAACTGCATGTAAAGATCTAAACCAGAATTTTTTTCTATTTTAAGATTACACAATATGGAAGATAAAGGCGTGAAGAGGTTGTTGGATTTTAGGATTTCTCAGATAAATCTCTGGTCTGTAAGACCTATAAACACAGTGACCCTCTAGGGCATCCTTCTGCAACAATCTGATGCTTATAATTTAAGCCCATACCCAAAAAGTACACAGAACCTACTGGGAAAAAAACCAACCCTGTAGCAAGGTTCAAACATCTCATTACATGGTTTTTGAAGCCTTTTCTCCTGCCACCCCTCCTTTTCCCACTCCTTCCTCCTTTCCCTCCCTCCTCTTTGTCCCTGCTTTCTGTTGCTCTCACTCCCACTCTGGCTTTCATCTGCAATTTTGTGCACAAGTGCATTAGTAGGTGTCTTGCTACACAAGCTCTGGAGGAGGAGGAGAGTCATTTACATAGTTCAGGTTTACAACATGATGGAGCCATTTCATACAAATGTTTTGTTTGGGCTTTTTTTTTTTTTTTTTTTTTACATCAAAAAGATGCAGATTTCAAGGAAGGAGGCAAATTCTTCTGTAACAACAAAAAGAGAAGAGACAATCTGAAAGGCAGTGGGGCATTTACAAGCAAGCTGAAGGCAGAAAGGAAAAAGCAAGGCAGAAACTCTATTAAAAAGCCAATATATATTTGAGATGATATAAACACAAGGAGCAATCAACACCTCAAAAGGCACAATGTCTGTGTGCATGAGCAGGTGAAAGCAGCAGACACACAAAGCCAGAAACCAAAGATTATCCCACTACTGAAATCAAAGTTTTTTACAGTCATCCACAAGGAGGAGGTTTATAGTTTCAGGTCAGCTGTCTTTACTTTGGGAAGATGTTTTTGTGTTTGTATGAGAACAGCATTATACATTTCTCTCCCTTGCTGCTGGTTTGTATGTCCTTATCAACCATCCTCACTTGATCAATAAAATCAGGAAGACAAAGAAAGGAAGTTTGAGTAGGCCCAAAGGTCAGGTATGTGTAATCAGCTTCCTATTCAAACAACAAAAATGCACTTGTTCACCTGTAATTTTTGGCCTTCATCCTCCCAGCAAAGCTGAAGATTTCAGACATTCACCAAACTTGGTTGTTTCTTCAACTGAAACACAGATAACAATAAAAATTATCCTAACATGTAAAACAATAAAAACAATATTAAAACAATATTGTTATCCTAACAATAAAAAAAACCCCACAGATGATTTAAACTTAATACAGATCTGGTCTCTCACCCAGCATTTTATTTCTTTTTAAGGATTCAATGCAAAGCATGGTTAGTATTTTGATGTAACACTGCTAATGTTGTTATTACCAACTCTCCAGCAAACTGAGGCAAGCTCTGCCCTCAGAAAAAGGGAGGAGTCTCAGTGAAATCAAGAAGCTGATGATCAGCATTATCTCCTTTCAGAAATTCAGCATTTGACAGATGCCAATATCCTGAGCTGGTATTTGAGACACTGATTTTTGCTACTGCAATTTCCTTTGTTCCTCTCTTACAAAAAACTGCATCCAACCTGCTCTTACTTTCCACCCTCAAAAACTCCACGAATCCTCAAAAATCTGTCTCTGCTTTGTTGGAGTGCTGAGGGGCACAGAGGTCAAGCTGGAAGGAGAGGAAAGCCAATGCCTGTCCTAAGGCTGCTGCAAAACAGGGAGCAGATTTTGTCCTCCCCATCTCATCCTGAGTTTACTTTAAACCTGAGCTGGGTATAACAGGAAAATATGAAAACCTGAGCCACAGCAGTGAAGCCCATGACATCAGTACCCTGTGCTTATATAAGGATCAAAGTAAAATATTATTTCATTCAAAAGTTCAGAAATGTATTTAGCCCAAAGCTAAACCAGCCTGCTGTCATGAAAAGTTTCTTCCCACAAATCAGTATTTCCAGACCAAACACACTTTTTTTTTTGTAAATACCTTCACCTTTCTAATCTATTTTATTAACTATTAATAAGAATATTAAATGTGCCCAGTTCCCAAGATACTGTTTTGCACATTCATTACTCTCAGATGAAATACACTGGAAACTCATGACTCACACCAAACCAAGCACCAGAAGAATAATTCATTCTCTACAGTTTGAATTAAATCAGAGCATGAGCTGGGCACCCTTCAGCCAAGGCAGTTTTTGAGGTTTCTCTCCTCCTTGAGAGGAGAGAAGCCACCCTGCTTCCCCAGTTCATCCACAAGCAACACTCTTTGCCCTCAAGGTAGACCAGAAAGTGGTGGCAACATTGTCCTGTTACCCAGAGACACCCAGGGATTTGGTGACACTCACTCCAGAGCCTGCAGAGCCACCAACAGAATCCTCAGACATTGTTCTGAAGGGCAGGGATTTGTCCCTAAAAGCAGCCTCCTCCTCCTCCTTCTCCTTCTTCTCCTCTTCTTTCTCCTTCTCCTTCTCCTCCTCCACCTTCTCCTTCTCCTCCTCCTCCTTCTCCTCTTCTTTCTCCTTCTCCTCCTTTTCTTTCTCCTTCTCCTCCTCCACCTTCTCCTTCTCCTCCTCCACCTTCTCCTTCTCCTCCTCCTCCTCTTCCTCCTTCTCCTTCTCCTCCTCCTCCTCTTCCTCCTTCTCCTCCTCCTTCTTTTCCTCCTTCTCCTTCTTCTCCTTCTCCTCCTCTTCTTTCTCCTCCTCCTTTCTCCTTCTCCTCCTCCTTTTCCTTCTCCTCCTCTTTCTCCTTCTTTCTCCTTCTCCTTCTCCTTCTCCTCCCCCTCCTCTTCCTCCCAGAGAGCAGCTGGAGCACAAGCAGCAGACAGAAGAATTTAAAAGCATTCCTGTTTTGCTGTTGAAAACCCTCATTCCTGGAGTGATGGGGAGATGGGAGATACAAATAACATCCACTCACCTTCTTGGAGCAGTGCCAGCTGCCTAACCACCTCCTTTCTTCCCCACAGGAATCTGACAGCTGTGGACACAGATGAGACAAGACTGGGGTTCAGGTAAGTGGGACACAATAACCTGCTTTCCATCCCTGCTGAAACATTCCACCCTCCTGGACTTCCACGTAGGTGGTGGACACTTAGCAGCTCCAGAAATCAGAAGGGCATTTGTCAGTTTCTGAAGTGCTTTTATTGGAGTTTCTTTCTTGGGAGAGATGTTCAATACACAGCCAAGCAGCACTAAACACAACCTCCTGATCCACGTTCCTCCCAGCAGTACCACATGCAGACATTCCTCAAAGATGGGGTATGTTGCACTTGGTCTCTTTTGTGAAAAAAAAACACCTCTCAATCAGTTTGACAAAAACGTATTTTTTGTCCTAAACTCCGGGAAAATCTGGCTTTTAAACTTTCTTTAAAATCAACATTTATTTCTGACTATGTGAACATATTGTTCCAAACTGGCATGAACTGCTCATTTACATCTTCTACCATCAACAGAATGCTAATCCAGAGTAAACAGTCTCTATTACAAACAAGAACGTGCTGTTAATTAGTAAGAAAGACCCTGGGTCCTCTCTTAGCCTGAGTGGGATGAACCACGGATTTCTCTAAGAGGATTTCACCCTATTGAACAGAACATCTCTGAACAATATCCCTGAAACCTAATTTTGGCCTCAAAGTATTTGGGAGCTGAGTGGAGGGGGCTTACAGCAATCTGTTATTTGAAATAAATAGCTCTGCAAGTGCTTACAGCTCCTCAAACTAAAACACTCTGGAGCCAAATCCCACTGTCCTGAGGGGAAGCAGAAGTCAGTGAGAAGAAGCCAGCCTTGCTCCTCAGCAGATTGAAGTCTAAAATGAAATCTGGGAGAGGAGAGGGAAGATCAGATCAGCTCTTTTAACTTCAGAACTGCTCAGCCGAGTAAATTTTTTAGAATTTCCAGTGCATTTTGTCATTTGATACATGCTGTGTGTGTGACAAATCCTATCAGAAATACTCAGGAGCAAGGGCTTTAAATTCTAGATTACAGCTCACTACCTTTAGGGGAGCTCACCTCTTAAAATAATCCTGTGTTGTTTTTCACCCAGGTCATTCTTCCAGATCTGCAGTCAGTGGGGACACCTCCTGAACCCCAGCATAAGGAGGACAAAATCCTCCCCAGACAAGCTAAATCTGAGAGGAAACATCAGAGAAGAGGGGAAAATTAAAACCCTTGGTTAACATGAGAGCTCCACTTCCATAGCTGATTTTGCTAATGCCTGTGATGGTGAGGAAACCAAGCCTGCCCCTCAGCAAAAAAACATGCCCTTGATTTCACTCACTTTTGGGAATATTTGGGGGAAGAAAAACAACCTCTCACTGAATAAATTCATAAGATATAAACTACACTTGTTGCAGTGCTTGTTTTCCTTTCAAGCCTGCTGAGCCCAGCCACTGCGATGCTACTGGGAAACTGAGTTGATTTTCTTCAAATATCTGTTCAAGAAAAAGCAACTCCAACTGGCAGCCAGCTCTGCAGCCTTGCCCACCCTTCTCTGAAGAAGACAGCAGCACACAGAGGGTTCTGTGGGTCCAGGTGAGCTCTGTGTGAAGGCTGTGACACACACTGCTCCCTGCCTCCACCACCAAGAAAAGCTCCTGAGCATCCTCTGTGCCTGGAGAACCCAAGGAGACCCCTCCCACGAATGCCAGAGGTGACCAGGGAACCCCAGCCCTGGCTGCTCCTGAAGTTTTGACCCAGTGAAAACAAGGACTGAATCCCAATGAGGCCCAAGTTCAAGGAAGTTCCTGTCCCTGCTCTCTTGGCCTCAACAGACTATGAAAACTTTGCTGAACTCAACACAACCAGAGACACCGAAACGAAGCAGCTGGAGGGGTCCCTCTCATCCACTATTGCACTGATAATAGTGCTGACTATTATTTTCTCTTTGGTAATGACATCCCTAGTAACCTACCTGTTTCATAAGTGGAAACTGAGAGGTAAAAAGCTGCAGAAAGCACAAGAGGAGTACCAGAGAGACCAAGAAAAGAGCATTTTTCAAAGCACGCCCGGACTCGTTTCATAAAAAAAACCAAACAAGGATCTACCAGGAGATGCTCTTGCATTACCTGAAAATGAAGACAGTAACACAACAGCAACTATGAGAATTTCCAAGCAATTATATCCTTGTTTTATCTCATTTATAAAAGAGTTGTAAGCAGTTTGGAGGTTTCCTACAGCTTTATTATACATATATAAATATATTTATATACTCAGTCTCATTTGTGCCAAGTAAAACCAGTGCAACCATGTCTTTTTAACCCTTGTTGTGTTCCTAAATCAAGTCAATTTCAATCTGTTGCTTGCACTCTATCAAAAACCCACCGGCCCGTGGATGGCAGGAGGTCAGACTTTGGTTAATGCAAACCAACCAGGCTGACAAACATCAACAGAGTTGTGTTGCCTTCCTCCCACCAATCCAGCTGAAGAGTTTGAAATCCCACCAGAGGCTTAAATCAGACCCTGAGCAGCAGCAGGAGCAGCAGCAGCCTGGTCCTGACAGCCTGTGCCTGAAGAACTCCTCGTGTCTTCAGCAGCAGCTCCACACAGGACCAAGCCCTGGATTTGTTTGCAGGTGGGAAATCAGGATTTCCAGGTCAGTGGAGAGAGGTGCTAGCAGCATTCCAGCAGTGGATGAAGGACATCCAATGGAATCTCACTTTCCAAGGCAAGAGCACTTTTTTTAACTGGGCTTGGTGATTATTTTTAAACCAACCCTCCGACGGTGTGTTTCTATTTTCATAGCCTGCAATATTATGTCACAGAATTCATGAGAGATCTGTTGTGAGTAGCATATAGAAGTAATATTTTCTAACAAAGTGATGGCTGTATTGTTAATGTAGGCAATTGTTTTAACAAGCAGGGAACATGTAACATGACAAACAAAAGCCCTGCTCAAGTATACGGCTTGCTTGCGACCGCCAGTAACGCTAGATGTGTTTTAAAAGAAGCTATCATGCTGTGATGATGCTGTAAACTTCCTTCTGTGGGCAAAAATGTTCTATTTAAAAATGTGGAGATGAAGTATGTAAATGTTCTTCAAGTGCTATATCAACCAAACCCATGAGTTTTCACAGAATATTCCAAAGGGTTGCGTTACATGCTACAGATCTATTTTACCAACGTATTTATGGATCATACACACTGGTCTATGTGAGAGCAAACAGCACTATTTTATTACAAAACCTATAAATGAATAAATAAGCAGTGAATAATCACGCCCAGAAGCTGGAAAATGGCTTGGTTTATTTTTAAGGTACCCTGAATCAACCCTGCAGGTGATCTGAAAGCTAGAGGACCCCATACCTTGCTGGCAGAGGGTTCAAGCTCCCCCTCATTCCATTCCCCATCACCCTGCTGGCAGTGCAGGCAAAGATTCCCAATCAGCTGGGGAGGAAAAAGCAGTTACCTAGCTGGATAAAACCACAAATGTGGTGCTCGTGAGATTAATGTGTGTATTCACAAAATTAAAACCACATTTTTTAAACACAGTGGCATTTAGAAGACCAGCTGGGTTCTTACTGAGTGGAGACAATAAAAAGTCACTCCTTGAAAATCCTGCTGAATGGTAACAAAACCACAAGTGGAAGAATGCAGGAGCATTGGACCTGGGAGTCTGGATTGCCAGGAAGCTGAAGAGGAGGCAGCAGTGTGCCCAGGTGGCCAAGAAGGCCAATGGCATCCTGGGCTGGCTCAGGAACAGCGTGGCCAGCAGGTCCAGGGAAGGGATTCTGCCCCTGTGCTCAGCCCTGGGGAGGCCACAGCTTGAGTCCTGTGTCCAGTTCTGGGCCCCTCAGCTCAGGAAGGAGATTGAGGTGCTGGAGCAGGTCCAGAGAAGAGCAAGGAGGCTGGGAAGGGATCCAGCAGAATTCCTGTGAGGAAGGGCTGAGGGAGCTGGGGGTGTTGAGGCTGGAGAAGAGGAGGCTCAGGGGAGACCTCATCACTCTCTCCAACTCCCTGAAAGGAGGTTGGAGCCAGGGGGGGTTGGGCTGATATCAGTGGGACAAGAGGGCACGGACTAAAGAATTTTTTCCTAATATCCAACCTAAACCTCCCCTGGCAGAGCTTCAGCTCTGCCAGGGGAGGTTTAGGTTGGATATTAGGAAAGGATTTCTTTCTGGAGAGGGTGCTCAGCCATTGGAATGGGCTGCCCAGGGAAGGGGTGGATTCTCCATCCCTGGAGATATTTCAAAAGAGCCTGGATGTGGCACTCAGTGCCATGGGCTGGGAACCACGGGGGGAGTGGATCAAGGGTTGGACTTGATGAGCTCTGAGGTCCCTTCCAACCCAGCCCATTCTAGGATTCTGTGATTTCAGAATGCTTCAGAAGAACATGCTGGATGTTCTCCCAGCCTCTTCTATGTATGATTTGGAGTAACTGCACTGAAAGCTCCAGTCCAGGTTTTTCCTGAGGAAGGACCTGGGTGCTGTGTCAGGTAACAGTTTCACAGGGAACACAATCCCTCCCAGCACCAAAGCCTTGTCCCCAGTGCCACCAGATTAAAACCTTTGTGTCCAGCTCCCAAGACGAATAAACAGGTCCAGTTCCTCTTCTTGGAAGCTGATCAAACTGGCTCTGGTAAAAAAAAAAAAAAAAAAAAAAAAAGCAATAAGTGCCTCTTGCCACACAACACAACCATGGCTGGGAGATGGGTTTCTGGAAAGGCAGTGACCCTGAGGGGGGTGAAGCTTTCAGATTTTAATACAGCTTCAGAGAAAAGATGTAAGATTAATAGAAGGGTTACAGGAGCAGTGGTGTCAGGTCCCAGCTAGGGTGACCTTGCAGGGGGTTGGAGAAGGTGACCTCCACCAGCTCTGTGACTCCAGATTTCACCAGGAGCTGCAAATCAGTATTCAGATGTGTTTGTCTCTGTTCCCACTTCATATCCAGGCAAGATCACTGCACTAAAACTTCATCCCAAACACGTGCTGGCAGCCTACTCTGAATGAGATGGAAGTTTTCATCCCTGAGGAGAAACAAATCCCAAGCCCAACAGATGGTTAGAAACAAGACCATGGAACAAGATGCTAATTTTTTGCCTTAGAGAGAAAGCTGGGGCAAAGGGAAGAGAAAATTCCAGTGCTGCAGTCCACAGGTTGAACAGTAATTTGAGGAATCTGAGTTTATCCAAAGTTATGAAGTTCAGCATCAGGGAACCATCTATCAGCACACACACAAGAGCAAGCAATGTGCAGACAAAAACCCCCTGTCCCCAGTCCTGAGCAGGGAACACCAGGGAACTACCTCACAAATCACTCCCCAGGTTAACCATGCAGCCACATGAGGTGTGCAGCCCAGAAACCAAGAGCTCCAAAGTCCTTTTAATCAGCAGACTGATTTGTTTCTGCACTGCTGCATCAATCACCCTTGATCCACCTCACTCCTTTTATGCCCCAGCAAAGCACCAACAGGGGAGCAGATGAGTAACTTTTTCTTGAACACAGTTCTTAGTGTTTCTTTGGATCAAATGAAAAACCTGCTGCTGAGGAAGGGTGAAAGGAAAGAAAAAGGGAAAAGAAGGGTGAAGAGGAAGACGAAAGATCTGCTTCTGGTTTGGTTTGGGGTTTTTTTTCCTACATTCCCTATGTTACAATTTTTTGGATCTCTGCTGTCAAATACCACAGGATTATGAAATAAGTTATTTAGAGACTCAGATCTTTCATTCCACTGCACATCCCTAATAGCTACCAAAAAAAACCAGGAGACAAACACTCAGATCTCAGAGCCATTCTTGGATAAAAAAATTAAGCAGGAGTGAGCAGCAGGAAAATAGACACAACAGGCAGCAGCAAAATATGATTTGATTTTTTTTTCAGAGGAGCTATCAGAACTGTCTTCCTAACATTTATGCAAACAAACAAACAAAGCCACTGTGCTGTGGCCTTTGACAGACAAATATTGTCAGATGCCTTGCCCAAACTGAGCTCATAGTTCAGTGTATTTGCAGAAAAATACATACATAAAATACTCCTGACAACAGAGCTGCAAAGAAATCTGAGTATTTCTAGAAAGCGTCTTAAGTATCAAAAGCAAAAATACCAAAATGTCTTTTTACTTATAAAAATAATCAGTCTATAATTAGACTCCTGGAATCCACTTTCTGTGTTATTACAAGGGATGAAAGCCATGGCCACAGGGAAGAAAATTTAAAATATTCACAGGATTCAATTCCTGATCACCACTCCTGGGCCTGACTTCAGCGTCTGTTCCCATGGAACCACGAGCACCCTTTGCCTGGTGTTAAGCAGTTTGTAACAGACTCACAAAGAACAGGGAAGGAGTATCCAAAAAGAAAAGGTTCCTGAGGCTGGGCAGCAGGAGATTTAAAAGGGATTTAAACATTTCTAAGGATTACAGAGCAACAGGGAGAAACAAGCAGCAGATTACTGACTACGCAGGTCGCTGGGGAAGCTGCAGTGACAATTCCAGAAGTCCCCAATTCTTAGGGGAATATTTGCCATGGGACTCTTGAACCTCCTGCTCACAGGGCACCAGAATAAACTGCTGGGGAAGCAGGGAGGACAAGGGGCTCTGAACTGCCTCGGGATGCTTGGTGTTTGCACTCAGGGATTGACCTACACAGGCTCAGCTCCCAGTGCAGGTTTTTAAGCACCACCAGAGGTGGGAGTAGCCACCTCCATCCCCTAGCACCTCCTTTCAGGTTCTCCACTAATTTGTGAGTGAAAACAAGATGCTTAGCAGCCCCCAAGCACTCTGATGGACAATACAGAGCACACAAAAGAAAATAACTACAAAGGAATAAAACATAAAACCAACTTGAACAATACCTGTTCTTGTCCCAGAATGGGGAAAGAGAACGCAACAAAATTTCATTTCGTTTTCTTTATGGCAAAAATTCCTAGATAAGGACATTCCTTTAAGACTTCCACAGCCTTCAGAGAGGCAAATGCACAGAAGTCAGGAACTGGAGATGGATCAGAGTCACTTCATGACTCCCCCAAGCCCAACACCCCAAGGCTGCTGCAGGGGCAATGCACTGAGGTCAGAAGGTGGCTGCACACAGAGCAGCACAGAGCTCCTGGGGTAACAATGAAGATCATTCCATTGTCTGTCCCATGGAGATCCCCAGCACAAAGCCATTTTATCTGGATGTGTACTCAATACCAATCCTTAACCTGGATGGATTATTTGAAAGAGTGACTGCATCTTTAAAAATGACAGAAAATTACAACAAATTCCATTCAGCATCCTATTCCAATTTTCATCTGTTGTTTTTTTTCTCTCTTCCTAGACACTTATCCTATGCAGGTTCTGGGATTCATTTATAACCATTTCTGTCCAGCTGGCATCCTCAGCCTTGCTGATTAATTTTCTTATGTAGTCTCATTATTTCAGTTCTAAAAATACCCCATTTCATTTTACTTCCTTCTATAGTTACTTTGCCACCTTCTTTTTCTCCTCCACCTGGAGCCCTCGCTTTCAATTTAACACGAGAGAGTGGGGAAAGACTGAGCTCAAACCCAGTAATTTCACCTCCCTGCCCCACAAAAACTGAATTATTTGTTTCTTATGGATAGAAGCAGCTGTGTGAGCTGCTCCCAAATCCCACAGGCAATCCCACAAGAAACAATACTTATTACTTGTCAGATTAATAATAGAAAGCGTTGGTTTCTCTACTGGAGAAGCTCCTGGTGCTGGATTACAATGCACTGCAACATTTGCATTGAGGGGGAATGAAGGGTTGAGTCAAAGCCCAGGTGCAGTGCTGGGAGTATCTGCTTCCCTCTGCAAGAATATTAAGCCCCCACCCCATTCATCACTGGCAGGAGGGGTCATGTCCACAGCCCCTGGCATTCAGCACACAACTGCCCACAGGAAACTCTCCCAGGCCTTGATGTCCTTGAGTTATGTTTCCTGCTTTAAGGATGTACATTTTCTGACCTTTCAGCCTTTGCCATAAGCTCCTGGGATCCTCTGAAGGTTTGGGAAGGCTTCTGAAGGCTTCTCCCAGAAGCGTAAGCACATCCTGAAATGAAAATAAAACTTGGAGATTACTTGGTTTTGTATTCTGGCCATTTCTCCTTGGCAACTTCATCCAGATCCTCAGAAGGATGAATCAGGAAGAAATCTGGCTTACAGATTCTGTAGCTGCAGTCTGTACAAAAGGTACCACAACTTTTTTTTTTTTTTTTTTAAAAAAAAAAGAACAAAACAACATTTGCTTACTCTGGAATACATCTGCTCTTCCAGTTTCTGTTGGGTTAAAGCACTTTTCAGGAGAAACTTCTTCCGTCTGAGGAAGGAGATCTTGGCCAACTCTGCTTCCTTCTCTTGACAGTCAGGGCACACAGAAGAATCATGGATTTGAGCTTCTGCCACCTGAGAGAGGAAACTCTGATGCAATGAGCAATGTCTGTGGTGTGATGTTTGAAGCTGCACAGACATCACTGACTTTGTCTACAGAAACTGTGATGGTCAAAAAAGGCCTTAAACACCCACCACAGGTGTTATGATTACCTTGACAAATTCTAAGGGGTAAATAAGCTTTGAAGTAATTAGTTCAAATACCTAGATGCAGCTCTGAGTCAGAATACAAATAAAATTACACAGTTTTCTTTGTAAGATAAACATTACTGCTTATTAATTCCTGTTATAGTTAATCCACCATGAAACCTTAAGCATATTTAACAGCATTACACAAATCCCAGTATTTGTGCATTTATAAAATATCAATACTTATTTCTGATTTAATTTCCACAGATTCCATCTGGTTACATAAATGCAAAAGCAGTGGAATCAATCCTACAAAGCCATGCCTCAAGCCTCTTAGCCTCCTTCCTTGATTTCTCCTCCTCTGCATACAAATGTTATGAGGAGGTAAAGACCAAAGCAAACAGACAGAGCAAAGTTACATTTCTTAGAAAAATATTACCACGCTGTGAAACAAACAGAGAGGCAGTAAAGATCCTACCAAACGTGGATGGTGGGTTGGTTAACAACAAAAGGGTGCAGATTGCTGGAATTTCCTGACAACTCAACCAAACAGAAAGCCTGGAACAATCATCACACCCAAACTGACTTCATAAGGCTCACTCCCTGCTCACCTGGCACAGGCTTTGCAGAGGAATATGTTATCACTTTTACTGTGCTGCACAGCAATAAATTTAAGGCAGCAAATGTGATAGAGATAAGACAAAACAAATGACTGTAATTACTATTCAAAGCTCATTTTTTGTTTTATCAGAAATCCTTTCCCAGATGCAGACATTCTGTGCTGGCTTCTAACAAAGTGGAGGCACTTGCCAAGGCCCAGATTTATGGATAAAGGCACCTGCAGGTGACAGTCACTACCCAAATCAACAGCACCACATATTCAAATCCATCTGCATGCACAGAGCAACACCACCAGTACCACTGGCCAAAAAAAAAAAACCCAAAAAAAAACCCCTACCAGTCTGGAAGCTTTTAGCTGTAGAGCTGGAGGGAGGAGCTGTGTAAGAATGCCTGTTCTGTGGGGGGGAAATATAAACCACTGGGCTGGGAGAAGAAGAAAAGCACCTTGAATTGTGTAAAGATGATGCAGATGCTTCTTCATAAAGGAAGTGGTGTAACCAAAATTCCAGTGGACACGTTTAATTCTTTGTATTACCTCCTGCCTAGAAAAGCTGGGAGGTTCTACCTTTGGAACACTTTTAAAAGTGGAGTCACAAAGGTTCCACAATAAAAAAAATATGCAGAATACTTTCTATAAATAGCAGGTGCAGATGTAACCAGGAAACAAGGCTTTTCTCCTCAGTTATTCCAGGGTTTACTGTGGGATGCAACAGTTCACCACCCCAGCCTTGCTCAGCCACACAAATTATTATTTTATCACCAGATAATATTTTACAATCATTCAATTATTTACTAGCAACAGCTCTGCAGCTGCAGTGAATGTCTAACAGAAGGATGAGAAAAGATAAAGCTTGAGTTATCAATCAAAAAATCTCCTTCAGAGGCCTGAGTGTGGCAGCAATAAAGTCTGCCTGATTTGATCCTTACATTACAGCTTTATTTTTTTCCCAGTGCTTCTCCCAAAAAGCAGAGGCAAAACCTGCATCTGGTTCCTTGCAGTACCTGTTTCAGAGTCTCTCTGATATTTATCAGGTGAAGTCTGTTCATGAGCTGCTCAGGAACAGTGCAGTTCAGGTCACTTGGCTGTGGTTTCTGTGCCATGGGTCCATCCTCCAGCTTTCTTGGTTGGCCACCATCTCCCTGCCCAGGGATCAGCTGCTGTTGCATTTTTCTTATCTTCACAGTGCAAAAAGACTGAAGAGCATCCAGTTCTCTGCCTGATAATTCAGTCCTTTCTGTCAGGCACAGAGCAGCAAAACAAAAGCATCAATTACTGGGTAAGAGAAGAACTGCTGCTCTTATGTCTGCACAACCTCACCCTATCTAATAAAAACCCAAGCCCAGTGTCAAACCTAGAGGCAATGACTGTAACAAGAGCAGTGCAGAATTTAAATAAAATTCTGGGTGATAACTGCAGGAACCTGCTCAAAAGAAGTCTCTAAGAGAGTCTCCAAGGAGGGGAGGGGATAAGACCACTGAAGAATGAGGACTACTTACTGAAACAACACAAGTGCATCAGTAAAGCAAGTACTTCAATGCTATGACATGAAAACAACTGATTTTCAGTGACAGGCTTACAGAGATTTAGCTTCTTCCAACCCAAAACTTCCCAAAGCAAAATGACCAAAAAGAGCACTACCCATCTGGTAGCTAAGGAGCAATTTACAAGGCACTGAAGAATTAGAGGCAGTGTCTATTGAAGCAACCCCAGAGAACACCTCAAGTATATTCTACAACCTCTAGTTAGGCTTTTTTTTTCTTTTTTTTTAAGAAATGCAATTATATTAGAAAATACTTCCCTCTAGGCCTCCAATGATCATTTCCAAATTCTTTTTATGACCTTGTTCAAACAATACCCTTCACTCTTTCATCTTCTCTTATCCTTCCCAGTGCCATGGAATGATCAATAAGCCCCAAGAGATTATATTTCAGATGGATTTACAACTTCATTCTCTGCTTAGTGGGAGCTTTTCCATAAGCTTAAACACAGCCAATCAGCAGAGCTGAGCTCACACCAGCAGCTGGGTTACAATTTCAGTATTCCATGAGCACATAAGGAAAATGGGGAGTACCACAGGGCCTGCAGAGTACCAGAGTTTTCAGCTACTGACACAGGGGAGACCACCACTCTACTTTCAGTACCCAGATTGAACTTTTATGCAACTACTGAAGCTCAAATGAACACTTCAATGTGTGTAATTAAAAGAGAAATGAGAAGGAGACAAAACATTAAAGCAAGCATTAGTGGAAAGCTCATTAATACCTTTGCATGTAAATAATGCTAACACTGCCTCCCCCTCTCAGGACCCTACTGCCAAAAAAAAGCCAGGCAACTAACAATGACTCTACAGGTAAGCTATGGTCAGTTTATTTTAAGTATTCAGAAACAAATGATACTGCCAATTTAGCTGGAAAGAATGATTATTTCCTCTAAACAAGCCCCCCCATACAGACTGTTTCACTCATTTTCAGTGACTTCACAGACAGCTGAATAAAAACTAAAACCACTTTAAAATGCAAATTAACAAAAATGTTTTCCTTTGGCAGGATTATAAACAGCTGAGTGGAAACCACTATCTCAGTCATTAAGTTATTTTTCTCACAATTGCAATGCAGAATCCCTGTAAGCCAGTGTAGCATGTGCCACTGCTGGGTTTAATGCTCTAATGAAATACTGATGGATTCATTTGTGTTGCACATAGAACTAATTTAATTAAGAATTGGTTTCTAACAGTGCAGGAGTTGTGTGCTGCCACAGACCCACCCGTTTGCTCAGCTGCACCTACAGACTTGAGAAGGAACTCTAGCAAAGAGACCAGCAATGCTGAAACCTGCAGGGTTAAGAGTAAAGAAGCTCAGAAAGAATAAAAATTATCAAAGGCTGCAGCTGCACCAAAACAAAAACAAAAATGGTGAGAAAATTCAGCACAGAGTGAAATCCTCAAAAGTTCTTCTTCCAACTGCACAGGGACCAGTTACACTTTCAGATTTTCTTCTGAGTGCAGGAGGCTCACTTGTCCTGCAGCAGAGTGGAAGGAGATGCAGGCTCTTGCTTTGGGGGTTGGTTTTATTTCTTCTGCCTTCTCCACATCCCCTCCTCCCCAGCCCTGACCCAGCCATGCCTGAATGCTCATTCTGCACTTGTAGTGCCAGACTGAAATGTCACTGCACCTCTGCCTGCAGAGCATCCCTGCCAGGGCCAATTACTGCTCCAGAGGAACATTTTGCTGATGCTTGGTTGCCCCAAGTCCTGCATCCCTCCCTCCTCTTCACTGAAAAGGAATAAAGCAGGAGTAGGTGACAAGAGCAGCAAAACCAGACACCAGAACAGACATCAAGTCAGAGTCATGTGTCATAAAAAGGTCACAAAGCACAGGCTGGACCAAGGAGCTGCTCTGAAGACAGAAGCACTCAGTGTGTACCAGAGCAGATAAGCTCATCTCCATGTCTACATTCTGAGCCCTGCTGTGTGCTTTATAACCAAATGACCTACATAGATTTTTGCTTTCTGTATGCAACTACAAACTTTAAGTATGACATTTTAAATCTATATGAGAGGAGGGAGAAAAATAAAGGCAGCCTTTATTGACTTTCCTCTCCCTTTGATGCCTAACTTGGATTTAATAGGAAAATAGGCAGGCATTTTGGTGTTATTATGCTCTACTAATGCTCTATTTTAAGAGCAAAAATGTAAAATGGTTAAAGGAGAGATAATTAGGAAGGCAGCAAGTGATAACTACTCCTCAGAAAGATTTTAACTCTGCGTTTCAGAGATAACATTTTCATAATTATCTAAATTGCATTTGTACAACTGAGCAGAGCAGCTGAGATGAAGAGGCTGACAGCCCCATCAGCAAGCACAGTGCTTGAAAGATTGCTGCAGATAACCCAGAGCTGAGAGAACCAGCCTGAAATAGCAGGCCAGTTATTACAAACATGAATTTAAAGGCAGCTAAGTTCCTCCTGCATGGTGAAGGATGCCCTCAGCCTCCACCAAAATGAGGGAGACAACAGCTCTTCCCCTGGACAGCAGCTGGGAGCACCCTAACAGTGTCCCTGCCAAGTGCTCAGCTGTCACTTCATGCATCAGACACAAGAAGAACTTGCTACTGGAAACTGAGGGACCACTCAGATTCCCCTCCAAGTCCATAAACCAAAGGCAGAACAACAAAAATCTCCAGTTGATTAAGATCAAATCCTCCCCAGGCTAACTCTCCAGGGAAAGCCCTGCAGAGATGGAGAACTTTCTCAACATACCACTCCTTCAATGAAACCCTCCTTTTCCATTTCTCTGTGAATCAAAGAGTCACAAGATTCTGATGTATTTTAGGAAGAGTCTCAGAGGAGCTCAGCAGGAGAAGCCTCTCTACTACAGATGAGATCATCTCCATGAAATGTCTTCTCACTTGACAATATGGCAGTCTTGGAAAACCAGTAATAGACAGATAAATGCTGAAGATGAGTCAGGAACTCATAACATTGACTCACCACTGTTATGAATGAGCTATACAATTAAGAATAGCCTGAAAAGTATCTTAAGTCATGTTTTCTTCTAAGATAATATGGACACCTGGAAGATGCCTGTATGCAAATGCAGTGCCATGAAGCACCTAGGCAGGAGGATGTCCCTAGGTAATCAGTCTTACAGGTGACCTCCAAAACTTCTGAGTTCCTTCAACTTTTCATGTACAAACACACTGAGGAAGATTCCCCTTCCTTTTGCTTCGATTATCTTTTGCTCAACTACAGCTTTCTTGCTCTTTTTTTAATTAAAAATAGTATCTCTGACCCACTTTTCTGAAAGACTTAAGCAGGACTTGCATCCCACCATCTGCTCTTGCAGTTGCTTGCATAACCAGGACATGCAAACTGCACCCTCCCTCCCTTCCCCTCTCCTCCTCCATCCACTACATCATTGTGTTGGTTAAAGCTGCTCCATTATTCTTGCCAAAATTGGCACCCTGCTGCCTCCCTCAGCTCGGGAAAGGAACTAAAACATGGCAAACCAGTGATTCACCAGCTAACACAAATGATTCACTGGGGGAAAAACATTTCACACAGGAAATTCTGAAATCATGGGGGTTATTTGAGAGAGAAATCCTGCAATCCTAGCACCTGTACAGCCAGAAGGAAGAGAAAAACTAAACAGCCCAGAAAAATGTTGAGGATATGGTTAATTTTAAGTCATAGATAGGTTTTCTTTGTGTTTATCCAGATCTTGTGATAATGCATCACCAGGGTAACATCACTATGTCAGGAGCATCAAAGCCATGTGTGTCATGGGAGCCAAACTGCTTTCCCAGAAAGCAAAAGAGAAACTTTGTACTTAATTACCTGGCTAATTAAGATGGGATAATTACTTGGCTTGACTTTAATAGCTTGTATATAAAATTGAAGTCTCGTTAAAAAGTTTACATCCCCTTTCAAAAGCAACAAGAATTAAAGCCTCTGCTAAAGTTACTCAACTCACCAGCATGAGTTTTTCTGTCAGACTTGTCTTGCTTAACTCTGCCCTCTTCATTTTCCAGACCAATCCATTCTCCCATCACATCTCCTCCTGCAGCTGCAGAACCCTCTCCTTCAGACTGCTCCCAGTGCATTTTTTTCTGCAATGGAAAAGGCATTTTTTGAACCCAGGCTGTAAAGAAAGCCAGTCTGCAGAAAAGCAAAGAGGAAGGCAAATGATCTTCCCTTTGAAAGTGACACTTTTTTTTTCTCCTGGGGAGGAAAAAGAGACCCCAAGCCATAGGTTTGTAGAGATGACATCAGTGATTTCAGGGTGAATGCTGAGCAACCTTCTGACCCCTTGAGTATCTCATACTGCTCATCTCTCACCTCCCCACTGAAAGACAGCTCAGGATACACTGAGAAAACCTGAGACTACAGCTCAGAGCTTTTGACACATTCAGTTTTATCTGTAATAAGAACTTCACCTCAATCCACCTCCTCCCTCCCTCTGCCCCATCCCTTCTGTTCAGCCCTGCACAGCTTCTTGAGTTGTGGCAAGGAGCTCAGGTCTCAAGATCCAAGTGAGAAATAATGTGGAGGCAGGGGAAATAAAACACATCTGTGGGAGCTCCCAGTTGTGTTCCCACACAGCTCCAGTCCTGCAGAAACCGAGGAAACTGCAAAGATGTGGAAAAGGAGAGCTGGAAAAAGACAGGAGACCTCAGAGTGCCACTGAAAAGTGGCTGCCACTGACAAGCAAGACACAAATGGCAAATTTCAACATGCTGAGCACACCCAAGAAGCACCTGACTTGTCTGCTTTCAGGGTTCTAGCAGCACATGGACTGGGGTTATGCAAGGAAATCACAGGTCCCTACAGGGCCACCAGCATGGCAGGGTTTCCAGAGTTTTTATTATTTATATATGCTGTTCTTTGAAAGAGATACATCACAGCATATCAATTTCCCAAAATATTTTGCCTTTGAATTACTCCCTAGTTTCTTGTTAAGCTGGTAGTGTTCAGAAGACTCCATAATTTTATGAAACATTAAGCTTGTAAGGATAAAAAGTGCTTACTAAAAACACCTGTATACACACAGCAAGGACCCCTCCTAGTATGTCCTAGAATCCTTGATGCCAGAAATAAGGATTTAAATGCTCAGATATGGAATAATGAAAAAAGAAAGAAGAAGAAAAAAAAAAAAAAAAAGAAAAAAAAAAAAAGGAAAAAAACCCCAAAACACAACATACAACTTCTTATCTCCAGAAAAGAAAAGATTGTTTAAAAGTATCATTAGTAAAAAACAAACATTTTAAGCAAACAAGTTAAATGTATTAGACACTGATCAACTACATCAGTGTAGCATGAGCTGACCCCAAGGCAATGATCTCTTGATTCAGATTTTTGAAGTACCAATATCTGATGCCACATTTTGTGCAAGGATAAACAGGGTTTGCACTCAGGTAGAGTTACTGGCAACAAATTTTGCCCTGCATTGTTGGGACTTGATGCCTAAATAGTATTTTAAAAGATTCTTAATAACTACAGTGCTATTTTAAAGTATATTTAAAGTGCTCTAGCTAATCTTTAAAGCTATAGTGTTTATACATGCTGACAAGCTCCTAAACTAAAAAATATTTAAAAAAATAATTACCACTTCAAGTCCTCACAATGCTTTCCAGACCAAGATCAGAGGAGAATGAAGAAGAATGACAGAGAACCCCACAGAGACCTAACAAGACACTAATGCAATTTCCTGTCTGCTTCTTCATCACCCATCTGATGGACCCATAAGGTGCTATCCAGCCACCCTGAGTATTTTCAGTTCTAGAACTCTCTCCTTGTGCCCTTGGAAGGATTATTTTATAACCCAGCTACTTGTCATGACTGCCAACTTAGTCAAGGTACCCTTCAGAATTTTCAACGTGGCAACAGAATTTCAGCATCACAAGGAAGGGTTTTCCATGGGCAAATCACACCCTGCTGAATGCAGCTGTCAGCAAACCTTGAGAGCACAAAGCCCAGACCCAGTCAGCACACCCAGGTTCTGTTGCTTTGCACAATGAGAACACAATTTTCACTTTTTTATTTTTGCCAGCTCACGGGGCCCCTGCACTGACTTGGAAGGCTCAGCTCAGCTCTGTGTGGTGTGGGGCTGCCAACTCCAAAGCCCCTGAGGAAGAGGGACAATTCAGCTGGGTCACTCTCTCACTGCCAGCACTTTGTAACTCCAGTTGCCATGGTGCAGAGCTGCAAATAAAAACACCAGCATGTCACAGATCCAATTCAGAGGAAGAATAACTGGATTATGTAGAGCACAGGGCTGCCTCGGCCCAGCACACCCCCAGTGCAGCCTCTGCAACAACTCCAGGAGCAGGGCAAGCCCTTCAAAGCACCTCAGCTGGTCAGAGCTGGGCACCATGAGCAGCCCTGGGGAAGCACAGAGCATCAGAATTCTGTGCAGCATGCCTGGCACATCTGTGCTGAGTAACAGTAACACTCCGGTAAAACAAGCCATGGAAACAACAACAAAATAATAATAAAAATAATGGCATTTTTTACTTTCAGACTGTTGACTGTCTCAGCACTCAGAAATGCAAAACCTCCTTGTTCTGCTTAGATTTTGTCTAGAAAATTAAAACAAGAAGTATCAGCCAGCTGATCCTCTCAAATGAGGATTCATGCTCCCAGTGTGAAGAGAAATACAAGTTCTCCAGATTCAAGCTCCAGGAACAAAACAGACCTTAGGTAACTCCACAATGGATTTATTTTAAAGATTATTCTTCCTTATTTTACCCTTTTGTACTAGACTATTACTACTGTTTTACCCTTTTCCTTCCTTTTGACTTAAGGACCTAAATAGCTTTGTCCAGAATAATTTTCCTCCAATTTTTCCCTACCCTCTAAAGCAAGGAAAGAAAATGATGGGCAACATCCCTCTGGAGAAATGCTTGCAGCAGCCACAGTCATGATTCCTTCACCAGAAGGATAGGAACCTAAGTGTGACAACAGTGGGCAGACAAAGGCACTTTCTGTCAGGCCTGAAATTCAGGTATGAAATTCAGGTCCTTAGGTGTTTGTTACTGGGGCTTTAGCAAACTTCATTTTAAAGGTTATTTCCCTACTGAATATGCCTGCTTTGCGTGCCACTTCACAGCCAAAGTACCTTGTGAAAACCTAAAGCAAATTCAGGGCTTCTTTCCCAAGGCTAGACTTCCAAACCTCACCTGTAGTGCTAAACTTCCAAGTCCAAGGGTTTTCTTTCAGTTTTAACACGGTCCCCAAATTAAAGAATTGTTCTGATCTTAACTTCCAACACTAAGTAATTCGTTAATGAAAAAACAATCTCCAGACAGAATCAGTGGTGGTGTAATAAGGTTTACTGGTGAAAAACAATGGGAAATGCAATCACTTCTCTGGCCCATAGCTGTGCTAAGAAGTTGCAGCTCAAGGATGTGCTCACAAGGAGTGAGATTAATTTCAGCAAGTAACAAGGCTGGTGGGAACTGGAGACGTGGCATAGCATCAGATATGTCTGGTAATAACCAATTTCACAGTGAAAAATATCATCTGTGACAATATCAGCAGATCAGTGACTTAGAAGCTGTAAGGATACCTATGAACAGCAAATACAACATGTTTATAGCCAACCTGAATGTTGCATCTGCTGCCAGGCAGCTTTTATTCCCCCTGAGCACAGGAAGCAAAGCTCAGTGGTTCTGCAAGGGCTGTGAAAAGGCCTCAGAACTGTGGGAACTGCTTTTCTGAGCCTGACTTTGCCTCACGGGGACAAAACCTTCAGGGAGAGACAGAGGCAGAGAGGAGGCTGCAGGGATGTCCCTGGAAACCAGAGGCACCACAGAGGAAAAGCCCAGGAGAAGCAGCTCCATCCGCTCCGTGGGCAAAAATGTGACTGCAACACAGCCCACACCTGGAAAACTGACATTTCCACCAAGTTACAGCCTGTGAAGAACTCCTTCTCCACACACTTTGGGCATAGGACCGAAACAAAGGGTAAAACCCAGCGGCACATGAGGCTGGGTCTCCTTTTGTTGGCACTTCGCTCCCGTGTTGTTTTTGGGTTTTTTTTTGAAACTTCAAAATCCTGCCTTTCCAGGCTGAAAACTTGAAGCCTGCAAAACTATTTACCACACAGCGTTAACCGAAAAGTTTTTTTTTTTTTTTTTTTTTTGAGGAAAAAACCAAAACCTCCAAGACAAGCCAGAGGCTGAGGCCACCTCCCCACAGGGCCGCACCGCACCAACCCCCGGCCTGCCCCCAGTGCCCCCCCAGGGGCTGCTCGCAAGGCGGGGAATTTCTCACACACCCCGATCCCATCTCCCTGCTCCCCTCCGAAGCCTTCCTGACACCCTGCACCGGACCCTCCCCTCACAGGGCGACTCACCCCAAGGGGAGGCGGCTCCGGCCGAGGGGAGCGGGAAGGGCTCCCCCGAGCTCCGGGTGAGGGAAGCGGGAAGGGTCCCCCCGAGCTCCGGGTGAGGGGAGCGGGAAAGACTCCGGGCTTCGGCCGTGGGGAGCGGGAAGGGCCCCCCCGAACTCCGGGTGAGAGAACCGGGAAGGGCACCCCCAGGCTCCGAGTGAGGGGAGCGGGAAACGGGAACCTCTGAGCCCCGGGTCCGTCACGCCGCGCTGCGCCTGAGGGGAAGGCCGGTTCCCTGGGCGGGCGGCTCCGCCCCTTCCCGCCTCGTCTCCTCACGTCCTGCCTGGGAGGCAGAGGTAGAGGAAAACCCTTGGTTCAAATAGTAGATTGATTTTAAAGAGTCGATTGTTTTTTTAATAGATTGGACTTGCGGCCCCGGAGGTGCCGGCTGAGGCGGGGCAGGCCCGGTGCTGAAGGCCGGGCTCGGGGTGAGGTGGCCGGGACTTTGTGGGCAGCCTTGGTACCTCACCTGTGCCTTGGATGCTGCCGTAATCAGGTGCAAGAAGTTCGTATTTTCATGCAAAAATAATCGCTAGCTTGAGGTGCGGTTTGGATAGGTACAGGGCAGTAAAAGCAGCTCTTCTGTAGACTGGGCCTGGGTTGAGTATTGACAGTTCAGGTGAGCTAATGCCACTTTTGTTCTTCCAGGGAAATGTTGGGTTTATTTTGCTGGGGTTTTTTTAACCGAGAAAAGCTCAGTTCTTCTGGGATGTGCAGTGTGTTGTCTGTCTGAGAGAAATCCCTGAGGTATTTTATCCTCCAGAGCCCCTGGTGCTGGATTTGGATGGATTCAGGACAGAGATCTCTGGTGTTTGATGAAGTGCAGCAAATGATGTTTGCAGATTTCTCACGAAAAAGAAACTCTTGAGTGCTGCAGCTACAGCTGTAATACAAAGAAAGTTGTATAATCATAGACATAATGAGTCTATTATAATAAGCATAATCATAGAAATAATGAGTGAGATCCCCAGTGTTGCAGATTTGAGGTAAGGCAGATGAGTAAATAAATGCAGGGATGTGGTGGAGTGTAAAATGCAGTGCAATAAACAGGTTTTTAAGATGCTTTTAAGATTCAGCCATTCACTGCTTTCTGCGGAGAGTGAACTGTGTGGTGCTGGGCCGTTTCATTTACACCTACAAGAAATTAAAATAGTATGCACGTGGCAAACATTTCTCTTGCATTTTCCATCCACAGAAATTATAGTAGGGATCAGAGAGGTGGGCAACTGTGAGTGGAAAGGGTAATTTTCCATACTGCTGGAAGTGAGAGGCAGCTGAATATCAATAAAACTTCAGCTGTCAACACTACAGAGGGAGGAAAGTGTAATTCAGAAAGTATATGCCATTTACATCAGAAAAATCTGCAATGTGTACTAAACCTCTCCAAGCCAGTCACCTTCCATTGATTGCTCCATGTTGTCTTTTCCTTCTCAGGAAAGTAACGTGGCAAACAACCTACTGAGCACCCAAGCTAAACAAGATCAGTATCTGAAGGGATCTAAGAGGTAGGCTGAGAGTTTTCATGCTCTGGATTATAAGTGATGGTGAAACAGGGCTGGGAGAAACATTACCTTTTCTTTAAAATTCTAATCAAGGTGATACACAGAGAACAAGAGAGAAGAATAAAGCAGTTATTCTCACACAGTTATTCCTCTCAGTTCCCCCTAAATATCTCCCTGGCAGCTTGATAGTTCATTATTTATCATTGTCCATTTTTTTGTGGTAACAGTTGACATCAGATTATTACTGACCTGGTTGGTATTTGAATTTATTCCCTAGAGGTTAAGGTCTCTGTAGTTTCATGTCCTCAGTCCTTTTCAAAATTCATAATTTTAGAGCGTGGAAAATGTATTGTTCTATCAAGTTTATTTCCCTGACATTTATTCAGTGGAGAGTGTGATCCTAGTATTAAAGGCTTTTGATTTGAAGCCCAGGATACAGATAATTCTTTTCACTGTTCTTTACTGAAACGGGTCATTTTATCACTGTGGTTCCCCTTGGTGGTGTCCAGGCAGTTCAGTTTTGAACTGCATAATTATCTGAACCAGTATTTTTTTTGGGTTTTTTGTTGTTTTTTTTTGAAGGATTTGTGGGTGACAACAGACTGCTCAGCCCAGTTGTGTCAGAAAGCATTAAGCTTTCTGTCTGCTCATGTCATGGACTTGGTCCTGTATAGATCCATAAATAATACTGTGTGAGAAGCAGTGAGAGGCTTTTACTCCAGTTCATCTCTTTGTGCTATGTTATATTAAATTTAAACACAATTGTTGAATTCCTTTGTGTGGGTAACTGCTTTTTGATGTCTCCTTCCATTAAAGTTGTAATATCCCTTTTAACCAGAGGGCTGCATAAGAATTCATACTTGCTGGGGATGTTTCTCAAATAATCATAATCTCATTAATGTTGCCAGCAGAACTACCTGAGCTGTCACCATGAGACTCAGTACCCACCTGAAGAATTATGGTGTGAGGCCAATGGAATTAATCCATATTCCAATACTGGAGAAAGTTAATGTGACTCATTAATGAGATGCTCCTCAGCATTACACTATATCAAAAAAGGCTGGTAGTTTGAGGTGGTTTTGCTAAACTCTGGAAATATGAAGGACAGATGCAAGAATTCTTAAGAAACTCCAAAGCATTTGTTGATAGTTCAAGATTAAATAAAATTTTTCCTCTTTATCAGCACAGACATTAGAAGTTCTGCCAAGTAGCACCTAGATGCCATAAACCATCAGTGAGGGTGGATAGTTTGAAAATATTACAAAGGAAATCCTCTAGGGCATGCAGCATCAGGAAGTCATTGTTTAGGGCTTGCTTTTATTTAAAATGGTCATTTCAGTTCCCATTATTTCACATCTCTAATTAAGAAATGGATTGCTCTTTGCTTCAAGTTGCTGGAGTCTGGCTGGAGTCTGGTGTCCATGGAAGCTCAGAAGTGTGCATAGGAATGAGGTGGCAGAGGTGGCCACAGAGACTCAGATTTCCTGATTTCTGAAAACACTTGTGTTTGCTGATCCCAGCCCTGAGATCCTGTCAGGTGGGACTGAATCACTTTTTTCCCAATGTCTTGATCTTTTATACCAGAATAGATCCACTGCTGCTCAGAACAGCAGTGTGAGAGTCAGGAAGTTCCAGTGCATGATCCTATTGCTTTTTAGAGCCAAAGGTGTTGGTTTTTATCTCTGTCTGCATCCTTGTATATGTTTGCAGGGGTTCATTTTTGTTTCCCTCCATGCAGAGTTACTGTAGGTGCCTTCAAGGAGATGCATTAAATAATTGGCATTCAAGACCAGTGGTCTGTCACTGTGCTTCTGAGGGATAATACCCTTCCCTTAGGTGGGTTTGGTTTATTTTGCTCTGAACATTGCATTAATTCATATGAAAGAGGAGAACTCAGAAACCAATAGAGTAAATGTTGGAGATTTTCTTCATTTTCTTATCCCCCTTTATTATTTCTGCTTAATGATTTCCCTGTGGACCATCCTGATGAATTCCCAGGGTGTTGCTGTGAGGAGAGCTTTTGAAGGGGAAGGCAAAGACACCATACACTTTCAGCAGATCAAAACTAGACTTATTAATCAGTTTTCTTTGCTAATAGGTTGAGTCTTTGGGGAATCTTTCAGAATTTTTCTTCAAACTGATGAGTTGTTTTGACAGTACAGAAAATGCCTTAATTTAGAAATTGCAGCTTTCCATACTGACGCTCAGTTTAATCCATCAGACATCCATCAGGTGTGAAAAGACAGGATTTATTTGTTCCTCAGCTAGCTTTTGTGATTCTACTTGTTTGTAGTGTCCTACATGTGCTGTAAGTCATATTAGCAAGATTCTTTCTGGTTTTATTCTCATAATTCTTACTGGTGACATATTATTTCTACTTCAGAAAGAGGAGAGATTATGTAGGTTGTTAGAGGAAACTGGTTTGAGATCTTTATAATCTCATCTGAAGGTGGGTTTATTTCTGAGTAATCTCATGGTCCTGGAAGAGGAGTATCAGTGCTGTCCTGAGCATTTCCTTACTGGTGAAGAGGTGAGTTCTTTTGGGTGATTGTATTTTTGGAGAAAGAACTTCTCTCTTACTTTGCTGGGGCTGTTCTGTGAGAACCCAGAAAGAGGACAGTAATCTGAAGTTTGGTAACCAGGTTGTGCCACTCTCCTGTGTGTGTGGAGATGTTTGAGAACTTGAGTACCCAGTCTAAGTCTGACCTTGCCAACAAATCCAGCCTCTTAAATACTGATTTTCACTGCACTGGTTAAGCTGTTGTATTTTTAGCAGTAGCTGACTTGGAAGATGGCTGATTCTCCAAGTCCTGGGGGACAGGAGGCAGGCAGAGAAACCACTCCATGCTTTGTGGAACGTTCTGCTGGGCTCTGTGTTGAGCAATGCTTCAGCTATAAAGTAAATCTATCATTCCCTGCAGTGTGTGTTGCTTATAAAAGGAAGACAATTTTAAAATTGGTAATGCTGAGGTCCCATTAATAGAGTGGACCTCATGCTTGTAAATTTTGGTGGGCTTTTTGGCCTTGTTGTTACAGGGTGGGATTCCTGTTAGGCATATAACTCACATGTGGTTAAAATTGCCCTAAAACCAAATGAAATCTGCATCCAGGAACCCATTTTGCACTGACTCATTAGATAATTTTGAAGGTCATTCAAAACATTAATTACTCCCAAAAGAAATGTAAAACAAGTATTGGTGCTGCCCCACTACAGGTGGGAAACCAAAGGCATCAGGAGTAGATGACTCAGGTCAGACAAAATGACACTTGAGATTCCTGCATTCTAACTGCAGCTCTTCATGCTGGGACAAAGTGCATCCTCTTACTCACTGTCTTTTTCATTATTATACTTTGATAATGAGAAGTCACCTAAGTGGTTATTCTATCATTTGGAGTGAATTACCATATCCCAGCATTCTCAAGTGTGTAGAAAATCAGAACTTAAAAAGTCCTTTGCTTTGTTTCCCAAGTCTAATAAGCTCACTGATGGATTTTTATGAAATAATTATGCACCTTTTGAGTTGCTGAACCACCTGCAGAGGAAGGAGACAGACAGGAGGCAGCTGATGTTGAGTTTGGCAGACAGGTTAAATGATGACGTGCACAGGGGATTTCCAGTGTAGGAAAGAGGATTTCAGTGTGAAGAGTAGCTCACAAATGCTGTCAAGTGCAGTTAGTGTCTTGGTGCATGAACCAGAGATTTATTCTCTCCCTATTTTTGAAGCTTAAGCACAGGCAGACCACAATCAAAAGCAGAAATGGTGCCTTTGGTGTTGGTTCATTCATTCAGCTGAGGGCCCCATGTCTGCTTGGGGTTGTGGAGGTAGCACAGAGTCTGATTCCTGCCCAGATACAGGCATGAGCCTGATTTCCAGATCTGTGTGTTCCCAGCCCTCCTCTCAGGGAGAGCTGCTGCCCAGATCCAGCTGCCACCAGCACCTCTGAACCTCCCTGAACTGCTGAGCTGCTTCCAGGCAGCTTGAATATCAGAAATATCCTAAGCTGGCAGACTTGGCTCAGCCCTCTGGGGTAAATCATCCTAGCCCATGCAAGCAGACCAAGTCTCCAGCAGAAAATTAACTTGATGATCTGATTCTAATTAGTTTCCTAATTTAATGGCAATAATTTCACTTTGGTGATGGTAGTCATTGCCACAGCTAGCAGGAGTAACAGAATTGGTTTCCTTAAAAGCTCATTTGTGATGCATCCTCTGTTGAATCTTAAGCAATAACAAGCAGAAGTCTCTCATTATTTCCAAACTGTGGTAGTTACATGGTTAAAAGTGCCAGGCTTGCTTGCCTGAGCCTGGTGACTGGGAATTGCCAGTATAAGAAAATGAACACTCATAAAGTTGAACTACAGCTTGAATTTATTCCATTTCGTTCTTAGATGAGCTGCTTTTTCTTTCATTGCTGGTTTAAACACCTGGAAATTAAAGTCCTCGTAAAATTAAAAACGAGAAAGCAAAATCTTTAAGGAAATTAAACAGTGGGATGTTTTTACACCAGCATAAAACCAGAATGACTCCACAGAAGATAATTAAAAGCAAGAGAAACAAATGGACTCATCTGCTTAATAACCTGATGGGCAAAGTGTCATTACAGTACCACTCTGTTGCAGCTACTTCAGCTTCATATGCTTTCAAAAATTATACTTAAGGTGGAAAGTTATAAAAACTTGTAGCCTTGGTTATTTCCCCTGTAAACTTCTAGGAATTTAGCTCTCCACAGCTGGATTGGAATTGCATCAGGTATCTTCACATTGCAGTGGATGTTGAGTCACTCTGGACCTGAGACCCTGGCAATCTTTGCTTGAAAATCCCCTCCTGTTGGCAAAGGAATCTCCTGAATCATCCTAACCCTCTGTTCTTTAACAAAATGTTCATGGAGGAGGAGAGTTGGGCAGCCTGGCAGGACTGTGGAACAGGTCAGATGCATGGAGAGGGAGTCAGGCATGTTGAGTCAGGAGAGGGAAACCAGGCATGGTTTCCCACCATGTGTGGTGGGAAAGTGTTTGGTTTGGTGGAAGGCAGGTTTAGGGTCCCCCTTTTTGTCCCCCTGTGTTTGCACATTCTGTGGGTGGGAAAGTTACCTACACAGAAGTGTGGGTTTAGGCTGGTCTGAGAGCTCCTTGTCAAGCTTTATTCCCCTGGTTAGGAACATTTCTACATCCAGCCTTCCTTTGCCCTGTATTAAATGGAGTTTTCTGCTATTATTTCTTGCACCTATTTACCTTTATAAACTCTTCAAACTAAGGAACACTTCCAGCCATGAGGCCATCAGCCTTTGAATTCTGCATGCACAGAGCACCTGCTGACTCCTGTGATAGCTCAGCTTAAAAGACTCTGCTAGATTGTTCTTGAATTTTGAAAAGTAATGTGCATTTATAGCCCTCTCTCAGTGAGGAATAATAATACAGACTCTGATCCTCTGCATACTTATTTATGTATTAGGCTGCACACATATGTGTAGTCCCTTGGGAACTGTTTATAAAATAAGGGCTATGTTCATCCCATGTTACACTTTCTGTGTTTATCCTAGAACATTTAAAGCAAAATAATTGTAAAGAATGAATGAAAGATGCATTTGTAATGGAGGTTATAATGAAAATCTGTGAACTGGGAAAGTGTTAGGCTGGAATGTTCTGCTGGTTTTAATCAAAAAATGAAGAGTAAAGATGTATGTTTATTCTATCAGGATTTTTTACTCAAATGTTCTGTAAGATTAATAGATTCTGAATGTGTTTACATCCATAAGTAGATATAATTTGTAAGAGTGAGGAGATTTTCTCTTTGCAATGTGCTGTTATAACCAGCTTCAGTGTCTCCAACAATGGATTACTCCGAAGTGCAGATGAGAAAAAAACCCAACAAAGAACAAATCATAGTCAGAGACTAAGATATTAAAACCATAATTCAACCACAAAGTTGACAGAGTGAGATGAGGCAGTGGAACTGTGCTACCATTAGCATGTAACAGAAGCTGTTATGTGTGTTTAAAGGTACCCTGCCTGAATCAGACTGCTTGTCCTTAGCAGCACTTCACCATTTTGGCCCCTTTGCAGCACCAGGGAGCATCAAACAGAAGAGCAGGATTGTGTCCAAACCCAAAACACATCTGGATAAGGTGACCTTGATCTAGGCTGATATAATCCCAGGAGTTGCAGGAGCTTTATTAAAAGCTTTAAAGTTAGGCTGTTATTTAAACTTTCTTCTCTTCCTTCCCCAAATAAAGGAATTATTGACAAAATCTCCCTGGCTGGCTGGAGTGATGTGCCAACTCCATCACTGGCTGCAGCTCCAGTGGAGCACAAATTCAGGTTGTGGACCTGTTTTGGTTTCAGCTCCTCTTCAGTATAGGTTTAAAATCATTGTAATACAGCAATGGCTCAGTTAAAGGAGTTAAACCATTTAGAAGTGAGTGTGGAACCTGCTAGGGAGAGGCAGAGGATTCCTTCAAGCTGTGTGCTTGGCTGGACAGGCTGGTGCACCCAGGGACAGCCCATCCCACAGCTGGCTGTGCAGAATAAACCTCACACTGCAGCAAGGCATCCAGCAGGGGGTTGGACTTTCAAAGCAACTTGGTTCTGAGGGATGAAAACTGAAGCACAAGCAGTGCTGTTAACCATGGGAAACCAAGTCTGTCTCTTTTTGGGTTTTTTTTTCTGGATGTATCACAACACCGTGAGGGTTCAGTTCAGCCACCTGAAAACGTTCAGCAAGATCAGCTGCAACATCTGAACTTTGTCTGATTCATAAAGAAAAAACCTGCCCTGGCTCACCCAGGTGGCTGATAGAGCATAGGATGCTCCAGAGCATCGTTACCTGGTGACACATGGGGGACTGTGATAGTGTTAGGGCTTTTTTATATATATAAGGTGAGGGTATTTATTGTGTTAGTTGTGCTTGGCACAAAGAATTCTATGCTCATTGTGATAAACTGAAGCAATCTTTTTAAATAATGGACTGGACCTGTGTTTAGGAGGGGGAGAATCCACTTGGAGCTTTTTAATTGTTCAGACATTGAAGAGAGACAAAACAATTGCTGTTCAGGAGGGTGGTTAGGCTTTACAGAAACTACTTGCTGTAAAAATTTTCATCCCAATGATAAAAGCTTCCTTTTTAAGCAAAATTCCTTTCAAACTCAGCATAGCCCCTCGGGTGATTTCAGCCCCTTGGCTGGCTGATAATGTGATTGCAGATGTTTTGCTTTTTTGAACAGATTACCAAGGTGGCTGAATGTGGTATTGAGATTTAGCAGTTGTTATTAAAACCTGTGTTCCTGCAGCTCTGGGGTGGGAATTTGAGTTTAATCACTGCAAGTTACAGTTAGGAGGTCCAGATAAAATAACAAGTATTTGCAATTATGTAGCTGGAGCCTCTTCAGAGATCTAAAATTCACCTTAGACTATTAGCTGGTAGAAATGCTATCCAATTCTTAACTTGCCTTGCAGGATCCTTCTCTGAAAGAACTTGGATGCTTTAACAGCACTTTGCTGGCCCCAAGAGAGCTGATGATTTCCCAGCCCTGCTCACCAGTGTAGGTTTCAGCAATATTCTTACCTTTGGAGTGAAACTGGGTTATGCTGGGCCATGTTCTTTCCTCCTGGAAGCTGGGGTAGGTTTCTCCAGTTTTCTGTTCCCTGTAATGTGGCTGATAGAGCTGATTGGGTTTGTCTCTCTCCCTTTGGCATAAGGCAGGATGCTCCACCTGGTGCACTAGATTACACTTCAGCAGAATTCTAAAGGTTCCAAAAGCACCCAGAATGACTGCCCCCACGTCTGGAATGAGCACCTCCAGAGACCAAGGATGTAAGCAACACCCTCAAGAAAATTCAAGGCCATTTTCTTTGCATAAGCACAAAGACCACTCCCTGCTCCCAAGTGGAAAAGGGGACAGACTTAGAGCTGCATTTCTTCTGTCTGGGAAGAGCACTGTGTGTTCCTCAGGCTGGAAGCTCTAAAGGTTGGGAGCTCTGTCATTCTGCCAGCATTTTAGATGAACTCTGGAGCTTTTGCAGACACACACTTGCACATAAATGCTCAAATACCTTCTATTTTCAGCACCAGAGAGCTAACCCCCAGTAAGCAAAGCACCAGGGAACAGAGGCACCACTTAGAATAGATTAAATTCCAGCCTCAAAGAAACATTATTTGGACTTTTTTTCTTGCAGGAGAAACTATACTCTGTTTCTTCAACCCCCAGAGTATAAATAAAACTTAAAATTATTGAGGCAAATAGTTCAGGGAGTTATAAATAATGACCAGACAATTATATGAATAAGAACAGGGAGGATAAAAATGGGAAGATCTATCAAGTTCCCTGCATCTGCTTATACATTCATCACCAGTGTACAAGGAAGCTAAAAAATCCCATCAGCATTGCCACCAGGGAGAAGATCTCTGCCTGAGCAGCACTGTCTTTGCAGCAGTGACTTTGAGTGTGTTTCTAGGTTCCTAACTGGGGGTGTTTTTTAAAGAGACCTTGATTCTCAGGAGGTGGTTGTTTTGTTCTTGCTGACACCCAGATTCCTTCATTGCCTGAAGAGAGGATGCCTTAAATAGCTGAACTTTGGAATTCCTGCTTCCTACAGAACAGGCACTATAGTGCTGATCATCTGGGACTGACCAAAGCTCAGAATTGATTGCTTTGCTCTTAAATTTCAAGTTCTAATACATATGGTAATTATTCCCTAGCACCAGAGGCAAGGGGGACCTGACCCTTCATTGTTAGCAGTGTACCAGTGTTACACATGCTGCCAAATCTGGAGGAAGAGTTTCATCTTTAGGTTCAGCTTTAGGTTTCCCCCAAGTGTCTTCATCTCAGTGGAATATCAGGCTGCTTGTCTGAGGTGGGCGAAGAGAATGCAAATCTCTGGGGGGTACTCACAGTAAAAGCAAAGCTTGGATGTCTTAGATCACCTTCTAGAGGTTTCTCTGGCTTTCCACTGACTCCAGAGAGAGCTGAAGCTGAGTGAAGTTCTAATTGAAGCCACACAGAGGCTTTGTTGGCTTTTCTGGCTCCCCTTCTCCATCCCTAAGTGCTTTACCTCTTCCTTGTGCCAGGCCAGCTCTTTTTGGGACTGTGCTGGAATGTGCCTCAGTACCTTTGCAGGTTGTTACCTAAACACCCCTGACACCAGCCAGTTCTGTTTTCCTCTGCAAAGTGACAGTTTATACTGTGACAAATTTGTAGCTTTCTGGATGCTTCACAGCCCTCATCAGTGTGTCCTCTGGGGCCAGCCAGATCCTTAGGATGCAGACATAGTCTCCTTCTCCCTAAAATGGGGATGCTTTCCCAATAGACAGGGGTTACATTTCCATTAAATTCTGCCATTTTAGGATTCGTGACACACAGATGATTCTTTGCAGCAGAATGAAGCAATGCACATGCACACACAAAGCCATAATGATGTTGTTCCCTCTCTGCTTTGGGAAATGACAGCTACTGAGAGGCTAAACCCAGAAGAATGGCTCTAGATAAATCTTTGTCTAAATTACCAACAGAGTTTCTCTTTCATCCTTTCTCTCATTTCATAGACCATTGACCAATATTCCCATGCAACCCTCTTTTAATAGAAAAGAAAGATTTCCTCCTAGGCAGGGGGAAAATAAATGAAAATATGATTTGCTTGGACAGATGCTCTGGAGCAGGGAAGCCTGTTGGGATTGTTTATTCAGTAGAAGGAAGAGGAGAACCAATGACAAAAAATGACTTAGAACCCAGGAGACACATAACACTCTGTATGGCAAAACACTTTTCATACATCCAGGACCTCTGCTTATATTTTTTGTGGTTGTGATATTGCAATAAATATCTTCTTCTGTCAAGCATCCATCTCTCTTGTTATTATCTAGGGAAACTTCAGCTGGATTATTAGGGCTGCTGGGTGGATATTTTTGCTCCTGAATTCTTCTGTGGTTGAAACTGAGTGACCATGTAGGATTTATTTCTGAATAAGAGGTGGTAAGTGTGTGATTGAGGAGTGCCTCCTGCAGCAGTGAAACTGCCTCTCCCCAGCTGGGCTACCTGTGACAGGGACTCCTGCCAGATCCCCTTCCCTTCCAAATCTTTCCAGCACTCCTCCCCACAACAAGCTGTTGTGACTCCCTAGCTTAGCAGTGCAGTGACATTTTCCTGTGGAACACGCTTCAAGGAGAAGTGTAATATGTGGTTAAATGAAATCATTTCCAGCAGCACCTGTAGGACTGATCACTGAGCAGAAAGGGAATTTCCACGCACGAGCTGGGATCAGCACAGCTGAGCTCTGCAGAAGGCACTCTGCATTCTTCTCTGAGAGATGCTGTAAATAAAGACACATAAAACCAGCAGGCCGTGTTATTAGGCAGACACTGGTGTGATCTTACTGATCACTGGTGTGATCTTACTGCTATTCACACCCCCATCATTTTGCAAATGGGAGGATAGTTCTGTATAATTTATCTTCAATTGTACCACAGCATCCTTCAGCATCGTGTTTGAGCAGAAACAAATTGTTTCTTTCTCCATCATATTTAAGCCCCTTCCAGGGTTGTATCTTCCTAAAACCCAAAAATGTGCCACATACTGCTTGGGCAGGAGGGAGACACAAGTAGAGCAGTGAACAAGTGAGGATGGAGGCAGACTGGCTCTGGCTGACATTTGCATCCAACCTGAGATTGCAATTCATCTGCAAAATTCTGTGACTTCTTCAAAGGGAATTTCATAGGATCAGGTTTTGCATTTTGTCTTGTGTTGAGCCATTAAGTCCCTGAGCAGCTTTTGTTGGTCTCCAGGAGCTACAGGTTGGAACCTGGCTGCAGCATCTTGTGGTCCAGTAACAGATGATTTTCAAATGCTTTTACTTTAAAGCATCTTTCTACAAAACAAGTGGCTGCGTACATTTGGAAGTGAGAAGAGGGCTTTCCACTTGGGAATAAAGTTGGAATTGCAGCATCACTGCCTCTTTTGAAGTTGGTGGGACAGGCAGAAGGGTAAAGGGAGATGTGACCAGTCTGGTGAGAAGAAGCAGCAGTGAGGGAGGAGGGCTGGTTCAGGGACACCATGCAGGTAGAGTGGGAGGGGAACCAGGCTGGAGGAGCAAGAGGAATGGAGGCAAAACCCTAAAGATGTCACCCAGCAGAGACCAGTAATCCCCTGGGATGGATAAAGAAAATGCAAAGGACATCAGACTAGTATCACAGTGCAGCTATTTAATATTTATGTTATGATCTAGTATGGCAAAGATTTAGAAGTGCAAGAACTCCTTGCAGTGGTATCTGCATACAGCAGATGATGTTATCCTGAGATTTTAGGGCTACCTTAGCAAGAGGTATGTGTGTCATTTGTGTGCAGCTTAAGAGCTCTTCAGTGCACTGAGGAAGGAGTCTGTTATCTGTAGTGAAAAACATGTGGCTGTCAGGGACAACAAAACATAAATAACAGGAGCTGCACACAGGAAACTGATACTAAATTTTACAGTCCCTGGCTGGCTGAGCCTGTCTTCATACAGGCACAGGAAAGTGTAACTTTTCCCTGAATTAATATTCCCCCCAATTCATCTGGCTTTATGCATGCTATTCCTTTAACAAGGGATTGTTCACTTTAGCTCCTGCTTATGCAGGGGCAAAATTGTACTCTCCTGATTGATTTAATGGTTAAAGATGTTTTCCATCTTCCTGAAGTACTGCTCTAAGTTACAGAGCTGGTGTTGCAGTTGTACTGCAACTGTTCTGTTGCCAGGTCTTAATTTTGTTTGGTTCCTTTGGCTTGACTTGGCTTTGTGAAAAATATGCCAAATGAATTGTATCTACTTGAGGGTGCTGTCTCACAGCCAGGATGCAGTTTGATGTTAACTTCATTATTGCAGAAGTCACTCTGGAAGCCAAAGCACACTGACCTACAGCATCTGCAGCATTAGCAGATTATTTCATTCCTGTGTTGGAGATAAACTGTGAGATAAACCTAAAGTGAATATTATGATTAATTTGAGGGAATGCATATGTTTGTGCTTGGAAGCACATCTGGTCTCTTCTGGAGGGAATCAAAAGCCTCCATCTGTTTATTGCAGTAGGCTCTAGTCTGTGTGTGTGGATTCTCTTTTCTGTTGTATATCAGGGCCTGTTTTTGTAAGCCAGATGGTAAAGTGAATGAGATCTGAGGACCCCTGGAATTCCAGGAGCTGTATTCTGCTCTGTATACACATCCTGTCAGTTCCATACTAACTGGATGCAGGGAAACCAGATCTTGATTTGAACAGCAGAGAAAGAGGAGATTTAAAAGGAGAATCCTGCAACCTGTGAACAGCTCTAGGTTGGCAAAGCAAATCCTGCCTGATGTGTGCACGAGAGATGCTGCAGACACTGCCTGCTCCTCCCTTTCCCCTTGGCAGCTTCCTCCAGAGTGCCTGCTCAGTCCTGAGTAGAGATGGAGACATTTCTTCAAATAATAATGCCCTGTTTCCAATTCTCCTATGTAACCTCTAGCCTGCAAGGTAGCACAATTTCATTACATTTGTGAATTCCATCAATAGAAGGTTCATTTAAAAAGTAAAGCACCTGAATTGCTGAGTTACAGCTTGTTAAAAAGCAAAACTTCTGAAAAGCCCTTGATAAATCAGTCACTGGCAGGGATTCAACCAGCATTTCATCCCAGACCCATCTCCAAACCAACACAGGGAGTTCAGTTTGCAAAGTGGCCACTTCTTATCCATGAGCCCTGTAAAGATCCTCTTCCTCTCTGCTGTTTGAGTTCAACAGACCTGGTTTGCTCTACAAACTCCACCAAATTTCACCATACTGTGATGTGGTGGGTGATATGGATCCCTTAGCCAAGTTCCCCTTGATCTGGAATGAAAAACATCGTTTCTTCAGATCAGAAATCAGGGGCTTGGCAGAAACTGCTCTTTATTTCACTTTGAAGCATCAGAAATCAGGGTCTTGAGAGAAACTGCTCTTTATTTCACGTTGAAGCATCAGAAATCAGGGTCTTGGCAGAAGCTGCTCTTTGAAGCATAAATGTATTGAGCTGGGCAAGAGAATTCCCCAGGGTGTTCCAGGGGAGGTCTCGGGGGTTAAAAGCCCCTTTACAAAGCAGCCTCCTGTGCAGTCTTGCATTTTTTTTTTTTTTTCTGCCCAGGCCAATATTAATTTGTAAAAGTTACCTGTGCTCTTCAAGCCACAGCATTTTTACTTTCAGAAATCCAATCATTGCTCCCTAGTGAGTGCAGGAGGAGAACAGACACCCACCAGTTCAGGTTCTGCTACTCCCTGTATGAGTCCCTGATACAATTTTATTCAGCCAGTCCCCTGCAGAAACTCTTTGCCACTGGAAACCCCGAGGTTTCCCAAATTGCAGCTGTGACTGTTGCCACTCCATACCAAACTGGAAATTAAATTGGTTTTGATTACAGTCTTTGCAAAAGTTCCCCTGGTGATCAGCTTAATTCTGATTAAACTCAACGGTGCAGTTGGTAATGGATCACTCAAGGTTTCACTTGTAGGGCACACATTGGTTGGGTAGCTTAAGCCTGTAGTTCTCAAAATCTGTTTTTTTCTATATTTTACTGGATCAAAAGCTCTGATGACACATGGAACAAAGCACTGAAATAGTGCAAATGGAACAAAGCACTGAAATAGTGCAAACTGTTTGATCCAAGCCTGTTTAAGAAAGAAAAAAAGAAAAAAAAAGTTGTGGAATAATTTAGCCTCAGCAGGCTTTATGACATACCAGGTACTATTTCTCTTTACAGAGCTGGCAGAAAGCTAACAGAAACCACAAAGGCTCAATGAACACCATAGTGTGGGCTCTGGGTAGTTTGATAAAAAATGTCATCACACTGTCCTGCCTAATGCAGTCAAATTTATCCTGCTTTTATCTACAGAGTATTTTTAAAAGACATAAGTAAACGTGGCAGGTTTGTTTGTATACCTGTCTGGCAAGGAGATTCACTGGAAATAACAAGGAGCTGGTTTCTAAATCAGTGTTTCTTTTTATTTTCATTTATCTCCCACCCTCTGATACGAGGGGATCACAGCTGCAGGAGATGGAAAAGATTTTGCAATAGTTTTGTTAGTGATGAGGCCAAGAGCTTATGCCAAGGGCCTCACATTCTTCAGTAGAAGTCTGTATAAAAGTTTTTATTTAAAAGACAGCTCAAGATCCACACCAAAATGTGATACTGAGGAAAAAAACAACCTCAAATAGTGAGCCTGATGGCTGAGAAGACCCCACAGAGTACCCAGCAGAGTAACCTGGCATCCCAAGGAAACAAAACTTGTTTCCCAGAGTCCCCATTCCTCATCTTCCCAGTACCTTTTGAATCCATTGATAAACCATGCAGGTATGATACAGGAAGCTGAAACCTCAAGGATCTGAAGTTCCTACAAGCTTCCTGGAAACAGGAGGTAAAATCCTTCTCCAAGAGAGGTGATTTCTAGAGCTCCCCCTGTAGGACCCACCCCAGGACAGGGAGCTGGGATGTTCAGACAGCCCTTCACTCATTTGTCACCTGGTCAGGAATCATCAGAGCATAGAAACAGGAGGCAACAGGCAAGCTTCATCAGTTCCTGCTGCAGACAGAGCTGTCTCTGGGGGTGTTACACTGCCACAACAACCCTTCAATTTTTCACACGTGGACATGACCATAGACACATCCTTAATGGTTGCATGAAGAAAAAATCAAGTAAGATGCCCATTAGAAAGGGGGTAATGTGTGTGGCCCTTGTGACCATTTTTAATGAGCAGAAGCCAGAGAGGGTCCTCTGAAATAAAACATGTGATGCAGAAAAACCCAGAGTCTGCAGCTTACACTGCAAGTTGTCTGTGTCCTGTATTCTGCCAAGTGCAGAACTGAATCCATTTCCCCAAGCCTCAGAAAGCATTTTATTCAGTTATCCTCATCACTAAAGAGCCCAGAGAAATAAAGAAGTTCCCCTGCAATCCCTGAAAGCAACACAGCAGCATCCATCTCTTTTCCTGGCTGCTTTATGCCAGGCTTTATTTGGCATTTCTGTTACTCTGAATCATGATGATGCTGAGTGTCCTAGCAAGCAATTCCGTTCCCTTCCTGAGATTTAATAAGAAAATAACTTGTGCAGCTGGTCCAGAGCTTGATTTGTGCTTAGAAGTACTTTGCACTGGTACAAAGTGTTTGTTTGTCAGTACAACTGTACCAGGAGCATTTCAGCCCCAGGTAGCAGCATCCCTGAGTTTGCAAAATGCTGCTGGGACAGAGCCAGAACCTGGGTTTGTGCAGTGGCAACTGCAGTGAGGTCCTGTATCCAGAATCAGCTTTATAACTCTGACAGAATAAACAGAAATAAACTGTAAAGGACAGACAGGATTCTGAACTTCAGCATCCAAAGTGGCTGCCAAACTCATTGTCACCTTATTCTTTGCCTGGCAATTGGAGAAAAAAAAAAAAAAAGGGGGTGGTGGTGTCAGGGGTTGTAGCAATCCAGACTGTATTTTTAATTTTTCATACAGAAGTCTTACACTGTGACATGTCTTTTTTTTCATTAAAAAAAAAATCCAGCAAAATCCACGTGCAGAGCTACATGAAAGCAAAGAGGCAGGTGGGCAGGCAAGCAGATCACTGTATGCACATCCCAGATTTCCTAGGGAAGGGAAAATATTTCCAGTTTCATCGTGCCAGGCCGCTGCAAGCCTCTGTTTCTGCCGAAGCAGGGACTGCCTGGTTCCTGGGAATGAGGTTTGGAAGTCAGCAGCAGGGCTGCTGTGCTGGTCCTCAGCCAGCTAAGGGAAGGAAGCACTTGGTGTGAGTTGAAACCTCCCACATAGCTTCTGCACAAGAGATCTTATTTAATTTAAAAATAAAAATTAAACCCAGCAAAACAACAAACAGAACGTATCCTGGCAAGAGTGCTCATTTACAGATAAGCTTTGCATCTTTCAGAGGCCCTAGAGAGAAAGGGGGAGCACATAATGATTTGTTTGGTTGTTTTTTTTTTTTTCCTAGGCAGAAACAGATTTATTGGAAAGAAGCAGCTGCTGCCTTCTCCCTTCTTTCCTCGGCGTTTGTCAGGTTTGGTGCAGCAGTCACTGTCACCTCGGTTGCTGTGCAGGGCTGGGTCCCTCCCTCCATGCCCCAGCTTGTGTTCAGAACCCAAAGCTCTCATCTCCAGCTTCCCAAAGCACTCTTAGCCCAGCCCTCTCTTCCTAAACCCAGAAGGAATCCACCAGGAACAATTGAGATAACCTGTGTCATTACTGGGGATTAAGGAGCAAAGAGTGTAAATAATTTCTTAATTAGAAGTTGAGGAGAAGGGGATGGGGCCCTCATTAGGCAAACAAAGCAAAGCATCTGGTACAATAGGTGGTAAGTAGCCTATTAGTCTCTGCTAAGTACTTATTCTTTAGCTTGAACCAGGAAAAGCAGTTTAGGGGAGGAAAAAAAAGGGATTTAGCATGAACACATCCTATCTACCTAAAGATGTGCTAAACTCACTAGCAAGGCTTCTTAAATTAGTAAAGAGATAGAATTTACATTAAAAATACTGTGCTTTTCCCCTACTCCCTGCATGAGTTGATCTGATTTTAATGCAGATGTTAATTGTGACCAAGGTAATCCGAGTTTCCAGAGGGGCTCCATGGAAGATGTTAAGCAAATGGTCCTTTGAAAAATGTCTCTCCAGCCCTTGGAGTGCAACAAATTGGTCACTTCTTGTTTTCTTTTGCAAAGAAATATGGAACCCTTGAAATCTGGCTCCTTGCTGCAAACATGAGGTTTAACTCTTATTAAAAATACTGTGACAGGGATTCAGAAAATCAAGTAGTTCCCCATGCCAGATTTGCCAGATAAGCCCCTTTGCCTTATTTTTTCCTCTTTTTTTTTTTTTTTTTTTTTTTTCAGTTGTGGAATACACGAAGTATGGTGACTCCAAGCACTGCTAATTCTCACCAGAGAACAGTTAAGGCAGCATTGACAGAACCACTTAGCTTTCCTGCTCCTCACTTCTGATCAGCTTTATTTTCTTTTAATTCTTTAGGACTACACATCAACCTCTTGGCCTTTTGTTGATTTGTTGGTTGGCTTTTGTTTGCTTTAGGTTTTGGTGTAGGTTTTTTTCTGGTTTATTGGTATCTTATCTCTGGCTTCTAATTTAATTAAAAACCTCATCCTGAAGCTGCCTGCTGGAGAGTTTTCCATCCCAGTTGAAGTTACCAGGAGGTCTGGAGGCACAAGAGTAGCAGCTGAAGTTTCCTGCCAGGTGACACAGTCCTTTGCTTTCCTAGTTCACAAAATCTATAGCAGAGAATAATGATGTTTTAGAGGAGAGACCTGCTGATACAACCACAGATTCTCAGTTTCTAATGCCTGGGTCTGCCAAGCATAAAATGGAACTTCCTAACAGCATAAGCAAGCCAGGAGTTGCTCTGCATTTCCCAGAACTAAGAGCATCAGGAAGGATTTTGTTCATTTATCTCTGAACTGACAGGGTTTTTTGTCCTGATGTCCTGTCCAAATTGGACATTTAACCACATAAACTACTCCGTTCACCTGCAGGTTCTCCTAAGCCAACCACAAACAACAGTAACTTCATTTTTTTTTAAAAAAAAGCCATTTTTTAAATGCTTTGAGGGGATACAAGATTAAAACCTAACTTGAAAAGCCATCATTCCATCTGCTGTATTGTGTATCAACAAACCCCAGTGACCTTTCACAGCACAACTTTTAAGTTCAAGCTAGTGTATTTCTTGAAGCTTTAACTTACTATTTTTCACTGCTCAAACAAGTGCACACCACAAGTCTCAGTATTTTGAGGAAGCTTTTATTTTTAGCATATTTTGTTGCCATTCTTATACACCTACTCCAGCTTTAAGAGGAGCTGGCAGCCTAAACATAAGGCAGCACCCTGGGGCAGCAAGGTTTTGTGACATTATGGATTCACACCATTATCTGAACACACCACCTTGTCCCTACAACAAAGTAAGGCACTCGGATATGTGTGTGCTTGCTGTGAGCAGCAGTGTAAGACACAGCTGCTAGCCAGAACTGAGATACAAAGTTTGGAAGTAAAACAGTTCCCTGTTGCCCCTCAGTTCAAGAAGGACAGGGAAGTGCTTGAAAGAGTCCAGCGCAGAGCTACTGAGATGATTAAGGGAGTGGAACATCTCCCTTATGAGGAAAGGCTGAGGGAGCTGGGTCTCTTTAGTTTGGAGAAAAGGAGACTGAGGGGTGACCTCATCAATGTTTTCAAATATGTAAGGGGTGAGTGTCAGGGAGATGGAGTTAGGCTTTTCTCAGTGGTGACCAGTGATAGGACAAGGGGTAATGGGTGTAAATTGGAGCATAGGAGGTTCAAGTTGAATATCAGAAAACATTTTTTTACTGTAAGGGTGACAGAGCCCTGGAACAGGCTGCCCAGGGGGGTTGTGGAGTCTCCTTCACTGGAGACATTCAAAACCCACCTGGACACGTTCCTAGGGGATGTACTCTAGGGGGCCCTGCTCTGGCAGGGGGGGTTGGACTAGATGATCTTTCCAGGTCCCTTCCAACCCCTAGGATTCTATGAGTCTATGATTCTATGAACAGGCAAAAAAAGAGTGCAAGGTCATCCATTTGTTTACAAGCATATTAGTCCCCCGGACTCCTCAAAGTCTCAAGCATCTTTATCTTACCAGTTTTCTGGTTGATAGGCAGTACTAACATAGGAAAGGCTTTAGCATTTACTTAGAAGATTTTTAAGCCTTGCCCCCTGCTCCTACTGGTAAAACCTGTGGAGTCCTTTTAACATGCCTTCACAGGATAATCACTCAGGTTTCTGTGCCCTGAGGAGGTGGTAAAACACTCCAGCTGTGAGGAGTGTATTTTGACAACTTCTTCCTATCGGTGTCCTGCTGGGAAGGGGATGGCTGCAGCCCTCGGCATAAATCCTCACCACCAAGTAGGCAAGCTCAGGAACTGATTGGAGTCTTATTTTATTCTTACCTTACCCTGCAATTCTTCAGCCATCTGAAGGGCTGTCAGGTAAAGACAGACTAAAAGACCACTCAACCACTGGAAGAGGGGAAGGAACACATGGGTTGTTTTACCACCTTCCCCTAGGATCTGAACTAACAGTACATTTTGCTGAAATCAGGGCTAGAAGTCACTTCTTTAGCAGCTTAACAACTTAACTGATGGTTCAGCAGGGGCAGGTGAATCACAGGCAGAGTTTTCCCACCTTTCATCACTTCACTGGTAAAGTGTCTGGTTTAAGTACAGCCTGTCCTGTCCCTGCCCTGCAGGCTGCCCGGTGGCATCTTCCTGTCCTAAGGTGCTGAGGAGAGGCACAGCTACAGACACTGAAACCCTGTCCCCTGCAACATGGTAAGGCAGCTTGAAAGGTCCAGGGAAGGGTGGTATTTGTTTCCACAGCTTCAGTCATTCCTTGAGCAGGCCTCAAAATGGTGCCTTTTTCAATAGTATTAAAATAATGCAAGTTAAAAACCCAAGAACCTAAAAGAAGTTCCAAAACCTCCTCTTCAGAGCCATAAAAAGCCAAAATCGATGCACTTTCTAATAGCATCTGACATTTGAAAGTCCTTGTTTTCAGCCCAGAGGAACTTTTTCTGATAGTTAAAAGTAGCTCCGGGCTTGGGCTGCCTCCTGCTGGGTCATCTGCTCAGACATGAACTCCTGAGTGCATCATCTGGTCACCCTCTGGTACCCCGAAAGGGGAGGCACTGGGTCCATAAATTGTTCTTTTCAGGAAAGAGGCTGGTGCCAGGAGGGTGGTGTGATCAGTGGGTATCCTCTGGGTAGCACGGGAAGGGGGCAAGAGTTGCCCAGTGGTGGGTGGAGGATTTAAGAAGTGAGCATCTTCAGGCAGCCCAATAATGGGGAGAGATGGAGCCAGGGCCATGCAGATGTTGCTGCTCTGAGGACCACTCAGGGAGCTTCTGGTGGCAGAACTGGAAGCAGGGAGGTGAGAAGGAAGATCAGGTTCTAGCAGCCACCTCTGACCAGGTGCAAGTCCACTTTGCTGCCCTTCCTCCTGGGATTTTAAGCACTTGCAGCAACAAATTCCAACACAGGCACCTCCAACAACAAATGCCACAAACACAGATCCAACCAGGAGGAAAGGCACGTACACGGGCACTGGAAAGAGGAGAGTGACATTAGCCATTCATTCATGGGCTGTCCTAGGTTACAGCATGGAGCTCCAAAGAACAGAGCAGAGAGGAAGGATCTGGCTGATGCCACCAAAGGAGAAGGTTATCACGTCTGAGATGGCACCAGGGGAAGGTTGCTGCATCCATGATGCCACCAAGGGAAAATTACTGCATCCAAGATGCCACCAAAGGAGAAGGTTGTGACATATGAGCTGGCACCAAGGGAAGGTTATCACATCTGAGATGCCACCAAAGGAGAAGGTTGTTACATCTGAGGTGGCACCAAGGGAAGGTTATCACATCTGAGATGCCACCAAGGGAGATTTTCTACATCCAAGATGCCACCAAGGGAAGGTCAGTACATCCAAGATGCCACCAAGGGAAAATTCCAGCATCTGAGATGCCACCAAAGGAGAAGGTTGCTACATCCGAGATGGCACCAAGGGAAGGTCACTACCTCCAAGATGCCACCAAGGGCAGGTTACTGTATCTGAGATGCCCCCTTCCCAAAGTGCAAGAGGCAGGAGGAGCTTACCTGGCACCGGAGGCCTGGGGCTGGGCTGCTGATGGTCCCCAGGACAGCGGCCCTGGTCCAGCCGGGCCTCTCTGGCCGAGCAGCAGTAGCGCAGGCTGCAGGTCCCACAGCAGAAGGTGGCCTGGGGGCTATCGTAGAGCTCGGGGCACTGGAAGCCACGGTGGCCACGCTGGGGGCTGCCCACCCACCCATGGCAGAACTCCCCTGCCCGCCCGGGTCCCCACTGCAGGGCCAGCAGCAGGAGGAGGGCACAGAGAGCCCCCGGTGCCATGGTGGGGTGCCTCATCTCCAGCCACTTGGCCACACTAAGCTTTTTTTTTTTTGTCCCCTGCCTCTGCTTTTTTTGAAAGGTCAGGCACACACTCCCCGGGCAGTGTCTGAGCTCCTGTTTCAGGAGTTTTTATCTCTTGACCTGCCTCTAATCCCCCTCTCCTTAGAGCACCAAAGCAGGACCCACCAATTGAAAACCACTGGCAGCTACTCCAGCTCCACCTTCCTCCCTGCCCTCCTTCCATCCTCCAGGGAGCAGCCCCCTGGTCCCTGCTGGGGAGGGCACATCCCACACTCCTGCTCAGCCAGGAAAAAGCTGAAAAGCCCAGGGGTCTCTTGGGATCAAAGTTCCATTCCTGCAGGAGCTTGGCAGTGGCTGAAGTGTCCGAGGTAGGAGGCTGGGGACTGAGCTGGGAACAACATATGAGGAGAGGACAGAAAGAAAATTTCCAGAGTAGAAAGAAAATTTACCAGCTTCAAATGGGCTCTAAAGTGTAATTAACATTGGTATTGGTATTGGTATAATGGTCAATTTTACTTAGTTTAACAAGGATAATCAATGACATTAATACAAAGAAGAAGGTTTTTAATCTCCAAGTGTAGAAAAATGTTTAAAAGCTCTAAGTTGGTCTAACTTCTATACTCGTGGTCAAAAACCTAGAGGCTGGAAATTTTGTGTTCTTTTTGCACTTCAAAATTTCCAGCCTCTAGATTTTCACATTCTGCTTTCCCTCTACACGTTGCTTTCCACAAATTAAAAAGTGTGTAAAAAGGGGATAAAACACCTATTTTAACATCTCTGGAAGTTTCATCTACGCAGAAAAATCCTACAGATTCACAGCACTGGAGCAGTAGTGACCTCTTTACCTTTGAACCAAAATAAAAGCAGAGCTTTTGAGGTCTGTCCCAGTCCCCTGGCTCAGCACTTGGAGCAGGGAGTTAAGGCAACATCTCTTGGAGCAGAATCCTGGTAGTGTGTAGCACTATTTGCAGCTTGTTGGAAAACTCCAGAACATGTGCTGGTTCCCACACAGTTTTTTTAGGGGTGTTGCCATTGATTGTAGAGTCCAATGGTGCAGGCTCCTGGTAACATTTGCACAAAATCACCTTCCTTTTGATGATATTTTTAGTTTATTATTAGCTAACAGCTTGCACACTTCTGCTTTACTAACTATTAGTTGAGTCATATTTCAGCCTGCCAAAGCCATCAGCTCTCATCACCTTTGCCAGTCAGTCACCTTTCTTGCCTCATTTTTTAATTGGCTTTTTGGCAAACATGGGGACAGAGATCCTTGGATGGAGAAATGTCAAATGAAATCTCAGTTTAGAAGCAGAGCCCTTTCCAAATGCTGCTCAGCACACCCAGAGGGGCATTTTGCCCTCCTGCCTTTCAGCTCCCCAAGTGTAAGGCTGCCTGACCCTGTAGGAACTAATTCTATAAATCCATGGCCACTGGCTAGAAATTCTGAGCAGCCCCAACACCCTTTAAAAGGCAACCAGAGGTGAGTGCTCTGCTGTTTTGGATTGGACTCTCAAAACCCTGAAGTGATGCTTAAAGCCCAAAGCTGTATCTGCCTTAAGGAAAACTCCAGTTGCTTCAACCTCAGCACTAAATATTGACTTTTCTTATTTGTTGGTGTGGGAAAAGGCAGCCTCAGACAGGCTTTAGGCACTCTGCAAGAGCTCATCATAATAAAAACAGTAAAGATAATAGGATGCAATTGTTTCCTCCCATCTTCCACATTTAAAGAGTATAAAGGCTCCTGCTAAGCCAAGTATTCAAATGCTAAGAAATTCCTCTTGAATTAACCCTTTGAAGCCCCTTACAGGGTTTCCTCTCTCTGCAGAGACACTGTCCTTAAGGACATGCTCCTGTATTATTTTTTCCTACCTCACTTGGCAGGGATAAGCTCTTGGAAACTAAAGGCAGAGTTGCTGTTTGAGATCTTTGTGTATGTTCTGAGGGGCATTTGTTTCCCCATGCAAGATCTGTCTTTTTTTTTTTTTTTTTTTTTTTTGGCTTATACTGTTCTGTGCTGTCAACTTCGGGGCTGCAGAAGGAAATGAATGGAACTGTGTGTGAAAATTGTGAATGTTTGAATCACTTGTGACCCACTTTGGGTTTTGACAGGATAGAAAGGGCTCCTTGGATATAAGAGGATGCTGGTTGTGAGGGACAAGGGTAAACCATGGATAAATTTATATTCTAGTTCCTTAGTTTGGGTCACTCTTGGCTTTCTTACACTTTCACCTGCCAGGGTGGAATTTTTTGTTGTTGTTCTTTGCCAGCTCTGGGGAAGTTTTAAACCAAAGCAATCCAGCCTGTTTTCCATGGGGGAACAGTGATGAGGGTTTCCCATTAGGAACAACAACAATCCTGTTACCTTTTCTGGGTGTCCCAGCAGCCAAAACATCTTCACTTTTTACCATGGAAATCGCCCTTACAGAGAAGTTGTTTTGTTTTCTTTTCCCCTGTGAGGTTTGTTTCTCTTATTTAAGGAAATGCACCTGCCCTCCTCATGTAGGCAGACAGATGATTTAAAATTCCTTTTTTTCTAAGCAGGAAACACAAACTGGAAACCTCCCTGCAGCTGCTTTGCCTTCCCTGCAGAGCCAGTGGTCAGTGTTTTCCAGTCTTCTCTAACGTTGAAGGTTGAACTCTGCCACCAGCTTTTAGGGAGATTCTTGGCATTTCTGAATGTTGAGGGAATAAGAAAGGAGGGAAGAAGTCCTCTTTTGGGGCAGGAGTTTTTTTTTTTACTGTACCAGCACTTTCCAACAGACTTCAGTAAAAACACATCTTGAATTTTGAGTTAGACTTTGACAGTCTTCACTCCTGGTGATTTTCCTTCTGCTCCCAGCTGTGTGTCTGTTTTCTCCTTGCAGAAGAGCCAGGCTCATTTCTGCCCTTTTCCACCACAGATCTTTTGAGGGGGGAAAATCAAGTGTTCTTGTGTTCCCTGCTGAGCTCTTCCCTCTGGAACCAGCCCCTTACTTGATGTCAGGCAAAGCCTGGAGGGCCCAGTCTGGCTCTTCCTCACCTGAAAAGACAAATCACCTGTAACAAGCAGACCCTAGAAAAGAGGATGGCAGACCTTACCCAGATGGTGATTTACTGAGGTGTGCTTTTTGAATGGTTGTTCAGCCTGAATGCTTTTGATTGTTCATTTACAATAGGCCTGATTTTCAAGAGTCTTCACAGCTTCCCGGGGAGGCAGCAGGAGCTGCTGGAGCCTGTGTAAAGATCAAGCCCAGGCTGTGTTGAACAATGCTGCCCTTGCAATGGGACCTAAAGATAAAAGACAGGAAGAGTGGAACCAAACTGTCCTTGCCAGCTCAAATCACAATATGTCTGGTGTTCAAACAAGTCTGGATATTTTATTGTTTTTTACTGAGTTAGTTTTAAGTTTTTCTTTCTTGTTTCAGATGCAGTTGGTTCAGAGTTTAAAGGATTAGAAGCCTGAAATGCTGGAAATCTCACAGGAAAACCTGCTCTTAAAAATCTCCAGCTCTGAATTGGATGAGTATCTGACCCCTTGGGCTCTTATTATTTTCTGTTGAATTTTTCTGCAGCAGGCATTTTCTAACTAAGTATAAAAGGCTGCTCTCAGAGGCTCTGTGTTTATAGCTGAGTTGAAGTCAAGCTACTGGGAAGTATCATGACAGCTTGGATCATGCTTCATAAGCTTAACTCAAGGTCTTTGCAGGCATTTGGATTCATCAGAGCACGGTCAGGAATAAGTCTTGACAGGGCAGCTGATAGGCTGTGGAATAGCAGTTTCATTTGTATTTTGGTGGGTGTATTTCAGTCAAGGAAAGTGGGCAAGTTGCTGCATAAAATGACACAGAGTTTCTGCCCTGAGCTCCTAACAGCCTTCATGTGAGGCAGGGAATTGGATTGAACATTTCCATAGAGGGATGGAAGGAAAGGTAGAAGAACTTAATCGTGAAGATTCTGGAAACTGGTTGAGGAAAGAAAAGAAGCTTATGGCTGACAGGAAAGGGAATAAAGGGAATCAGGAGTCAGCAGGGAAGCCTTAAAAAGAGGGGTAGGCAGGCAGAATAGTGTTATACTTATCAAGGTGATAACCAAAACAATATGTTGAAAGTCTGGCAGTGCTTCTCCTAAGAACACTTGAAACACTGGAAATAAAGACAAGAAAATTACTAGATAATTTCATGCAGGAACATCTCCTTCACAGTTACATTAAGAAAAGAAGATGGGATAAGGTAGACACCTTCCTAAATTGCTTTCCTTTTTAAATGTCTATAGGAGCAAGGCTATTTAGTAAATGGAGGTTTGGGACCCAACAGCTGTAAGTTCCAGTTTTTTGTCAGTCCCAGGGAAAGGCAGAGAGACACACAGAAAAACCCAGAAACCAGCAAAGATGTGATCCTTTCAAAAACACCATGTCACCCAAGGGCTTGCAGAAGATAAGTGTTTGGTGGCTACCCCAGAAGAGATCAGCCCTGGTGCTGCACTGGGAATTAAATGAAGCAGTGACATAGATGGCCACTGTAAGACTGATTCTTCTGTTTCTTGGTACAAGTCTTTGTAGTGTTTTCTGGATACTGCTCGTTTCTTCCTTTAAATTACTGTGCTGTCTCTTGGGGTTGTCTCTCCTGACACTCCCTTACATCCTGCAGACACAAGTTGTGATCTGCCTGGCAGTTCTGCAATTGCTCTGACACTTGAGAGGAACCTTACATTCCATCAGCCACATACTGCTGCTTTCAGTTTGCTGGCAGCCCTTGTGCCACTCAGACATTCACTGGGGAACTGGCTTTATCTCCTCTGGCTTGTGGTTTGGGGACCTCCTGTCACAGTCCCCTTTTTTGTGTGTGTGTGATTGCACTGGTGAGATCCAGCACACCAGAGCACAGGGGGGATCTGCACTAAACACCCTGGGTGTCTCAGACTATAAACCATGAAACTCTGCCTTGAGGAACAAGGGAAGACCCCGGAGATAATGCCTGTGAGCAGGAGTTCCAGCCCTTCCTATTTCCTGGCTGTTTGTCTGGATCTCTCCCAGAACATTCCATGAGCACACACTGTAAAGCTGGAATGGTGGCTGTTGCTTCAGTTTCACCCTGACTGTAAGAAAAGCAGAACTGAACAGGACACAAAACCATGTGATGCATCAGGGATTAAGTTTCTTTCTGATGCCATTCTCTCCTTTTCCCTGATAGTCACACACGGAGTGAATTTGGCCCCACAGGTCTAAAATGTCCTGGCAGCACCCTTGTGAACACAAACCCATGAGTTCTGCAGGGTGCAGATAGATGGGGAAGGGGAGGGAGTGGGGAGCTGCCCCGAATCCCAAGCACTGGAATGGGCAGTGAAACTGATCACTTGGAATTCAGGCAAGGGGAAATATTTGAAGATAAAGAGGAATAAACTGTTACCCTCAGAGAAACCCAAGCCTTTCTAGAAAGTTAGAAAAGTTCCATTCACTTAGTATTTTTATTGTATTTCTGCTCCATGGCCTTTAAAATAAGGTCTTCTCTGAATGATTTCTGAGCAGAAAAGGCAGCAAAGTGGCCACATTTCACTATTCTGTGCCCAGGATGATGCTGGAGAATCAGCTGGTCCTCCCTGCCCTGTTCATTACCAAGAGCTTCAGACCATTTAAGAGGCATTGGTATTTCTGGATATTTCATCAAAGCCAAATTTCAAGGTGAACCTCTGAACCTCTTTCAGCTTGACCATTACTTCTTATAAGTGATGTTTTCATTTTCATCTAATGCCAAGGAAAGTCTTTAATTCTCCCCAGCTGGCATCAGAGATAAGGGACTAAAACCCCCAGACATTAAAACATGGAACAGTTCTCTTCTGTGTTACTTTAGTCTTTGTGCTTTAGTGCTTCAAGCCTTTCTCTTCTTCCCAGCTCACCTCAGATATAAGGCAAAATACTCAGTGAGCAAAGAAATAAAGGGGAGCCATCTCAAGTGTGGCTTTGAAGCTTAGCCCATATTCCAGGCAGTTGCCTGTCACTTTCTGAGAGGTGTCTATCCTGAAGGGTTAGCTCAGATCCATCAGGGAGAGCTCTTGGGATGCAGTAGGAATTGGTTGGGTGGTACAAAACTCTGCACTTTACACGATCTGATCCTTTGATTGCAACACCAGGCTGGAGCCTGTGTTGTCCTGTGTGGTACCAACATAAGGGATTCCATGAATTTCAATTGCAGAACCAGCAGTGCAGTTCCCTTGTTTCCAAATCAAGGCAATGATCACATTCTGGAGTCCCACTGCAAGTGCCAGGGTGCACGTTGGGAAACGAAGGGCACTATTTGGGCTGCATATCCTCATTGCTTTAATTACTGATGTCTGGGCTGAGGGGGCAGAAATAGCCCTGAGATGAGCCCATCCCTGGAGCTGTTACTTGAGCAAGTGTGATGTGGACTCCCTGACACTTCAGGAAGACAGAACTCTAGGATGAGATTTTATTTGTCTGTTTATTTTGCAGAGTTGCTTTTCACACTAGAGTTCCACTTTGGAATTGGAACAGATTGATGAGATCTGCTGTAACATTGGACAGAAATAACCTTCTACAGACACAGTCTGCTGGGACAGGAACAGGGGGACGTGGCAGAGACAAGTGGGATTGCAAGACTGAAGAACCTGTCCTTCAGCTGCTCCAGTGGGACATATGTTAGGTATGAATTCTTGTGCTCTTCAGCTTGGTGACATTTTCCCACCTGCAGAAGTGTCACTGACTGGAAGGATTGGTTGTGATTGGCACACTCCCCAGATGAGGATGTTGCCAGGAAGGCTGAGGACATGTAGGTCAGGACTGCAGTGCACTGTTGAGCCTTGAGGCTGAAGTAAGGACTGCTGCAGGTCAGGGGTGAGTCTGGGGGAGTCTGGGGGGTGCTTGCTCTCTGTGTCTGACACACAGCATGTTCTGAACACATCACTGAACAACACTGATGGCAGTTCTGACACAAACAGCATCAGTATCAAACCTGCACTCTGCCAGTTTCACATTTGATTCAGGTGGTTAAACTGAATTTGATGCTTTTACTTCTAATTGAAAAACACTCTTGATTATTTGTCTCACAACTGAAACTCAGGGTTGACCTTTGTTCTCTCCACATGACCCTGAAGTCAGAGGAGCAAGAAGCAGAAAGGCATCCCATCCATTTCAGCCCCCACGGAGTGGCTCCTCTTCTGCCTGCAGCTGCTGGTGTGTGGCTGGGAGCTCTCACCCCTTGCAGGTAACTGAAACAACTCTAGAAAACTTTGGTAGCCTGAAATAACTGCAGCAACCTCTGGAGATGTGGCTAGCCCAGGTTCAGGAAGCTGATCCTCTCTGCACATCCCTCCTTGGCTGTAGCAGAGAGAGGGGTGAAGGAAAGAAAACCATCATAAAATCCAACTCACTGGAAGCAAAAGAGATGTGGTAGAACATCCTCCCAGCACACAATTGCTTCCTATGGCACATTGCCCAGTGCTCTGTTAGTAACCCTAAGGATGACAGATGAAGTTTGATATGCACACTGACTGAGAAAAATTGCTGGTTGTCAGAACCTCAGCAGCCAAGACAACAGCTATGTTTATTGACTTCCAAATTGTAATATAATCTTAGTTATTGGTAAACTCAATGTTGTCCAACTTATACCCTCTCTGGAAGTGCAGCTAATGGCCTTGCAGCAAGGGTAGCAGCTCAGCTTTGTACTGCTCCAGCATATTAAACTGTCACAGTAACACACTGATGTATTGCTGTACTTGAACTGATCTTCTTTCTCTCCATCTGTAAATTGCTCAGGTCTGAGATCTTACAACCAAAAGCAATCAAGAGATAAAATCCATAAATGTGCATATTAGAAAAGAAAAATTTAACAGGAGATTACAAGGTGAGTAAGAAAACATTCACACTGGTGGAAATAATAGAATTACTAAAGGGAATTCCAGCTTCAGGATTCTGAGGATCAGAAGCAAAGTAATCTGCTATAAACTTCCCTTCCTCTTGCATCTCCAGACTTTCTAATGAAGATAATTATTATACTTAACTGAAGTTAGCCTTCCTTTGAGCAAGAGGTTGGACTAGATGACTTCCAGAGGTGCCTTCCAACCTTGATGGATTTTTTTTCCCCCCTTTTATTCTATTTTACAGTCAGAATTACTGGTACAGAGACTGGGTGCCTTAGCAACGCAGTAAATCAACAGGACAGACCAGAATTCAGCAGATTGGATGCTGACACTGTGTCCCTTTGCATGGCAGGGCTGTAGCCAGGAGTGGCAGCTGAGGGCTGTGTCACACCTGCCCAAACTGGGGAGTGAAGAGGTGGATGGGGGTGGCTGTGCCTGTCTCCAAAAGCCCTTCTCTTTATCCTGGAATGAAAGCAAGCAAAGGTCTAGCTAATTTTCTCACTGAAAAGATAGTGCATGCAGAGTTACTGAAATTTGAGTTTCATTACAAATGGGGAAAAAACAATTTTCAAGTATGGCAGGGGAAAACCCCAGGGGAGATTTCCTTCAGCAGCCAAGAAATGCTTGTGTTTGGCTCCAGTCCTGAATTAGATGCCTTTCTGTTATTTGCCAAACACTCTCTCAGATCTCCAGATGCTGCTAACATCCATCCTAACATCATACTGCATTTAAGTGCTCTCCTTCCCTGCATTACACAGTTCCTGGCATCTTTGAAGTCTTTCCTGGACCCACATCCCTCTTCACTCTGATGAGCTGCAATAGTTTGTTGGGAGGAAGCTCATCCACCCTTTGTCACTGTGGATTGAGTCCTGCCTCAGAGAAAAAAAAGAAAAACCAAAAACTCCATTTCATCAAATAGGGATAAATTTGCCACTGCTAACAAGCTTGGCTGGGTCAGAGCTTTGTGTGCTGGAACAAAGACTTTAAGACCCTGAAACATGTCAGTATTGCCAGGAATGTCCTAGTCAGCCTCTCTGCCATACATATTTTAAGGCACTGGATCACTTGGAGATTGTTCTTGTCTTAAACCAGGGGAAGATTACCCACCAGATCCTTACAACTCAAGTTTGCAGAAGTCCATGCCTAGTTCTGCTTTCATATTCCCTGAATTAAGCTACTTGAAAATTTTTCTTCTCTGGGAAGATGCTTCAGAATCTGTTTGTGACAGTCAAAATTCTAAAATCTGGGCAAAACCTGTGCTCCCTGAGGCTATTTCTTGAGACAGCAATTTCTCCAGCAGCATTAAAGTGAGAAAAACAAACTCTGAAGGCCAAATTAATGTCTGGTGTCATTCAGCTGACCTTGGCATCAGTGTGCCAGGACTGGCCCTGGCCATGCACATACATTATTACACTGTCTGCTTACAAAATGACAGGATCCAGCATCTGGGCAGGACTGACTGCCTGCAACTGCTTGTTGGGTTGTATCTAAACCCACCATCTCACTGTATTTTGGGCACTATTCTCTTTATAACATTTGTAAACAAGGCTCCCTTTCCAGCAGCCCCTTGGGCACTGGTATTCCAGGAGCTTAGTGTGGGTGTCCAGTTATGCTCCCTCCCATCCTTCACTCAGTAAAAAAGGCACAATAATTTTTTTTCTCTCAAATGTTTACTGGGCAAAATGTATTTTTTCCTCCACATTACACAGGATTTCACTGTTTTGTTAAAAGGGATTTATGGTGGTAACTTCAGCTGCTTGTTCAGCATCTCCTAAATGGTGAGTGGCTAATGAAAATGAGATCACAGGAATGAACCTTTAGGTGTTGGACACACCATACCTACAACTTAGCCTACTTTTCCCTGCAAACTGAAGATCTTCAAACTGGCCTCCAGATTGCAAAATAATTTTAGAAAGCCACTCTTCTGTCAGCAGAAAGCCAGTCTGTTGGTGGCCTCCATATGAATAAAGAACCAATGTCAATGTAAGGAACTCAGAGCAGGATCAAAAGAATGTCAGGTTCCTGAGGGACAGGGAGATGTCTGTAATAAATGTGACTTAAAATGACAGAAAAAAATCTGTAGTCCCAAGATGCTGTGAGCTGTACTTACAAGTTCAGCCAAGGTTGTGACATTGTCTTGGTGGCCTTTTACAAGACAGTCACAGCTCTGTGTCACTTCTCTTCACCCATCAAACAGGGTTTTAGCCCTGTCCTCCTCACCCAGCAGAGGACATTCAAAAGCCTCTGTCCACAAAACCTGTTCACTGAATCCCCCCTCCTGATGGGTGCAGGGCTGGGCTCTCTGGTTGTGCATCTTGCCCAGCTGAGATGCTGCAGCCCTGCAAGGGAAGGTGCTGCAAGGCAGTGACACCTCCTCCTTCCTCTTCCACTCCTGCACAGCTCTGTGGGAACCAGGAGTTACTGGTGACTCCACCTCATATTTTAGAAGTAGTTTTTTGGTGCCTGCTGTTTCTTTCACTGTTCTGCCACCAGTTTACCACAGCAGCCGTGTTATTTCTTGCTGTGGAGTGAATGCTCTGAGGGAGCTTATGCAGTGCAGCTTTTCTTAAGCTAATGCAGTGGAGTTTGATTTTTTGAAAGCCTTCCAGCTGGTTACAGCTCTGATTAATTGTCTGAGATGCAGCTCAACCTTGTCTTAGCAAAGAGTCTGATCAAACTGACTTTACTGAGTAGTGTCTTTGCAAAACAAGAAAGCAGAGCAACACAGAGCAAGAGCAGCTGGAGGACAGGTGAAATGGCCTTGGAATTCCATGCTTCATTGATCTGGATGGTTGTAATTTTTTATTATTTCTCACCAAAAACACTCAAAATTTTTTGCCAAGTTCAACTCTGTTACTTGCTTTGTTTTGATCCCTCCCTCTGCTTCACATCCTCAGGTTCAGTAAATGCAGATTTCTGGTACAAGATGTGGACACAGACCTGAAGGATCCAAAAAGGAGCAACAAAACTGCTGCCCTTGCAGGTGGGAGTCAGCAGGGTCTGTGTTGGATGGCATCTCTCTCCTTTATGGCATCCCTATGAGAAAGAGTTAGAAATGCCTTTACTTTTACATTTCTCAGAGATGAAGCTGAATCAATAGGTTTCTCACTTGCCAGGCTCAGCAGCTCAGATCTGCTCTGTGCTTTCCCCCTGGCTTCATCTTTCACTTGAGAAAAGCTCCCTGGAAGATGTCAGTGCCCTTTATTCCTTGGGATTCCTGCTAAAAACTGATCTCTGTGGCATCATACTAATATAAGTAAGCTGCATGGGTACTAGTGTCTGGCTGAGAAATGTATCACTCCAGTTTCTTCTCCTCTTCATCTCAATGTGTTTATTTCTTCACTCATTTTTTTTTTTTTTTTGTTTCTTTCTTCTGTGTGAGCTTTCCTTTGGGTACAGGAGGAAGAAGTGTTGTTATTATACATGTACATTGTGCAGCACTGTAGAGTCCTCTTGAGTGATCCCCACCCTGTCTTATTACTAATCTTGCCAACTACCATCCTTCTACAAATCCCAGGAGAAGCTACCAGAGGGGGAAGAAAAAAAACCAACCCACGACTTTGGATTGATGTGCAGCACAAATGCAAAGTCCTAATTAACCTGTGCTGCCCCCACTAATTACAGTGCTGGAGCCTGCGTGCAGGTGCTGCCTGGCACCGGGCAATTCCCCCACCTGCATTCCTCGTCTTAGCTGGAAGTGAAGCAGGGTGGGTTTACACAAGGGGTAGGAATTAACAAAGCTGCTTAATTGTAAGAGCATCCTCTGGCGGGTGCCAGGAGTGCAGGGGCTCTGTCTGACCCCTCGCAGCCTGGCTGCCCCCCCAGCTGGAGGAAGTCACATCAGCCCTGCCACCCCTTCCCACTCCTCTCAGTCAATTGTCTTACAAATTTCAGCATAAATCGTGTTTTAATCAACACCTCGTGGAGTCCGAGCGCCCTTCTCGCTGGGATCCCTTTGCAGCAGGTGAGCGTTGCCGTCTGTGGAGCAATAAAAAATGAAATTCCTCAGCCTGGATACCAGGGCATCCTCTTGGAATAAACTGGGAAATTAGAGGGTTTAGATTGCAGGGAACAGCCGGGGAAAGGCTGCTGCCCTTGGGTGCCGCCAGACTCCATGAATATTCATTGCGGAGCCAGCAGCAGGTGAATGGTAATGACAGGCGGGCCCCAGCACCACGCTTTGAAATTAAAATATACAGAAAAGCAGAGAAAACAGGGATCGGGAGTCCCGCCAAGTGCCTGCTACGGCCTGCCATGCTTATATCGATATATATATATATGTATATATACATTTATGTATCTCCAGCTCGCTTTCACGAGTGGGGAATGTGATTAGGCTACTAGCCAGTGAGAGCAACGCTCATGAACTTTAATATTGACGGAAAAAAACGTCTTGGGTTGTTTTTTTTTGTTGTTTTTTTCCCGCGAAATACCGCCCCAGAGCTTCTGGTCGTCCCTCCCCCGCGCCGGGGGGTGAGGGCAGGGGGCCTGCAGACACCGGGGTACGGCTACATCAGGATGGCTGAGCCCTGTGGAGGATGTCGGGGCTGCCCCCTGCCCTCCATAAGTAGCCCAGGGGCTCCGTGGCCAGGACGGCACCGAACCTGGCGACCGAACCGCCCCAATCCCCCGCCACTCCGCCGCCTCTCTGCCAGTACCTAAGATGGCGGCGGCGGCGCTGCTCGTCCCAAGTCTCGCGAGGTTTGCGGCGGGGTCGGGCGCTGCCCCCGGCAAATGGCGGCGGGGAGGAGGGCGGGCGGAGCGGGAGTGCTGAGGGGAGCCCGGGGGAGGCGGGCTCTGCCGCCATGGAGCACATCACCACCCCGAAGGTAAGAGTCCTGCCGCCACACCAACCACCTGACAGTCTCCTTCTCCGGTTCCCGGGGGCAGCCAACCGGGCCCGGCCCCTCCGCTGGGGCCTTCCTGAGGTGAAGCCCCCTCCCCCCAGCCCGGGGGTGAAGGCCTTGTCCGGGGTTGTTGTGGCAAGGGCTGGGTTGTTTGGTTTTGTTGTGAGGTGATTAATTTCAGTAAGCTGGGTGCCTTTGCTTTCCTTCAAGGCAAACGCATCTGTGAAGGGCCCTTGTGCTCCCCAGGCGGGTCTCGGATAAGTCAGAGCTGGTTGTCGGGGTGTGGGGATGGCTCCTGCTGCATCTCCTGCCTAGAAAGAGTTTTTCCTGAGGATACTGGGTTAAAAAGTGTTTTGGGTATGAGTCCTGTCAAGTCTGCTCATACCAAAGTGTGGAGGCTCCCTCAGTCTGAACGAGTGAATCAAAACGTTTTTTTTTTTCAGTTGAATAAAGTGAAACGGGAGCTCTGGAAATATTGTACTCAAGACAGCTTGAAAAAAAAACCACCAACCAAACAGCAAGGTGTTTATTTCAGGTAGCTGTTTGTCCAGACGGTTGTTGGGGCTATTTATTTATTTAAATACCAGGAAGGTTGCTGTATTCTGTTTCGTTTTATTCTATAGGGGATTAGTTTGGGGATGCTCCTTCCCCATGTTCTCTGAGGGCCTTGCTGGACCTGCTTGTCTCTAGTGGCCTGAAAATGGGGAGTGTTAGAAATAAAAATAGTACGAGCTAAAAAACGTGACCTACTGGGGAGACATCCAGCTGAGACCTCTGCTCTTCAAGTTTATTTGCTGACATTTTTCATGCTTTATCTCAGAATGGTGTAAGGAAGCTTGAACTAGTATCTGGTGTACAGTTTCCATTGTCCTAATTATTTTTTTTCTTTTTTGCACTAAGATGAAAGGAAAAATTCCATACACGTTAATTAGACAAATAGGCTAGGAGAAAAATCAACCAAATACTTTAAAATTAGTATTTTATCATGCCTGCCTTGATGTTTCTTGAAACTGCTTTTGTTAGTGAGCTGAGTGTGGCTTATGAAACGTGCTTGCACGCCTAAAAAGTGTGTTACAAGGAAAGCTCCTAATACTTTGTTGTAGTGACTGAGCATTTTGAAGTCAGACTGGAGTGGCCTGTTTCAGAGCCACACTTTGATTATACTGAACATGGACAGTCTGGTTGTTTGGTTTTTTGGTTTTTTGTTTTTTTGCAGTTGTTTTATTATTTTTGCAGCCCCACAGAGTAATAAACTCTGATCCTCTTGGCTACAAGTCCAGTAATCCTGTTATTTGTGCTGATACTAAACTCTGTTTGCTTAACCTTTTTGGCTTTGGTTACTGGAGAAGTAATTTGAGTTTATAGCATACAGCTGAGTTGGTGTTGCAGGGGCAATCTTAATTCTTACATTTTTACATCTTATGACCCGAGTTGTGTATTAGAAGTGAGATGATTGTGCTTCAGTGGGTGTTCAGGTATTTCCTTGAGCAAAGTTAAATTAAGTTTTTGGTTCCCTTTTTATGCTGCAGGTTGAAAATGTGAAGTTACTGGATCGTTACACGAATAGGAAGGCAGCAAATGGGACTTTATACCTGACAGCCACCCACCTCATCTATGTGGATGCTTCTGCTGAAGTCAGGAAAGAAACATGGGTATGTTGTGCTACCTAGATAAGCACAAGCATAAAAATTGCTTAATATCTCATATCCAAAATGAGAAGATGTGTGAATTCAAAGTTGTGTAGCCTTTCGATACCAAATGCTTCCCCAAAAAAAGCTGTTTTTGAAAGGAAATTAAGACAGTGGTTGTGTGTCTTGACAGAGGTCACTCACTGAATTTGTGTTAGTTCCAGGAACACAAAAAACTTGTGTAGCTTTCTAACTCAAACTCAATATACCATGCCACCAAACCTGCACATATAGCTTTTGAAGGTGAAAATTAGCACTGAAATTGGCCTTTTTTAATTAATTTTAAAGTTAAATAGGAACAACAAAACATATTGCATATGGGGGGGGAGGGGAAGCAAAGTGGACCAGGTAAAGAGTCTGTAGAAGTATCTTGCATACATCTGTGTTTTATCAGTCTTTGTGCGTGCAGTCTGGATGTTTATTATGTTTGATAAATACCACAAATAAACTAATTTTCTGCTGCTAGTGAAATTCAGTAAGCACAGACAGCCGATTGTTTTGCAAAAATTTCATAACCTGCTTTTACTGTTTGCAGCCTTATCAGTGGCTTCTGAAAAATTCCTGGTTTTTTTGCTTTTTTTTTCCAGATTCTGCATCACCATATTGCAACTGTAGAAAAACTGCCTCTGACCACAGCTGGTTATCCACTCCTTATTCACTGCAAGAACTTCCACATGGCTCACTTTGTCATTGGGCAGGAACGTGACTGCCACGAAGTCTATACCTCATTACTTAAACTTTCTCAACCAGGTATTTAGAGCAGGAGGCTGTTCTGCAAATCATTGGGATCACTTTGAGCTGGGAGGTTCCTCTTAAGCACTGCAGAAAGCTTTGCTGCCAAAAGATTGGTTTTGTGGTGTCAGCACAGGAGGAGGGGAGGATGTGAAATCAGAATCAGTTCCCTGCAGCAGAGAGGATCTGTGTGGGTTGGCTCAGGCTGTGGACAAGGGCATTTGCTTCCAACCTAAACACAAATATTTTTTGTGGCAGTGGGGATGAGGTGATCTCCCAGGAGAAACTTCATTTGCCCAGTGAGGCTGTGTGATGCATCTCAGGCTTTTTTCTCCTAGTGCTCATGCTGAGTGTCACATCCCATACCTGGCCATCATCATTTCTGTGACTTAACTATTGGCTGTGTGCAGTTCTGCCCTTTCCAGTTGATCCAGATGCTCATAGAATTCTGAAATCCCACAGAGAAAGCTTTAAACCCTGGCATCTGTAATTTGTTTCCCAACACCATGTTTAGGCTGCTCTTCAGTGTTTGTCTTCTTGAAGTTGTGAAACCCTGTGCTTCACCTTGGCTGCCCTGGCTTGGAGTCACTCTCTAAAAATAGTGTAAGCAAAACATCCTCAAAAGCCTCTTCTGGCTTCAGTTTTCTAGTCCATCATAGAGGAATCTTCAGACTCCTTGTTCTTGCAGGACAGCATTCCAAAGAGTTTCCTGTCTGGCTTCTCTCTGTGGCAGCTTCTGGTTTTGGGGCTCTCCTTCAGTGAACCAGCATTTGGAGGCTGACTTTAGTATAATTTGTAATTGCAATTTGTCACTGAGCTAAGGGAAGAGGATTGATAGCACCTGCCTGCTTCGTGCTGGCCAGCACACAGGACTTGAATAGAAACTGTGTAGTAAAAATGGGGTGGGTTTTTTTGCTGAGTTTGGGTTTTTCTTGATTGAAATTAAGGCTGGTGTCTATGCTCAGCATCTGAGCTTTGGAAGTTCTAATTCTAGTGCTGTACCTGTCAAGTTTCTGGTGTTCTGTTGAAAAGCTGTCCCTGTTCTTTTCAGTTGTGAAACTTGGGGATTATTGTAGCATCCTGAAGCACAGCAGCTCACTGCAGGGGGTGACATCAGCTTCTCTTGTGGTTATTTGTGTAATACACCATAGCTCTTCCTTTTGTTCTATTTATGGATATTTAACACTTCTGTTTTGTTATTTTTAAATTTCTCTCCCTATGATTCCATCATTATTTTTTATGTATTTATATTTGGCAGAGCATTTAATTATTTATGGGTTACAGGCGTGTGACTGACAGCTGTGGGTTACCTGCCTGGTAACCTGGCCACTTTATCAGCCTCTGACAGGTTTCACTCTGTCTCTGGAGCTCTTGCTGCCTTGGGAATCAGCTGAATGAGTTATTGATTGGATTTGCATTTTATGAAGAGAGGAAAGGAAATTGGGAAGGTAGAGATGGAGGGAGGAAGAAATTACCATTTGTCAGACACAGCCTGAAGCTTTTGTTGGGCTGACAGTAATGTTCAAGACATCTATCAAGTTTTCCTTGCTGCTCAGAACTCTGTTGAACGATGAACTCACAGGTGTGCAAGAGCTGTTTTATGAACCCTTCCCAGAAAATACATCTCTTAATATAGGTTTTAATTTACGGATTAATTCTCATTAATCCTCAGATCTCATCTAACATGCCTGTTGTAGTGAATTCAGTAGGAAATAACTTGCTTGGGAAAAACTACTACTTTGAAGTTTTAATTAATTCTGACACAGTGTTTTAGTGTATTACCCTGCATGTGGCAACTGAGCATTGGAAGTTCCTGAGGATTTCTCTGTGACTTCTTGACACCCTGAAGAAAAACCTGTAAATGTGAGGCTGAGAAACTTTAAATTTCTTTACTCTTCTGTCTAATACTCAAAATATTTTAGTTTTGTAGGGAGTGTTAATCAGTCAGTGTGCTGAGTAGTGAAGTACGCAGTGAGAAAACTTCATGCTTCTGATCTCTGAAGAGGCAGGAACGTAAAAAAAAATAGTTATTATCATAATATAACCAGCTATGCAGTACAGCAGCATAACCCTCTGGCTTTAGATTAGAGATTTCTACATCTCCTGATTTTTTTTTTTTATTCTTTTTTTTTTTACTAAATAGTTTTTTCAGTGTGTGCACCTGCAGCTCATGGCTTGCGTTCTCCAAAAGACCTGCTTGTAGGAAGGGGTGTTGACCTCTCTGTATGCCTTTATCTCTTTCTAACTAGTTAATTATTCCTTTTTTCTTCTTCCCAGTGAAGCCTGAAGAACTTTATGCATTCTCCTATAATCCTAAAATGTCTAAGGAATCCCGGGAGATTGGATGGAAGCTGATTGATTTGAAAGTAGATTACCAGCGTATGGGAATTCCAAACGACTGCTGGGAAGTAACAGATATTAATAAAGACTATGAGGTAATTCTTGCCCCAAAGTAGCCACTTAATGCAGTATCTTTTCTTTATTAATGACATACAGCAATCCTCCATGAGTGATGCCTCTGTGAAGGAATGGGCTCAGTTGGTTTTAATCAAAACAGCACCATCTCAGTTGGTTTTAATCAAAACAGCACCATCTTGATCTGAAGTTGTGGACTGTGGTGCCATGGAAGAGGGAAACAGAGCTGCAGAGTCACCTTGGTGTGCTTTGATCCCCCTGGCAAAGTACCAGATACTTGTTTTCCTAGAGAAATTTTAAGCCATCTGTTAGAAAAAACCTGAAGTACCCGTATCTGCTTTTGATATTTCCAAACCCTGTGCCACCAGGTGACAGATGCCTCGAGGAGAAGTAAATGGCAGTGGTTTGGCTTGATGGGGAATAAGGTGGAATAGAAAGGGACTAAGGAAGGAAGGAAAAAAACTGTTTTGCTTGCTTGAATTTTCTGATAAAAGAGGGCATTTTTTGTGTTATTCCCCTTCTTATTTCTTCTGATGTTGTGCACAGTCAGACCTTTCTGTCTGAAAGCAAGCAAACAACTCTGGGGAAGACACCACCATGTGAAGTCTTAAATCCCTTGCCCCTGTTCTCTGCTCCCTTCCCTCACTGGTTTTCTCTGTTGGTAATGCTTTGGGTTGAAGAAATGCAAACCTGTGGTGTCAGAAGTGATTGGTAATTTTAAATGACTGTGTGCTTGGATGCCTGCATTGAGATGCAGTGCAAGAGCTGATTAGGGCACCTAAAATCATTAATGACTTAAGCTTTACTTCGTAGTAAGTAAATCTCTGGTGCCACTGCTTTATCATTTCCTCAGGGTTTCCAGCTTAAAGCTGTCAAGCCTAAAGTAAAGCCAGATTTGGAAAGCAGCTCAGCTGCTAAGTGCCTGCTGGAGAGCCTGCACTTGTTTGAGGAGAAGGAATAAAGCTGGACTCTGAGGGTGCTACCTGGTTGCTGCAAGCTTGTTGCAAGTCAAATAAGATTTAGAGGGAACTTCTTAAATGTCATTCTTCTTAATTCTTCTTTGTGTGACAACTCAAGAACTTTCATGAATGTGTGGGTTAAAGAACTTCATTTTATTATCTACTGTGCAGCCCATTTTTTAAGCTCCAACTGCGAAACTGATGGTTCCCTTCACCCCGTTGCTTTATTTCGTACCCATTCCTATTACAACTGCTAGATTGTAAGCTGAATAAGAACCTTTAATGAATTTTGAATTGCTGAGTAGTACTGTATTATTTTTTTTTTCTTTCTTTCTTTCTTCTGACTTAGGTTTGCAGCACGTACCCTCCAGAGCTGGTGGTGCCCAGAGCTGCTAACAAGGCAGTGGTGATCGGAAGTTCAAAGTTCAGAAGCAGAGGACGGATTCCGGTGCTTTCTTACTTATATAAAGAAAACAATGTTAGTTGCTAATTGTCTGCTGCCTTTGGGGGGAGTAAGGCTTCCCCTTCTTGACTCAGTCCCCTGCCAGTGAAAGGAAAGAATGAGATAATTATTAGAGCGTATTAACTTCACGTTTGAGAGCTCTGCTTCTCTTAACAGCTTTAATACCAGTTTGTTCTGAGTCACAGAAGAAGCAAGTTCAAGACAAACACTTGGGATGCATCCCGAGCTGTGCAAAAAGCTTTCCAAGCTTCCTGTATGGATTTTTTTTTTTTTAATCAGCTTTCAGCAGTGCTTTGTTACTTGGAGTTTTAATCTGCTGTTCAGCAGTACTGCATAATGTTTTAATGAGATACATGTTACCTTAGCTAGATTTTGTAAGTACTGAAGAGGAAGAGCCGCCCTGAAATAACTCCCTGCTAGCTCAGAATAAGTAAATGTTTCATTTTTATTTTATTTTCCACTGAAGACCAGAATGTAAATTTTTAACTTTGCTGTCTCAGCAGTGGTTTAGATGCAGATGTTAGGAAAATGCTGTCACAGTCAAATTGTTGTTTTCCTGAGGAAGCGTGCCTTGACCTGGGCCACTGTATGGAGCTGTGCTGGCAGCCAGTGAAATGTCCCTGAAACATACCCTGTGCAGTTCTGAGTGTGGAACAGCAACAACTGATAAGCTAAGCTGTGGAAAATAATAGTTTGGACTGTAGACACCAAGTGGAACACAAGAGAAGCATTTGGGATACTCATCAGAGTGCAGTGAGAGCACAGTGCTGAAGTGTGCACCAGGGCTCCTTAGTCTCACCCCTTCCATAAGATTCCCAAACTTCTACCTTCGTGTCCATTTAAATAGTCTTTTCTGTTTTCAGTGAAACAGAGAATGGGACACTTAAACCCAACAAATTAGTGTTCTTTTGGGCAGTGGAGATGACCTGGAAGCAGAAAAATGTGAGCTGTTGTGTGTTGCAGGCTGCCATATGTCGTTGCAGCCAGCCCCTCTCCGGGTTCAGCGCACGCTGTCTGGAGGATGAGCAGATGCTGCAGGCCATCAGAGAAGCCAACCCTGGGAGCCCCTTCATGTATGTTGTAGACACAAGGCCAAAGGTATCTTCATGGGGTTTGTGGCTACTTTTAAAAGCTTGTATCTGATTTAGCAGTGCTGTTTCCAGTTCATTCCTTCACAACTCTGCTAATGCTTGTGCTCCTGGAGTATTCCGAGTTGAGGTTTGTGTTAAGGGTGACCTGGAGCAACTGGCAGTCTTCAGCCTTGGCTGAGACAGAGAAACATTTTCCCACAGAGAGCTCAGTCCTTGATCTGTTGAGGTGGAGAGAAGCTGGAGGATTCAGTTCCACAAGGCAGTATGGAGCCTGGTAACAACTGAGAGAAGCAATTCCTCCATTTTTCTTCATAAAAATAACACATGTTCTCAAGATTTGCAGCTTGGGGTTTGCTACAGGTCAGCTCTTCTGGCTTGTAGCCACAGTTTGGGGCTAGAACCTTGTTGCTGAAGTGTATTATATTTGCAGAATGAGATCTCTAATGACTGGCATCTTGAGGAACTGAGTTGAGAAACCAAATCAATGTCCTGTAAGCATCTTGATTGGGAGCATTGGTATAAGCAAATTAGGACGTGAGGATTTTTACAGTATGCAGTTATTTAAACACAAAGGCTTAAAAGTGCTCTGATTATTTTTTTATTTATATTTTTATTTTAAAACTGAGCTCTCTGAGAACCTGCTTCCCTGATTAGCTGTTGCAGTTGTGTTATAGAAGAGGCAGGTTTATTTAAAGCTACTGTGCAAGGTCAAGAAGGAAAAAAGTCTGGGAAAACAGGGACTGTTCACCTGCTGTCTCAACATGTATTTTGGTTTTTTGTAGTATGATATTTTCTAGAGAGAACCAATTTTGTAATTACATTTCTGTTTATAGCAGTCATGCATCCTTCTAGCACACCATGGCTTACTTTGAATGGTAGAACTGAAGTTATTTAATTGTTCTGAAAATGTCTATACTGTATCTGACTCCTCCCATTGCAGGCAAGTTACTCCTCTTCCCAAATTATTGTATGGGGGGTTGAGGTGCCCTTTATTTTTACTCCCCACTAAAGATTTCCTGTAACTCTGTTTGAGGTAATAGAGCAACTGGCTTCTTTTCTACTTCTTTTCTGCAGTTCCAGTTGGTTGCTGTATTCTTTCTGCTCAACCTTAATATTTCTATGTTTCCTTCAGGTGGCTTTATTTCATCTGTGCATGTATGTCTGTGAAAAGCTTTGGAATTCTCTTACTATTTCTATACCACCATGTATGTATGTTACTCATAACAATGGCTTTCCTAGTTTTATTTCATATGCATCAATCTGAATCTTTTTGTGTAGCTTCACAGTTAAGGCAGACTCAGTGCCTCTCTACCTGTTTAGATGGCAGCAGTATGCTGAAATTGGGCCCAGTTTTGGGGCTGCCTACCCTAACAAATTCTATCCAGGCTCTTAATGAGTGTCTGCATATGACTAATGGACTGGAGAGCCTGGGATAATTGTAGTGAAAGAGCTGGAAGTCATGTCTGGGAGGGGGGGGAAGTACCTCTGAGTAACAGTTTTGTTGGTATACTCTATATTTTCTGGTGTGTTCTGGGAGATTTTTAAAAAAGGACTTGCAAAGCATTTATTTCTGCTTACAATGTGTTGTAATTTTTTCTCTTTCTTTTCTCTCCTCTTCCCATTCCCTTTGAATGTGACAGTTAAATGCCATGGCTAACAGAGCTGCTGGGAAGGGCTATGAGAATGAAGATAATTATGAGAACATTCGCTTTAAATTTATTGGCATAGAAAACATCCACGTGATGAGGAACAGCTTGCAGAAACTCCTGGAAGGTAGCTACTCCTCCTGCTTACTTTGTGAGCTGTGGAAAGAGGCAAACCAGGCCCATGTTTTCCCTAATGAACTTCTGGAGAAGTCCTGGTCAAGGTGCTGGTGCAGCTTGGATCAGAGCAGCACACTCTGCTAGCTGGTTTCCAGCACTGTTGTCATCCTTGAGCAGGCAAAGACTGCAGAATGGGGCAGAGCAGATGCTGCAAATCATTCTGCCTGGTTGTTGGGCTTAGTTTTCCAAAATATAATACAAGTGCTGTCATTTGAAATAAGAGTTTAATATTTTAGTAACCAGCACGAGGGTCATCTTGCTTCAAAATAGCTGAATAATTGATGCTTACCAATTGCCTGGCCAGGTAGCATGGCAGGAGCTGTGGTGACCTTGGAGAAAAATGAGGTTATTCACATGAATCTCAAATATAAATCCTCAATTGCCTGTTCCTGGCAGATTTATTTTGTGGGGGAAGAAGAGGCAGAATAAATATTTGTTTGCTCCTATATTCTTTGACAGTGACAAAATCTCCTGGCTGGTGCTTATGGACTGTTGAACTCATAAATATAGATATTTTCTGTGCTGGGGTTTAGTATAGCATCTGAGTTGCCTTCAAGGTCAGACATGTTATTTCTCTCTAAATTACACCCCTCCTTTCTTCAGAGCTTTGTAGTGGCAACTGCACATCAGTGGTTGTTGGATGTGTGTGTGATGGGGATTTGTAGTGAAGTAACAGATCCCTAAACACTTTCTTTGGAAAAAAACTCAGCTAAAAAAAAGAGATATTGTTTAAAAATAGGATATTTTCGGATTTCTCAAGTTCTCTCATACTTAAAAATGTCTGGATTGGGTATTTTAAGTGTGCAGCCAGTAGGCTCTGTGTGTTCTTTAGACAGGGTATTGCTGCTGGCACTTAGCAGGGTGGAAATCCAGGCTTCTGGGGTCTGTTGCTGTGAAGAGCTAATGAGGAGGTGGGGAAAAGGAAGCCCGGTTGTTGACAGAGTGTCAGCAAATCCCTTTGTTTGTGTCTTTTAGTGTGTGAAATGAAGTCCCCCTCAATGAGTGATTTCCTCACTGGGCTGGAGAACTCAGGTTGGTTACGGCACATTAAGGCTGTGATGGATGCAGGTGTCTTTCTTGCCAAGGTAAAACTGTACCCCCGACCTGTAGGTGAATAAAAAAAAAAAATCTGTACTTCTCTGTTAGGGGCTGGCCCAAGGCTGGGAAGTTTTCTCAGGAGAGAAGGTGGGAAAAGATGGCTGCTCAGGTCAGCCTCAGTGCTCAAAAACAGGCCTGCAGCTGGAGAAGGTGGAGTGGGTTTTGCAGCTTGCTCTCTCCTAGCCTGTTCCTGTTGCCCTGAAATGTAGAGGTTGAGACTTTGTTCTTTCCACTCTCCTGTAACAAGCAGTTCCCAGGGTTTTATTAGAACTCATTAGAAACAACATCACAGAATGTAAGTGACCTTTAGAAACTCACACATCTTTAGTAGTTCAACCAGCTCCTAACCTTGTGCTCATTAGTTACTGATCTGCTCTGCTTTAAATGAGGGATTGTTTAGGCCAGTTTTATTTTCTCCTGTGTGTTTGATGTGATGTGGGGGCTGCTCATTTTGATGATTCAACCCAGTCCTTATTTCTGCAGAGGTTGTGGCTTTGCAGGTCAGGTGAAGGGAGAAAAGTCACATAGGTGCATGGCTCTTCAGAAATAGTAAAGGACATTCAGGCAACATGTGGCAGGAGTAGGGACCTGCTGTAAATGTTGTCTTTTCCCTCTCAAAATTTCCCCATGTAGCAAACAAGAAGCTATTTTGTGCTTCTCCTCTGCCACTCGTGCAAAGGGAAGATGATGATCCAGATGGAAGTTCTAATTTTTCTTGAGCTGTTCTTAGTTCTTGTGTCCAGTTGTTACTCCTGACTCATATACTAATTCCTTTCCTCAGAGGAGAAGTCTGAGAATTCTGAGACTTCAGAATGGATTGGCCATTCTGGGAGCAGAGAGTCCTTTGGTTTTTTGACACTCTGACATTTTATTCTAGTTGGGTTTCCTGTGGGTTGATGGCTGGCTGCCCAGAAATGGTGCATTCCCATGGTCCAGAGGAGAAATGACAAATGTTTCCCCTGGGGTTTTATGCCAGCCAGGTAAATGCAAATGAAGGGGTAGCATTTAATTACAGTGAGCAACCTAGAAAGCTGCTCAGCTTTCTGTCTGGTCTCTCCTTGGCAGGCTGTGAAGGATGAAAGTGCCAGTGTGCTGGTGCACTGCTCGGATGGGTGGGATCGCACGGCTCAGGTCTGCTCCCTGGCCAGCCTCCTCTTAGATCCCTTTTACAGGACTTTCAAAGGCTTCATGGTAAGAACACAAACGTTGGGGGGTTCAAAAAGAGAAAGTGCTTCCTGGATTTGAAATGTAAACAGGCCCTAATTAAACGTTTTAGGCCATTTCCTGGAACAAATAGTAGGTGACCTATATAAAAACAGCTTTGATTCTCTAAACGAGCTTTAATTGCTCTGAACAGCATGGGCACAAACAGCAGTGGTTGATTTACAATTCCCAAATCTTTGTTTCCTTGAGTGGCTACATGAGCACCACTAATGAGACATTTCAGGAAGAGATGAGTGAGCAAGGGATGCAACTCTGGCAGCAATCCACAAAAAAAAAAATAAATGGTGAAGCAGTTTGTAATTTTAGACTTACAATGAATGGTCTCTGATCTGCTAGAATTTGAAATAGGGTGAACTCATTCTTGTGCAGAGGGCAGCATATAACCTCTATATTATGGCAAATCTCTGCATAATTTAAGGTCTTTTAAAAAAGCCAGTGCACATGAATTTGGCTTCTGCTGCTGAATTTTTATTATTTGATACCATGGCTGCATAAGTATAGTGCTACATGTGATGTTATCTGTCTGTTCCCCTCCTTTTGTCAAACATCTGAAAGATAAGCTGCTGCTGCTGCTTTCTCACAGGAGTTTCTTAAACCTAGAAGCCAGAACAAGGCAAATTTTGCCTCTTGTGTTGTGCTGCACTGCTGGGACTCTGTCCTTGCATTCCATGCTCTTTGTATTATTATCAGTTTTGCTCCTGGACTATGCTGCAGTCCTTTAACAGTGAAAATGACATCAGTGTGAAACATCTGCCTGGGCTTTACCTGTGCTCTAGACAATTCTGGATGAACATGATTTTAATTAGGAAAAGGAGCAGTAAATAAACCAGGCAAATGCTTCTCTGTCCTCTGAGCAAATGGTTTCTGTGCACAAGTCCTGTGATGGTGGCCACCCCAAAATGAATGCAATGGAGGTGGAAAAAATGGAAGGGCAATATAACTTTATTTTAAGAAAAACTATTGTGAATTTCTGCTTGCCTTTTGTTCTTTAAGACTCTGGGTGATGATATTTGGAACTGATCTTTAAGTATGATCCAGCAAGGCAAGCAAGAATGGATTCAGCATCACTCTTCTAGTTCCTTATGAGACACATTTATAAGGCAAACACAGCTTCCTTGTTATTTCCTTATCTATAGCACAGACATTCTACTTAGAAGAGAAATAGCCATATAGTTCTGGTTTCATCAATACACAGCTGTACTTCTGTTTTGTGTGTTAAACATTTGCTGAATTCAGTTGCTGATTTATTTTGCCAAATATCACAATGTTTTTTACTGCAGTACATTGTACACAGTGTAATATTAAGCTCCTCATTATTTTGGCTCAGTGTGTTTATATGCTAGGATTATAACAACACACAAACTCCCTCAAAATATTACTAAATCACTCAAAATAACTTCAGATTCCAACAGTGACATTGTACCTGTAATTGTGGATAAATATATTCTATAAATCACTATTTTCATTGACTTCTATGGGCATGCACAGAGCAGGCCAGCAGGTAGCATCACTTGTAAGGTTTTTAGAGCCTTAACATGAAAGGCTTCATTTTGCTCTTTCTAACAAAAGTAACATTCTGTTTTTAACCTCTGTTTGAAGGTTCTGATAGAGAAGGAGTGGATTGCAATGGGCCACAAGTTCTCACACAGGTAAGAGCAGCAGCTTCTCTTGGGTGTGGTGGCTGGGTGAAGGTTTGCTTGAGAAACCTTCAGGTGTTTTCAGGTTCATGTGCCCCTGAAAAACATAAATTAAAATAGAGGACAGAGGCAAAAAGATTTGGAAAATACTAGAGGTGGTGACATAAAGTCAGTTTGCAGAATCATCCAGTCTGGAACAAATTGAATTCCTGAGTGTTTTCCTACTGGCAAAATCACATTTGTGTTATGTGAGGAGTGCTAATGTTCTGGCAAGATGCTGAGTCTCCTGGAAGAAAATCTCTGCTAATGGTTTTCAGGCTTTTACCAACTTGAAAGCATAAACTTGAGTCCAGTACAGTGCTGAAAACCAATTTGACCTTCCTTCCCTAGGCAGATTAAAAATGCTGTGATTCCTGTAAATAATATCCTGCATTTAGCAGGATATTACCTTGAATTGCTGCTTGTTATATTAACCAGGCAGAAATTAGGAACACTGGTGGCACAACAGACAATGAGGAAGGAGGGGACAGATCTATACAGTGGCATTAGCTTTTTAGAAATGGAAGCTTTGTTCTTGATGTGAAACTGATTCCTGGTTCTGTTAATTAAACAAATGTGATTATTTAAAGCATATCTGGAGGAACTAAAAGCACTATGTGCACCTTATCCTGGAGCAAAGATAAACTGCTCTTGGATCATTACTGGCCAGATAAATATTCTATGATAATAATTTCTGTTTCTTTAAGGACTTGCTGTCTCTTCTTGCTTTAAGACAAAAAAAAAAAAAAAAAGGTTTTAAAAGGATTATTTCCTTATATTCAAGCAAGATACTGAGGAGAATATTGCCTTTTGTCCTTTGTACTAACATCATAGCATAGGCTCAAGGATTCCTGTTTCACAAATACATCTCATGAAGCTTGCACGTCTGTTTCTGTAGGTTCTTTCAGTGCTAATTTTACTTGAGAAAGGGATATTGCACAGTTCTTGTCCCTCTTGCAGTTGCTGCAAGATAAACCACGTGGATTTTCCTTCTGACTGCAGAATAACTTCATATTCTGCTCGTGAATGAAACTTCCCTGTTGAATTCCCGTGCCGTTAAGCATTAATTTTTTTTTTTTTTTTTTTTTAACCCTGGTTTTGTTTGCCACTCTCTAGGTGTGGCCACTTGTATGGTGACCCCAAGGAGGTCTCCCCTGTCTTCACCCAGTTTGTGGAGTGTGTCTGGCAGCTGATGCAGCAGTTCCCCTGCGCCTTCGAGTTCAGCGAGCGTTTCCTTCTCGAAATCCACGACCACGTCTACTCCTGCCAGTTTGGCAACTTCCTGGGGACCTGCCACAAGGAGCGTGAGGAGATGAAGTGAGTTGGTGGTTCCTACAGAGACAGCAGTCTAGAAGTTGATTTAAATGTCAGGAGGAGGGCAGGTTGTTTCAGTGCAGTTGTAGTGTGGTTGGGGGTAGCGTTGTCTTGATAGATGTTTATGTTCTCCAGTGTGGGGAAAAAAAAAAATAAAAGTAGATTAATCATATCCCCAAAGTCAGATGTTTCCATTTGGACCACAGTAATAACTTGCAGATTCCCCTTTTGGACTGGGTAGTGTCCATTTTAAATATCTGTTCCTCAGTGGTGTATCTTAAGCTTATGAAGTTATTCAAATACTGTGTAGAAATAACTCTCAGCTCCCTTATCTAATTCTACTCAGAACAGTAGAACTGATTCATCTACTTAACTTGATTCTTTTTTTTTTTAGTGGTTAAATGTTGTTTCTAATTGACAGAATCTTTGAGAAGACCCATTCTCTGTGGCCTTTCCTCTTACAGAAGAAACAGGAATTGAGAAATCCTTTGTACAGAGGATTTACAGCTTACAAAGAGCTTCAACCAAACACTCTACCCTTCAGTTTCCAGTAAGTTGCTTCTTTAAGAAGTGGTAGAAGGAGGGGGAGCATTTCTTTCATTGTAATATAGATTGGTAATTCAGGTTTAATAAAATAAATTCCCACTGATCAATATGGTTTGTTTTACCTTTCCCTTCAATTCCTCATCCATAAATTGAGAGCAGTGGTGCACAGGCTATTGCTAAATAACTGTAGATATACTGTAATTTAAAATATGTTATTTTCTTTGGTGCTGAGAAAGAGGGTGGGGAAGGGCAAGGAAAAAAAGAACTTCAGACATGTAGATAGACCCCCCCACACCCTGACTGCTTGCTCTGTCAAATTTACATGATAGGATGGGCTATTGCTAAAGTTCCTTATTTCCCCCCTTTTACTGTATCTTGAGGAAGTCATTTAAAGAGGAATTTCAGTGCCCAGTCACCCCCAGGCCTGTGCAGTCAGGGTGGTTTTCACAAGAAGGGATTTCTTGTTGCTCTACTTGCTTGCCCAGGGTGTTCCAGCTGAACTGATCAGTTTTGAACTTGATGAAAATTTTACACTGATACTGATACCACTTTCCTTTTAAAAACCAATTACTTACCTCAGTTTGAATTTTTTTCTGACACAGCATCTAGTGTGGTGGGCAGTGGTGTGTGGCTGGCTGCCTAATTCTCTTTTCTTGCCCTGTTCTGAGGTTTTGGTGTGGGATGTACAATCGTTTTGACAAGGGCATGCATCCCAAGCAGTGTGTGCTGGATCATCTGCTCAGCTGCTTAAACCAGAAGGTGAAACTGGAGGAGGATGCCTCTGAACTGGAAAATGTGAGTCCTCAATCTTAATAGTTAAAATTAAAAAAATTAAAAATACACTGGTTTAGGCAAATGCAGCACTGGCACTAAACGATTGCTTCAGCATGGATCTGGGAATAACAGCTTTCATTAATAATTTTTTTTTTTTTTAATGTCTTTTCATTTGTGTAGAAACTTCCTTTCCTTGATGGTCCTTTGCCCAGTGACACTTGCTCCTTCTCTAAAGTGGGAAGTGCTGCTACAAAGACACCAATGCTCAACACTCCTCAGGATTACGAAGGGGAGGCCCCTCCTGTGCTGAGCAATGGCTCCTCAGCAGAGGATGCAGATGTTGTGTCAGACATGGAGCAGAAGCACACAGAGAACCTGTCTCCTCACCACGACCTCCATCCTCTCAGTGCCACCGTTGGTGTTTCAGACTCCCCAGTGAAGGATGGAAAAGCTCAGCAGCACCATTGAGCAGCTCTGAGGACTCTGTTCAGCCAAACCAGGCACTGGTGGTGGTGAGGCAGGGGGGAGCTGTGCCCCTGCCAGGGTGTTCACCACCATTTCCAGCTCCATGTGAGTAGGTGTGTCTGCAGGGAGCTGTGCTCCTGGGGAGGGGACAGCCTGGTTGCCTTTGCTTTGGTGTGCATCATTTGATGAAGATGCATACAGAGCTTCCCAGAAGGCTGCCTTGACTCAGTGTAAACCTTAAATTTTCAGTGGAAGCAGGATGTGTGTTGGGACTTCCTGCCAGCTCTGGTATTTCAGGCTAAAAGAAATCTTGGTCAGTTAATGTGGGGCTGTGGAGCTGTGCAGTGGTTATAACCAGAGCAGGAAAGATGCAACCCATTAATTCTCAGTGATGGTGCCAGGTCATCTTAAAAAGATAGGAAAATTCAGTTCATCTTAAAATGATTAAAAACAAAATCAGTCATCATCTTAGCTGTGAATGAATCTCTGCATGGACCCTCACCTTGTGGCAGAACTGATTCATTTGTTGGTTCCTATGCATATTTGTTAAACAAAACCAAACCCCCCTGTGCCTTTTTATGGAGACCACTTTAATGTCTAGCCATCCAATGTACTGTTTTTATTATTGTAGTGTAGAGTGTAGTATTTGCTCCCCTTTGTAGTCAGTATTTTTAAACAAGGTTTTTTTTATCTGCTGCTGGCTTCTCTCAAGATCTCTGCTGATCCCCTGAGTTTAGTAGCTTCTTTCTAAGTTAACCTTACAAAGAATAAGCTTTTTTAGGCCTTGTTTACTGATTGTGAGCATGCAGCAAGCCACAAAGAGAGCCTTTAACACAGGAATTTTTGACAGAAGGAGGATTAGAAATGAGAAAAGGTGGGAAAAAATTAATATGGGGGTTTCCCCTCTTATTTTAGGATCTTGGTTAAATTGAAGCGAGAGAGTAATTCCTTGTTCTAAACTCTTTGTGCTTCCCTCAGGTCTGTGAGGCAGTAATTACAGATGAGGTGTGTACTGTTACTGAAATGGGACCTAAAACCATCACTTCAAGTATTTTTGCTGAGTGGTTACAGTGAATATTGTCTTGGATGCTAATGTTAGATGCCCCTCAGATGTTTTGTCTGTACTGTCAAGATGTGAGGAGTGATCAGGCCTCTTCTGGCCATGAACTTTGTAATTAATGGCACAGAGAGTCCCTTGATGCAGCTTAATTCTTAAGATGCTTTTCTGCTTTCTTTTGGATCCTGCTGTTTAAACGAGCTGCTGCCCTTAGGTCTTAAAAAAACAGTTTCTCTCTTTTATAAAAATTTTGAAACAAACTGAAAATACTTTCTATGTTAGACCTTGAAATAAAAATAAAAAGGAGAAACATTTCATTGTTGCACTGTAAAATGCAGTAGCCATTGCTATAAGCCAGTGGTGAAATGACCAGGTTAGTTTCAGTGTTCAAGATAAAGTAGAAAAGCAAAAAAACCCAACCAGAACTCTCCTGCTTTGAGTAAGAATACATCTGTTTTTATTTAGCATATCAAAAGACCCCAAGAAAAAGGACACCTTCTGACACAGTTTCCTTAGTACCTAGGATGGCAAAGAGAAACTTCTTTTTGATGTTGCAAGGTTTTCAGTCTTAGAGCAAGTCATTTCTTAAGTAATTTTTAAAAGTAGTTGTTTTCAAGGTAGGAGTGAGAGAGCTACAGTGTGAGCTGGATGTGACAGCTGAGCACATAACCAGATATGCTTGAGCAGATGTTGGAAAACGGTTGGGGGGAGGACCTATCAAAAATCCTGCACCCTGCAACAGCTCTGTGTCTTATTTTGAAGGATGAACATTCCTGAGTCCATCTTCTCTTGATCTGAAGATGAGTGTCTGCTGTTGAGTCTCTTTGCTACTATGAAGAGATCTCCTAAGCTCCTGACACAAAGTTAGTCTGCCAGCCTTTTAATTTTGCCATATCCATGTCCTCCTCCAGCAGAGAGGCTGCATCTGAAGTCTTTTTCTTTTGCTCCAGCTGCTCTAGATACCCGGGGTGTGGACTCTCCTGTAGATTTCCACTGGAGGGTGCTGGGGAGGTGGTTTCCCTTGCTCTCTTTCTTGTGCAGAAGCTCAGTTTCACACGAGCATTTAGCAGCTTGGAGCCCTTTTCATCTGGACTGGGAGACCCAACCCTGCCTTTCTTTTCTAGGTGGTGGAAGAGTGGATAGTATGCATGGCTTCTTAAATAGAGAACTCTAAAATGGTAGCTGAGACCAAGACAGGGACTTGTTAGGACTGGTTACTCCAGATGGCATCAGTTCTTTTAACTCCTTCTATAATGAAAATTGGAGAATTGCAGAGAATTTTGACTACTGAAGGATTTAGAGATGCCATTGGTTAATCTTCCTCAGAAACATTTTGCAGGTTTCTGTGTGTGTTTACATGCTGCCTCCTCTTTTAAATTACCATAGATTACCCTGGAAAAGCTAGAATCTTATATTTTTGTCCCCAAAATGTGATGCTGACATCTCCACAAATTCTTCTTGTCTACAGTATGACTACAGGTATATATAACCATGGAAAGTTTACTTCATACACTGAAAGTATTAGTAAGCTTTTAGTAGTCTTGCTGCTTTGGGCTTCAGTAGCAAAACCATGGATGACTTAGAGCTTTGAAATGCAAAATCTAGCCCAAACAAAAAAAGTAATGTACTTGGATTTAATGTACATGGATGGTCAAAGTCTACAACATATTAAAAATCATTCATGCTGGTGCTGTAGATTTTAAGATTCCAGGGTTTCCTGGCTTTCTGTGAGACTATTTGTTTGAAAACCAGTTAGCTAGAAGCTTTTTTGTGCTTTTTAACTCTTGTGTGTGTCAAGACCAAAAATGACTGCAGCATGTCCTCAGGACTCTGCTCAGCTGGGCCTGGCTTCCCAGAGCCTTGCAGGAAGCCTCCATTCCCTCCTCAGAGTGCCCTGCTGACAGTGGTGAGTGACTGCATTATATCTTCCCTGAAAGTGTGAAAGAAGTGTAAAAGCTGTTACATAGGAATCTTCTTCTTTAAGCACTGTGTAGGGGTGAAAAATGACTGTAACTTATTTATTCCCTGTGGAGCATCCCTGCCTGGGGCAGTCAGAAATACTGCTTGTTGTTTGGAGCTGTTGAGTGCACAGTGCAGGTTGTTGCTTCCATTTGGGTTCCTCACTGGGAGGCAGGAGGGATCCTGTTTGTTCTCTTTGTCTCAAACTCTTCCTTTTCTGGAGCCCCTCTTGCTCCCAATAGGCACAGCACTGCACTGGGCAAGTGCCTGGGATTTTCTGTGTTAAAGTTACTACTTGGATGTAGAAAAGGGACTTGTGGAGCTTTATTTCTTCACTGAAATGTCTTCAGGTGAGCTCGACAGTGCTGGGTTCCTCAGTTGTGTTTTGTTTTGCAGTTGTCATCTGTGGTGGGGGGAATCCAAGCAGTGCTGTTGGCTTTTCAGGAAAAAAAGGGAATAATTGGTTGGCCCATAGATACTGTAGTTCTCAGCTGGCCCTTGCTTGTGGGAGAGGAAAAGCAGCTTGTTAAAGCCTTCAGGCATTCTGTACTTCTAGCTGTATGTTCTGCTCCTGGTGAATGCTTTTTGTTTCAGTGCTCAGAAGGAAAACCCAGCTGCTCTCTAGGTGCTCACTGGCACATAAAGCTGCCCTGACCAGGATGGGGAAGGAGACTTTAAGTACTTGTGGGGAGCTGATTAGCTTCAGTTTGCTGCAGCAAAGCCTCTCAAATCCTGATGAGAGAGATGTGCTGATCAGGAGAACTCAAAATGCATCTGCTGCTTGGCTCTTCTCCCCTTCCCCCACTTTGCTTTGAGTGCTGGGCTTTTTTTTTTTTTTTTTTTTGTCAGGAGCTACCATTCCTTGTTTACATCCCATCCCTCTTGCACTCACAGGCACTTCCTGGCCCTCAGGGTGGAGTGGAGGGAAGATGCTGTTCTGAATGTAGTAGTTTTGTTTTTAATTAATACTCAGCACTTGACTAATTAGATGAGGAATGCTTCAAACCCAGTGATGTTGAGTCCAAGTTTTCCTCAGCAATCTCGAGCACTGAGAGCAGTTGGGTGGGTGCCAGTGGCAGTGGGTATGACTTTTGGGGACAGGTATTTTGAGTCCTTTTGCCATCTCTGAACTAGAGAAGCAATGCAGAGAGAGAGGGGAGGTTAACACTGCTGACCTCCATCCCTTCTCCCATCATTTAGCTGTGTCTGAGGCTGTATTTCATGTAGCAGCATTCTTACTACTGGAGTAACTTGTAGCACTGGATCCAGGCACACAGATGTACTCCTCCTGTCATCCACAAACTGATCTTTGTAGGAACGTACCTAGAATTGTGTGTAGTACTTGGCTGGAAATTGTAAATGTTTTTGCTGTTTCTGTAAGTCAGTTGCTGTTTTTGTCAGTGTAACTGTGGAGGGACAGTTGTGTACAATTGTGGGTGAAGAAACCCCCTACTCTTGAATGTGCTGCAGTGGCTGTGTACCTGTAAGTCCTTTTAGTTAATGCACTGCTTAAAAAAAATTAATTGTACCATGTTTAGAGGAGCACTGTGTCTTTTTTTTTTTTTCTGTAAATGTATTTGTTCCATGAATTTTCATTTGTATTACAGTTTATTTTTATTCCTTACAAAAATAAATACCTTGTCTTTTTAAAGTAAGCAAGTAGCCTGGTTTTTGGTTAATTAACCTCAAAGCAGAACTTCACACTTTGAAATGTGAGATCAGTTAAAGACTCTGAAGTAGTGGGCTTCAAGTGAGTGTGATTCCACTTCCACTTCTTTTACAGAACAGGAACTGGGTGACCTCACTGGTTTCAGAGGGGCTTGAGGGTGTAGAACTGCTTTGAGTCTTTTCTAAAAGAAACAATAAAAAAGTCACAATATTGATGAAGCTGTATTAAATTTTCTGTACAATTGGTTATTCTTTTTTTTTTTTTTTTTAATTACATTTTTCTCTGTATATAAAAACAAAATCCCTTTTCAGTGTTTTCTTCCTCCTGGAAAGCTGTCCTTCCATCCCTCACTCATGGATGAGTGTCTACAGGTGCTTCCAGGCTGACTTGAAAACCTTTCTGAGAAGCAGAACTTTTTTTCTGGCCTGCTGCAAGGAACTGAGTGTGACCTTCGTGGGCATTGCATGGTGCCAGGTGAAGAAATTTTTTTCTTGTAGCTTTGAGTGGAGAATCTACAGTCCATCTGCTGATGGGTGTCATTTAAAAATGCTCTTATCCAATTCTTTTTAACCAGGTAATGAGTCAAGTTGGGGGTTGAGTGCCAACTCCAGTGAGGTGGGAGAATGCTCAAGCAAAAAGGAGATTCCAGGTACAAAACTTGCTTCGTGTTGGTAGCCAAGGTTGGAATTAGTGCTTTAATAACTTCCAGCTCTGCAGTAACAGTCTAATTTTGCCATTAGACAGAGATGTTAAAGCAGAGAGAAAGAGAGAAATGAGATGATAGGAGTTAATTTGATGTTTATAAGGCTTTACAAAATGCTTCAGGATGCCATTTGGAATGGTAAATTCATGTAAATGATTTAAATCTCTGCCTGGAAAAGCAACATAGGCTATTTTAGTAATTGGTTTTAAAATAAGCATTTGGAGATTTTTTTTAATACTCAGTGTGGGAGGCAAGGGAACTGCAGGACAGGGATGTGACCTGCAGAAGAACATGCTGAGTGTCAGCAGAAGAGACAGGAACCCACCACCAATACCTGTTACCCAGCCCCAAATATTTTCTACTGTGCATCATAAAAATGGTTATTTCTTTTTAATGTATTCAGGCAATAAATATGCCTGAAGCTTGGGTATTCTCAGTCCCCAGATGTTTCAAACTCTTTTTTTCCTTCCTGCTAATTTTAAATGTTCTTAATGTTGCCAGTGAAATCCTTCATTTACCTGAATTAGTCTTGCCTTGCATTTAATAGGATTATTAACATTAACACTGACTAAAATTGATAAAGCTGTACTTTACATTTGGGGGAAATGTATTGTCTGTTTGACAGCACCTTTGCTGAGGGTGATTTAAAACTTCCCTCTTGTGTCTGACTTTGAGGGGGAAGGTTACATTTGGAGCAGAGGAATACTGAGGAAAGATCTCTGTGAATGATCAGTGCCACACAGACCCCTCCTGGAGTGAGGGGTGGGCACGTGCTGAGTTTGGTTCTGTGTTTCAGGTCCTTACTTGATCATCTCCTGGGTTTATGGCTGTCAGCTCCTTGGATCTGAAAGGAAAGGGATTCCTGGAAGGTGATGGAAGCAGGGAGGCATCATGCAACACCACCAAACTTCTGGGGCTCCAGTGCTGCTGAATTCCTGCAGGAATGACCTCATAGAGGAGAAGAAACAGTTGCTGGGTCCATCCTTCAATTCAAACTCTGATTTTTGGGTGTTAATGCACCCATTAAATTGCAAGGGTCCTGAGGAGGAGTCCTGGGAGTTGTTGCTGTGCAGTTGTGCAGCACAGGCAAGGGCTGCTCTTGGAGGTGTTTGTTTCCTGTCATGGTTACCACCTGAATCACCTTGAGCCACCTCCCAGCTGGGTGGTGGGAAGGTGAGCAGCAGAACAGGCAGCTCTGGTGCTGGAAAGCTGTGAGCAGATGTTTGGATCAGCACAGAGGGAAACTCCCAAGGTCAAAGGCTCTGCTGCTGCTTGGCAGTGATTATAGTTCAAAAGCAGGAATCAGAAGTAGCCCTGTGCAATAACTGCACATTTCTGACCTTGAGGGCTGTTGGTAAATCCTTAATCCCTGCAAAATGATTTATTTGGGTACTGTTTAGCACTAGATTTTAAAATCATAATTATTAGTGGCATTAAATCAGAAAGCTCATTATCTCTTTTCAGCTATGTTAATAACTAAATCTTTTTAATGGAAGCAACTTTGGACAGGATTTACCTTCCCCAAAAACCTTGATTGGCATTAGATGTGCTTTCTGCCCTTTATTTCTTCCCCAGTTAATGACTGCAGGAGTTGTTCTGCCCCCAGCACGTGTTGGGTCAGGCAGCAGCTCAGGAGCAGCCCCCTCCTGCTTGGAGCTCAGGCAGAAGGTGACTGCTTCCCCCAACTCCTCAGGCTTCCCCAGTGTGGGAAGTTTGTCCAAAATGGCTCAAACTCACCAGCCACTTCTCCCTGGGCTCCCACTTGGGTTTTATCTGAACCTTCTGGTGTAAATGCTCATGCTTGGTGCTGTCTAGGACACCTCTGGCTGTTGAGGGAGCAGGATGAGTGTGTCAGGTTGTGTTCTTCCACTGGAGCATGGATTAGCAGCAAGTACTGTGTACTTTCTGCTTCAGGAGGATTTGGTTTAACCTCTGTTCCTTACCAAAGAGCTGCTCTTGTTTCTGAGATTCCTTTTCTTGGTTAACAACTCAGCAGCAGCAGCAGCAACAACAAAAGACGATGCCGTTTGTCATGAAATTTTTAAGGATTTTCCTTTCATCTTCCCTTACAGTTTCCAAACACTTCGTATTTTCTAATGTGTATTCATGCTGCTGTCTTTATCCCTCTTTTTTTCTCCATTCTCGTACACTGTCTTTTTAATTGCTGCTTTTGTTTTTGCATTTAGTTGAAGGGGTTTCCAGCCAGGCTTGGCTTCTGACTGCAGCATCCCTGTTGTGGTCGCAGTTTATTGACACTTAATAAACCCTGAACTCCCCACTTACACTTCAGTGTTTATCCACACTTCCCCTACTCAGTAATTCCATTCCTAGCACTGGCTTTGGGACACTGACCTTTCTGAAGTAACAATCTATTTTTGAGTGAATTCAGAGAGAGTGAAACCAAAAGTCTGAAACCTATCATCACTGAACATTTTCCTGCTCTCCATGCTTTTCACAGCATGACTACAAACTGCATGTGATGATGATGGCAGAGACACCATCAATGTTTTGCAGAGCACCCTGGTCTTACTACTTGCAGCAATGGAGTTTTTTTTCTGCTGGGTAATTTGGGTCCCCTCTCGTTATCTAATACCACTGATAATGCTGCCTCAAACTCTCAGCCTGCTCCTGCCCCACCACCAAAAAGTTTGGCAAAGGCTTAAAGGGAACTGGATAAAATAGGATTACACTTACCAGCTGACAGCTTTTGATAAGACACCTCTAACACTGCTCTCCACTTGTTTTGTTTGCCCCTGTAAAGTTTTTTTGCCTTGCTATCTGCTGCTTCATTTTTGGAAGCCAAAGAAGTGGTTTGTTCTGAGAGGGAAGCCTGAGGAGCAGCTTGGGTGAGGAATCTGAAACATCTCCAGTGCCTTTTGTCCTTCTGGAGTTTCATAAACAATTCTGGATGTTGGGAATGGCCACTGGTATTGCTCTGAAAGTGGAGAAGGTGGCCTGGAGAGGGGCTAAGGGGGAATCTGTTTGGGTGACTGCCTTATCTTGGTTGCTGCCAGAGGCTGGTGCTGGAGCAGGACACTCAGACCCACCTGGAACCCTCCATTCCTGCAGGGAAATGGGGGAGCAAAAGCTTTGTGTCTGCTCAGAGGGGTCAGGCAGCCTCCAGCAGCACCTGTCCCAGCCTCCCCCCAACCTCACTGCCCCTCTCTATATTTACCCAGGAGGAACTTTCCAAGAATGGAAGTGGTAAGATAAAACCCTTCTGGGGCTAAAATTAGTCTGAGCTCCCTGGCCCTTCTCCCCACTGTGGCATTTCAGCTGTGAGCTTGACAGTCTGTGTTGCCTGGGTTGTGCTGAGCAGTCCTCCATCCCCAACACAGCAAAATCCTCTCTTTCTCTCTTTTTTTTTTCTTTTTTTCTTTTTTGTTAACTGGGAGAGAACTTGCCATGGGTCCCCCACTGCCTTGCCAGTCCTGGCTGTGAGCATCACCTCCTTCCTAAAGGTAAGGCCACCAGCACAATGACATCTAGGCAGTGCTGGGCAATTTGAAGATGACTTGGAAACCAAGAAGCATGAGAGTATTCTCTGTCAGCTTTAGCTCTGGGCATAACCTTTTCCTTTTTTTGGGGGGTATGTGTGCTGCAGATGGATGGACAGCTTCCTTCAGCTCAAGAAGTGACAACCCTGGGCTCTTGTGGTTGAGGAACATCTGTGAGCGCCACACGTGAGTGCTTACACTTAGTGAAAGTAACATCCCTTTGGAGGTGTTTATCTGTGTTTGGGAGATGCTACAGCTGCTTTTTTTACTTTTCCAGATCATTTTCCTTGGGTATAAGACTGGGCCTCCTTTTTAAACTGAATCAGCAATAAACCCCTGTCAGCCACACAGGTGGCTCCAGAGCTCACTGTCAGCGTGTGTAATACCCAGCAGTCACGCTGTAATTTGACATATTTCTGTATAAACCTTTGGGTGGAAGGGCAGCAGGGCTTTGCTGTCACTTGCTGCCATCAAACTGTATCCTCTTGCCCAAGCCATGAAGCTGCCCAGGTGGCAGTGGTGGGGGATTCCTCCCAGCTTGCACATTTGTGCCACTGCAAGCAAATGCAGGATGAGCCTCCCGTGGCTGCCTCCTTCCTGTCAGGCTCCTTTGCAGAAAGAGGTTAATTGCTTGGTGCAGCTCCTGCCTTCTCTAAAGGGGGATCAGAGGAGCCACTTGAGGAGACTGAGCTCAGCCACTGCTCCTCAAGGAAATCTGAGATGCTTTGGGGCTGCAAAGTGATGAGAAATTCCTCTGCCCTCTGCATTCCCCAGCTGCTCAGGTGCTGGCATTGCATTCCTCTCCCCCTGCTGCTGCTTGGCCCTGGTGAGGCCAGATCCTGCCCCAAGTGCCTGGAAAATGTCTCCAGGTTTGACCACAGCTCTGGTGTAGTCAGCTTATCATCTCCTCACCATGCTGTCACCACCCCATGCTCCCCCCTGGAAAAATCCTGGGTTCTGCTTGGATCCATGCTCTTCACAGGGCACAGGAGAGGAGAGAGGGTTTGCAGAATGCCATTGCTGATGCCATTTTGGGAAGGGCAGTGCTGAAAGTCTTTCTTTCCTCAAATCTGTGCCCACCCAGGAGCCCTCAAGGTCTGAGTACCCTGTGAGTAGTCCCACACCCACGATCACCTTAGGGCTGGCAGTACAGCATTAAATGATTTTTTAAAAATAAAGCAAAAGTCTGTGAGCTCCCCCATGGCAGCATTTGAGCTCCAGCACCAGACTTGGGTATCTCAGCATGTTCTTGATCACAACACTTGATCTGTGGCCCACATTCATCTACAGCACCAACCTCTGCCTTTGCCACAGCCCTTCCCACCCACAGGGGCAGGGAACTAAGTGTTTTAGAAGTGTCTTAACCCAATATTATTTGACTTTTTCTTTTGAGGACCTTAAATTTTGTATTAATAATAAAAAGATGATGTTGGTGTTCAGGGAGTTGGTTCTACCCCTGTGGTGGTGCTGGTTGTCTTGCAGATCTTTGGCTTTGCTGTTTATGATGAAAGCTGTACATGGAAGACAGACCCAAAAAAATGAGCCTGATGGATATCACTAAAATGTTCTCCATGCTCCAGCCCAGAGAAGACGAAGAAGACAATGGAGAAAGCCAGGAGCTGAACCGAGCCGTGTCTGAGGACGATTACCAAACCCTAGATAACCTCTTGTCTCAAGACAGGTACAAGAGGTTCATCAACCACAGAAGTGGCTGGGGTGTACCCAGCACCCCGCTGCGCCTGGCCGCCACCAAGGGCCACATCAGGAGCCTCAAGGTCCTCCTGGCCCACGGGGCAGAGGTGGACAGCCTGGACGTCAAGGCTCAAACCCCGCTCTTCATGGCAGTCAGCAACGGCCACCAGGAATGCGTGAAGGTCCTCCTGGAGGCAGGGGCCAGTCCTGCTGGCAGCATCTACAACAACTGCTCGCCGCTGCTGATCGCCGCCAGGGACGGGGACGTGGCCATCCTGCACCAGCTCCTGGACCACGGTGCTGAGACCAACGTGCAGGCCCGGCTGCCCGAGTGGGCTGCCAACTCTGCAGCCTGCTCCGGGCCCCTCTACCTCGCTGCTGTCTACGGGCACCTGGAGTGCTTCAGGCTGCTGCTGCTGTACGGTGCTGATCCCGACTACAACTGCACCGAGGAGAGGGTGATCGCCCAGATCAAGGAGCCCAAGACTCTGCTGGAAACCTGCCTGAGGCACGGCTGCAGGACCCAGTTCATCAAGCTGCTCATCGACTTCGGAGCCAACGTGCACTTGCCCAATATCAGGGTGGATGAGATGGCTCCTAGCAAGGGCCTGGAGCTGCTGCTGCAGGCAAGAGGTAATTTGTGCGTGAACAGCGAGCAGGAGTTTTGTTCCTTTGGGTGGAAGTTGCTTCAGGTTCCCCTTCCCTTGAGTTCTGCTTCCCAACAGCCTCACCCAGGCTCTTCTGCAAGTTTTGACTCTTTTTGCAGCATTCCCTGAGGCCATGGGTCTCTCTAGCCTTAAAGTCTCAGCTCGAGGTGCTGAGACATCTCATAAACAATCGTATTGAAAGGGTTGCACCAGGTGATGCTTGAGGTCCCTTCCAACCTGACATTCTATGATTGATTCTATGATTCTCTGGGATTATCACTGCTTTACTCTGAACTTCTTGTTCTCCTCAATGATTTTTCAGGCCAAACAGAAAACATATAAATCAAGTCTCCCATACTGAACACAGCAAGGAGAACATCCACAAATTCATTAAGAACAAGTCCAGCACCCACAATCAAGTCTGTCTGGGTCTGGGGTAGCCACCACTTAGATCTGTGATGTCCCTTTGCTTAGGACAGTGCCTGGGTTGGAGGAGAGCAGGGTTGTGTGTGTGTCTCAGTGGTGATCATCTCATTTTTATCTCCTTCTCCTTACTCAGCTCATCCCAAGTCCTTGATGTCTCAGTCCCGGCTGGTGATGAGGCGTCTCCTGAAGCAGGCTGGCCACCCGCACGCCCTGGCCGAGCTGGAGATCCCAACAATCCTGGAAAACTACCTCAGACACCAGCCCTGAGGGACACCTGCTCCATACATACGTACATCCCTGAATTAAAACCTGCCTGGACTCCTGCAGCATGTGAAACCACCATGAATTTTTGTGGTCACAAAGTCATTTTTGCTTTTGAGGTGTCTCCCAAAAGCAGTGCCCATGCCAAAAGATGGTCAGGAGCTCCTGAGCCAGAGGACACATCAGTGAAAAGCCAGGCAGGGCTGGGGTGAGTGTCCAGAGTCCCCAAGTTCCATCTCCTCACCCCAACTCCTCTCTTTAAACACCATCTTGCCTCCAGTGTGGTTTGTGTTACGGCCCAGGGGCTTCTTCTGAGTGGGGAGGTTGGGTTTTTTTTTAAAACAACCATGTTGCTACTCTTATTATTAAACTATCACGTCCTGGTTGGTGAAGTATCCTTCCTTTGGAAGGGATGTGGCCAAGGAGTTCCAGGCTGAGCCTGGAGTGGAGCATCCCAGCAGCAGTGCTGCAATCCCTTCCTCTCCGTGGCTCCAGCATGAGGACAACCTGGGCCCCTGGTGCTGGAGGAGCTTGGGCTTGGGTCCTGGGCTCCCCGTGGGACCTGTGGAGCAGCAGCTGCTCCCGGGAGGGGAGAGCAAAGCCGTGGAGTGATCCAAGGGTTGGGAATGGCTCTGGAGGGAGAGGGGCTGGCGGGTCATGGGGGTCTTGATCTGTGAGGGGAGTGTGGGCTGGGGGTGATGGGTGGGCAGGAGGTGGGTGTGAGGTGAGGTGGGTGCTGTGGGTGTGGGAGGGAGGTGTGAGGGGTGGGAGGGAGGTGTGTTTGTGTGAGGTGTAATGGGTGCCCTGGGTGGGTGTGAGGTGTGCTGGGTGCCCTGGGTGGGTGTGAGGGGTGTGTGTGAGGTGTGATGGGTGGGTGTGAGGTGTATGTGAGGTGTGCTGGGTGCCCTGGGTGGGTGTGAGGGGTGGGTGTGTGAGGTCTGATGGGTGTGAGGAGTGGGTGTGAGGTGTGATGGGTGCCCTGGGTGGGTGTGAGGGGTGGGTGTGTGAGGTGTGATGGGTGCCCTGGGTGGGTGTGAGGGGTGGGTGTGTGAGGTGTGATGAGTGCCCTGGGTGTGTGAGGTGTGACGGGTGCCAGGGCTGGGTGTGAGGTGTGTGACACCTCCGCACTCCCGATCCCACCGCTCACGTCACACCCCCTGAGCGTGACGTCAACTCTCCGCGCGCCCCCCCAGCCACCGCGTCACGCCGGGCGCCGTCCCCTCGCGTCACACCCCCGCCCCTCCCGTGACGTCACGCCCTGGCGCGGGTGACGCCCCTCTGTCGTCACGCAGCCCCCGCCCCTCCTGGGCGGCCACTCGCCGGCGGCCGGGGCTGGCCCGGGCGGGGGCCGGGCCGCGATCACCGACACCCCCCGGCTCGCCGCCGCCACCACCCCCGGGGCCGCGCAGCCGGTCAGGGAGTGAATGAGTGAGTGAGTACGGGGGAGCGGGGCCCGGGCAGCGGGGCCGGGGGGGAGTCGGGGCGGGATGGGCCCGGGGGGGGCCTCTCTCCGCCCTGTCTGTCCGTGAGGGGCCGCGCGGTTCGGCGGGGGCTGAGGGGGGAGCGTGGCCCCCGCCCGGCCCGGCCCTGGGGGCTCCTGAGGCGCCTTCGGGCCCCGCTCCGGCCCCTCCCCAGCGCCGGGGGCTGAGCCCCCTCCTCGCCCCGGTGTGGTTAACCCTGTCCTGGGCCGTCCCGGCAAGCCGAGCAGGGGGGAATTTTCCTCATTGTGTGGGGTTTTTTTGTGTATTATTATCTTTTCGAAGCCCCGGTGGTGTTTGCCCTCCCTGGGTGGCTCCGTGAGGAGCAGGAGCGCTGTGGTGGCAGCAGCCTCTGTTGGCGCCGACGTGGAGCCAGAGAGCGAAATAATTCTCAGATTAAATTCTTGAAATCGTGTTTCTTTTTTGTTTTGTTTGTTTTGTTTTCCTGCCACCCACCCACCCAGCCCACCACCAACCCCCTCTGCTCTCTGGGCAGTCCGGCTGTACAGGTGCATGCCTGCAATTTTCTTTTCAGGCCTGTCTGACCAGATCTCTCCAGAGCCAGCCCAGCCATGCTCCAGAGAACCTTTGGAGCCATCTGGGACTCCCGGAGGACTCTTGGGCAGAGCTGGAAAAGCTCAGTTTGTCGGGGGGCAGCTGCTGAGCCCATGGGGTGGGTGAACGCCTGGGTTATCGTTAATTATAGAGGCAAAGCACCAGGCTTAAGGGAAAGGAAAAAATAAGCTGAAATTTCAGGTTTGCTGTCAGGCCACAGGAGGCAGAGGGTGGTGTTTGGGTGTGCTTTTAATTTGGGATCTCTGGCTAAAGCCTACAAGGAAGCTTCACTGGCCCCACGTTGGTGGGAGCTAAGCCTCGGGCATTAGAGTGTTACAATTTTTAATTTCGTCTGCTTTCTCCAACCTCATTTCTGTGAAAGAAATTATATTGGTTTAGTTCTGTTACTGACATAAATCCAGGATCAAATTTAAAACCTACCTCTCTGCTTCTGAGGTAATCTGATCAGGGTGATTGATAGGGAATGTTTTTAATGCTGGACAGATTATTTTAAAAACAACTGAAATCTCAAAAAAGAGAAAGAAGTAAAAAAAAAAAACAAGGTCTGGTAAACAGCTTTTTTTTCCTGCACACGTGGCTAGTGTGAGGGCTGTGCCCTGGTGTGGCTGGTGTAACCCAGAGCTTGGTGGGAGGTCTGGGAGAGCTGGAAGTGGGGTTTGGCAGGTGGCAGTCCCTCTTCCCACCAGAACAGCCCGTGTTTCCCTGCAGAGGTGGCTGATAACTGAAGCCCATCACCGTGGTGGCAAAAAGCCTGGGGCTTGGAGCAAGGTGGCTCAGGGGTCAGATCTGCCCATCCCTGGGCTGCCAAATGGAGACACACAGTTTCCCTGCACTTGCAAAGTGGTGAATTTAAACACGGGCTCATTTTTGCACACAGCTTTAAGGAACGGAGGGAAATGAGTGGCTCTCAGAGGCTTTTGCAGCTCCTGTGCCAAAGCTCTTTGCCTCCTGGCTCCTCTGGCCTTGCTCCATCCTCTGCCATCTCCTCACCTCTCTCCCCTTTCTCTTTGCCCTAGGTCAGCTGCCATGCTTCCACCTCTGTGCCCAGAGGACACTTCTGCTCCCAGAGTCACCGTTTCCAGCTAGGAGCCGCCGAACTCGCCGGCTGCCATGGAAACGGGCTGCGTGGAGGAGCCTGCCCGGACCGGGTCGCAGTCGGTTCTGTGCGGGCAGCAGGAGGGAAGCAGCCAGCAGCGGGAGGAGAAGGAGGATGGGCTGCCCGAGGGGGGCAACGCCTCCTTGCTGCCTGCCGAGCTGCAGCAGCCTCAGCCGCCTCCCGGCAAGCTGAAAAAAACGGCGTTCAAACTGTTTGGAGGGAAGAGGAGCATCTGTACCCTGCCCAGCTTCTTCGGGGGCCGCAGCAAAGGCCAAGGGAAAGCAGCCTCTAAAAAGGGCCTCAGTAAGTGCAAGACTCACGACGGGCTCAGCGGCGCTGCCTGCGAGGCGGGCGATGGGGCTCAGCTGGAAAGCCCTTTGGAGGGGAGCAGGGACTCCCATCCTTGCCCTTTGCCCAGCTCCCAAAGTGCTCACGTGGCCATCGACTCCAGTGCCAAGTTTGATGGAGGCCAGCAGGACAGCTCTCCACCTGGGAGCATCGAGGGCTGTGAGAAAAAGCCCAGCGGGGAGAAGTCCTCCTTCCCCAGACCTAAAAAAGGCCTGAAAGGGTTTTTTAACAGCATCCGGCGTCACAGGAAGAGCAAAGTGACCGAGTGTGAGAAAACAGAGCTCCACGAGTGGCCCGGGGATTCTGAGGAGTCCAGCAAAGCTCCTGGTGTGGGAGTGGAGAGCCAAGGGGCCGTGGAGGGAAGGGGCCTGGGACCCGTCCCTCTTGCCTGCTCGGGGAGCTCAGAGGATGACCACTTGCATGGCACAGCCACCAACAGTGGGGAAGCTGCTGAGCCCAGCTGCCTGGCAGCTGATGAAGGCAGCACTGAGGGTGATGTGGTGGTGCCAGGGAAGAAGGATGTTCTGGATACAAAATCAGAGGCTGATGCTGCTGTCTGTGCAGAGTTTGACCATGGCAGTCTGCTACTGGCCTTTCATCCGGACTTGATGGACAATGACCCAACCTGCCTACACTCTGGGGACCTCCTCAGCCTCATCTTAGGGGATGCCACATCCCTGAAGAGTTTTGATTCCCTGACAGGGTGTGGAGATGACATTGCTGAGCCCGACATCACTGAGAGCACCATCTCTGTGGAACGCAGCAGGGATGCTGCTAAACGGAGCTCCTGCCTCGTCACCTACCAGGGTGGTGGGGAGGAGATGGCCATCCCTGAGGAGGCAGAGGAGTACCTCCACCAGATGTGGAACAGCAGCGTGGCAGGGGACAGGAGCTACGAAGCCCAGGTGTCGAGTAGCAGTTTGGAGACCCATGCCTCCCACGAGGCAGAAGCCCACCCCTACATGGATGGTGTGGACCTCCTGACACCACAGAGCGACCACCAGGAGTCTGCCCCTAATAGTGATGAGGGTTATTACGACTCCACCACCCCGGGGCCAGAGGATGAAGCTGGAGATGGGCTCAGTGAGATGAAGAAAGAAAGACTTCCCAGAGACAGTTACAGTGGGGATGCACTTTATGAGTTTGACACGTTGGTGAGTCCCTCGCACGGGGACGAATCCCTCTTTGAGGGCAAAATCTCACGTCCAGGGATCTTCAGCTACTTCATGGACTTCTGCCTCCCTGCTGAGAAGAGCCTGAACCAGATCCTGGATCAGAAAAGAGGGGTGATGGAGACAGAAGAAGAGCGACTTGCGGCCATTCAGAAGGAGCTGCTGTACTGGGAGCTGCAGAGGGAACCGGCCTTGAAACGACTGGATCTTCCCAGCAAGGAGAAGTGTCCTCGGGAGAAGCAGTGTGTTGAATGTAAAACCAGAGCAGCCAGCTCCATGGGCAAGAGTCAGAGTGGCCTTGGTAGCGAGCAGATGGCCTCGCACGCCCCAAACAGGGGTGTGAATAGTGGGGTTTCAGTGGCTAGAGCTGAAAATCCAGAGTGGAGGGATTTTCCGGGGACTCTTTGTCCGGAGAACTGTTACAACAGCCAAAAAGCCCAAGGAAGTTGCCTTATCCAGCTCACAAAGAACAACTCGGGCTTCGATTCGGACCCGGATTGTGGGTTGTTTGGGGGCTCCATCCACAGCAGCATAGCCCCAGCCAAAGCAGGGGTGTTCCCTGGCTACAGACTCCTGGAGCCTGAGCATGGTGGGGGAGCAGAGACCCCCCCTGGCGACCCCCTGGGGGGCAGTGAATGTGAGCCCGAGCACGCCGTGAACTTCTCGCAGGCGCTGGTGGAGTTTGCCAGCAGCGGGACCCTCTTCTCCAGCCTCTCGGAAAGCCTGGGGAGCTCTGCCTCTGGCTCTTCCTTCACCCAGAACCTCCCTGCTCTCCCCACCATGGTCACCTTCGACGTCGTCGACGTGGAGCAGGAAGGAGAAGGGGAGTGTGAGCAGCACCCCGAGATGAATGCCGGGGAGGACATCGCCGAGGCCTTTGACGACGGTTACGGACAGAAAGAGTCCTTGGCTGAATGTGACGAGAGAATGTCCCCGGGGTACTCCCCGGGCTCCTTCCAGAGCTGCAACTGGGGGGTTGCCAGCCTGCCCCGGCACCTGCGGCTCCACGGGCTGAGCCCCTCCATGCCAGCACCACTCTCTGTTGACCGCAGGAGCCGTTCGCTTGACACAGAGAGCCTGGAGTTTGAGCTCGGTGACTCCCAGGTGGCCAGGAGTGGCCCTCAGCCCTGCCGGCTCTGGTCCAAACGGGAAGGTGGCAAAAAGGACTCGGGCGGAGCGAGGAGGAGCAGGAGCAAGGAGGAGGGTGAGCTGGTGGCTCCTGACGGGGGGTTGAGCTGGCCGGGCTTCCAGCACCTCCAGCACGACTCCGGCACGGCTGCAGGGGGGATGAAGCACTGGGGTTTCACTCCAACTTCCATGATGGAGAGTGCCTGGGAGCCATTGGAGCCAGTGGGAACACTGTCCCCTTTCCTGTCTCTTTCCCAGAGCGTTGCTGGAGAAATTCCAGAGAGGAGGCCTCACGAGCTGGAGCTGAGCAGGCACCCACTCCGGCCCTCCAATTTACCTCTGCAGCCTGACTGCAGGCGAGCCCGGGAGGCGGCCGGTTCCTACAGGTACCACGGAGACATCACGGCCAAAAACCTTCCCCACTCCTTACCCCTGGGAGAAACCGAGCCCCAGCTGCCCCCAAGCTTCAGCTTCTCCTGCTCCCCAGAGAAACACACCAAGTGCAAACCCGTTGGCATTGCCCAGGGGATGCCTCAGCATCCCAATGGCACCACCGACACCGGGAGAAGCCCAGAGCGCTGCGGGGAGCCCCTGAAAGGCAGAACCCCCCTGGGCCACGTGCTGCCTGTTGGCTGCCAGAGTGCTGCCATGAATGTCACCGAAGCCAAATAGCTGCTCTGGTGGGGTTTGGAGCCACCTCTGGGATTTGGACGTTAACGCTGAGGCACTTCATGTTTTCCAGCAGCAGCCCCCGGCGTGCGCTCACCGTGCTGCTAGAGTCAGAGCTGAGCAGGGACCTGTTGCCAGCGAGGCAGGTTTGGGGGGTTTCTGCAGGATTGGAGCTGGGGGGAACAAGCCTTGGAGGGAAGGTTTGGAGAGAAATGGGGTTGGGGTTTTTTTGTTTGTTTCCTTCCTCTGCTGGGTGAAACGTCCTGGTTCAGGCTCATTTTGAATGTCTCCCATCTCGGTTTCAGTTTGGGGAGGCTGGGTGGAAGGATGCTGGTTATTTCCAGGGTGAGGACAGGAGGCAAGTGAGCTAAAAGGGGAGCTTTGCAGTAACATTTTTTTGTAGTTTTAAGTTTGTTTTTCCCCCAAAGGAAAGCAGGAGCTTTTACATTTTCCAGGTCTAGTTTAAATTTTCTCCAGAGATCCTGCATAGGGACAGATGTGCTGTCATTGGTGTCCCTTTCAGGAACAAAGTGTCTGTCCCTTCTGTGCTGTGCTCTCTTCACAGTGCATAATCCCTGCTTGAAACCATTCCTGTGCTTTGTCCCATGCTGTCACCTCTCCAGGGCCATGGGCACATGGACAAGGTCTTTGAAATAAGCTAAGTTTGCATTGTGCCTGTAGCTGTGAAGTTGCAGGTGCTGTTGCTTTCTTCAAAATGAAGTTTTGGTGGTTGGTTAGGGTTTTTTTAAATTATTTTATGATTGTTTTCTTTGCATAGACAAGGAAAGTATTCTGTTAATTGGAATACAGGCTATAATGTAGCCTTCATTTGGGTCTCACGACTTCCTCCTCCTAACTGGAGGGACCAAAAAAGCCAGAGGCTGCTGCAGGTTTTGGATTTCTTTTTTTTGCAGTCTGAAGGAGCAGGGAGGAGGGACACCAGGTGAGGACACAGGCTTTGGCTGGGGATGGAAACATCTGGGAACATCTGCTTCAGGTTGTTGGTCCTTGAAGTGTCTCCCATGTCCTCTGTGGTCTAAGACACACTTGTCCCTAAACTCAACCTCCCTGTCTGTGGCTTACAAAGCTTCTGCCTCCTGCCCAGACTCTGCATTTGGATTTTAGTTCAGTCACCAGTGATGATTTTTGTGTTTCCTCCCCCGAGTTGCCCCTTTTCTGCTTTGTGGCTCCAGCTGGAAGTGTCAGCAGCTCCCTGCATCACTGTATTTACAGGCACAAGCAGCTGGTTTGGGTTTGGTTTTTTCCCTTCCCAAACAAAATGAGCTCCCAGTGTTTCTTTTTTAGAAGAGACTGCTTAGTGCCATACCCATGTGTACTTAGGAAGGAGCAGGGAAAGGCAAAGCTTCCACTTATTTATGGGTTTTTTCTTTCCTGAACAGACTGCCAAGACTCCAGCAGACCCATCCCTGTATCCATGGGCTTAAACCTTGTTTTTTCAGTATTTTCCTAGCAGTGCTTCTGCAGGGAGGTACTGCAGGAACTCGCTGGTCCCCACGGTATTTTTCCTCCCACTGCTCAGTGAAGCAGGAGAGAATTTCATGGGACAAACCTGGCTTTTGCCACTCCTCCTGCATCCCCCACCTGGAGGGGGAGGTGGTCCCCCCATCTCTGAGGTTGTGAGTGGTCTCCCCTCATTAGCAGAGGCTCACAAATACTGCCCCACTGGAACAGGCTCCCCCCTTGCTCAGAGGAAGGGCAGGCTCAGATCTCAGCACTGCACATCTCCCCACCACTCACAAAATAAAAACCACAAAGGAATCCACGCCAGCAGCCATCTCACCCAGACCTTCACTCTCGTTGCTTGGCCTGAGCAGCAGCCCCTTGCTGGGGCTTTAATTACTCTTTTATTTCCAGCGTGTCACCAAAGGCATCCCGTGGGGTGAGGGGCTTTCCTGCCATTGGTTTGGAGATGGTGCAGCCTTTGCCAAAGCCTTGGTGAGGTGTGGAAGTGTCTTGGTGCTAAACTGAATGTTCTGTTGCAAATGCATGTCTCTAGGAATAATTCTTTTTTGGGTGGTAGGTACGTAACAAAAAGCTTTTAGACCTGAATGTGTGGAAAGCAATACAGCCAAGACTTGATAAGCTGACTTCAGACCAAAGGCTTCTCCTCTTTAATTTGATGCAAGCTAAATGAAGCAAATACCTATTGATTTAAATCGAGTTTTCTAACAGTGTTTTGGAGCTCATTTGCTGGATTATTGGCACATTCTGCTCCATTAACCCAAAGAAATAAGAATTTTCAATGCTCTAACTCAGCCTGTAAATTATCCTTGCTGTAGAGAGATTGGACTTCACTGCCTAATGAACTGCTCTCCCTAAAATCCCCATCTGTCCCGGGATAAACAGGAGCAGACCTTGTGGTCTTGATCTGGATCAAGCCAATAGTCCAACACTGCCTTACCCAAGGAACTCAGATTTGAGAGTGGGAATTGAGGCTTTTTTATCAAAGAAAGGGCTTCCAAACCAGAAATACGTCATGAAAGTCAGGAACAGCAAATTGTCTTGCCAAGTTATTTAGGAAAAACCTCCTCTCAAGGAACTCTCCTGGATTCATCCCTCACCAGGGCGTGACTCGTGGCTGTTAAATTGAGCCTAAACCACTGAGATTCGGGTCAGGCTACCAAGTAACTCTGTATTGCATTTTGGGGACTCTGGGGTTGGGGTTTTTTTTTGTTGTTGTTGTTGTTGTTTGTTTGTTGTTTTTATACACATAAGAAAAACGGTCGATTTTCTCTATTTTTGTATAGTTTTGCATTTTATATTCACGGGGAAATTTTATGGACTCTTCTTTTACTCGTGTCCTTTCAAGTGGCGTGGTTTACCGTTCCGAGGGAGAAAAGGCAATTTTTGGGGGGTTTTTTGCTGCTGCTGCTGCTGCCCACTGCCCGTGCAATGCCAGGAAACCACCTCGCTCCTCCTGTCCTCCAACATCTTCTGCTTTATTCCCAGGGCCAGTTCCCCATCCTGGCCTGGGACCAACACACACCCACTTTCTTTGCACACACCGCTTTTGTTTTAATACCACTTTGTCACACTTGTCACCTCTTATCTCTGTTTTGTTTATCTTCTTGTCTAAGCTTTGGTTTTTAATCTGAATTTGTGGACTTGGGTGATTTCTCCCCCAAAAAGTGTTGTTTTGACCGTCTGTGAAACCAGAGAAGCAGTTGTTGGGGGCTTTTCCCCTCTGTGTGCTTAAATTATTTTATCCAAAATTGGGGCTTTTCTTGATGGTTGGTGTGTGGCAATGCTCTTGAGAGGCTGGTGACAAATTTCTTCTCCTCTTAGTGCTCCCTGGGACAAGAGTTCAGCTTTTGCCCTTGCATCTTCTGCTTCGTGTCTGGGGATTGCTCCTGAAATAATCTTGAAATAATCTGAAATAATCTGACTTTTCACCTTTCCTCCTCCCCTGGAGTCCAGGGAGCTCCAGCATTGCCAGAACCTGTAAAACATCCTCCTGGAATAACACTGCCTTGAGTTTTGGGATCAGAAATGCCAAGGAGATCTCCTAAAACCCAGCACTAAATTAACACAGCTCTTCTTTTGCTTTTGTTTCTTTGGTTTGGTCAACTGAATGTGCTGCTTTGTTGGCTCTGCTCTGGAGGAGTTGTGGCCCTGCAGAGGCTGCCACCCTGCGTGGGGTGTAAGGGCTGAAATAACTTCTCCAGCAAAGGCCACAGTGATTAACTGAGAAGACAAGAGCAATGTCAAAAAAAAAAAAACCAAAAAAAAGGCAAGTAAATTGCTGAAAAGCTAAAAGATGACAGCCAAAAGCAATTTTCCCCCCTCTTTTTACCACTCCCCACCACAATGCCAGCAGAGATGGTGATTGCTGCTGAGCCTTTTGGCTCTGTGTGGGTTTTCATGTCTTCTAATGAAATAGCTCTTCACCCAACAGTGCTTTTTAAATTTTTTCTTATCTGGGTTTGCCCCGGGGCTGGGCAGGTCACTCAGTGAACATTCCTGGGGTGCTTGGACCCTTTTGCATTCCCTCTGCCCCTTCATGTTGCAGCTGCCTCCTCTCCAGCTGGGGCTGCCTGCTCCTCTTGTTGGTATCAGGTCATCCTAGAAGCTACACTTGGGTGAAGTGAGAAATTAAAATCTAGAAAAGCCTCTCAGTTCTAAAATACAAAATTAATAATTAGCCCTTGTCCCAGGTCACCCCACGCTTCAGCTCTGCTGTGGGGCTGGGAACTGAGGCAGCTCCTCCCAGGCAACTGACTTGTCTCAATTTGGGATTTTTGTTGCTTTCCTTTTTTTGTTTTCTTTCTGGTCTCATTGCTACTAGTCCTTTATACTTCTTAATGTATTGATTGTGTTTTAAAATGAATGTTCCTTTCACTGAATTCTAATGAATAAACTTCAGATTTTTAGAGAATATCTGATTCCACTTGTGGTTTGCTTTTTCCCTCTGGCTTATTTTATGCTCAATTTAATCTCTTTGGTTTGTTTTTTTGATGGGTTTTTTTTTTTCCCTCCTCTCTCTTGATTCTTTTTAAGTGAAGTGACTTTTCCATGGGAGAAGGCATCAGAAGAGTTGCTCTAGAGAGCACAGCATGCTGCTGATCCATAACGTGCTCTCCTCAGCCAAACCCTGTGCTGCTCAGTCTGCCCTGCAAAATACCCATCAGTGGTGGCACCAGCCCCTGGAACTGAAGTTTCCCTCCTCATTTCTCATCCTCTGCTCTGGAGTGGTGGTCCCAGGGTCGTGCTGGGACACAGGGAGCAGAGATCAGGTGGCTCCAAATGCACAAAGCATCACTGGTGGGGTCCATCCTCCCAAGGTGAGCCCCCAAGGCTTGCCAGGCTCTTTCTCTTTTCAGCAATATTTCTTAAAATGGAGGAATTTCAGTAGCATCTCTGTGAGCAGGGACAGCTTCACCTGCCCCATGTTACCCAGCTGGTCTCACCAGTGGATTCCTTGGTATAGAAGGCGTTGAAGGGATGGTTTTAATTTTTTTTTCTCTGCAGTAAGCATTTCTAAAGGAATTTATCAGCATTATTATTTGGTAGCATTGGTTGCCAGGTCTGTTAGTTTCTCCAGGCTGTCTCTTGTTGCAGCTGGGGGACAGTGGGGCTTTTGCTCTGGCCAGACCCTTCCTTTGGGGATGGCACCTTCTCTGTTTGCTGTTTTGCAGCCCCAGAGGTGATGTGGGTGTCTCCATAAGGTTCCATCAGGAGCACCCTTCCCACCCAGCACTGGGGAGCTCACCTTCCATCCCAGCTCAGATCCTTCTTTATGCCTTCCTCAGGTACCTCCTGAGGTTTCAAAAAGCATCAAAAGGCCCAAGAGGAAGAGTCCTGCTTCCCCTTCCCCCTGTCTTCTGGCAGACACCGAATCTGTGAGGAGCTGTAATTATCTGCAGTGCTTGATGAGCTGTGACATTAATGAGTCTGGAGTGAGCCCTGGCTGCACTGCCCTGGGGAGGCTTTGTCCTACCCCACTCCATCCATCAGAGCCCCTCAGGCTGGAGGGACAAACCTCTCCCCTGGGACTTTGGGGTTTGCAAGCAACCAGGGGTGTCTGTCACCTCTCCTCCTTGTGCTGCCCCCACCCTCCTTAAATGGGAGCAACCTCTCCAAAAACTGTGACTTTTCTTAGAGTAAGGGTGGGTTTCAACTAAATCAATACATTTTTCTTACTTTTATTTCTTTTTCCAAGCTTCACAGAGAAATTGAAGTATTTGCTCAAGGGCTGATTGCTGTCAGGCAGGGAGGAGCTGCTGGGGTTGTCACAGAGCTCAGCAGGGCTGGGGAGGCACCTCTGGTCTTGTTTTCTGGCTGAGATCAGTTGGGAATCCCACCCATCCCATAGGGAAAAGCTTTCTCCAGGTTGGATGGAGCCTCCAGCAGCAGGGTGAGGCAGCAGCTTCCCCTTTGGGTTTAAACAGGGCCTTTTTTGTTCCTTTGCTCCAGGCAGGAGGTTTGCCCAAGTCACCAGGGAAGGTTGATGTTGCAGCTCTGGTGGGTTTTGCCCAAACTCAGAGCTGGTGGAGGAGCAGAAGGGGGGGTTTGAGCCAGGGGTTTCAGGCAGCTCCATCCCTGCTCTGTCCCCAGCACCATCCCTGAGGACCACACCCTGGTGTGACCTCCTCGTTGTGGGGACACTGAGGGACAAAGGCAGCAGCTGAGGCCACCTCTGACAACAAGCTGAGGGGGAGAGGCCAGCAGCCCAGTGCTTCTCTGATCATCCCTAATTGAATTTAAGGAGGGGAAAAAAAAAACCCTCCCCAGGCAGGGGAGAGGGCAGAGGGCAGGCACCGAGTGCCAGTGAGGGATGAGCTCCAATTATTGTCCTTTTTGAGCACAGGCAGAGGGCTGGGAGGTAATCAGCTGGGAAAAATGAAACGTGGGGCTGGGGCAGCACTGGCTCTGCCCTACCAAGGAGGGAAAGCTCATCCTGAAAGCTGAAAATAGTAGTTAAAAGCATGGGCAGGGCTCAGGGCTGTGTTCTGGGTGGCACTTGGTGGCTTCCTGGGTCAGCAGCTCAAATCTCATCTTGGTTTTCAAACTCTTCCTCTGGAGTCGTGATCCTGGCCAACCCCTTGCAGCCAGCTGGGCTGTTACCTGAGCACCCATCCTGCACCCCACACCCTGCCTGGCTTAAAATACATTCCCCAAAGCACTCGGGTTGCTGGTGATGGGATCTGCAAAGTGAGGGATCTGAGAAGGAGCCTCCAAACCCACCAGTGTTCTCTGCATTCTGCTGTTCAGTGGTTGGTTTTCTCAACCAAGGAACAAGCAGGGTTGTTTTTATTTATTCTCTCTTAGGTTCCCCTCATTGTGCTTTTTTTTTTTTGGTTTTTTTTTTTTTTTTTTTTGTGCTCTCCTTAGGAGGAAAAAGGGGGAACAAGGTGCGGGTGGTCTGGAGGGACCACAGGTGCCCCCAGGAAGCCCCAAGAAGCTCCTGGCAGCAGCCCCTGAGCACCAGGGTGATGCTCTGCACCCAGGGGCAGTGGTGGGGTGGGTGGCTTTGGTGTCACCTGCAGCTTAGTGGCAGCACCCCTCACCATCTGCTGCTCCACCTAAGTTTAATCTCTCTATTTTTAGTACAATGCTGAAATCCAGTTTGTGCTGGAGGGCTTTTGGGGGGGAAAAAAAAAGTGATATTTTCTTTCTGACACATGACCTATCAGAGAAAGCTCCCCCTTTCTGTGTGTGGGGGGGGAGGGGAGGGTGTCAGTGTGACTTCGTTGTTGTTGAGTTTTACTGTTAGAAAGAAGGGAAAGGGGAATTAAGTCAAAAGGAAAGGCTGCTGAGGCTGCTGAGAGGGTGTCCTGGCTGCTTTGGGCATGGAAAATACCAGAGCAGCAGCACCAAGACCAGCCCCTGGTCCTCCTACTCCCCAAAAAACACCTTCTGGAGCCAGGCTGGCTTCTCCCTACCTGGGGGAACCCCTCTGGGGTTTGGAGCACTCAGCAGTGGGAAGGAGCTGGAGAGAGCAGGCAGGAGAGCTCATTATTTGGGAATATTCATTGGCAATAGCAAGGTGAGTGGATAGAGGTGCCAGGGATCACCTCCTGCTCCTCCTGGAACTGCTTTTTTAACCAAACTCCCGCTCTTTGCAGGGATCTCATCTGTCTGGCTGGATTTTTGGTTCAGTTTTGATGCTGGGCTGACCTCTAAGGGAGAGCTCAGTCATTGCAGCTCTGGGGCTGGAGCGATCCCGAGCTGCATCTCCCCCAGAGTCCTCCCGAAAGGCAGCCCCGGGGGGTCGGGACACTGGTTTTGGGGGGGACCCACTCGCAGGAAACACGGAGGAAATGGTTAATGAGTCGGCCAAACAGGACTGGAGGACAGGGATCTGGAGGACAGAGATCCTGTGGGAGGAACAGAGGGCACTGGGGGCTGAGTGTGGGGAAGCAGCTGGAGAGGATTTGGAGGGGGTTGTGTGGTCAGAGCCTGCTGAAAATGATGGAGCTGAGGACTTCTGCTCCCAGGAACTCAGCTTCTCCAGGCCCAGGGACTGGTGGGGAGGATTTCTCTGTGATTTGCCTTCATGGTGGATGGGAGACATTTGGACCTTTTGGGTCAGATCTTTTGTTTCCTGCTGTTCCTGGGCTGCACTTTACCCGAGCCCCAACTCCTGCTGCATCAGCTCCTCCTTTGGGCAGTCCCATCCCTCTCTTCCTGCTCTCCTGCAGGCTCAGGCCCTGAGGACACCTAACAACCCTGGGCAGCCTCACCTGAAACCCCCACCCATGGGTCCAGGAGCTCATTTAAGCCCAGCCTTGGTTCTCTAGTCCTCCCTGGGCTGTCTGGCAGCGTTCTGGCCCAGTCCCATCCCACCCCATTGATCCAGACCCTAACGTGTGGGTTGATTTCCCAGCCTGACCATGGAGCTGCCTCCTCACCATGACCATGGAGCCTTGGTTGGCTTTGGCCACCATCCTTGTCCTTCCCACCTTGATGAGGAACCGTGGGGCTGGCCCCAGCCCTGCCAGCTGGGTTGGTGTCATCACTGCTGACCTCAAATGTCCCTTAAAGACCTCAAAAAGGGCGTCGTGGGGACAGGCAAGAGCTGCTGTGTTTGGAGAAGGGATGTCAGAAAGGCAGGGTGCCAGCATGGAAATAAACCAATCCTCCACAAAGCCACCCAGGGCTGGCTGTGTCTGTTCTCCTGCCAGGAGCTGGCTGAGGAAGGCTCCCTCCTCTTCCCCACGCTTCGGAAACGAGCGGGCAGGATTCCAGGGCATTACTTTGCATCTCCAAAGGGTGGGTGCAGATGTGGGGAGCAAGGCTGCTCCAGCCAGCCCTGCAGAGAGGGTTTTTTTCCTGTTGCTGGGGTGGGGGTGGTGGTGGTGATGGGCTGAGCTCCCCTGTGTCCACCTGGGCTGCTGGTGCCTCCCAGGTAAGCTCCAGCTCAGGTGCTGTGGTTTGTGCTCCATCTTCACCTTGGTCCTTGCAGTGCACGAGGTGAGGATCTGCAGCTCCTCTTTGCCTGCTCACCTCTGCTCCATGGGTGGCTTCTCCTTTGTTCAGTTTTCATGTGCTCAGCCTCCACCCTGAATTTTATTTTTGTTTGGGTTTGTTTTGTTTTTTTTAAGTTTGATTTGTTGGTTGTTTTTTTTTTTTCCTTGGGATTACCCCACCCAGCACAACGGGGCTTTGTACCACCACCACCAGCTCCTCCCATGAACCCTGGTAGATGCCTTCCCAGTCCCCCAGGGCTTTCCCACCTTCCTCCTGGGGTGATTCCACCCTGCAGAGGGCTGGGTGGTGGGAAGAGTCAGAGCTTTCTTGCAGCAGGCCCAAGATGAGAGCAGGCAGGAGCTCACATGTTGGTGCCTGTGCAGGTTTCCAGCCCGTCTGAGGATCTTCCTCCTCCTCTGCTGAAAGACTCCCAAAGTGGTGGTGGCTTTGATGGGGGGGTTGGCTTCTTTTGATCTGATTTGTTTGATCTGCTCTCCAGCCACCCTCCACTCTTGTTTCCCCACACCCTTCCCCTGTTCTTTTTGGCAACACGAGGAAGTTAAATTCCCTGTCTCTATGAACACCACGCCGAGGATGTGCCCTCATCTCTGGGCTCCCGTTATTTTTTGGATCAACCCTTTATTTGCAGTAACCAAGTGCCTCTTGGTGTGAAACGAGGAAAAAAAAGTTAAATCCAGACCAGAGCCAGCCCTGGGGAGGGAGGAGTGCTGTTTGCTGCTATTGTTACTTCCAAAAAAACCCACAAAAGGGAAACTTCCAGGCGTGAGTCTGTAGATTGTTGATGAGCGTGAGGCTGTGGTGCTGAGGTCTGAGCACCGGGAGCAAAGCTGGGACTTGCTGCTCCTGTCCTACACCCAGAAGGTCTCCCCTGGCCTCCTGGTGTGTTATTTCTGCCCAGGTGCCTCGGGGAGGCTGGCACAGCACAGCTTCTCCAGGCTCCCACCCGCTGCAGCTCAGAGTCCCCTTCAGGGATGTGGTTGTTCCCTTTGGCTTTTTGCTCTTTGTCTTTTGTTTTAGAAAATCTCCCAATATTGACTCCTAACCAGGGTGAGCTCACCTGTGAGATGCTGGTTTGCAGGCTGTCACCCTTTGGTGACAAAGTAAGGAAACATGGGTGGGCTCAGGCACTTGGTGTTTTATTGTGACCCGTCAGCTGTCAGCCCTTAACTCCTTTTCCCCCTCCTCTTGAATCCTCTGATACCACTGACCCTCCAGGGATGCTGCTCTGGGGCAGGTGTCCCAGAGGTGTAGGGAAGGATTGTTTAAATTGTCCTAAAAAGCAAATAATAGTGATTTTAACGGGGCAATGGATTCGGCAGCTGTAGATGAAAAGCAGCTCTGCCAGCATCCTGTTGCCCAACTCTTCTGCAGCTTCACTGGATTTTGGGTGTTGCCTTCTGGGCTCACCAAGCAGGAGCCATCCTGGTGGTGAGGACCGGCTGGGAGCTCTGCCGGGCTCCAGCCCCCCCGGGCTGCTGGTGGCTTTGCCGGGGTCCCCGAGGTGCCCTGGGGTCCCCGAGGTGCTCCGGGACTGGGTGAGTGTGAGTCACGCAGCAGAAATCTCCCCGGGGCTCCTCCTCTGCCTCCCCGGCAGATCGTGCCCATCTCCAGCGAGCACGTCGGGACTGGTTGGAGCAGAGCATTGGGTTCTTGGTTTGCCAGCCCTGGGCTGGGGCGGGCAAAAAGCATCGCTCCTCTCCCTAGGGAAGAGATCTGGAGGCTCCTGCCCACCTCCCTCCTGCTTTCAGCTCCTTCCCTGCTCCCGGATCCCAACAGCTTTGCAGAAGGATTCGGGTTCCTTTCCTTCTCCACAAAACAGAAAAGGAGGAGGAGGCTGCGGGAGGTTTGATGTTAAAAACCTCCTTTCCAGCAACCCAAGCAGCCGAAGCTTGGGGGTTTCCCAGCTCTTTTCCTCACCGCTGTTTTCCTGCGAGGTGTTTGCGGGGCATTGTAAGGGTCGTGGGTTTCCCTGCGTGTTTGGGGCGAGGATCCCACCGGCACCGTCCCCTCCTGGGCAGGGAGCTGGGGCTGGAGCCCGATGCTTCTCTGCGATCTGCTATTAATAACCCAGGAGCGAGGCTGCCGGGCTGGAGGAAACGAAGGAAATGAAGTTAATATGTGGAAATGTTTCCTTGTTTTCCCGCTCGTTTCCCTGCCCCTTGCTCCCGGCCCCTCTCGTCCTGCCCAGGCTGCGGATGGGCTCCGGGGCTGGATGGGGAGCACCGGCAGATCCCAGTTTGGGGAAAAGCCTTGAAGAACAAGGAATTGGAGGCTGGCAGGAGAGCTGGGGGCTGCTGAGGTGTGTCTGAGCTGCTATGACACAGAGAGAAGGGCTCAGGGGCTGCTCCTTGGGGGCGAAGGAGAGAAGGGGCACATTTCCTTGGGGGCTTGGGGGCAGCGTTGTTCCTTGCCAGTCCCGTGCAGGAGTTCTGCTGGAGCTGGAGGCTGGAAAAGCAGCTCGGGAGCAGGGGACGGGCTCGGTGGGGCCGGGTGACGCCGTGACTCAGCCTGGCCACGCCGTGGCTCCTGCAAGTCCCTTCCTGCAGCTACCGAGGGCTGGGACGAGCACGAGTGTTCTTGGTTCTGAATGCAAAACCCAACCCCGGCCTTCTTTTCCCAACCTCGGCTGCGTTATTTCGGTGCAGCCCGGCCCTTCCCCAGGTGGCCCCGTGGCCACTGCTAGCCAGGGGCTGGTGGGGATGCTTCCCCGGGGGGCTCGGGGCAGGAGCTCTGATCCTGAGGCTTGAACTCAGCCAGGAGCAGCTTCACCTGCAGATCCCCAGCCTGGCCAGGGTGCAGGTCGTGGCTGCTGTCAGAAATGCCCAGCATCCTTCCCCAGAGGGGGAGAGAAATGGTTCTGTCCCCGTGGGGTGGCTCTGGGGGGCCGAGGGAACACGCTCATTCCTGGTGGTGGGTGTTGGTTTCTCCTCTGCCCTTTGGTTTCTTGTTAAAACAAGGTCGACCTTAACACGTTCCTGGGTGGAGCTGAGCCTGCTCCAACGTGTGGAGCTGAGGGCTGCAGGGGTTCCAGGAGACCCAGGAGAGCAGGAACCATTCAAACCATTCATCCCAACCTCTTGGCAGGCAGAGCAGATGAGCCATGAGCCCTTCCCCACCAAGCACCTCTGAGAAACACGGCTTGAAATGTTCTGCTGGGAAGAACTTGTGGAAAGCACCTGAGCCCCCCTGGAAGCACAGCCACGGCAGGGATGTGCCCCCTGCCCAGCTCTCACCTTGGGGATTTCAACCTTTCCTCCAGGTTTTCTCTCATTATTTTGTTTCCTGCTGTGGTTTGCCACCCCCAGGCTCCCGGGTGATGCTGTGGGAGCTCCTGGGTTGGCCCAGGAACACACTCCCAGGCTCCCTTTCCTCTCCCTAAAAAGAAAATTACACTTACAGAGGAGGAATAAGCAAGGCCCAGCGCAAGAAGAGGAGTCACTAAACCCAGCTCGTGTCCTGGGCTGGTGACAGGGGACAAGGAGCACAAATGAACCCTCATTATAGCAAGAATGAGGATTTAATGAGTGGGATTTGGTGATGTGCTCCAGAGCAGAACTTGTGCTCTGCTCCCTCTTCCAGACATTAAAACTTTAAATGGGGAAACAAAAAAGTCTCAGATCTTCTGCCTTACCTTGGGTGTGCAGCTGGAGCCTGAAAGAAACCCAACCCAATGGGGATGCCTGGACATTCCTCCACTGGGAGAAGCTCCTGATCTGGCCCATTTCTTTCCAAACAGGGGCTTCTGCAACCCAGTCCCCACCCAGCCCAGTCCAGAAGACCCATCTGGGAATCTGAGCCCTCTCCTCCACAAAGCAGCTGCAGAGATTCTTCCTGACCTGCTTTTGGTTGCTGTAGGGCAGAGCTCCCCATGGGCACCCCAGCAGGAAGCTCTTTGGCTGCCCTCATACTCTGGGTACATTTCTCTGGGTTTCCAAGGAGCTGTTAATTCCTTATCACTCCTGTTTTGTTTTGTTTTGATTTGATTTGTTTGGTTGGTTGTTTTTTTCCTCACTTCAGGTATCTGGCAGGAGACATGTGGTGAGGGGACCCCAGGGCAGTTACCTCCTTGGTGGTATTTGAAGTGCCTGAGGAAAAGGTGAGGCAGGAGGGAAGGGGTGAAGATTCAGGAAGCCCCCACACCACCCATGGCCCCAGCTGAGCTGCCTAAAGCTGCCAAATTTTGCTAGACCTGGAAAAATAAAACAATAAATAATCCAGATGGGCATTTTTTGGGTTTGCCTTCACCTTCATCAGTCCTTGTGGTCATCTCTTGATGGGCCTAAGGTTACATTCAAAGGAAAGACCTTTTGCTCCTGTTTTTTTTTTCTCACATGGGTTCCATCACTTCCTAATTGAGACAAGGATTTTCCACCTTCTTTAAGGAAAGTAGAAGTAGCCCTCTACAGGTCATTCAATAGTTTATGTTTTACTGGTTTTCTTGCAGCAGAAGCAGCCAAAGAGTTCTGGAGCACTTGTTATGCAGCAGGTAAGTGCACAGAGGGGTTCTGGTTGCTCACAAATTCAGGGCCCACTGCCAAGCTCAGTGGCCCACAGTTAGCTTTAGCTGGGAAAAAAAACAAAAAAGGGCAAAAATATTTTTGGGAGGGAGGGAAAAGAGGGGGGAAAAGGGCTGAGGGCTGTGTGGTGTTACCCTTGTCCCTGGGAGAGGCACAGAGGCAGACTGCTGGCCCTGTATTTTGTGGTGACTGTGACTTTTTTCTGCATCTGAAGGTTTTCTTGGAAGCCCAGCTGATGAAGCTGGATGATTTCCTGACTTTCACCTTTCTTTTCTGGAGAGGAAAAAAGTGAAGAGCTTTTAGCTGCTTCCTGCAAGCAGGAGAACAGGAGATGTCACAGGTAACGTTCTGAGAGCAAATAGAAAACGCAATCTGGAGAAGATGTCACATGAATGTTTGGAGAACATATTTGAAGCAACTGGGGTGGATTTTTAGCCTTCAAGGAGGGTCAAAATGGCACAAAAAGTTCAAGGGCCTTTTGCTGCCTATGCCCAAAGTCACAGAAAGCATTTGCAAACCAATGCAGCACCAAAACGATCTGAAAAGGAGGTGGAAACCCCTGAGCTGGTGCTGTTCCAGGGAGTGATTGATCTGATGTTCCCAATTACACTTCCTCGTGGTTATCCCATTAATGCCACCCTCTTGCAGGAGCACACACCTGCCTCTCCATGGCAAACACTATGAGGAGAACGTCAAACACCAATTACACGTGATGGCAAAGCAGCAATTAAATCCACTGAGCCTGCCCTAAAGAACGATTTCATCTCCCTCCAGTGTTTTTTTACCTTGCAAAGGCTGTTTCTTGAAACGAAACCAAGTTCTTTTTATTTGTGTGATCTATGTATCCATGGGGAAAGGAACACCTCCTGCCTGGGAGCTGATGGGAAAGCACGTTTGGGTTTGCAGAGCTGGTGGGGTGGGAGAGCCCTGGCTGCTCCTTAGGAGCTCCTCAGAAGTTCATTTTCTCTCAGCTCTCCAGATGAGCTTCTCCTCCTGTCCTGTCCGGGTTGGGGAAGGGGCTGGTTGGAGCTTTGTGCTGTTTCCCAGGTGTTTGTGGTTTGGCTGATGAGTTGTTTGAAGCACCTGCCCGCAGCCAAATGAGCTGATTGTGCCCAGGTGGGCTCTGGCTGTGGCAAAAGGCTTCTCCTCTCCGGGTGGGGGGAAGGAGGAGGAAAGAAGTGGTCTTCCACCCAGAGAGGGAGACACAAGAAGCTGGTGCAAAGCTAAAGGGTGAGCCCAGCCCAGGATGCCGACCCCTGTAGGAAGATGGAGCCTGGAGAAAGCTGAGGTAGTTTTTAAATCTCCTTGTGTAGGCAGCTGGAGAACAGTGGAGGAGTTTTATGGGGAGTGGGGGGTAAAGGAGGCTGAGGGGAGACTTTGTGGCTCTCTGCAACTCCCTCAGAGGAGGTTGGAGTCGGGGAGGGGTGGGTCACCCAAGGAACTAGTGATGGGATGAGAGGAAATGGCCTCAAGTTGCCCAGGGGAGGTTTAGGTTGGAGCTGGGGAACAAATTCTCCCTGGAAAGGGTTGATAGGGCCTGGCCCAGGCTGCCCAGGGCAGGGGTGGAGTCCCCATCATCCCTGGAGGGGTTTCAAAGCCCTGGAATTGTGGTGCTGAGGGACAGGGGTTAGCGGTGAGCTTGGCAGTGCTGGGGGAACGGTTGGGTTTGGCGATCTCAAAGCTCTTTTTCCAGCCCAAACAATTCCGTGATTCCAGACTGGGGTGAAACCTCGTGCCCAGGCTCTGACCCGTGCCCTCCCCCATGGGCACCCTCAAAGCGGGAGGTGCTGGCCCACAGGGCCTGGGGGAACCCTCCCGAAGCGGCCAGAGGTGACCCCGGGAGATCCTCAGGCCCCATCTCCCGTGCCTCAGTTTCCCCATGCGCGGGGCAGGCGCAGCCGTGACCGCGCTTCCTCCCATTGTTCTTACGGCGGGGAGGGGGGGGAAAACAATAATCTCCCCAAAAAAACACTTTCAACCCCTCGCCCAAATTTCCCCTCCGGGCACCGCCGGCCGCTGCGCAGCCTCCCCCGCGCTTCCCCCGCGCCCGCGGAGCGCAGGGCGGGCGGCGCCGCGCAGGCGGCGGGGCGGGGGGGGGGGGGAACGGAACGGGACGGGACGGGACGGGGAACGACGGCGGCTCCGAGCCACACCGGCTGCAGAAAGTTTCCCTCCGGGCTCCTGCTCACACCCAGGGACCTTCTCCTTAAAGAAGAATAATTAAAAAAAAACGCACACTTTTTATAAATTAATTTTTAGCTTTTTTTTTTTTCCGCTTTTAATTTCAGTCTTTTTTTTTTTTTCTCTTTGGATTTTTTTTTCTTCCTTTTATTTATTTATTTTTTTTTTTTTGGTAGTCTTTATTATTATTATTATCATTAATTTTCGGGCAGCGCCCGGGCGCGGCCAGCACCCGGGGCTGCGGGGGATGCGCGGTCGCGGCGGAGCAGCGGGTTCCCCCCGCGGGTCCCCCCCGCATCCCTCTGCCCCTGGGAGGCCACCAGCCCCCGGGGCAGCCCGGTCAACCCGGCCCGGTCCGGCCATCCCCGCCGCTCTCTGAGCTCTCTGCCGGGGCCGGTACCGGGGCCCCGGGGGTCCCGGGCCGGTCCCGGGGGTGGCGGGGAGGTGGTGGTGGGGGGTGGAGGGTGCTGTGCATGGCACGGGCACCTTATTATTATTATTATTATTAATTATTTTGGGGTTTATTTCTCTCGGAGGAGTTCGCACTGTTAGTCATATTTTTTAATTATTTTTAATTGGGTTTTTTTTGGGTTTCTTTTTTTGTTTTATTTTTTTATTTCAACATTTCAAGACACCGGAGGAGTGTTGGAGTTATATCCCGGGACCGAGGCCATGCGGGGAGGTAAGAGCGGAGTCGGAACCGGGTCGGGGGAAGGGAGCAGGGACCGGGACGCCCATGGGCGTCCCGGTCCCTGCTCCCTTCCCCCGACCCCTACGCGATTTTTGGTTTGGTTTGTTGTTTTTTTTTGGGGGGGGATGGGGAGGGCTCAGTCCTAACCGGTTTTAGGAGTCCCAGGGAAGCTGATGGGGCAACCTCGGCGAGAAAGTCTTAGTCATGTGTTTACAGAGCCTGGCTGGAGGGTTCCTCTTAGATGCCACCTTCCAATCTCCACCTTTGTGGTTTTGGTTGACACCTTAACATTTATTAATGTGAGATTTCAAAATAATGGCTGATATAACACCCCCCCCCCCCCCCCCTCCTCCCCTCCCTTGCTCCTCCCTCGTGTTTGTTTTCCCCACGTTTTGCCCCAAGTTGATGGTGAAGCCAACACCAGCTCCAGGTTTAACTCCCAACCTGGTGTTCTCCTGGGGTTTGGTGGTTGTGTCGATTTAGGGGTTATTGGAGCCAGCTGGATCTAAATGAAGTATTTCAATCAAATATTTATGGAATGCTGCTCGCTCCTTCCACGGGATCTTCACTTGAATGGCTTTGAAAAATGCCAGATTTCTGTCTGTTGAAGGTAATTTGTGCCAGTGAGGGTGGATGCTCTGCTGGGGCACAGTGACATTTGGGCTGCCCCTCTCCCCTGCCATGGGGTGCCCAGTGCTCAAGTGAGAAGCAGACTCTGGAGAAGTGTCCAAGGCCAGGTTGGATGGGGCTTGGAGCAACCTGGTCTTGTGGGAGGTGTCCGTGGCAGGGGGGGTTGGAATTAGGTGGTCTTTAAGGTCCTTCCCATCCCAAACCAGTCTGGGATTCTGTGATTTGGTTCCCGATGGAATGAGTGACCAGGCAGGGACTGGGAATGCCAGACTGCTGCTGTGCCATCTGGTTGCCTTGCTGTGGTGGGAATTAATGGGATTCCTACATCTTCCTGGCAGGAGAACCAACCAGGAGGTCGTGTTGGGGCAGGAAAGGGGTGTCCTGCATTACCTGGGGAGGTTAAGTGAGGAGACCCACTCAAAACGTGGGATCCACGGGTCTCCCACGTCCCAGGTGCTCACTGGGATGGGGAGATGGGGCAGGACGGGTGGCTGTGCAGCCTCAGGGTGGGCTCTGTCCTTCAGAGGTTGCAGCAAGAGGCTGATTTTCCTTTGCCCCATTTTGTCCCATGCTTGTTGCAAACATGAATTCTTTTCCATCCTGGCTCCCCCAGTCTCCTGCCCTATCCCAGGGCTGTTCCCACTCATTCTCTGGAGCACTTACTCCTCTCAACCATCTCATTTGGTGGTGTTCTCCTCAGCTTTCCAGGCTCCTCTGAAACTTCCAGGTGAAGTGTGAGAATGGGTTTGCTTTTGGTCTTATCAAGACCTCTTAGAATTAGTCTGGGGAGTCCTGAGGAGCTGAGCTGGGAGCTGAAAACCACCCAAGTAATTACTGCAGCCTGGTTATGCTTGGAGCAGTTATTTCTCCCTGGGTTTACCCCAGCTGTTTGTTTGTGTCTTGTGATCTCGAAGACTTCTCCAAAAAAAAAAATTTTTTTTTGCCATAATAATAGCTGATTTAATAAAATGAAAAGAAAACAAACTCTCATAAGTAACATGGATAAAAGAAAAAAAAAAAAAAAAGGAAATGGGAGGAACTGCTCCCACCCTGTCCTCCTCCATGGACCAGGTTTCTGCTGGCACCATGAGCAGGGGATCTGGCTGCATGTCCTGCCCAGTGGCCTCTTGCCAGCCGTGTTTCAGGGCATCATCATCATCACCAAACTTTTTTTTTTTTTTTTTTTGGGGGGGGGGGAGCTGCTTTTTTCTCTCTAATTTCAGGTTTGTTGTATTTGGCCTCCTTACATCCCACATGCAGCAGCTGTCTGTGGAGCAGGGGTTATTTCTGTGTGCTGTGCTGACATCAGGAGGCAGCATTAATATTCCATTAAATGACAGATTTATTGGAGTTTTCTTCATCGGCTCAATATGACCCAAAAACCTGAGCTGTAATTTGCCAGAAGGGGGCATTTTGCAGACATAGTAAAGGGTTTCAGGGACCTCGGATTGATGATAAAACACAGGCAGTGATGTGTGTCTGGAAAACCCTTTTCTTGGGGAAGATTTCCACCAAATTAAGATACTGGTGCACCTTCTCACTAGGGGATGAATTTTGGGGTGCTGCACGTGGAGGGTGCAGTGCAAAGATTTTTTTTTTTTTAAGTTTTCTTCAATGAAGCCACTTAAAAATGCATTTTCAGGCTCTCTCCCAGTCTGGCTTTTTTTTTTTTTTCTTTTTCTTTTTTTTTTTTTTTTTGCTGTAGGTTGAGCCCCAAGAACTTGGTGTTGCTCTGATGTTCTTGCATGTGGTTTCTCTACTCTTCCTCTCTGGAAAGTGAGGGCACTGCTCCATCTGGAGCCCACAGCTCTGTGGTCAGCTCTCTTCTCTCTTCTTGCTTCTTACTCCTTGTGCTCTTCCCCTGCCCCAGCGTGGGTCCATCCCATGGGAAACAGTCCATGAGCTCCCCCACTGTGGGGTCCTCCCCCACTGTGGGGTCCTCCCCCACTGTGGGGTCCTCCCCCACTGTGGGGTCCTCCCCCACTGTGGGGTCCTCCCCCACTGTGGGGTCCTCCCCCACTGTGGGGTCCTCCCCCACTGTGGGGTCCTCCCCCACTGTGGGGTCCTCCCCCACTGTGGGGTCCTTCCCGTGGGCTGCAGTTCTTCATTAGCTGCTCCAGGCTGGGTCCCTTCCACAGGGGGAAGTCCTTCAGGAATAGACTGCTGAGGGTTGTCCTCCATCCTGTGTTGTATGAACTAACATCTCCTGCAACTGGGAAGGGTCAGGGGTCCCTGGGCCAGGGAGGGGATGGCAGCAGAGCCCAGGCAGGTGACATTTGCAGCTTCAGGCCTGTAGCTCTTGCATTGTAGGTAAAAAGGCTTAAAAAGCTCTTGAGCTTGGAGCAGGGTGCTACCTGTGTTGGGAATGCTGGTTTAGTCCTTTCCTCTCTGACTAAAACTCTCCCTGCTTCTCCTCAAAAGGAGTCATGGAATACCCAGTTCCTTTTGCTGCTGTAGAAGTTTTTCATTTGCTTTTCTTTGTGTTGGGCATTGCAATCCCTTTTGCTCCCTCATTCTCAGAAGCTCCAGCAGGTCCACGCTGGAGCATTTGGGAGTCAATTGCCACCTCTTGGTGTTTGGTGCGGTGTCAACAGTTGCTCTTTTCCTGCTGGGATGCGGACCAGGGGCCAGACTGTGGGAGATGCACCAGGCCCAGGCTTCCTCCCCCAAGAAAGTGCTGCTGGTCAGGTTCACCCCAGCCAAGCTGAGACTGAAACCTTCCAAATCCTTCCTCGGTCTGACGTGATCCTTTCACAAGGGCTGCAGTGAAATATCCGTGAGAGAAAGCTGGGCCCAGATGTTGCAAAAGGCTGGGGTGTGATAATGAATTCTCCACAGCCATTCCCAAGCTGGGTGTCTTCAGTTTCCAACCACTGGTGTGGTTTTGCCTGCTTCCTGGCCTGGATTTGGTTGTGATGCTTTGCTTGTTGCTAAAACACCATCGTCCACCGGAGCCTCCAGGAGTTGCAGCTCAAGGAGTTTTCTGGTGGCAGCTATTTCCCAGGGTGTTTTCTCCTGGGAGCACAGGAAATTCTGGTTGCACCATTATTGCAGAGCCTATTGTCTGGGGTTAGGGCAGGATTTACTCTTGCTCACCTCCTAAAGTGCCTCACTGGGTTAAAAGGAGGTTGCAGGGGATGCTGAGCTGCTGGCAAGGCTCAGAGCTGGTTCTGTGATGGGTTCATTCTTAGCCCAGCTCCCTCCCTTTCTGCTCACTCTCCCCTGGGGCTTTTCACAGGAATCCCTGGGGTTTAGGAAAACTTGGAGTGAAGCTGGAGTCAGGACATGGACATGCCTCATCACAGTTGGCAGCTTCTTGCTGCTTCTCCTGCTCTTGGCTTGCGGGTGACAGAATCACTCACAGATGCAAAACCAGCGTGGGGGTGTGCAGAGACCTCTCCCTTCCCAGAGACCCCTCTGGCCTTGGAGATGCCAGAAAACATGGCCCTGGTCACACAGGTGTCACCAGGCAGGCACAGCACGTGGTGGGCCCTGTTTTCATCTGCTGCAGCCTGGTGGGTGCCCCGGGATGCCCATTCACCTCCCTGTGCCTCAGTTTCTTATCTGAGCTCCGGAGCAGAGGTGATGCAGCCCGTGTTTGCTTTCGCTTTGGGGTTTTTTATTTTTCCTCTGAACTAATCTTTGTGGCTTAGATGGTTGGCAGTGATTAGCCCCATTTCCCAGGCTGTGCTACACGAGTTGCAAAACACAGCTCCTCACCCGTGTGAACTGCAGGGCAACCCGAAACGCTTTGGCTGCCACTCTGCTGCCGGCAGCAGCGGGAGGGTTTGAAAGCTTTGCTGCCTGAATTGTGGCCCCCTGGCTGCCCGGAGGGCTGCTCAGCCCTCGGGTTGCCTGCCCAGGCTCTTGGCTTTCCCTTGCTTTGGGTTTTTTGCTCCCTTTTGGCTGCCATCCCAAAAAAGGGGAAGCACCAGAGCAGGGCAAGGTGTAAAGAGGGAAGCTGCGTGCGTGCCGCACGCTGGGGCCGAACGAAGCGTGGAAGTTCCCTGGGATTTTGTAAACTCTGTCTCCTGAGAGCTGAGATTTTGCTGCCCCACTGAAGTCCCTGGGGAGCTGGTGCTGGCAGGGAACCAGAAGGCTGGTTGATGAGCAGAGCAAAGCACGTGCCTGGCAGAGGGCTGGGGAGCCTGGCAATGGCTGCCCTGTGTCCCTCATCTGAACAAACCACACTGGGACCGCTTGGAGCTCGTTTGCTCTTGCTGCTCCTCTTGCACCAGGCTGGCCCGGGGCAGCAGCTGATGCTGAAACTGGGTCAACATTGTCTGCCAGAGCCTCCTGTACACTCGGAGACTTGTTGGAGGGAACCATTAATCAGTTTAAAACTGCCCCGTTCCACTCGTGTGCATCAAGAGTGCCCATTGTGTGGGACAACAATGAGGCCCTGTGAGTGCTGTGGAGTGGCACGTGTGGCCCCAGCCCTGTGCTCACAGAGGCTCCAGCCTCCCAGCTGTGGCCAAGTGGCTGGTGATGGGCTTCACAGTGACATTGTGAGGGTGCCTGGCTTCTGCTGGCCACACCAGTGCAGAGGGTGCCACCGGCTGGGTGGCTGGAGGGTGGCAGCAGAGAGGAGGAGGAGAACATCTACTGGGTTCCTGAGCAGCACAAGGAGTTGGGTTTGCTCTGGGTGGGCAAAGGCACCAACTCCAGAGCTCGTTACCCTCTTCCCATCCCTCCCTTGTGCTGTAGGGAGTTGCCTGGGTTCCTGGGTGCAGAGCACATCCATAACTTCTGCTCTGCTCTCTGGTTTCCACACCACACACCAGAGCTGAAGAAGACACCAGCAGCAGGTGAGCAGCACACACTGTGCCCCTTGGTGACCCTCTGGGACCACACTCAAGTGTCCACTTACAAATTATACCAGGCAAAGCCAGGAGAAGCAGCAGTGCTGGAGCTGATGGTCTGGAAGCATTTTCATGGTGCAGACAATGCTGGCACCACAGCCCAGGAGATGCTCCCCACAGCCCCAGGGGATGGTGTCCACGTGTATTTTCCAGTGAGGTTTCATAGAGCAGAGGCTGGTGAGTTTACTTTGTATGGTGTAAGTCCTGCCAAAACAATTTCTTCCTGTTATTGCTCCTCCAGTCGTAGTGGAGAGATAAGAGATTTTTGCAGGGAGTTGGTTTCTTCCAGGGGCTTCTCCTGCTCCTAGCTGGGAGCTTCGAGCAGTAGTTCTCAGGGTGACCTCAGTCCTTCAGCTAAATTTCAAAGTCACATTTAGCTAAATGAAAAGATGAACATGTGAGTATAGTCTGTGCAGGATCTTTCCCCAGCCAAGTGGATCGGGTTGATTTTAGGTGGTATTTCCCATCAATTAATTGTCTCTTCAGCTGCCCAAGGAGGTAGTAATGGATGGCAAAGACCTTGGCCTGGAAGGCAAGGCTTGTGTTGAAATATACTGAAATGGAAGCTGGGGCATGAGGGGCTCTGCTTGGACCTGGGCTGGTGCTGGGAGGGCACCACAAGTCTCCTCCCTGCCCCAGCTCAGACCTTGGTGGCTTCAGCTGATGTTTTGTGTTGCCACATCATTTTGTGTCCCGATGCTGACTGGGACCCAGATGTCCCTCTGCAATGGCAGATGCTGGTTTTACATCTGACTGAAGTACTGCATAGGTCTGTCATGCTCCCTGGAAAGTAAAGGACCTTCCTTTTTCCCACCTAATTCTGGCAGAATTAGGAAAATGGTGTGGAGTTTCAATAGCCGGAAAGCTCTGCAGGCTGGGGGAACGATTTGCATGGAAAACTTTCTCAGCTTCACAGCAAGGAAACACCCTTGCTACAGAACCACTGCTCTGTGTGGGTTTCCACTCCTGCCAAGGAAGATTTAAATGGTATTCTAATGAGAATCAAACCCCCTTCTGCTTGGTTTTTAATTCCTTTTGAGTGAATTCTTCCTTTGCCCTTCCTCTGCTGCTGCATCCCACAGCCACGGAGGCTGTGGAAGCAGGGAGGCAGCATCCCCCTTCCCAGAGATGGGCTGAGGAGGTGCAGCTGGGGAGGAAAGTTCAGCCCAGTCTTCCTTTGGGGCTGAAAACAAAGAGAACGTGGGTGTGTGCCTTGGCCATGAGATTGGGTTTAAGTGGTTGCATGGCCTTCCCTTGCTGCCTCATTCTTACTCCTGGGACCTGTTTTTGTCACCTGTGCTCACTGCCCAATGTGTGTTTCTGTATCCAGACACTCAGCCCACACTGTTGGGACCAAAGCATCTCTGTGTTTTTGGGTTGCTCTTTGCAACCCTTCCCAAGCTGCATCTTTTGGGCAAGTTATTTTTGGGTCTGTGTCAGGTTTCTTGGTGACTTTTGTCTGACTGTGGATAGTTGTGAAAAGGTGGCTGTTCTGCTCCTGCCAGTGGTGCCTTCCCTGCCATCTGCTGCTGCAGCTCTGGTTTGCTGGGGGGAGGAGGAAGCATCTCTTTACAGACAACAAAAAGAGAATAAAGTAAACGGATGGTCTCTCTGGTTTCTGTGGGAATTGGGTTTTCTGCTAGACAAGCCCAGGTCCTTAAATGTTTTTCCTTAAGCTTGTCTTTTGTCTCTTCTGAAGGAAGAAGGGGTCATTTTTTCCGTGCTGCTGACGTGAAGGGTGAATCACAAGGGCTGTGGGAAGGTGCTGGTACCGGGACCAGGAACCTGTCAAAATATTTGCCATCTTCCTCCTGACATCCTCAGAGGCTTTGCAGCCCGTGTGCCAAGTGGTTGGGTATGACCACAGTTCAGAGTGCTCTTTTGATGCTTCTCAAGTGGGATGGACAGGAAGGATTAACTCCTTAAAGGATTTATATTTTGAGGGAGTGCTACAGCCTATGCAGGGGAGAGCACGTTGGTTTTACTACAGGAAGGAAATGTGTCAGGACGTAGCATATGGCCTGGAAGCCAAAATGATTTTTGCCTCCATGCTGAGCACTAGCTGCAGCCAAAAAAAAAAAAAAACAACCAAAAAACAAAAAAGAGAGAGAGAGAGAAGACTGGAATAACATCCAGAAAACTCAGCAGATTTTGCACACCCTGGCAGCACAAGTGAGCTGGAGCTGGGGCCAGCTCAGTGCTGCCTGTGCAGGCAGGTTGGGCACCAGTGTGGGAGGGAGTTCCTGCAGCTGAGCAGGGTTTGAGCCTCAGCAGGGAGAGCACAGCAGCACCTGGTGCACCCCTGCTCCCCAGGGCTGGGCCTCTGCCTCTGCCAGGGTGTGTGTCCTTGCAGAAACCTCTACGTTTTTGCTTTTCCAAGTTGGGCTACTGTGCTTGCAGCCTGATGCCTGGCTGTGACCTGCTGTGGAAGTCCAGAGTTTTCCAGAGCTGTGGGAAGGGTGTTGCTGCTGCTCAGGGTTAGCTGGATGCTGTAGTGTATGGAAGAATTTAGGTTTGTAATGAGCTGGCAAAAATCAGCATGTTGGTTTTTGTATGATAGCAATGTTTGTATATCCATGCTGTGCAATTTCCTTCAAAAATTAGATGCTGCCTGTATGTGTTGCCAAACTGTTTGTGTTTTTAAGCAGGAGTGAAGATGTAGTTGCTCTGGGCTCATCCTTGGAGACAGGGAGATGCCCTGTCAGAAGGGATGCACTGGTCCTGTCCTTTGCTGCTTATAGTTTTTGTTTAGTCCCTTGCCACCCATAAGCAATAAATTCACTTTTTGTTGAAAGGAGTTATTGAAGGGAGGTAACAGAATCTAGAAGAGGGTGAAATGAAAAGATGCCTAATCCTTGGAACAAAATCCCCAGTTCCTTGTCAAAAAGACTCGGGCTTGGCTCTGTGATAAAGTGGTGATTAAAGGGAGGCTTTAGCTGCTCCTGCCTAGCTGGGGTTTTTAACCCTAAACCAGGGAGAATGTATCCCTGAGGCAGGCAGGGTGGGAAGGCAGAGGAGACACAGCCATGCACAGCCCAGAGATGAACAAACTGATGGGTGATGATGCTGATGGGACCTGATGGTGCTTCCCTGTGCTCTGAGCTGTCCTGTGGCTGGCTGAGAGGGCCCCGGGGCGTGAGCAATGAGAGCTGACAGCCCCTTTGTGCAGGGGAAAGGGGATGCACCCACCCTGCCTGCTTCAAAGCTGCTTGTTTGGTTTAGAATCCCTGTCGGGTCAGCAGGACAGGCTGGAATCCACTAACTGAGGGTTTGAAGTCTTGGGTGTGAGGGTCAGCTCTGGCTGAGCTGGAATGCAGGGGGACACCTACAGCAAGAGCAGCATTGTCACCAGAACTCCAAACGTCACCCACCCCACCCAGGGCTCCTGCAAAGCAACCACCACGGGTGCCAGCCTGGTCACAGCCCGGGTGTAACAGCTCTGGGTGCAAATAAGGGTTATTTTTCATTGTTGCTGTTGAGGGGGGAAGGCAGGAGAAGGGTGTCTGTGTGTCTGGGGGGCACCTTGTGACTTGTGAGGGTTGTGGGCGTGGGGTGGATGTGCCTGGGTTTGGTGGTACCACCTGCCTTGTGAGGGAGAAGTGCAGAGGGGTGTCAGAGCACAAAAAGCTCTGTGCCTCTCTGGGGTGAAAAGAACCATCCAGAGAGCAGGCCAGGCACCCACCAGTCTTGGTGCTTCTCTAGAAACACAAGATTAGGTTTTTCACAGGCCTAAAAGCAATTTTGTGCAAGGCCACCTGCCTCCCCAGGTTGGATGTCCCAGAATGCAGCAGTGGCTGAGTACACAGAAGGTGTCACTGGCCTCTCTGGAACAGCAAACCTCCAAATACCCAGAAATGGGGTTGATTTTACCCAAACACAGTGCAGAAGTCTCCTAAAGCAGTCATTTGCTGTTGAAGGCAAAGGCTTGGACACCCTGGGCTCCAGCTTGAGACTTTTCACCCATTTCAGAGCATGGTGAGGTGGTACCTCTCCCTTTTGTCAAAAGGCTTTGCTTGGTGAATTCATTGTTCTGTACCATGGTGCCTGGGGAATCAAAAGGAAAGCAGTGACCTGGTGGCCAGTCCCATGCCTGTTGTATTTGTGGGTAAAGGAGCTGGGTGGTCGTTTTGGTTTGCTCTGCTTACCTGTGGGGCAGGTTTGTTCCTTGCAGCCTCTTCAGGAGAGCTGGGAGCTTTCCATCCTGCTTCCCATTTCCCTCCCTCGACACGGGGATGATGGAGAAACCTGAAAGAAGTGATGGTTCCTGTTCAAGCTGCTCTGAGGAAGGGCATTGAGAGAAAGAAGTAGAGGGGAAATCCCACCCGTGTGGCTGCCTAGAAAAGAACAGGTGACTTGGTGACTGTCTGGAGATAGGAACAGGGCTCACGGGGAGGCTGTCAGGTACATGGGAGATGCCTGTTGACATCAGGGCAATGCAAGGGAGCTGCTGAGTAATATGGTGAAATAATTCTTGGAAGTGTTTGAGCAGGACAGGTTGGTGCATGTGCTCCCAGTCTTTGCATGTGAATTTGGTGCTGCCCTTGGCTCTCAGCTCTTTGTTTCTGATCCTGAGCTGAATGTGCTGAACATCCATTACCACTGAAAGGCAGACTGGAAGGTCTGTAACTATGGCAATGTATCTGCAAATGTGACCCTCCCCACCTCGTTTCACTGTTGGCATTGGTGAGCTGCCTTGTAAGATGGCACTTACCACTACAAAAAAAGTAAGTCCATGTCAAAGAGGAAATATAAATAAACTCCTCAAACAAAAGGAGCAAGGAAAAAATAATTCTTTCAAACATTTGAGCAGGAACAATAGGGTAGGATATGCATTCTCTGGGGAGAGGTAATGGCTGAAACCGATAGGAGCAGAGTGCCTGCCTCTCTCTGCTCTGCAACCAGCACAAACCTTTGCTCAACAAAAAATTATTTATAGCAAATCTTATGGCAGAAGCATGTGTGACCTGTAGGCTCCCTGCTAGGGGAAGAGCTTTCCTGTACTGTCTCTGGGATACAATAGACAATTATTTAGACACTATCTTTGTCTCAAGATATAAACAATTCAGTGCTGGTCCCTGATTTCTGTCCTTGTCTGCAGGCGCCGGGCAGCCATGCTTTTCCTACTTAGGGATTTTAGGAGAAGGGAAGGATTTTTAAAGGGTTTGTGGTGGGGAAGTGCCATAGCTGTCACCTTCTGAGGCTTCTCTACTAAATTGACTAATTGGGAATGCAAAGTAATGGCACAAGCATCAGGAAGTTTTCTCCCAGCATGCTCACCAAGGATGGCAGCCAGCAGCCTGAACTTAACGGGGTGTGGAGGGGTGTAGACCCCTAAATCTGCCTCTGCTGTTTTGTTTTGGCTCATCACTGTACCTACATCTGCTACTGGGTTGTAATTAAATGTTCTTATGCATAATTAACTACTTTCAGCTGACTGGTGTACAGCTTAACTCATCTACATGTAACGGCAGGTATTGTATTTCTGTGTTACAATGGTGACAGTTGGTGCCAAATACCTGAGAAGATTGGGGAAATGGCTGATGTGCATCAAAACATAACCTTGTTCTGGAAGATGACTGCTTTTTCAGGCTCCCTCATTTTCTTGGGGGTCCCTGTGCATCCTGGGTGAAAGCCTTCTGGGCTCTGTGCAGAGCCTTGCTCTGAAATTCAGCTTCAGTAGGAGCTAAGCTGTTACATCTTCATCTTTTCTAATTAAGACAAGCTTTGATTACCTCCCTGTTTTGTTCTCCAGTTTCTCCTGTCCAGCTTTTCATGAGGAGTTTGATGATGGCTCTATCTCCTTTTCTGTGCAGGCAATGCACATCTAAAGCTGTCGCTGGCTTGGCAGAGGGTTTTAGGGCTAAGTGTGATGCACAGCCAAATGCTGGTACCCTGCAAAGCTGCCTGGCACCTCTCTCCACTGCTGCACCATTTCATCAGGCCCACCAAGCCCTGGGTGTGGAGCCTCTTGTGTTTGTGGTGAGCTGGTCCTTCCCCTGGCAGCACCAGGACGAGTCCAGTTTATCTGACCCATGCAGTTGAGCAACTGTCTCTCCTTTGGCTGCAGGCAAAATGAGTCTCCTCCTCTAATGTCATTGTGTTTGACCATCATACAAACTCTAAAGCTCCCTGAAATGGGAAGGAAGTAACGTTTAAATTATACATGAGTGAACTGATTTACTCAAACTGAAGTTTTGAGTTCCGTCCTTATGAATACAAGGATGGAGCTATCGGGCTGTGCATCCATCCGTCTGCCCACTGAATATTGAATTAACAGGAACACAAATGCAGAGCCAGGACTGTAAAAGCTTTGGCTTAAACCAGAGAAAACCGTGTGGGGCAGAGGCATGCTGCCACAGGGAGGGTGGCTGCTGGGTTGGGTTGCACTTGGTGGTGGAGAGGGAGACCATTGCTGCAGAGTCCCTTCTGCCACTGAAACCTCAGTGCTGCAGTAAGATCTGTTCACTCCCCGCTGGAAGGTGACTTCAGCTGCTGCCCCTAACGAGGGGGTTTAACTTTGTGTGTAACATGTTTTGCAGAGCATGTAAGATGCAGTTTCAATTCTATGGTCACTTCCTATGGGCACTTGCTCAGCTCTCCTCGGGGACCCGGCACCGGAAAGTCGTAACTGTGCTTGCTGATGGCCTGGAGATCCCTTTTGCAGATGTTTCACTCAAGCCTCTTCTCCGTGCTCCTTCCACTTCTATTTGAAGAAAAAATTAATGTGTGAGCTGTGGTGCTGCCATGCCTGGCTGAAGCCCAGCAGCAAACTGTCCTTCTTGCCCCCTAGACATGAGATGTGGAATAGCTGCAGGGGCTGCAGCAGCTTGTGGTGTGGGGAGCTGCTGGGCAGGCAGGGGCTGCTGGCTCCTGCTCACATCATCTGGGAGAACACCGTGGAGGTGTGAGTGCAGCTTTGCTGTTGGTCCTTCAGAGCAGCACTGAGAGAAGCTGAAACGTCTGTGGAGACATAAACAAAAAAGGGGTGAAGTCACAATTCTCTCCCTATTTATTTGACCTAAATATGCTGAAGTAACTGTACCCTTATGAAAGAGATAATTTCCTGACACTGGAGAGCTTAACATCTGTTTCCTCCCATTTTTTTTTTTTCGGTGGTAGAACATGGTAACGGAAGAACTGGCGGGGTTTTCTTTCCTCTTTTTCTTTTGTATAGCGAGAGGCGCTGCATGCTTGGGCTAAATACTCTGTCCGAGAGCAGACAGGTTTCTCTCAAGGGTTACATGATCATTTGTTCTCTATTTTCTCTCCTTCCTGCCTCCCCCCGCCCCTCCTGGAGAGGAGCGGATACACCGAAGCCCAGGCAGGACTTCCTTAGCTCAGCCATGCCTTCTGGCAGCCTGCGCCGCGTGCCCTCTCCCCGACACCCCCCTTCCCCGACAAACAATGGCCAAAGGCTCCTTCTTGTTTGTTGTTTTGGATCCTGCAGAGGAAGAGCTGAGTGGAAGATCATGTCCCCAGAGGCCCTCGCTGCATTCCAGCCTTGCCAGGCCGCCGGCGCCTTCGCGGTGCAGAGGGGCAGCGCCGGGCGATGCTGGGAGAGAGGGCGTTGGGTTGTGAGGAGAATTCAGTGCTGCTGGAGGGTGACAGAAGGGGGAGAGCCTTGGAGGGGTGTCCTGAGCCATTGCTCCACAGCAAGAGCAGGTGCTGTCCTTGGAACACCCAGTGCAGCACAGGCAGCCGCCGTGCCAAGAGGAGCTGGGCTTTGGTACCAGCTCTTTCTGGTGTGGCTTGAAGCCTCTCATGTCCTCCTAGTGTCTCCCTTGTAGCTGGGGTGTAGTGAGCCTCAGAGCTTCTATAACTTCGGTTCCAAACTCAGAGGTCAACCATGGGTCACTCCAGGTGCTTTCTGCTGGAGGCTCTGCAGTGGAGAGCATGTTTCTCATCCGTGATCCTCTCTGGACTGCTACAAGGGCTACTGCACCACCAGTTTCCTTTTTGATCTCTTCAAAGGCTTGTTGCTCCTCAGGGCCCCAGCTGAAATAGTTGTTCTTTTGGGTCACTTGGTAGAGGGAATTTAGATATAACCTGGGATATGTGTTCTCCCATGTCCCACAGCTCCCAGGCCTGCCTGGGTTTTGTTTTGTTGACTGGTGGGGATGGGGGTGCTGCTCAGCACACCTACTGGGATGTACCCTGCCACCCAGAGACCCACTGGCTGGGAGCATGCTCCCGTGATTGTTCCCAATTAATCATTTAACACTAAGAACAATTGCTAAAATCAGGCTCCCAGCACCTGCTGGTATGAACAGTCTGATTACACAAGGGTCTGCAAAGACCTGAAAGGCTGTACAGTGAGGCTGGAAAGATCTCCTGAAGGAGAGGAAGGAGTAGGTGCCATTCTTTCCTCTCTCCACAAGGTGTATCCAGGGTGTAATTGCTGATTTTCTCCATGAGATGGTTCTCAGAGTACTGGGGCAGCAGCAAGGTAGGACCCAAATACTGGGCTGGGTTCAGGGCTGATGCTTTTATTGTAACCCTCCCAGGCAAAGCAGAACAAAGTGACAGACACCAGTGCAAGCAACAGAAATTGGAAACAGTCACTAACAATTCTTGGAGTTTATCATACAGCAAAAGGGGATCAAGCACTGGGATGTGTCAGGAATGCTTATGTCAGCTCTCAAAGTCAATAAGGCAGCATCATGACCCACAGCAGCTAATCAAATAACTAAAGAGGTGTAACAGCCAGAAGTTTAATCTAGCACACACTGACCACATCTGTTATTATCTTGAGCCCTTGTAGTCCTGCCATGGTACCAAAAAGGTTGGGGTTTAACCCTTGTAGGCATCATGGGGTCACTTGCTTCCCAGTGGGACTGGCGTAGAGGAAAGGAAGAATTAAAGCAAGAAAATTTGTGGACTGGAATAAAGGATCTGTCTGACCTACTGCCTGCCTGGGGGGAGGCTTGAGCACTCCCTTGTCAGGCTGCTCTGTGGAATGAAATGTTTCCTGCTCAGGGGTCTGGTGCTGAGGCAGTGCAACCCAAGCTCAGCATTACAGTTGTGTGCCCAGTGTGAGTGTGGGTGAAATGAATCTTCTGTAAAGATGTTTCCCAAAACATCTGCTGCTGTGGTCCCTTATATTTCCTTCTGAGGACTTGTGTTTCAGTTGTGTTTGAATGTTCTCATGGCTCAGAGTCCTTCCAAAATACTCAAGCCTAAAAGCCTGTTAGGAAAGGAATCCCTTTCTAGATGTGGTCCCAACTGCTCAGCATTTTTGGTGGGTTTTTTTCCTAGGTAGCAGTGTTATTTCTGCTTATGTGTATCGCTGCTAAGTCACCCTTAAAAGGAGAAAAATTGGTATTACTCCCACCTGTTTTATGCCAGAAGAGCCTTGTTGCCAAGGAAATGTTCTGCAATCATGAATGAGATAGCAAACACCTAGTTCTTCCTTGAAGATTGGAAAAAAAATGCAAAGAATTTGGAGGAGGAATCATGGTTATGGATTCAGATGTTTGTGTAACACACCTGGTACCATCAGCCTGGGATTTTGTGCAATCCTAACCTAACTGTCCACCTCAGTGACATGGAAAAGGAAGGAGAATTTTCAGGATGAAGGGCTATGGCTTGTGTGACAAGAATAGCAGAGTCTTTTGCAGAGGGCAGGGCCCCATGTAAGCAGAAGCAGTTTTTGGTGTTTGACTGGTAGCTATGGTTTTAGGAAACCATTTTCCACACCAGGTCAGATGTTGTGTTTTTTGTTGACCAAATGCACCAGCCATGAGCAGCTGGCTGAGCCAACCTTTGGGCTTTGAGCCAGGGGGTAGTGGGAGAGGTGTAAGGTAGCATCATTGCCTCTTGTTTTCTGTGGTTCAAGTCCTGCACACAGGGTGGTTGCAGCTTCACTGCTGGGCTGCAACTTGCTATGACATTACTCCCTGGGCTGCCCAGGGAGGGGATGGATTCTCCCTCCCTGGAGGTTTTTAAAAAGAGACTGGTGTGACACTCAGTGCCATGGTCTGGGAACCACGGTGGTAGTGCATCCAGGGCTGGACTTGATGATCCTTTCCAACCTGTCTGATTCTGTGACATCATTTCCAAGGAGTGGAAAAACAAACAGGTGGCTGACTGACTGTTGCAGTTTTCTGGCCAATAAGTAGACTTCAAAGCATTTTTTCGAAACCTCCTTCTGCTTGCATGCTAGGCAGACAAGTAATGGTTCCTCAGATACTCTGACAACTCTTCTCCACACTGAAATTTTATTCTATTATTTTGGGCCTTAATGCCCCTGAGCCCGTGTGTTTTGGTTGGTAAGGTCACCTTTCTCTGCCTGGCTTATTTAAAACATGGCTTTCCCACCAGGATGCTGCTGTTGTGTGTTTGCACAGGGGCAGACACTCATTTCGGTGGCTGTGTCAGTTGATGGAATGTAGCAGATTTTGGCACCTGGTCAGAGAAGTCTGAGTGAAGGTGTCTGGTAGTTTTTCCAGTGCAGACAATTTGCCTCAGTGCTTGGGAGGCTTTGCTCTGGGTGAGACAGTGCCAGTCCTTGGACCTGGTTCAGGTGACACTGCTGGGGCTGCAGGAGATGAGGGACCTGTGTTGCTGACAAACCTGTGCTCCTGCCAGGCTTAGGCAGTGCTTTCAGTGTGTGCAGTCCTGCAGGTTTCATTGGTGTGAATTAGACAACAAGGTGGTGCTTTTCTCACACTAAACACTTGCTAGCAGCTGATCATGAGACCTTTTAAGTACCATGTCTGTGTCCTGCTGTACCACGTATCCCTCAGGAAGAGTTTTGCCAAAGCAACTGTGGCGGTTTCAAAGATGAGGAGAGGTTTGGGGAAGGTGGAGAGGAGCCACCAAGCACTGGTCCTCACCCGTGCCCCGTCTGCTTAGACCACTCTGCCTTTGTGTGGTGGCTCTAATTTACATCTTATTTAAAGCTGCTTTAAAAAAAAAAAAAAGTATTATCTGTTTTTAATTTTAAAGCCCCCCTTTCACCCTGTGTTTCTGGGTTGTGTTGCTTCTCTGGGGAGGGCCCTGTAGGATCTGTCTCCTGTTACAGGCTGCTTTTTGCTTAACACATGAGAAACAGCCTCCTTCTCTCTGCTAATATCCCCCCCAAAGACTTTGCAGAAAAGCCTCTTCCCTTTGAATTTTCTTTCCTCTCACAGGATCCACCCAGCCAAAACCAATAAAACATAAAACTGGAAAGAAAAAACAAACACGCACAACAACAACAACAACGAAAAAATAGGGACCTTTTTGTGTTTTTTGTCATTTGCTGCCAGCTGGCTGCACAACTTGAAAATGACTCAAATCCATCCCAATCTGTTACTCTTTGAATTGCAGTGGGGATCTCTGTGAATAACTCACAGACCCAGAGCTCCAGCCCACAGGGCGAGGAGCTGCTCTGTTCCTCCAGTGCTAAAACCTTGGGGTTTTGTTTTTACTTTTTGAAAAAAAGTTTTTTGTGGTCTCTGTGCAGCACAACCCATGTGTGACTTGGTTGAAGGCCGCACGCAGGCCCCAGAGCAGCTCTTTGCCTGGGGAAAGGGGTTTGCTTTAAAAATCTCCATCCTGGAGAGTACAAGAGGCCCATGGGCTGTGTGCTGGGCACCCAGAGCTGTGTCTGTGGCAGAGAACTGGTTCAGAATGTGTGCAGTGGGCTTGGAGAGGGGCTGGGACCAAACCACAGCCATCAGCAGAGCCCCTCTGGCACTGCCTCTGGAAAAATGGTCAAGAAAAGGCAACAAATGCCAGAGGGCAGTGAGGAAAAAACCTACAGTGAGAAGCAGGATTGTGAATCCTGAGGTTAGTAAAGATGGAGGGGAGGAGGAGCTGGAGTAGGGGAATGTTCCCTGACAGGAATTGTGGCCTGTGGAGGTGTCACACAGGAGCAGATTCTCCTGACAGGAATTGTGAACTCTGGAGGCCCCATGAAGGAACAGGGGGATGTTCCATGGCAGGAATTATGAACTCTGGAGGTACTGCACAGGAGCCGGTTCTCCTGACAGGAATTGTGGTCTCTGGAGGCTGCATGAAGGAGCACAGGGATGTTCCCTGACAGGAATTGTGGCCTGTGGAGGTCCCATAAAGGAGAAGATTCTGCTGACAGGAACTGTGAACTCTGGAGGTGTCACAGAGGAGCAGGTTCTCCTGACAGGAATTGTGTGCTCTGGAGGTGTCATGGAGGAGCAGAGGGATGTTTCCTGACAGGAATTGTGGACTCTGGAAGTCTTACACAGGAGCAGGTTCTCCTGACAGAAATTTTGAACTCTGGTAGTTTCATGCAGGAGAAGATTCTTCTGACAGGAACTGTGGGCTCTGGCGGTGTCACACTGGAGCAGGGGGATGTTCCCTGACAGGAATTGTGAACTCTGGAGGTGTCATGGAGGAACAGGTTCTCCTGACAGGAATTGTGTGCTCTGGAGGTGTCGTGGAGGAGCAGAGGGATGTTTCCTGACAGGAATTGTGGGCTCTGGAAGTCTCATACAGGAGCAGATTCTCCTGACAGGAATTGTGTGCTCTGGAGGCCCCATGAAGGAACAGGGGGATGTTCTCTGACAGGAATTGTGAACTCTGGTGGTTCCATACAGAAGATTCTTCTGACAGGAACTGGGGGCTCTGGAGGTGTGATGGAGGAGCAGAGGGATATTCCCTGACAGGAATTGTGTGCTCTGGAGGTACTGCACAGGAGTAGGTTCTCCTGGCAGGAATTGTGGGCTCTGGAGGTATCATGGAGGAGCGGGTGGATGTTTCCTGACAGGAATTGTGGCCTGTGGAGGTGTCACACAGGAGCAGGTTCTCCTGACAGGAATTGTGAACTCATGTAGTCTCATACAGGAGAAGATTCTCCTGACAGGGGCTATGGGCTCTGGTGGTGTCACACAAGGGAGCAGGTTCTCCTGACAGGAATGGCGTGCTCTGGAGGCCTCACACAGGACCAGGTTCTTCTGACAGGAACTGTGGCCTGTGAAGGCCCAATGCGGGAGAATGGAAAAAGCCTAAGGAGAAGGAAGCAGCAGAGAGGAACTGTTATGTCCAAACTCTACCTCCCCCAGTTCCCCATCCCACTGTGCCTCTTAGGGTGGGGAGAGGTGGAGCCATCAGGAGTGAGGGTGGGAAGTTGAGTCATGGGGAAAGAGGGATGGGTGGGGGGAAAGGTGTTGTGGTAGTTTTATCTTGGTTTCTCATTATCCAAATCAATTTTCATGGGCAATAAACCAAATCAGTTTTCCTCCAAATCTGTTTTGCTTAGACACTAATGCATAAGTGATCTCCATATCTTTTTATTAACCCATGAGACTTTTCATCTTTTTCCACCTGTCCTGTCTGGGGAGGAGGGGCAGTGATAGTGCAGTGGGGTGGACATCTGGCAGCTGGCCATGGTCAAACCACCACAGCAGCAAACATTCATTTTTGCTATCCTAAGTGTCATTGGTGCCAAAAATGCTTGGCACAAGCCCTGTGTCATGGTTGTAGCAAAAGCTAGATGACTGTTGTTCCTAAAAAAGCAGGATAGTAGTTGTTGACCTCAGTTGTCTATTCTCTGTTTTTTTGGTGTCGCTGCCATTCCTGGAGGTTTCTCAGCTTATCACTTATTGAAGGTAGACCCAATAGCATGGTAGAAACAGGGGCTTATTTGACTGAATGCAAATTTTCTTGTCCATGAGGTGTCCAGGTAAATAGTTGCTTCATTAGTAACCTTTGTTTTAATAGAAATAGTGACTGCAATGGTTTGGGGTTTTTTATAGCTATAGGGATTGCTTATAGAAGAGTAAAGCAGCCTAAAGCAGAAGTGAACTTCCTCTGGGGAATGTTGAAAGTTTTCCCATTGTCAAATCTGTGTCTCTGGGGCTGTAGCCCTTCTTTTTCCTATTCTCACTTAATTCTTTCTCCTGAGAGTAGGATTGGGAGTTGAAGGACTTCAACCCTGCTTAGTGCCTGGAATGTAGTCACAGAGGTAGACAAACCCAGGACTACTTTAGGAAGCTGTGGAAGGGCAGAGCTACTGCAGTGGAAGGGGAGCTTTGGGATCTGTGTGAGCAGGAGTTCAGATGTTTTCCCACAAAGCCTTTGGAGTGGTTGCTGTTGCATATGGAGCACTTGTAGTTTTAATCCTCTTCACTTAGGGTGGAACTCACTTGAGGGGAACACATGTTTTGTGTAGTGTTGAGTGGTGGCCAAGCAGCTTTCATTTAGCAGTCCAGTTACAGCAAGGGATTCCCATGCTGTTGCCATAGATATAGGAGGAAAAACCTGGCTGGGATATTGCATAAGTTTTCTAATACTGTAGTGTTTCAGAATTGCATTGGTTCCAGGGAAAAAAGGCTCATCCTGATTTTTCTTTGAATGCCTGCCTGAAGAGACTGAACTTGCTGGGAGTGCATTGCTGGTTCCTGGCAGACAGAGCTGGTGAAGGTGACAGTGACAGGCCTGGGGACTCTTTACTGTCATTGCCCCTTCCTCTCCGCATTTAGAGTCCCAGTGACTTGCAAACCAAAGATGTGATTTATGGTGTCCTTTGTATACTTTGTGGTAACTTTATTAATGCAGGAAGCTTATTTGTGGTCACTCAATCTTCAGGCATTTAAATAGATTTCTGTTGATTTAAAATTCCGTTGGTTCAGGAGCAAAAATTTCAGCCTCATCAAGATCAGTGTCAAAACCACCACTGCCACTGGGATAGGATTTGACCTGTGCTGCTTTAACAAATGTGACTTCTAAAAAAACTTTCTGCTCCTAATTGCTTTCTTTTTGTTGTTTTTTTTGTTTTGTTTTGTTTTTCCCCTTCAGTCTTGTGAAGGAAACAACCTGAAGACAATGCATCTGTGACCCCTGATAGCAGCTGGGAGCCGGGGCGATGGAAGTGACAGAGGGCTGCCAGCACACCGGTCCCGTGCTAGCTCCAAATGGATATGCAAACAGGATTTTCCAAGCAAACATGGAGGAAGGGAACACTGACCCACTGGAGGTCTGTGGTGCTGAGCACTGCACCTCCAGAGATGCAATCCCAAACGAAGAGGAGGAAGCACCCAGGTATAAGAAGACAACCAAGGGCAACCGGATCTGGAATTTTGTTAGACGACGGAAAGGACTCTCTGCCAATAAAGGAAGACCCCAGTCCATGATCCTGCTTGGAGTTAGTTCTGAGAGCTCAGAGGTAAAAAAGCCATCCTTCATGGACAGAGTAAGGCCATTAAAAAAGGGAAGAACCTCCAGGGTGCCCAAGCATGTGGATTTGAGAGCATCTGGAGTCCAGGTTGCTTGTGACCCTGAGGAGGACCATCATGGCAGCGGGCAAAGAGCTGTCTACAGGGTTAAAAAACCGGGTGAGAGTCGGAGGCCCTCCCGCCACTCGTATGCGGGGTACATTGATGATTTGGATTCTTCTTTTGAAGACATAGAGCTGAATATCAGCATTCCTGAAATTGATGCCAGTGAAAGTAAATGTCTCAGGGATATAAGTGTCAGATTACACAGTGAAGATAATGACAGTAACTGCCATAAAATACCAGTCAGGAAGAGCGAGTCTTTAAGTTTTGAAAACTTTAAGAGTCCTGCAATTACAGAAGGGGACAATCAAAAGAGGTGTGCTGTGCTCCCACAGGAGAGCAGAAGAGGAAAAAGCTCTGATGTCTGGAGCTATCTGAAAGGAATTTCATTAACTGGCAAAGATAATTCAAAGCTTCCAGATCAAAGGCCTGAAACCAATTTCCAGAACTTAGAAAATACAAATGATCATTCTGCTTCTTCTTTTGACTTTGATACGAGATGTGAGGAGAATCTCAGCCAGAGGAAAAAAACAAATGGTGCAACCAGAGCCACTCACTTTGGGGGTGTTGTGAGGTTCTTCACCAGTGTGGCTGAGGCAGCTCGGAGGCTGCGAGGCTCCTCAAGGGCATTTTCACCTGATGAGAAAAGGCCTCAGCGGAGTTTCCGAGGCTGGAGGCAGGATGTGACCTCCCACAAAGAGGAGAGCTTGGTAATCGAGAACGAGAGCGCAGGGGCCTTCTGCACAGTGGGAGCATGTCTGCAGTCCCCAGATTCAGGCACCTGGGACAATCTGAGCTTTGAGAGTTTGGTGGGGAAGGAGCCCACACAGCATTGCAAAACCACAGAAGAGTCACAAGACATTGGCTCCTCTGCCCTGGGCAGCGAGAACGATAGGTTTAATGAGACATCTCTTTCTCCCTCTGGGCCAGAGACATCCATCTCCCACCCACTGGAGTTTGCAGATGACTCTTTTGTGGATCTAAATACTAAAGACCCCTCTGAGGATCTGATTGACTTTCAACAGACAATTCAGACTGAACAAATTCAGGATTCAGACAGTACTCCAGAGAAGGCACAGGTCATGGGCAGGGACATGCCATGTTCTGAAGACCTTCCTGTGAATAATCTGGATACTGCAGACCCAAGCTGTTCTCCAGCTGCAGATGGTGACTGCTCTGCAGTGACTGAGGCTCTGATCCACCCTCCACAGACATTTCTGACTGAACTTGATACTGAAGATGTGGCTTCTGCTCCAGTGGCTGCTGAAGACATGGATCCTTCTCCAGCAGGGGTTACGGAGCTTTTAAATACAGAACTGGATAAACAAGGCTTGAGAAACTCTGAGATGCCTTTGCAAGACTTATCTAGAGGTGAGCTGGGGATTCAAGGTGCTGGCAGTGCTCCAGAGAAGGCACAGGTTGTGGGCAGAGACCTGCCACATTCTCAAGATCTTCCTGTGAATAACCTGGATGCTGAGGATCTGGACTGTTCTCCAGCTGCAGATGGTGATTGTTCTGCAGTGTCTGAGGCTCAGATCCACTTTCCACAGATGCCCCTGACTGAACTTGATACTGAGGACGTGGCTTGTGCTCCAGTGATTGCTGAAGACGTGGATCCATCTCCTGCAGTGGCTCAGGAGCTTTCAGAGGCAGAACTGGATATACACAGCTTGAGAAATCCTCAGCTGCCTTTGCAAGACTTGTCCAGAGGTGAGCTGGGGATTCAGGACTTGGGCAGTACTCCAGAAAAGACACAAGTCTTGAGCACGGACCTGCCATGTTCTCAGGATCTTCCTGTCAGTGATCTGGATCCTGTGGACTCGAGTTGTTCTCCAGCTGCAGGTGGTGACTGCTCTGCGGCGACTGAGCCTCTGACCCACCTCCCACAGACCCTGGCTGAAGAGATTCAAGACCCTGACAGTACCCTGGAGCAAGAGCAGGTCACGGGCAGGGACCTACCAGGTTCTCAAGATCTTCCCATGAACATTCTGGATGCTGAGGACCTGGGCTGTTCTCCAGTCGCTGACATTGACTTTTCTGTAGTGACTTTTGTCAAATGTGCCACAGTTCCAGGGCAGGTCTTGGAGCGGGCCGCCCGCCGCAGCAAAAAGCGCGGAATCGCTTCGTTTGTGGAGCAGAACTCGGTGGAGATAACGGAGGGGTTGGATCAGTTGAACTGCCACGAGGAGTGTCGGCCCTTCCAGCCACGTGTCTCTCGCATCCTCTCCTCTGGAAGGCTCAAAAACGGAAAGGTAGGAGCAGCTTTGCCTCTGGTGTTTTCAGTAACTTTGTACTGTTTCAAACGAGGATGGTTTGTGCTTTAACGCATGTTTGTGTATCCCTGGTCGGGGCGTTCAGGCTGTCACCTGGAGGATGGGAGCAGACACAGCTTTTAGATCAGCCCAGGAGGTCTCAGTTAACTGGCATATCCCTGAGCTACTGGTGTAAACCTCCAGAGCTGCTCCTCCTACCAGCCTTTTGTCTGTGTCACAGCCTCTAGAAGAGGGCTGTAGGAGAAACTGATGTGTTTGTAGACACTACCTTTTTTCCTCTCTGTGTTCAGTTTGTTTGCAGCAGAAACTTACAAGAAGGGTGGTTTCGACAAATTTTAGAGTTTTGAAGTGTGCTGGGGGCAAATGGCATCCAGCAGTTGCACTACAGCCTTTGTGTTTTCTTGCTTAAAGAGCTCTGGGTGTGGTGGTAGTTGATTTTCAGTAGTGATGCTGGTCACAACACAGCATCCAGAATGCCAGCCAGACCTGGCATGCAGTGCAGAGCAGAAGGGGAAAAAAAAAAAAAAAAAAAGGCCCATGTCTTGTAGAGCTCATCAGATCACCTCTGGCAGGTCTGATTGAGCTCTGTCCCTACTCCAGACCTGTCAGAAGTTGTGTGACCTCACTAGTTGGGTGCTGAGCCTGCAGCAGAAAGCCTTGCTGGGGGGATGGGTGCATAATGTGAGCAAAAGGCCTTCCCAGTGTGAGTGCACACCACGTGGGGCCCTGCTGGGAGCTGCCTGGCATCTGGCTACACGAAGTGCTGTGGCCCTTGGGCAGTACCCAGCCCTAAGGGAAAGGTGGGCAGTGGTGGTGGCTCTGATTCTGGAAATGCATTCCTGCTGCTTATGAGCAAGTCTTTCAAATCTCCTAAAATTGTAAAAACGTTTCAATAGACATTGCATTTTGGGTTAGGACAAACCATGGCAGGACCCAGAGAGAAACCCAGCTGTTTTCTTTTGGGTCCCTGCTGATGTGCTGAAATGATTTTTCTTTTGATTTTTTTTCTTTTTTTTTTTTCTTAAATGAGGTTCCAGGTAGGGAAATTTTGGTCAATTTGTGAAGAAACTTCCTGCTTTCCTTTCAGGCTTGGAGAGAGCAGAGATGTTACAGAGGTGATGACATTGTTCCCTGTTGGAAAAGGGGTCACTGTAACTTATGAGCTAAGAGGGGAAGTATTTGAAAATTGGCAGCAGATTAGAAATGCTGGGGTGGGAGGGGGAATCTGAACTTGTGATTCCCAGCTCAAATGGGCAGCACCATTGTTGGTTATTCCTGGATTTGTTTTCCTGCTCTGTTTTGTGTAACACAAAAAAATAAAGACAGCAATAGAGAGGCTGTGTAATTCCGGGCACTTGGGATGAAGTGGGGTGAAGAGTGATCAGTTGTTGTAGTCTCTGGCAGAAATGTTTTTAGGAGGAGCTTGAATGAGAGGGCTGTGGCTTGATATCCATTCACAGGGACCAAGCTGAAAGTGTTCTGGGCAGGAGCAAGATAACAGAGGCATGAAAGGATTGAGGGGAATGGAGGAAAATAACGGTGCTGGAAAATACCTGGCCAATGGCAGAGCTCTTAGCACAGAACCTGAGCCATTTCCCAGGTCAGCTGTGTGAACGGGAGATGTGGGAAGGCCCAGCTCAGCTGTTGCAGCTTACAAACATGACCAAGAAACTTAAATATGGTGCTTGAGATAACCAGGCAGGAAACCTCCCCCGAGTTCCGTCAAGTGTGGCGAGAGCGGTCGGACCTCTGGACCGCTGCGGCTTCCGGCTTCACCGCAGGGCTGCTGGGCAGGAGCAGCAGTGGGATGGACAGGAGAGCATGGAGCAGCAGTGGGATGGACAGGAGAGCATGGAGCAGCAGTGTTCTGGACAGGAGAGCATGGAGCAGCAGTGTTCTGGACAGGAGAGCATGGAGCAGCAGTGTTCTGGACAGGAGAGCATGGAGCAGCAGTGTTCTGGACAGGAGAGCATGGAGCAGCAGTGTTCTGGACAGGAGAGCATGGAGCAGCAGTGGGATGGGCAGGAGAGCATGGAGCAGCAGTGTTATGGACAGGAGAGCATGGAGCAGCAGTGTTCTGGACAGGAGAGCATGGAGCAGCAGTGGGATGGGCAGGAGAGCATGGAGCAGCAGTGGGATGGGCAGGAGAGCATGGAGCAGCAGTGTTCTGGACAGGAGAGCATGGAGCAGCAGTGTTCTGGGCAGGAGAGCATGGAGCAGCAGTGTTCTGGGCAGGAGAGCATGGAGCAGCAGTGTTCTGGGCAGGAGAGCATGGAGCAGCAGTGGGATGGGCAGGAGAGCATGGAGCAGCAGTGGGATGGGCAGGAGAGCATGGAGCAGCAGTGTTCTGGGCAGGAGAGCATGGAGCAGCAGTGTTCTGGACAGGAGAGCATGGAGCAGCAGTGGGATGGGCAGGAGAGCATGGAGCAGCAGTGGGATGGGCAGGAGAGCATGGAGCAGCAGTGTTCTGGACAGGAGAGCGTGGAGCAGCAGTGGGATGGACAGGAGAGCATGGAGCAGCAGTGGGATGGACAGGAGAGCATGGAGCAGCAGTGTTCTGGACAGGAGAGCATGGAGCAGCAGTGGGATGGACAGGAGAGCATGGAGCAGCAGTGGGATGGGCAGGAGAGCATGCAGCCCCTCCTGGTTTGTAAACACACTCTGCATCTCAGAAACTCAGAGTTCTAGAGATGCTGGAGCAGGTTTAGAGAAGGGCAACCCAAGCTGGTGAAGGGTCTGGAGAATAAGTCATGTGATGAGAGGCTGAGGGAATTGGGAATGTTTAGTTTGGGGAAGAGGAGGCTGAGAGGAGACCTTATTGCTCTCTACAACTACCTGAAAGGAGGTGTTATGGAGGTGGGTGCTGGCCTCTTCTCTCAAGTGAATAATGATGGGATCAGAGGAAATGGCTTAAAGTTGCACCAGGGGAGGTTTAGACTAAATCTGAGGAAGAATTTATTTACTGAGAGAGCAGTCAGGTGTTGGAACGGGCTGCCTAGGGAGGTGGTGGAGTCACCATCCCTGGGGATATTTAAAAGCCTTGTAGATGAGGCACTTCAGGACATGCACTAGTGGGTTATACAGATATTGATAGTTGTATTTTATTTGGAGGAATGTTGACAGTTGGACACAGTGACCTTAGTGATCTTTTCCAACAACAACAATTCTTTGATTCTGTGAAACTCGGAGTTAGAAGCTCACAGTGATCCTGTGGCAGCTTCAAACCCTGAGCAGTCAAGAGCAAGGGCTGAAGGAGGGATACTCTCGGGTAGGAACAGACCCAGAGAGTCCCCCAGCAGCTCCAGTAACAAATGTCCTGAGGTACCCGAGGGACTGCCTTGCCTATCTCTCATCAGGGAGCGGCACTCGGAAACGTTTCACCAAAAATAAACATGCAAGAGGAGTAACTTCAGGCTGAGCGTGACAGTAGCAGCAAACTCTGGCCTCTTATTGTTTCAGGGCTAAATCCAGCTCTCTGCTGGCACCTGTTACTGGGGCAGTTGCTGGCCCTCCTGCTTTTACTCCAGGCTGCTCTGCATTAATTGAAGGATTTGTATTTCAAGTGAGAGGCTCAACCACAAGTAGGGAGAAGGTGCTGCCAGGACAGGGTGGCTTGGCTTGGTCAGCTGCTGGAAGCAAGCATTCAGCAGTTTTCAAGTGTGCTGGCAGTGCAGAGCAGAAATAGCTCAAGCAAATATTTGAAAAACAATCTACACGTTGTCCCCCCAAAAGTTCAAAAGGGACGATTTTCACTGAGGGCCCCTGCCCCAACCCATCAGAGGTGGTGTATGAGAGGCTGGAATAGCACAGAGGATGCTGGGGTCGGATTGAGAGAACCTGCACATTGGTAGAAAGGTAGAAAAGCACTTCTCAAGCTGCCCCCCTGCCTAGTTGCTTTCAGACCCATTCCCAGTTCATGTTTGTGAACCACTGGAGATAAAAACATTTTGAAGAGTTGAAAGAACTGTAAAGGTCAAAAGAGATTGTCAAGGGGAAATGAAATTCCTGATTTCACCATTCGCAGAGCTGCAGCTCTGGAGTGAAAGTGCAGTCCTTATTTTGAGAGAGAGGTTTAAGAAATGAACTGAAACATGATGTGGATCTTTTGCCAGATTTTGGACAGTTGCAAACTGCAAACGTTCCCATTTTCCATATTCCCACCCAAGTGAATTATCCTCATCCCAGCTCTAAAAATGCCCCAACAGAGAGGATTCTGCTGTGGGGAGTCAGGCATAGCCCCAGGAGTTGTGTTTGACCACATCCTGTAGCTTGAGCTGGTGCTGAGGTGGCAGGAAGATTTGGTACCACATCAACCACTTTGCGGTTCCAGCATTTCCATCGGGGTTTCAGACCACCTGATGTATCTTTGGTTAGGGCTTGTGGGGGGTCTGATACCACTTTTGGGTATGACAGGAGGAAAGGTTGCAAAAGAGGTGTGACTTCTTATTTCAGGCATAATTTTAGAGTTTTTATCACCCAAAAGCTTAATTTAGGCTCATTGCTGGCAGAGAGATCCTCCCTGCTCATCTGAGGAGCCAGGCACAGGGACAGGGCACTGGGGAGCATTTTGCCTTGTGTCACTCCGGCAGGGAAAGAGCAGAGGGGTTTCACTGCAGTCTTTCTATGCCCTCTGCTGGCTTATTAGTGAAATGAGAGTTTATTTAAACAGAAAAGTTGTTATATTTCTCCCTAGCATTTTCAGTGTTATCTCCAAAAGGTGTCCAGACCGCAGCTTGCTGCTGGCTGTTGTGGCTGCACACAGACACCAGCTGGTTTTGTAATGCTGGGTTTTTTTTGGGAATTACAGTTGCCAGAATTGTAAAAACAAGATTTCTAAAGGCTTGTCAGCCTGGGCAAAAGGTGTCAGTCCCCTAGGATGAGGTGCCAGCCTGATAGGGATGCCCTGAGTTTCCCAGCCAGTTTGGTTCCAGTGGCTGTGTTGCTCAAACTCACTTCCCAGGGTCACAGCAGATGGTTGCAGATGTTACTCTTGAGCAGCTCTTGAGTTTGCTCCTGAGTCCCATCCTTGGGAGCCAGCCTGCCCAGGTGCCACAAGGTGCTGGGCTGATGCTCTCAGTGGCCTGTGCCAACTGTGCAGGTCGGGGCTTTCCCCACATGGTTGGGTTTGGTGATTTCCCTGCAGTAGCTGCACACTGTGCTGCTCTCTGTGGGAAAATCAAAGCCTCTCCCTGTGTGGTGGGTCGGACTGGAAGCACAGGATTAGTGATTTGCCTGAGTCTGTGCATGCCAGGGGATGTGTTTGCAGATCTGGGATCTGATAGCTGGGGCACATCTCAGATCCTCCCACGGGTTTGGGGTTTGACTTCAGTGCAGCAGCTGCCAGGGACCTTTTCACGAGAGTGAAAACTTCCTTTTTCTGTGTTTGATGAGAAATTGCAAGTGATGTGCAATAAGTTCTCCTCGTGACCTTTAGCTTGAGATTGGTTTTTTGTCTCTCTGCTACAGAACACTTTGGGAGCAGCTGCAGAAATGGGCCTGCTGAGCCGATTTGTCCTTTTCCTCCCTGCTCTGTTGAATGTCACTAACCAGGATCCATGTGTTTCTGAGAGCTGATCTTCAGAGCACTCTTCATCTCCTGGTTATTGGCAGTAAACTGGGTTGTATCTCAGCCTCCTGCTGGTAGTTGTGCTTACAAAAGCCTTCACAGTCCTTCCAAATTTAGAAGTGGGAGTCTTTACTTAAAGTAAAGAAATAGTACTTTATTTTCTAAATTCTGCCGTTGCTAAGAGAGCACTGTACTCCTCTCTGTATTAAGGTTAGTTGCAGAATGAAAATTCTGTGTATTTATGGCTTTTAATATGATTATGTCTGACAATCATCTTATTTTTAGAAGAGACAAAATCTCTAAAGTTCTCCAAGCTGTTCAGATTTTTGTATTTTTCATAACCACAAGGTGCTAGCAGAATCTTGAATTAAAGCCTCCATTTAGTGCTATCTATAGCAGGGTAGAGGGGTTTTTTTGGAAGCATATTTTTAGCATTGTCAGGGAAAGGCAGGTTGAGTTTTCAAAGCTTATAGGCTTTACATGTACATATACCCAGGCACTGAACACATGGATAATTCAGATTTCCACATGTTCTCTAAAAATACTTGAGTTTTGCCTTCATCTGGTTTCTGGCTTCTAAGTTACAACAGGGCACCTTCTGCCAGAGTTGGTGCCATCAGAGGAGTGATGTGACTGGGGACCTCTGGGCATTTCTGGCCTGTAAGCTACAGGGACTCTGTCCCCCAGACTTCTCTGGGTGGAAGGTTTCCCTTGGCTTTTACCTCCTCCCAGCTGTTATCCAGTCAAAAGAAGTGTACTGGGTCACTGGGCAGGGTGCTGGGAGCAGGGAATGGGAGATCAAGCCTCAATTCATCCACAGATCCTCAGTGTGCCTTTGGGGTTATTATTTGGGGTTATTATAGCCTGTCTGCTTAGCTCTCCATCTGTAAATAAAGATAACAGCACATCAATGAAAACTGGAGCTGCTGGGGTCTTGAGGACATTTACACTGAACCATGTGAGGCACCCAGTTATTAGCAGGGCCATCAAGTATGACAGATCTGGCTCTAAGTGAGGCTAGAAGCCTCCCAGGGAGAAGCATTTTCTGGTTTTGTTTCCTGACCTTTGTAAACTGATTTTTTCTGCTGATTTCTTGACTCTAAGATTATACACAAGGCTTCCACGGTGTCGCCTGTCACAGGGGATAAAATGAAAAGTAGGAGTTTGAATTGTTATTTTCTGTTTATTTATTTATTAAAAGAAAAAAAAAAGGAAAATTCAGTTCTGCAAAATAGCACTGGCGAGGCTGTCTCTCTGAGGATCTTTTCCTCCTGAAATAGAATAGTAAAGAGTCCCCAAGAGTGAGGGGAATCTCCCAATGTTTTTCTCCAGCTAGCTATAAATGCTAGCTCACTCTTTGGGTTAATGTTACCAAACTTTAAGGTGTGACCGTGGGCTATTGGACCACTTGATGGGTGCTTCAATTGGTTGCAAGTACCTTGCTGTTTCAGGTAATATTTTGTAGGCTATTGGTACAGAGGGCTCTTGTTAGCAGTTACCAGTCAGCTAAACTACCCTGGTGATGTTTGCTTTCCTCTGTGGATCGTTCAGGAAAGGTAACAGTTCTGGTTTTGTTGATAACTACCTCAGAGAACGAGGTCCCACTTTTCTGGGCTGTGGTTTGCCCCATCCTTGCATCTGAAACCTGCCTGACTTCAGCAGCAGAGCAGTAATAGCAATGCTCCTCCCATCCTCTTCGTCTTAGGCTTTTGTTTATGGACTTGGAAAAGACCTTATCTGACCTCTGGAAATACCTGGAAGGGAGTGTTTTGTTAATGTTTTGGGGAATGAGGAAAATGTCATCCTGTTGCTAGTGTGATTCACTTTTACATGGATCTTATTATCAGGAAGACTGTTGAGTTATGTGGGAGTTGTTCTTGCTGGGTGTCCTAGCTTGGTTGTGACAACTGTAACTTTTGTTTTTACAATAGTAGGGGCAGATCTTAGTATTATGCTGTTGGATGAGCACACACATAAACAGACTCTTCTCCTGAACCTCACCATTGCCAAGTTGTTGTTCTACTCCATGGCCGTGTCTTTCAAGTGCTGGAGATCTACCTGAAAAAAGCTTTTGTTCCATTTTTCCACTTCTTACTCACAGGTCTCTTGAGCGTGGTCATACATGGAGACCAGTGGTGACTGACAGCTACAAAATGCATCTTTCCTGCAGACCACCAAAGGATGCATCTTCTAGGCCAGTTGAGGAGTGCTGGCTGCAGCAGCCTCCCCGTGCTCTGAAGGCATTAATAGCTCTTCAGGATGCTAATCAGTGGGGCCAGGGAGATGGGGCAGGACCCTCCTCACCACACCACGGGCCCCACAGCCCATAGAAGCTCTCCCCTGGGTGCTCAGTCCTTCTTGCAGAAGCCTGGGAGGGTGCTGGTTTCCAGCTCAGCTACAGCCTGGCCACGGGTCCTGCTGGGCTAGACACCAGCCTGGTTTCCTGGCTGGGCTGTTACTCTCCTAAGTGCCTCAGAGGCCAAATGCCACTGGAAGTGTTGGAGTTAAAGACCAGGAGCTTTGTTCAAGCTCCATGCAAAGGGAGCTTGAGCACTTTGGCTCCAGGGCCAGCAAATCATAACCTTTCACTGCCCCAGAAATTAAGTGGGTGCTGATTGCAGTGAGCAAGCCCAAGGTGTTGTTGCATTGTCTTGAAAACTGTATGGTTTATTAGGTGTTCTGTGATTGTTTTGTCTGAGGTCTGACACATCGTGGTAAAATTAACTCTGATCCTTCCCTTACCAGCCGATGTCTCATCCCTCTCAACCCTCCCCACAAGCACCACCCTTCAAAGTCCTGGTGGAGAGATGTCGCTCAGAACCCCTCTCCCAGAGCACCCCCATGGGGCTGGACCAGCTGGGAGGCCGCATGCAGCACTTGCTCAGGAGACGTGGTGAGTAACTGGGTGGTGTTCTCCCAGGCTGGATTTTTGGTCCTGCAGAGCAGGCAGCAGGGGTTGAAAAGTCAAAATGCTTGTTACAACCCTGGGGCCAGCTGAGGGAGCTCTGATAGCCATGTGCTGAGGAGTTTCTTGCTAGCTACCAAGGTCTTTTTGTGTTCAGTGCATTTATGAAATCAGGATCAGGCTGTTTTCTCTTTAATGTTTCCCAAGGCAGTCCCTTTCATTTGGTTCTGAGGAGGTGAACAGAGGCACAGAAAGTCTAAAAGCTGTTACCTCCTGTCTGAGTTTTCATTTGGTAGTTTCCTCTTGGCTTTTCGTTCTCTTAGCAGCCTCTGCTGTGAGTACTTGTGGTTTGGAGGTGGCAAGTGATGATGGATACTGAGATCACAACTCAACTCTGGTGTTTGTTTGGAAACATGGCAAGAAGTGAGGTTGTTTTGTTTTCTCTTGTGCTTGAGTGCTCTTCCTCATCAAGAAGAGAATCTTATCACTATGCTGAGCTGTCCTCTGCATTTGTCCCACTCACAGCAATGCTAGAGAAAGCACTACCAAATATATTTGCAGGCAGGGTCTTGTGTTGGCAGGTACATGAACTGGTGGTTGAAGAGATGATATCATTTTTGAACCTCTAAAAGCATTGATAATTAAGAGCACAGAAATTATTTCCTGAAGGGATGCTGCTAGCACCAAGAATCCTTTGATTTAGCTATGGGCAAGTTTGGGAGTGCTGCCAGAATCTGCTGGCATCACTTGGGAGCACACAGGACCCAGGAAGCTGATGGATGGTGGCAGCACACCAGGGTTAAGAAGAATTAGGGAAGAAAGGGAAAGGCCAAGTGGCTGCCTCTTTAGTGGAGGGCTCTTCTGTCGGGGGGCACACGTTTCTAGCAGGTGGGGAGTAACACATGCATCTCTCAACGTGAGCATTCCTGCCTTTGCACGTTGCTCCTGAGTGCTACTATATCAGCACGTTGCCTCTGGAGCCTGGGAGCAGCCTCTTGCTATAATCAGCACTCACACTGCAGCTTGATTCGCTGCCAGCCCAGAAAGTGAAAGGCGAGCTGCTAAAAATAGCGGCGGGCTGCCTGCCTCGGCGTGGCGTTCAGGAAATGGGTCTCAGTGCAAGCTCTCTCCCAGCAACGCTGGAAGAAAACCAGGACTGCTGCCCACCCTGCCATGCCAGGGCTGCAGCAGGGTCCCAGCTCTGCTGCACTCCGTGCTGCTGGCCTGGGAAGAGCAGAGTCCCCACCGATGGAATGGAGGGGGGGGGAGGTGGTGTCTGGGCGTTTTGCCCCTCGAAGGTAAAAGTGGCCTGAACCCCAGGAGCTGGGGTAGGGCTCTTCACTCCCCCAAAAGCCTGGGACCATTTACCCTTTGTTATCTGGTTTCAAACCCCTCAGCACTGACACAGTCTGAAACCTCCACCTGGCTTTATTGTGCATCAGGGAAAAAAAAAAACCAGCATTGTGCATCATTGAGGGAAGAATTCCAGCATGTGGCTCTTTTCTGTAGTGCTTTTTTTTACAAACCAGATGACAAAAGCCTCCAGGGGCTGGGAACACCCTTGGGGGATGTGTATGTGCATGTACAGGTAACATAAATGTGTGCTGCCTGGACCACAAGCACCTGCTGGCAGGAGCTTGTGCTGGTCCTTCTTCCCAGGGCTGTTGCTCCAGGTTAGGGGTCGTGAAGGGTCTGACAGAAGAAGGGATTAAAATTTAATCTTGCCAAGTGTGGGAGGGAAAAACCCTGGCCTCACTCAGAATGGCAGCTTCAGCCTCAAAAAAGAGGGGGAGGATGGGGAGGTGAAACTTTGGGTTGATTAGAAAATCAGAGCTCACTTTTAGGAGTTGCTAGCTCTCCTCCACCATTTGCCTCTTCTTTCTGAGCTCTTTTGTGCTTGGGTGGGTCCTATCTGTGAGCCAGGCTGAGCTCTGGGGGCAGTGGTGTAAGTCCCTTAAATCCAGAGCACAACTGCATCAAGTGAGGGATTGGCCTGAAGTGCTTGGGGTGAGAAGCAGTCCAGTTTCTTCAAAAAACAGCTTTTATGGGCTTCTGTTTTTCCCTTTTCTGCACAAATTCGAGGAGCTGTTGCTTTTTCAAGGCACTGAATCACCTGGGCCTTGGTGACTCCAAGGCCCTGGGGTTTCTGCAGCTCCAACCATGCTGTTGCACTTTCAACCCTGGTGCATGCAGAGGAGGCTCTGGTGCTCCTGGGAGAGCATTCTGGCTTTACACCCAGTGCCTCCTGAGCCCACCTGCTCACACCACCTCTCAGTTTGGCTCTCTGCTGCAGTTTTGTAGTACCCAAGCTGTGCTATTTTCCTTCTATCCCAAGAGCACTGAATAAAGCACCTAAATATACTCTCTGCTCTCTTTTTCTAAAGAAGAGGTTGAATGAGTCTCTTGCAAACAATTTTGTTTCTTTCATTTAAAAGAACAGCCTCCGCCCCCAGCCTGAGCTAAAGCACAGCATTTATCTTTTGTCATTCCTTTTTTTTTTTTTCTTCTTTCCTGTGGATTTCACCCTGGCAGCTGAGAACGAGGAGGCTTCAAAGACCCTGAAGGTGCGCGGGACCTGCCGGAACGGTGGACGTCGGTGGAACCTCTTCAAGCCTGGAGCTGAGAAGCTGCAAATCAGTCGGGTAAGGTGGTGTTTGAAATCTGCCTCTGCCTGCTTCAGGGGTGGGGTTTACCTGCTGCATGTTTAGTCTGGGAAACTAACCATGATGCTTTACTTCCAGAACCTGTGGTTTCAGTCAGCCGCAGATGGGGATATTTTTGTTATTAGTGTTACTTTGTAGCAGTAACAGAATAGGTGCATTATCCCTTCCTCTCTAGATTGGTTTCCCTTCAATGTATATCAGAGTCTTTGTGGTCAAACAGAGGCACTGGGCCTCCCAGGTCTTTGGCTGAGTGTTCCTTGCAGGTGGAGGGAACTGTGATGTTTTGGATCCCCTGCAGATTTGCTGTGGTTTTGATAGTTTTATTTTTTCCTTTCTTTAACCACTTGTCCTTTGGGTTTGGCACTGCTACCAGCACTGTCTCAGCAACAAACTCATGTCAGTGATTCTTTCCCAATGTGTTTTGCAAGTGTAGGCACAATCTACTTGGTTCTAGTCTTGTGAATGATGCTGCTGGTGGGGGAAGTAAAAGCTGTTGTGGGCCTGGGGGATGCCTGTGACTTCCTCTGGAATAAATTCAGAAAAGATGGCACAAATAGTACCATTTGTCCCATATATTTCCTTGCCTAGGTGGGGTTGTTTCTCATCTGTGCTGTGCCATGTGTTCGAAACCTGGAGATCTTGGTTATTCCATGGTCTTGGTTTGGATTTGTATTATTTGTGAGTCTGGTTTCACTGCTACCCAACATACAAGACTCTGGGTTGTTCAGAACCCAACATAGCTACTGGCTGGCAGCTAACGTGGTGCAAAGAGAGTTTTGTAGTGACTAGGGCAGAAGTTCTTCTAGGGTAGGCAAAGGTTGACCTGGCAGCCAGGAATTTCTCTGCTGGAATCAAGAGGAGGAACTGACCTTCTGTGGTCGTGTCTCTGTGGCTCTTTCCCTCCTTGTTACTGTCCTTCCTTACCAGTTCTTTAGGGTATTTGTATTCCCTTTGCTATCTGATCAACTGCCTTCCTGAAATGTGATTTCCAGGGAGGACCTCAGAGCCTTGTTCAGTGCTGCCATTAGGCAGCTTGTTGCTCAGCCTGAATTATGAACAGGCAGGTGTGAAACCTGTCCTGGGTTTTATAAATGAGAGGAGTGTTACTGTGAGAGTGTTGCAAGAGGAGGATATATAAATGTGGCTTGCAGTAGCAGCACTGGAAGATTCAGCTGTTGCCTCTGCCCCACGCTGAGTGAGGACCTGTGGGTCTGTAAATCTCCTCTTTGCTAGCAAAAAATGTCTTTTTGGGCAAGATTTATAAATCTGAGGTAAGATTTGTAGGCTTGGGTATCCCTTGTCAGGTGCATTCATTGACAGCTGATGACCAGTCAGGTGTCAGAGCAAGTAGGGTGATTTATACTTCCAAACCAGAGGCCAGGCTTCTGCAGAAACTGTGCCTGCTTTCTGCATTGAATAGGAATGTGTGAGGTGGAGAGAGAGCACGAGGAGACTGGCAAAGCACCAGGCTTGTCTTGGTGGCACTGGTGCCATCTTAGTGCCTGGAGAGATGTGTGAGGTTGTGCAAAAAGGGGATTGGTACCACTACATGTCACACACAAATGTGGAGCTGTTAGTGAGCAGCTGCCTTGTGAGGCCTCAGGCTCTTTATTCCTTGTAGAATATGTAGATTTTGATAAAAAATATTTTCCTTCCTCTTTATCTTGTTGTTCTTTTATTTTTTTGGGATAGAGTTGCTGGTGTGGTTTAGAAATTACATCTCATAACTACCTGCTAACACAAGTCTGGGCTGAGAGGCTGATGCTAAACCCAAGCAGGAGTTCCCCAGGTCAAGAGTTCTGTTTATTACTGTTGTTGGAAACAGAATTCATCCTTCTGCTGCTGTTTATGAAAGGACTTGTTGCTTCTGGTTGCTTCCAGTTTAAGTCATCTCAGATCCTTCTGTAGACAAAGGCTGGGGATGTACAGCAGTGGCAATTCCAGCCCATCCTAAAATTGGAACCATCCTCTCAATGTGTGGAGAAATGTGTGTGGTGCTTCTCTCTCACCTCTGATTAGATATTTAATTTTTAGCCTTTTAACTTTGCAAAGATGGCTGCAAGCATTCCTGTTCTCTGCTCTCTCTCCCCTTCCTGCCCTGTGTGCTCTTGTACAAGGGACCAAAGCACAAATTTATATGCTGGAGGAAGCCACCCTCTAATTAGTTAGAATGAAAACTTTGCATCAGAGCCAGCTCCTTTGACACCCCCTGTACCAATAATAGGCAGGCCTGCTGTGCAAAGGTGGGGAATATTCACAAAAAAAATCACCAGCCCAGCCTGCCCTTGCTTCCCTCACAGACATGAGCTATTTTCAGAGGCTGGTAGGGGGTTGCCATTGCAGTGCTGGTGGATGTGGAAGCCTGCAGCTCCCCAAAGCTCACTCCCCACTGGCTTCTGGTGAGGAATAGGAAATGCAAACAACGTGCAGCCTCCTGGAGAGCAGAGCCCAGGGAGAGTTGATTTGGGTTCTCTCTTGCTTGCCCTGTGCTGCAATGAACAGGGACTGCTGCTTGATATTCAGTCCCAGCTCTCCTGTTTGCTATTTTTATCTTCTAGCATAATGCTGAGTGAGCATTTTGGCTAGGGGCGTTATTTTTTATTTATTTTTTTTTTCCCCCTGTTTGAAATGTGTCCTGCACCATGTTTCTCTTGCCTTGCTGCTTAGGAGAGGAGAGGGGATGTGGCAGGGAGCCTGGACTGCTGCATTCTGATACGTGAGCTGTGTGTAATCCTGGTCATTTTTCAGTCCTTCTGTCCATGTGAATAGGGAGGTAGAAAAGCACAGTCCCGTGGCTTTCCTGGTGATAATTAGTTTAAATATCAGTGTGCTGATTCTGAGAGGGCTAAATGCATGTGTGGAGGGCTGGCAGGGAAATCCACCCTCTTTGAATCTTTCTTCCCCCATTTTAAACATTCAGTACTCCTGCTGGAAGGGTATGTCTTCTGATCTGGGTATTTTAGGGGTGTGAGTTTTATATTTTGATAAAGCACTTACACTGTTCTACTTAGCAGTGCTCTGAAATCTTCATATAGTTTTGGGTTTTTGTTTTTTTTTTTCCATGGAAAGCCACTCTCAGGCATTTATACATGATTTCTGAAAAAAAACCCTCAGCCTCCCTCTGTGCAGTATTGTTAAATCAAAATAATAAAAACTGGCTTGCTCATCCAAGGAGGAACCAGCCCTTGTCTGGGAGCCTCAGGACTCTGCTGCTGTTCTGTGCTCCCCATCTGTCTGTGTGAAGAGAGCTCAGCAAGGAGCTCTCAGCTCCTGGGGTTTGCAGCAGTGGGAGGCCTTTTAAGCACCTGAGGTCTGATGTGTCTAATCCGGTTGGGTTTCTGGGCAGAGGGAGCACTGAATGAGTGTAGAGCCTCTGGTGAACTCTGGGTCATCCCTAAACCCATTTGCATCCATTTGGCATGAATGGGCCCTACTTTGAACTTGCTCCTCAGTGACTGGGATGAAAATTAGTGCAAAATACACTTTGGATTTCCTTGTACCAGAAGCCAGCAGTACTTGCAGACTTGCCATGCTCTGGTTACTTTGTCTGGCTGACAAATAACATCGAAGAGCACTCTGGGCTTGGACACAGCAGTGCTGGGGGCACACAGGACTCCAAAACTTCGGGGTTGCACCTCCAGTGCCTTTGCATGGATGCTGCTCCACCACACCTGGGGACAGCTGGGACTTCAGAGAGCCTGAATCCTTCCAGGAGGGAGAAGTTTGAAATAATGAACTCTGAATTATGGTTTTCTGGTCTGGGTAGCACAAGAGGGAGATTGGAAGTTCCAGACTGAGGCTCTCAGCTGTTCCCAGGTTACATGTAAGCTTTTAGAAAGGAGAACCTCAGCTTCCAGTTCGTGATGGTCTTTGTAGTGCAGTTGGTCCTTGGGGTGTTTTCTGTGCAACTGCAGGTGAACTCTGCACCCTACAAGGTATTAAATGTGTGTATGATGATGACTGCACAGAATCACCTCTTCTGGGCTTCAAATGAACCTCTTTCTCCTCAGCTGAAATACCAGCTTGGACTGGCTCTTTTTTCCTCTTGCTCGGTAGTTCCACCTTGATTGTTTTGCTTCAACTCATTACTCAGCTCTGTTGCTATGTTTCACTCTGGGATATGGTTTATACAAAAGAAGCTTTAATGTAAACTTGCAATTTGTGTTGCATCGCTAAAACCTTAATGACATTTTGCTTGGCAGCAGTTTATACTCTGTGGTTTGCCCTTCCCCAGTGCACTATGTTCTCAGTAAAGTCCGTGGTAGGTGTAGCATGAAAAATCTCTGAGTAAATATTGGAACAAATGCTTTTGTAGTGCTTCCTAGGCTCTGCCTGCATTTGTGATTCAAGGCCACTGCAGTGTCACCAGTATTGAGCTGAAAAGGAGCTAAATTTGGGAGGGAAAGGCAAAAGCATGGGGCAGAGCTTCAGAATCTCTTCTGTAGCTGCTGAGATGTGGTTCTGAGGTGCATCTTCCCTACAGAAGTGCTGCTGAAGCCACTGGTGAGGTGAATACAGCCAGAAACTCATCAAGGGATGAAGGGGCAGCCACTACCATGAGTGTGGCTTCCTCTGCTCTCAGAGGTGAGGTCTGAAGCTCTTTACCACCATCAGACTGACATGGCCAAGGGCAATTCCCCTGCTGCTCCTGTGAGGGGGAGCTGCCCTCCTAGTCCTGTGGTGTTTGTGAGCTGCCTGCAATACCATGCTGTGTCCAAAACTCTTGATTTGATTCCACTGACATCCTGGAAGGAAAGATTGAATTTGTTCTGCGTTCTGAAATCAAGAATCTGAGGTAGAGTTTGTGTAACAAGCTGCTGCTGTAGGGCTCCTGGGTGTCTCTGAGGTATTTAGATGTAAAGTGGTCATGTCAAATCAGTGTCAGCATAATGGTGGGGAAGGGGCTGAGCTGCCCAGTGAGCAGCATGTTGCCAAGCAGTGACAGGGCTCCCTTCTCCCAGCTGTCTTTCAGGCACTGAAAGTGATACCCACTAGAAAGTGGGAAAATGAAGATAAATTAAAGCTTTTCAAGACTTCACCATGGCAGTGTGATGCACTCTGGTGTCTTGGAAGTGATGCCTGTGTCCCTGGCATTGCACAGGGCAGTGCTGACCCAAGCTGTCTTGTGGGATTGCCTTTGTCTCATGAGTGTTGACTCCAAGATGTGCAGAGACTTCAGCACCTCTGGGAGGTTTCTGTCTTTGCACTGCCACAGCCCTGGGCTCTGCACTGGGAGGCTCTCAGCTCCACAGTGACTCCAGGAAGTGGTTAAGAAGCTGATGCAGTCTTTTGCAAACTTTGTGTTGTTTTGTTTCCATCCCACCTCCCAAAGTGTCCTGTCAGGTGTTTTCCATGGAGCTGTGGTGCTGTCCTGCTGCAGCAGAACTGGGCACAATCAGCCAGCCAAGCTCCCAGGATGTGTTTGGTTTCTTGACTCTCCTCCCATCCCCGGTGGCTGAGTGATTTGCTTAGGTGAGAAATTTCTTCCTAGAGATGAGGAAGGAGATCTGTTCCCCCCCACAGTCTCTGTCCCTTCGTTTCCCTGCAGTCAGGGTTTGTAAGAGATTGAGCTGCTCTTTACTCATTTATCCCTGGAACTTCAGAGGATGGAAAGTGAGATGCCTCATGTAAAGTGAAATGCCTCAAGCCCTTCTGCTGTTGGGTGCAGGGCTGGCTAAAGGTGATGGATGACGGAGGGAGATAGTAAAGGGAGATGTCTCAAGTATAAACTGAGCAATAATTCTGCCCAAAATTGAATTTCTTGCTCAGGCAGCACCATCCTGGGAGGCAAAGCTTTGGCTGGGAGTGAAGTAAGAACCCAAAGCACTGGTACTTCCAAAACAAGGATGTGCTAACACAAGCAGGGTCAGTTCTCCTGGCTCAGTCAGCTGTGCACATTAGGAAAGTGGTCAGTCCCACCTCTACAGCTTTTTGCAGTGATAAACTTGTTAAAAGAAATGGATTTTGTCTGTCTTGTGGTGACAGGTAGGGACTGGACAAGCAGAACCAGTTGTTGGATCTTGCTGTACACTATGTATTTCCCTACATTCTTTATTAGGCCCAGCTCTTTCTCTCCTAAGATATCTCACTTTTATTTTTAACACTGGACAAATATCAAATATTCCTCAAGAGAGATCTGTGAATTACAGCTCAGTTTTGACAGTTGAGACTAGTCCAGCTGACATTCACTTCATCTGAAATGCTGCTATTTTGAGCTCTGCTTTTGTTTTTAACCATCAATGAGAAGTTGGCACTTCCTATGGATGATATTTTGGGTTGACGTTGAGTTATTACACATGAGGTCTGCAGTGGATCTGACTACACTGCTTCAAACTCCACTGTGTGAAATGATTATCTGCTTGTGTGAGTTTTCTCTTTTGATACTCTTTGACCCAAAACAGAGCAGAACTAAATCCTCACATCCCAGCTGGTCAGCACTAAATAATTTGATTTACCTCTTGCTGAAGCATTTTATAAATGCTTCTGCGGAAAGATTTTTGGGGTGAGGTTTTTTTTGCCTTAAGATAAAGGCAAACCAAAGTTTACAGGCACTTCTTGGAGAATCAGATGTTTTCCAGCTATTATTTTGCAAACTATTAGAGCGGGAGATCATGAGGTGGGAACTCAGTTATGCAAACAAAGCCTCCTCACTCTTGGCCAAAAATAGCATCAGTACATGTGCATTAAGGTGGAAACGAAGGCCTTTGGTGCACATACAGCCAGCAGTGATGGGAGGGAGGCAGGAGGGGAAGCTGCAGCTTTTTTTTCAGAGCCTCTCAGGAGATACTTGGAGAAAGTGTGTTTTCCAGAGCCTGAGTGTTGTTTCTTATCATTTCAGGGGGATTAGGAGTCACTGCCTGCCTTCTACAAAAGGGGAACTTGGGTTTGGAGAGATGGCTCTCTGTGCCCAGGGGTATTAATTAGTAACATCCAGGTCCCACACAGAGCATGAGGAATAGTTTCTTTCCTTTTCTTCCTTAACCCCTCTCTAGCACACTGAAAGCCTGTTTCTCTCTCTGGTCTCAAGTGATTCTTTGGTAGCCTCTTGGTTCCTTGCTGTGGGAAATGGTTTCACATCTTGCAGAGGTATTTCCTTTGCTACTTTGGCTGAAGTCTTCATCTGCTTCATTTCAGCCTCACCCAGCACTGCAGTGCCCTAAATAATTTTGAGATCACCCTACGAGCTAGTTGCTGTGTGCTTGTGAAGTTTACTGGGTATTTGCCACAGGGATATAGCCCAGGTTCCTTAAATATTCTGCGTGCTACTCTCCACCAGGTTTAAAATAAACTTTTTTCTTTTTCTTCTTTCCTCTCCAGTGTTGCTACACTGAGCTCCCTTTGCAGTGCTGTGTTAAATTGCAGTTTGTGAGCTAGCTGTTAGGAGATCATACAGTGTTTCTGGCCCAAGATACAGTTTTGGATAAATAGAGGAGGTAAAGCAGGAACTTGGGTATGGAAAATGAAGCTTCTAGGTGTGCAGATGGAGTTTCCATTGGATTAAAGCCTCCTTTTTATGAAGAGCTGGAATTTCTTACCACACAATTCTTTTCTGGGATGAGTGGAAAGGGGCCTGTGAAGCTGAACAAAGGCTTGCTGCCTCCTGGAACAGGCAAAGCAGTTCCCAGGCACTGTTTATTACCTATTCCTCACAGATTTTTTTCTTCTCAATCAGAAACCTTGTTCAGATTATATTCACCTAGAATTGTGAGTGCCTGTTGGGATGTCTTACTGAATGTGTTCAAGTAGGACTCTCTATTCCTTCCCCTCTTTCCAAAGGTGTGGATAAACTTTTTTCTCCCGCAAAAATTTCAGAGCATTTTTTAATTGTTGAGGTCCCTGTTCCAAGTTCTGTTGCACACATGTGTCTGTCCAGCATTAGGATACTTTGTCTCTTCCAAAGTTGGGTGTTTTCCGAGCAGCATTCCCATGCAGGGGGCTGTTCAGGTTGCTCCAGTTGAGCATTCTGTGTTCTGAAAGAGCTGACCTCAGCTGAACATCAGCATGCACAGCTATAACGAAAGGGCAATTAGTGCTGATTTATTGGCCTGTCAATTAAATAAAAGTGCTAGGATTCTCACTGCATGCCTGAGAGGTTAAGTATTGTGGTGACAGCCAAAGATCAGCTTTCTTAACTATAACTGCTCATTCCTATACATTTCTGTTTAATTAAAATATTCCTACATCCTGCACTCTTCAACATTAATTCTGAAATTTATTTTGAACCACTGCCAGGGGAATACATTGTTATGGCATCCTCTTTCCACATCTATTAGCAGGAAGAGGATAATTGAGGAAATCTCACACAGATTTAATTGGGGACTGAGGGCAGGAGCAGGGCGGGGGAGAGACACAACACAACTAGGTCAGAAGTTTGGCACTGAGTAACTCTTGCTTGACACTGAGCAGCTGAGCTGTTGTGGGTGGCCACGGGTCTGCTGTGGGTGGCCACGGGTCTGCTGTGGGTTTGGGCTTCACCAGGTAGGTGGTGGCACGACAGGGATTGCCCCTGTGTGGTGATGGAAGGTGCTGCAGACAGCCTGGGCATCTCCATGGCACTGAGCATGGTGCAGCAACCTCTGCAGGAGTCCAGGGGTGGGTGGTGATCCCTCCTAGCTCTGTATGGAATGAGTGAGGAAACAGGGGTGGCAGGGAGCAGTTCAGCCTGGGTTGGGGTAGTCTTTGTGCTGTTGGAAGCTCCAGTTGGGAAGGCAGGCATCAGGCTCCCTTCTGCAGACCTGCTGGAGAGCAGCATCCTCACAAGGATGAGCCCTGGGCCTTTGCACCCTCAGCCCCTCCACTTACCTGTGGAGCCACAGCTCTTGTGCTGGCAGCAAGGGCTCTGCAGGCTCTGGGGCAGGGTCAGGGCCTTCTGCCAATTCCTGTTTCACTGTTTGCCTGTTGTCTGCTGGGGCTGCAGCACAGGGCACAGTTCTGCAGAGCTGCACGGGGTGTTCTGTCTCTGATGGCAGCTGCTGCCTGGTGAGAGCCACCCAGGACTCAGGGCACACGGTGCAGATGCCTCAGCATCTGTAAAACCTCCTGAAGCCTCAGCCTGCTGGGCAGGGCTGTGCTGCCTTTCCTTCAGACACTGCTCTGTTTTCTGGACCCGTGGTCTAGTGGCTCCTCCATCCAGCTTTTAAAACCTGAACTTTGGGTCTGTATTTTAGACTTTCTGTTCTCTGCCTGGGCAGTCCCTAGGCCAGACCTGCACCATGTATGGCCCGTGGGCTGGGCTGCACCCCCACAGCAGGGTCCTGCCCCCTGAGCCTGATGTTCCTGCAGGCTGCTAACACTCCACAAACTGACTTGGGATGCACAGGTACCACACTTGTAACCGTGGGGTTCTGTGGGTGGCAAGGGTATCTCCTCCAGGGGCAGCATCAGGCTGGGGATGTGCAAAATGTGGCAGGCAGAAGCAGCAGAAGAGAAAACCCCACCAGTTCTGCTGCCTAGAAGTCTTTTTAGTAGCTCAGTTGTGGTGTTAAACAGCCCTTCCCCATCTGCTGCCTGGGATGTCAGGCAGGAATGGGTCAGAGCTTCCAGATGGACCAGCAGATAATAGCAGTAAGTTGTCTTCTTCTTCAGCACCTTCCTGACTCCCTGTGTCACACAGGCACAGCCAGGTTATGTTGTGCTTCAGCATTCCCATCCCTGGGCTGCAGCCCTGTGGGATGACCACGTTCCAGTTGTTGGGTATCAAAAATGTTTCCTTTGCTTTTGTGCTGCTGGGCTTTGCAGTGCTCGGTGCACTCGTGTCCCCTGGGAGTTTTTTTGTCACCGTGCTGAGGGATGCTGAGGGTTCATGAGCAGAAGAGGCTGCCCTGGGGTGGCCTGGGGAGAGGAGAGGATGAACACCAGTGCCAGTTGGCAGCTGGGCTGCCCGGGGTGCTGCAGTGATGAGCAGGGAGCAGACTTGGGTGCACTTTGCTCACTGTCTCCCAAAAGTAGAGCTGGGCAGAGTTGGTGACTGGTGGCTTTGTGCAGGCCCAGCTCACTGCCACCACCCTGGGGTTTAGCTCTGAGCTGGGAGCAGAACAGCTCGAGCAAGAGATTCCCTGCTGCCTGTTTGTTGTTGGCTATAGCTGGGGGTCCAGACCAAGCCTGTTGTTCTGAGCTTGTACAAACAGTAAGAAACATTGTTTGCCCTAAAGAGCCCCCAGTGCAAACACAGACAGACACTTTCTAATCAACGAAGCAAAAGAAGAGAAGGGCTTGAATTACAAATCTTGCTGGTGAATATTTTTTACCAGGTTTCCCGACAGCCTCTTCCACCAGCATCACCAACCTGAAGCATCAGCAAATACAGTTCTGCTTAGAAACTGATGTAATTAAGAAATACAAACACACAGAAAAGGGTGGGTGTCCTTTGCCTCTGTTTTTTGAGCCTTGAGGGACTCTTCTGAAGCTTTTTCATCTCGTCACAGAGAGCAGACTCTTTCTTGTATTAAAAACCCAAAAGTTATTCTCATGATAGCAGCAGGTCACAGACTGTTTCTTAGGTCATGGGGTAAACCTTTGTCTGCCACACAGGGCTTTTGCTGCCAAACCTTATCTGCCAAGGTTTTGGGGTTTCATTCCTCATTACTGCTTTCTAGGACTCTCCCTGTTGTTGAGGTGTTGCACTGGGGGTGCTGCTGTGGTGGGGAACCTGTGTATTTTCTCTGGGCTAAGTCTTGCTTTGCAGCCACCGGTTGTAAAGCCCACTGGGGCTGCAGATGTGCTGGCTTGTAGTGGAACAGAATGTGCAAAAAATACAGTCCTCAAGGACGTGGCTTTGTGTGCCACAGTGGCTGATGTCAGAGGATGGAAGAGGTCTTGTTTTCTCCGGAAATCTTTATTCTTAATGTGCATTCAAGAGAGAGAGGCAAAAAAAGTGTGTTCTGCTAAACCTAAGTTAAGAAGCTTGTTCAATTTTTAAACAGTTACATAAAGCCATCAAACTCTGACAGGAGAGAGATGCAAGTTTGTGCAAAAGAGAAAGGGAAAAAGAAGCTGAAATGGAGTGTTAAAGTTTATTCCCCCAGGCTTACACCTAAAACAGCCTTAACTTACAAATGAACCCACTTCTGCTTCTCTTTTTTTCCCTTTCTTCTTCCTTTCTCATTTCCCCCCCCCTCCTTTCTTGACAAAGATCTTCATGTTGCTGAACTCTCAGCTAGGTGTGAATGCCCCTTACACCAACACTGCTGCTTTTACAGAGCCAGCTCTGGGTTCAAACAAGCATTTCTGTGTTACCCTTGGAGAAACAAATTTGTGGACATAAGCAATGGGAACAGGGCTTGTCTGAGACACAGGCAGGGCTCCTGGCCTCCTGCATGCTTTTGCTCCTCAGCAGCTAGGTCTGTGTCACCTTTCCTGTTTGCTACTGCAAATGTTGACAAACTTGGGAATTTTTCTGCTGCCTTTGAGGGTTCTGAAACAGTCATGGAGTGCAAACCTGGGTTTGACTTCACATCTGCTGCTTTCTTGGCCAGTTGTTTGACCTGAACACTGAGATTCCTGTTTGAGCTCAGAGGTTGGTGGGGCACTTGATTAGCCAATAGATCTTCAGTAAGGGCTTGTGATCACCTCTGGATAATGCATAGAGATGTTCCAGGTCTTTGAGTAATATTAATCTATTTATATCTACTACCTTGATACTAGAAATCCATTATATCACGGTTCTGTCTAGACATGATCAAGGACATACTTTCAACTCCCATTATTTTTCGATAGCATTAATATTCATGCATGTCTTTGTCTTAAAATGTATTCTGAAAGCTGTAGTTATTGAGGAAATTCATGAAGAATAAAAAGAAGTCCTCTGACAAAAAGGATGTTATGTCACAGAAGCATTCATGGAGGGTTGCTGGCACGTCTGCTCTCAGAGAGCTTTCCCTGACTCTCAGCTATTGTTCCTCTGCAGCTGAATTGGCAACCGAGGCCCTGCAGAGCTGTGTGATTTCCTCCAGGTCATGGGGGATGGCTGTGGGAGAAACAAACCAACTGCCTTTGCCTCCCTGACCTCTGGATAGGTTACAGTCCTTTTTGTTCAGCTGCTGAACGTTGCAGTGTTCAGTACTGAGAGCTTTGGGTAGCCTTAGGCACTCACTTTCTTCACACTTGTGCAAAGGGGCTACCAAACCCCATCGTGACCATAATGGTGGTTCCAATAGAATCTTAGGGAAGTCACAGCTTAACAGTGCTTGGTTGGTAGCTGGAAGCTCTGCCTTGTTGCTCCTGGGAGTGATGGAAGTGAAAGCATGGCAGTTTTGGTGAATTTTCCTTATGTAGGGAAGGTTTTGTCAGGGAGTGGATGTTTCTTATGCACAACAAAGGTTTGCTCTATGAGAGGTACTCTGAGAGAAGACAGTTGGGAGAAAAAAAAATGCTCAGACTTGAAGTTTGCATGAGTCTGCCCTTTAAAGAATTAGTGGCAGCTGAGACTCTGAAGTGCTCTCTGTAAAGTGCACAGTTTCCTTCCTGTGTTTGAGAAGTGCCTGAACCTCCTCTGAGCAATCCACAAGCTGCAGGACGTGGATGTTTACTTCAGGGTACCTGACTCAACAGCATTGTCTGTGTCTCCCTGCACTGTCTCCAGCCTGAAGGTTTAACCAAAAAAAAAAAAAAAAAAAAATCTGTTTTCAACACGAAATCAGAGCACAAAAGCTTCTGTCCTCTGTGTGCCTCTGAAGAGCCAAACTTCCTAAGACTGAACCCTGATTTCTCTTTAAAACATGACAGTGGCAGCTTCTCAGGTGAGCTACCTTTGTTCTGGATGTGAGGAACCTGGCAGGGCTCCACTTTGTTCCTCAGCTATCAAGGTACCATGCCTGAAATAGAAGCACTGCACAGGAAGGACTTGACTAAAAAATTACTTTCTGTAGGCAACCCTTTGTCTTGGGTTATCCCTCTGAGGATTCACTAAGATTTAGTTCTGCTTGGAGGGCATCCCTGCAGGCTGAGTCCTCAGCCTTCTTGTAGTGCCATGGGAAGGGGCTCAGGCACTCAGCTGGCTGCTGCTGGGAGATTTTCTCCTGTTACAGAGCTCCCTCTTTCTGTGCTCTCACCTGGGAAGCCAGGGGAGCAGTGCAGCCCTGAAGCAGCACACCAGCAGTCCCAGTGGGTGGGGGTTCCTGTGGGGCTGCTGCAGATCAGCATAACTGAGAGCAGCCCAAAGGATTTCTCCTGTGGATTAAGCTGGTTTAGAGGGACTGCTCAGGGACAGAGAAAAACCCTGCCCTGTGGCAGCTCTCAGCCCTGCTAGGATCTGAGTGGGCTCCCAGCTGCTTGAGGAGGAGGAAATGGCAGCATTTCTAACCTTTGCTGTGCTCAGCAATGGAAGAACAAGCTGGAGGTCCCAATAGGTCCCACCTTCCTCAGTCACCTTGCTTCTCAGGTTTTTGTTAACTCTCTCCACCTTACAGGTAACGTGGCTCTCAGTGCTTTGTCTTCCTAGAGCCATTGATGCTGAAATGTGTTTTGAAAGTCAAGCTGGCTTTATGGTTCCTGTGTTGCTGCCAGAGCTGGATTTTGGTTTTAATTGGAGTATTTGTCCTCATGGACACTAATTAGACACTAAGCCATGGAGTATCTAGAAGGAGTGCTCATCTTCACTCCTCTGGGTTCTGTCTCTCCAGCCATCAGGTCTTGGCTAGTCCTGGTGCTGGTTCTACCACGCAGACTCTTCTGATCTCTTTCAACCACCAGAGGTGTCCCAGATGCTGCTCTCTGAATTCTGCCTCTCACTTGTCTCTTCCTTTCTATCTCCTTGCTGCTGAGAAGAGGCAAAAGCAGGGTTGTGGCCTAAAGGGATTCCCCAGTCTCTGGTAATTGTTGAAGTGTCAGCAATTGTGAGAGTTTAAATGAAATATTTTGCCTTCCTTCCCTCGTGTGGCTCAGCTTATCCATTTTGTCACTTGAAACTACAAGTATCCATCAGTTAGAGGATGGAAATTTGCATAATTAGTGTTTTTGAGGCACCTTCTGAAATGCAGAAGACACTTGTACGTGTCTCAGCTCTTATCTAATGAGGTGCTGACAAAGAGGTATCCATGGAGACATCCATTAGAAGACACTGTTCTGAAACTGGTTCTTTCCAATGCCTGTTAAAATGCCAAAGGGTTTTCTTAAGCATAATTTATACCTTTTCTTTACTCCATCCCTAAACAAAAATAGTTATGCCTGAGCTTGATTAGAACCATCATTTAAAAAATGAGGTTTCCAAGCTCTAAGAAACAGGGATGGGAGTGAATCAAGAGGAAGGCACCAAGTTTCTTAGGGTCTTCTACAGGGTGTTTGAGCACAGAGAGCCAGTGCTGAGGTGCCCAGGACCTGTAGTTCTCTTGGTCAAAGAGAACCTGTTAGAAATTACAGGAAGAGTTAAGGTAGATGAGTAGTAGTCCTCTATTTTTGAGGACTCTGTGAACTTAGTGGGGCACACACTGAGCAGTTTTCAGAGACAGGTGATGACTTTAGTGCTGCAATGTATAGATTTTCAATTTCCTCTCTTTTCTCCTCTCTCTGTCAGTGCTCCCATCACAGCCTTTTGCACTTTCCCCACCTTCTTCAAATGCTGAAAAAGATGGTTGGGGCAAACCAGACCTTTGTCATGCAAGAAAGCTGCTGGCAGAGTCAGCTTTCCTCTCCCTCAGCTCTGCTCTGAGCTTGAGATCATTTCATCCCGGGGCTGTGGGCTGGTCAGAGCCATCTGAAGGGACTCAGCCCCTCTGTTGTTCTGTTGTTCTGCAGCTCAAGTGTCTGTCTCTTCAGCTCTGGCAATCTGCACAGCATTTGTGTGTTAACGTTAGCTGGTGTTACAGCCATATGCTGTTTAAAAAAATAAAAATAAAAAAAAGAGATTAAAAGGATCTAACTCCACCCTTTCGCTGAGCCTTTCCTGTTTTCTTGCCCTTGTGTGGTGAAAATAGGAGTTTACAGAATCCTGCATATCTGACTTGGTTATTTATAGGCTGATAGCTGTGGGTGCTTATTTTTGAGTTCAGCTAATGAGTTATTCTTTGTTGCAGTTGTGAAAAGGATAGGAAAACCATACAAAATATTAGAAGCCAGACTGATGTGATGATGAAGGTGTGTGCACATTCCTCCTCTGCTCTGTATCCACATGAATAACTGTAGTCATGTGCTCATTAAAAAATAAATATCAATCTCTTCAGCAGCAGGATTCTCCCAAAGGGAAATCTGAGCCAGGGCTCAGACTGCACTGACTGAGGTGTACAATTCACACTGGGTTGCTCATGTAAGGCATCTAATTAGAGAGCACACTTGTGACATAATCTGAAGGCTTTGGCATGGAATTAGGAGGCTGGAGACCTGCTGCTTGGGCAGGGCAGAGGCAGTCCCATCACCTCTCTGCACCTCTCCTTCAGTGCTGCTTCTAACAGATCCCCTGAAGTGAGGCACTGGAAGTTTTCTGCAGAAGTATCAAGGAGCTGGGACTGGCTGAGCATCAGGGACCTGCAGCACCTCAGTATCTCCAAATTCTGCACTGGTTTGCACAGAAGGAAGATGGGCTGCTTCACAGACATCTGCATTACAAGGAGTCCTCACTTCTGTGTTCTGAGCACTACCAGAGGTGAGAATTTGAGGAACATCTTAAAGAGAGCTCAGAGCTTAAAGCTTTGTCCTTCAGAGCCTAAAACTTCATCTTTCTCTGCCATCCAGGCACTGTCTCTTTGGTGAAATTGAGGATTGCTGGGCAGCCTTCAAGCTGGGGAAACTTGGGGAAACTCCCAACACCTGGTGCCTCAGGTGTGTTAGTTAAAGCAGTGGTTTCTGAGCAGTGCTCCATGTGCTGCTTTGAAGGGATCTCTAAACAATAACCAAGAAGAATGAGTCTAGATAAGAGGCAGGTTAAATTAATCTCTGAGTGAACTATTGCCCCATGCTTCTCTCCCTGGAAATTTGTTGGTGCTCTACAAGCCAATCCAGAAGGATACAAGATGAGGCACCTAGAGCTGAGCTGACTGCTCAGGCCTGGCCACTGTGGAGCAGTCAGACCTGTGAGGATTTGGTCAAAATTCACCCCTGGAGTGCTGAGCCCCGGGGGGATGTTCTGCAGGATCAGGAAAGGGACAACTCCAGCACCTTGTCTGGGGGTGGTGCATAAAGTGCTCAGTTTGACTGCAAGGTTGTGTTTGGTCTGTGAGGGTCTGGTGGTGAAATGACTATCTGAGGACCAATTATTTTTATATATATTTTTTGTAATTGTATCCAAGACAAGAGGTGGAAGGAAAGGGACTTGGCTGTTCAGGAAAAGCAAGAATGCTTTGAGTGTCTGAGGGGATTTGGAAGAGAGTGGCTTCTCCCTTCTGACAGTCTCCTTTTAGCACATACTGGAGACATCGGTTTCTGTTATCTGAGCTATCTGAATATTCACGGTGCTGGGGGTAATGCAGACTTAAGTAGAAAGACAAAAATGCAAAACCAACAACTTTCCACCAGCAGATTTCAGTCTGACATCAGACTCGAGCTGACACTTTGTTTGGATACCGAGAAGGGTTGTAAGGGGGGAGGGAGGGCTGGTGGAGCTGAGTTTGTGCTGAGCAAGAGTTACGAAAGCTCCGAGGAGCTGCAGCCACCCAGATCTTTAAATGCATTCTGACAAAAATCTCAATGGGAAGCTCCCCCCCAACGCAAAATCAGTCCCTGCTGTCTCCTCTCTCATGCTCCTTCCCTTTCCCAGCCCTGCAGATGCTGTGGCTGGGAGGTCTTTGATGTGCAGATCCAGTACCGAAGGTTTCATTCCCTAATCAGAGCCCGGAGAGGTTTGGAACAGGGTGAATATTCAGAGCTCCACTTTGTACACAATGCGGCAAAGAACCGTGGAGCAGGCAGGAGAGTTTGGGCTTGTGTGTGTGAGGAGGAGCAGCAAAATGTCACTGGGGAATCCCTCTAGGCTGGTCCTTTGCTGCTGTTGCAGCCCTTTGATTCTCTGGTTGCAGTAATTTTCTGTGAGGATGAGAAGAAAGGACATTTCCTGGTGGTTTCCCCTGTCTCTGCAGCCCTGCCAGCCCTCACCACCTACCCCCAAATTGTAACACTGATGGGAAAAATTACATCTTTGTTTCAAACAGAAACAAAAGGAACATGCTCATTTGGGGTTCTTTCTTCAAACTGGCCTTTGAGCTGGAGCTCTTGTGTTGTGTTTGACTCATGTCCTGGTCTCCTCCTCTGCTTCCAATTTCACTTGCGTTGGACACATGCACACTGCTGGCACTTGATACAAAGGAATTAAGCACTAGCAGTTGATGAATCTGTAACTTTTAGGCTGAGCCAGGCTTCCAAATCCTCCATACCTCAAGATCCACATGCAGAGATTTGAGTGCTGGCAGAATTCTGCTGGGAACACCCAGTGCTAATAAAAGGCTTGAGTAACCATACTGAGATCTTGATCTTGAAGCAGGGAGTTGCTAAGGATCTGTGGTTTTGCTTGAGGCCCGTTTCTATCTGTTCTATGGATTAGTCAGAGAAAAGTGTCAGGGGGAGCTGCAGTACAAGACAAGGTGCTGGATTCATCACAGGAATAATCCCACTGCCTTCCCTCAACTTAAATCTGCAATGGCTTTTTTTTTTTTTTTTTTTTTTTTTTTTTTTTGACCCTGAGGATTGTGACAGAAGTGCTTATTTGGGTGATCTGCTGTGTGATATCTTGCAATGGAAAAGAGAGCTCATTGTTTGCTTGCAAATCTCTCTGTAAAGCTGTAAGATGTCAGCTTTTTTTGACCCTTAGAACTGCTGCTTTTCTGAGCTTGTTGCTCCCATGCTGCTATAATGGCACCAACTGTGCCAGTGCTCCTTGCCCAGATGTTGAATGTGTGGCTTAGCTCCAGGAGCCTCCAGTGGCCCAGGAAAAGGGCTCTTCCTTCACTGCTCAGTGCCCTTCTCTATGAACAGTGGATGGCTCATCTGTCACCTGCTGGCTCAGCTTTAGGTTACACTTGTGGCTAATGTTCATTTACAACCTCTTCTCTGTCTCCTGGCAGCTTGCTTTAGCTTCTGATTTGGAAACTAAACTAATGGCATTTCAGGTAATTTAAAGAGTCTGTATGTGAGTACAAGCCTGGTGGGACTGTGCAGCAGGTAGTTTCCTACATGAAGAAGGTTAAAGGCCTTTGTGAAAGCTGGAAATTTCCTCTGCTTTCAAAACAAGCTTCTAATCCAAAAATAGCAGCAAGCTGGTAGCTTGGCTTCTTGTTTATTAACAGCAGATGCTGCTAATAGATGCAGAGGGTTGTCTGGAGGAATGATGTGTGCACAAGGTACCTTGCTGGCTGCTGATCCAAAACAGACACTCATCACAGAATCAGATCCACACACTCCTTGTGGGATTCCCAGACCTGCTCCCCTTGCAGGAAAAATACAGCAGTGACAAGCAGTTATTTGCTCTCAGCTGTCCAAATTGGCAAGGAAAGAATGCAGCCCAAGAAGCTGTTTTATTCCATGGTGGCTTTTAGACGTGTGCAGGCAGACATCCTCTGCCTGCATGTGAGGATGATGCTGCAGAAATTGGGGTAGGAATTGGCTTTGGAGTTTTGGGGCTCATCTGGGAAAATCTCTGTCCTTCCATTGCACTGGAAGGATGTTAGCTGCTGGGACTCAGAGGTGTCTCTGGGGGCACTGCTGGGAGAATTGTGCTTTAGGGATGGTTTTGTTGTGGGGCTGTTTCTAGGAACTGTCAGAACCTTCCCTTCCCTTCCTTTCCCTTGAGCTCCCAGCAAGTTACACCATCGAAGAGGCTGTGGGGTATAATATGGTTCCCACACATCTTTCTTGTAGCCCTGGTTTTTATTGGGTATTCTTTGCTTAATGACAGTCCAGCACTGTTAACACCACCCAGAACATGTGTTTCCACAAACAGCACTTCTTCACACTCTCTCATGTGGTTTCTGGAAAACTTTTTCGTGTCCAGTGGTCTTTTATTTTCCATTTCCTCTAGTTCCCTATTTTTCCAGCCTATAAAACAAGACAAAAGACCCTACTAAATTCCTGCAATTATAGTCACCCAAGCAGGCACATTCATGATAAGCTTGATAAGGCAGGAACATGTCAAGCTTTTGTTTCTGAGAAGGGGGAAAAAGTCCTTCAGTACAGCCTGTGGTTATTTCTATGTGTGGTTTGCAAGGCATTAAAGCCAGGCCTGGTGGTGGTGGCCCAAAAAGGCAGAAAGCAACCATGAAAATGGAAACAAATTGGAACAGAACAAAATGGAAACAGTTACCCAACTAGTTGAAAGTGAAACATCCAGGAGGAATTTTGACTTAGGGCTTTGGATGCTCTAACATAGTTGTAGCAGGGCTGTTGTAAGGCAGAGGGTAACCCACTTCATTTCTGTTTGCTTCTGGGTCAGGTTCTTTCTCTCTCCTGGCCAGGGTGAACAAGGAGTGAACATTGAGCCATCAGGTGATTTCTCATTTGCCAAGTTTTGTTTGTGATTGGGAATATTGAAGTACAGGAGAGGTAGCATTCATTGGATCCCCTGGTCACTCCTGTGGGGTGGGATCAGGAATGAGGAAAAGGGGACAGCAGGAGCCTGTGATAAACACACCCTGGTTGCACAGAGGTAACATTGGACCTTGGGATCCTCCTCCAGCTCCGTGTGGGATGCTGTGTCTTGGGTCAGAACCACTTTTTGTCTCTTTGGGTAGCATCTCCCCAGCAGAGAATCTGCAAAATGCACGTTTGGTTCTCTAAAACCCCTTGGGGTGTTGCAGTGAGGGCTTTCATGGGAATTCCAGGGCTTTCATGGGAATGCCAGGGCTTTCATGGGAATGCCAGGGCTTTCAAGTTACTGTTCCCCACCAGGGCTGGCAGTGGTGGGTGCTCTTTAATAAAGCTGATAGGAAGAGCAGCATGAGCTGGCCAGAGGTTCTTCCTTTCTTATCAACTGAAATACGTTTGCAGAAGGTTCAAACCTCCCAGCACAATCAGTTTTAGCTGATGTGCAATTAATCCTACCCCTGTTTGATGGTGGGTGTCACCGAGGTGACCCAAGGGTTTTATCCACATCATCCATCAAGTGACAACAAAAGGCAGAGGTTGTTTGGGATAACAAGAGACAGGCTGGAGGAATAAAACCTCTCCTGCAGCTGCTGCAGACAGTCTGTTATATCACCTTTGTTCTCTGTTTAGCCACCTAGCTATTCCTGGAAGAGCTAAGATTAGCTCTCCCCATCTATTTCTTAGAAAAGGGAAAACAAAAATCCTGTTGAAGTCCTTGTTTCCAGGTGAACTGATGGCTGGTTTGTCCAGTTGGCTCCCAGAACCCCAAGGAACTCTGGCATCACCACCAGCCCTTGGGGTGGGGAGGCACTGGGACAGCTGCATATGGAAGCAGCAGCACAAGAGGGATTAAAAATACTCAGCAAGGTGTTCAAGCTTAGTGGTGGAGTGTTTGGGAGTTGCTTTCCCTGCCTTCCTGGGCACTGTGCAGACAGCCACAGACCACGCTTGCCTTGTTTTGCTGTAATAATGCAGGTCCTGAAATGGTTTCAGTAGAGGCTCAATTCTAAAAGTCAGAATTTTGGCAGGGTATTTATGCAGGATTTGACAGTGTGTCTTGTCCTAACACTTCACATCCCGTTGTGTTCAGGATGCTTAAGGCTGGATTAGAGACGGGGAAGTGAGTGTAAAAATGGATTGCAGAGGTTGATGTTTATTCCCTGAGTGACATCCATAGCAATGCTGCTCTGATTACCAGAAAGGATGATCCTTCTGACTGCCACTGCAACTCCACCTGGGACCCAGCAGAGAAGTCTGCTCCTTCTACATTTTAACAAAAAAGCCTTTAGATGGTGATTTTGTCAGGGAGAGAGGTCATAACCAGAGCTGTGGGAAAGAGAGGAGCAAGCTGTGCTTCTGCCTTCCTCTGGCCACTGGGGAGGTGGAGAAAACCACAGCAGGCTCTGTGTGGAAGGAGGGATGGGTTGTCCTTGTGTTCAGGGGAGGAAGGTGAGGCAGGATGCTCTCCCCAGAGCTGATGGGATGTGGCTGGGGCTGCCCCTGGTGCCAGAACTGGAACTGGGAGGCAGCTGGGCTGGACATGGCTCTCCACCTGGCTGGCTGTGTGGTCCAGCAGGACACTTCCTTGCTGTCAACACTGCTTGGATGTTCAGGGATCCACTGCCTGTTTGCAGAGAGGCACCAACCCCAAAGTGTCAGGGAATGCCAGGTCCCCTTCAGTGCTGCCTTCAGACACCTGGAAGAAGGGCTTAGTGTCTCCCAGGAGTGGGAAAGCTCAGGGAGGGTGATTCTCCTTATGAATAAAATATGAATGGCAGTCAGGACCAGAGTTTTAATTAAAAAGCTTGCTGATAGCATCCATCTTGAAAACAATGTGTGTGGCATCAGTTGGTGAGCAGTTGGCATCAGAGCCATCTGATTCACTGAGAGAAATTCTTAAAAGATGCTGTAAAACCAGTTAAATAATCAAAACCAATATTAAACCCCCCCTGACAACTTCAGTGATTAAAAATCAAACATTTTGATGAAATATTAAATGCTAATTCTTTCCTGGCACTTGTGCTACATCAGTTCCCTTGATATCAGCAGTACATCTTCACATTATCTGAAGTAGCTGAAGTGTATTGTCTGCATAAATATTACATTTACTGCACAGCCCCAAACCCAAAAGTTCTAAAACATGTGTTTGATTTTCAGTGTTGAATACTTTGAAGTCTGCTTTACTGGATTTGCCATAAATACCAAAACCCATCCAGCTCAATGCCATTAAGTCTTCTAAAAGAGACCCTCCACTTGCTCCAAGGATCTGCCAGTCTCATTTCAATAGTGAACACAGTGAGATGGGCTTCACTGATACACAAAAAGCCAAATGAAAAGCAGAACAAGAGAGCAGAAGTGTATTTGGAAAGCATTTTATGGGTTTCATGTTTTGTGTCCTTTTAACTTAGTCAGTTCAGTTGCATTATTTATTTGATTTTCAGGAAGGTTATGCAGGAGGAAGATGTCCATACAACACATCCCCAAGGGCCTGGGTCAGTAAACCCTGCTTCTCCTGCTTCCCTCTCCCCTACCCCCCAAAAATGAGATATTTACCCATTTCCAATCACCTTGGGAGTGAGTGCAAATATCTGACAGCACTTGCAGATAGCCAGGGCTCCAGTTGCAGGGTTACAAACAAAATGAGCTCACTCTTTAGCAATGCAGATCTCCAGAAATCACTGATGCCTGGGAAAATCACTCCTCGTGGAGCCCCTTTGGTTTGAAATGAAGATACATCCTTGCAGTCTGGAATTCTCATTCAAGAGGTGTCTGAGCCTTGCACTCAGCAGAAAACTGAGAGAGCCTTCCCTGTCCTCCTCGTGCTCACCCCACAGCTAAATCAAGGCTGCTGCTGCTCCAGTCCTGTGTAGGTTGGCATCGTGGTGCCGTGGCATTTCATGCTGAGCTTGGCCTACATTTGGCTGCTGGAACAGAAGGATGCTGGGGCTGTATTTAGATGAAATTACTTCTATAAAAAGTGGTGGCTGCTTTTCAAAGCTAAAGGCTTCCTTTTCAGGACTGCTGTCCTGCGCTGTGCAAGGGGAAGCAGGCAGACCTCAGCTGGCTTCCCCCAGAGCCTGTCACTTCCAGGTGACCCCCAGCCCAGGTGTGAAAGGCTTTGCACATTGCCTTATGTCCTCCTACAGAGAAGCTGAAGGTTGTCTTCAAAGAACTGTGAGAGTTCCTCTCCCTCCCCTGGCTCCTTGACTTTGCTGCTGGCTCTCTGGAGACCTGGGTGGTTGAATCAATTCTTTGTTCATCTGCCTGAGGTTTCTCAGCTCACCCAACTGAGATGTGCCACTACCTGTGTGGGGACAGCCCGGGAGGCATCACCCGTGGTATCCAGGCTGCTTTCAGATTCATGTGGTGTGGGCTTTTTAGAGAAGGTGTTTCAGAGACCTTGGTGGGGGAAAAGGTCACATCTTCCCAGGACACTCCTTATTTTAGACCAGACACACAGGAACTATTAAATATTTTTCAGTTATTGTTTGAACTAGAGAAGTTTTTGCTGTTGTGAGGGTATTTGTTCTGCTATTTCATCATCTGACAGATGTTCAGGCAGCATCCTTTTTTCTTTTCTCCCACCCACCACATTGGTCCATGGGTCTTAAAAATGTGCAGTGTGCAGTTTGAAGTGGGATTTCCAAAGCAATGCAGTGAATGCACATCCAGAGTCTTGTTGAAGGAAAAGTATTTGTTGATTTGTTAGAATGTGCCTTATTAAAGGGAACAGCATCTCTAAAAGAGCCACTTGAGAATACAGCAAGGAGTGGGAGAAGCACTGAGAGCCCAGGGATGATTTGGGATTTGCAAAGCTTGGCCCTTGGTCTGGAAGTGATGCTGTGGGACAGATTTTCAGCCTGAAAGCACTTCTGTAGCATGGAAGCTTGACACTAAATGCTCAATTTTTGCTGAGCTTTTGGAGAGAGAGCCAAGGGAACAGAATCAAAGTCAGATCTTCTTGCTAGTTGCTGTAAAGCAATGGAAGCAGCAGCTTCCAGCTTGGAGTCACCAGCTGCTGCAGAAAAATGTGCTTCAGAAAGGGTAAAGAAAGGGTGATTTGTTCTTGGGAATGATAAGTGGGGGTGACACAGGTGGGAGAGATGGCTCAGGGGAATTGTGCTGAGAAATGGGTTCATTCTAAATGACTTTCTGTCCTTCCCACCTTGCTGGTGAGGAGGGAAAGCTGAGGAGGAATGATGTCTTTTTGGCCACTCCTCTGTGCTGGGGGGTGTTAGTGCCTTGCTCCAGTCACCTAGGTGGTAACTGGGAGCACTTTGAGGGCATCTCCCAGTTCAGGGGCACTGAACGTGGTGACCTCTTGGCAGGGAGGAGCTGGATGATGATGTCCTACCTGGGGCAGGGGTGGTCTCTGAGTCCTGGTTACTGCATGGTGCAGCATTTCATTGCTCATACTTGTCCAGTACCTCTTCTGGAGTCTTGGGGGTTATTAAGCTATCATCTCTACTCTAAATTCACTGGTAACTTTCAAAAGCAGAAACAATTAGCAGGCTCAGTGGGAGAAGAGCTTTCAGGGAGAAGTTAATTTAATGTGCTGAAAGGCTGCCGATGCAACATAATCAATGTAGTGTGCTCTATGAACATACCAGGGGTAGTTTTTCAGCAAGCTTCATGTACACTGATTTTTTCAGAGTTCAATAGTCCTCCTAAACTCGAGAAAGCACTAATCTCCTCGAGGGAACAAATGAAACAAGTGGACAAAAAAAAAAAAAGAAAAAGAAGTAATTTCATTAAGGATAAATGACCCTGTTGTTCCTAGCAAACAGCTCTGGTCACAGAGCATTAGTTTCTTGTGGGAGCTTTTGCAGGGTACCTTGGCTTCCCCAGGCAGGTCAGGCCCTTGGTGATCCTGGGATCACCAAGATCATTCCTTGTCAAGGAGCTCTGTAGATATTTGAAGGTATCACTCAAACCCTGTGTGCCTTATAGGGAAAGCTTGCAGAGGGAGCTGCTTCCCGGTGAGGAACCTGCAGGGTTGCCAAACCTCACTGCACTTTGTTGTTTCTCAGCCAGCCATGCTCAGGGAAAGGTTATAAAATTCAGAATGTTTGCAGGGAACTGCAGCTCCCTGGTGGCAGCTCTGGGGGGCACTGCCTTGTCCCTGGTAGGGCAGTAGAGAGGAAAGGGCTGGGAGTGCTCATCAAATCCAGGCTGCTGGAGAAGAGCTTTGCTTCTGATTTCTCTTGCACTCCCGTGGTGCTCCAAGCCCTGGTCGAGTTACTTGAGACCCCCAAGAGAAGCGGGGCCAGCATGAGAATCCCACAGGATGAGAGCAGAGCAGTGCAAGGCTGCCAGGGAGTTTTGCATCCTCCTCTGGGAACTGTGCTGTCCCCACTGCCCCTCCTGGGTCCCTAAACCAAGAGCCACCGAATGAGCTCAGCAGCAATGTAACATTTCTGGCAAAGCAGGCAAGCAGGTTGCTTGGTTCACCACGCTCAGGAGGAGTTGTCTGGCTGCATTTATAACCTCTGGTGCAGTTTGGTTGAACTGTGGTGCACATTTCATGCATTTCAGGTGCCATTCTAGGTCCTGTCTGGCAGAGAGTTGAAGAAAGCAACACCCAGTGTTTGTTTCAGCACAGTGCCTTTGATTCCAGCTTGTTTTTTCACAGCTGAGATTTTAAGGAGTGTCAGCGATTGTCTTCAGCCACGTGAGTCAGTGTGTCTGTTGTGTTTCCAGAAGCTTTAGATTTGAGGAAAAAACTTGAAAAGATAATCTTGCAGTCTTCCCTGGCTTCTGCAAGTAATCTCGCATATTTCTTTCTCGAGGGACTCTCTGTACATCTTTATTTTGTGAAAATCTCAGGTGAAACACAAAAATCTACCATTCTTATAGATGGAAACTTAGCAAGGTCTGCCTGTGTAACTCATTTCTCATGCCATAAGTGTTGTTTGAGTTGCCAGCTTACAGGAATTACACTCTTGAAGGTGTTAGGACACTCATCCTGCCTGACAGAATCCCTTCTAAGAACCTGTGAAGATCACTTGGTAGATTTTTCCTATGTTGAAGTTTATAAGAATGGAAAGCCCCACATAGACTATATCTGTGCAACTTTAGTGACAAAAATGCCTAAGCACATTATATATAAATAGCAACCTGCCTTCTTTAGGGACTGATACAGACTGCTGCTGAGGTAGCTAGGTAGATAAGAATATAGTAAAGTACTGGTATATTTAGCATTTCAGAAGGCAAAAGATGGTGTTCTTGCTTCACACCACAAGGGCTCCTGAAGTCTAAACCTCTGCGCAATCCCTTGCACTCAGCAGTGATGTTGTGGCACATTTGGGACCTAATTTCAAGCTTCACTGTCAATCAAAGTACCAGCTGGCAAAGGACTGGTTTGGAAGCCCCTGCCAGGCTTGTCACAATTCATCCATCTCCTCGGGGTGATGGGAGGGAAGTGGCTGAGAACAATGGCCAGAGAGACAGGGAAGTTGTGGGGAGCTCTGCTAACTCTTCCCAGGCAGGTTCAAAACAGGTTTTCCTTCTGGAGTTTTTTTTCCTGGTTGTGCAAAACTGTGCAGAGCTTGAGACCTTTCCCCTTCAAACTCACCCTCTTTTCCCAAGGCTGTTGAAAAGACTTGGATGTGCTCCTGGTTGGCATGCAAGCCTGGAAAAACTGCAAAGATTATTTGCAAGCGTTATCTTTGGATCAAAACCATCGACTCACTTGGGTAGCATCCCTCACCTCTTCTCTGCCTTTTCCCCCCAGCCTTTTATAAGAACATTTTTGCTGTTGTTGAGGGTGTTCATCCAGCATTCATTCCCACACACAGAGATGTTGTGCTGATGTAGTGATGCCTGCTACTGCACCTGAGTTGTTTCTTTAAAGCTAAAATAAATGAAATGGAGGAAGTGAGTTGCAGTTAGTGGCAAGGAACTGTCTTGAACTGGTAATGCCATCATGCCTTCCTTCCAAAGATGCTGTTCTTCTAAACAGTGCTGCACTTACTGAAAAGGAAGGTCAGGTACTGTGCTGGTGACCCTTAGAGGATGGGTTGAGTGGCAGGAAGCTGAGTGAAAGCAAATCCCCAGCACAGAGAAACCCTTTAGCCACATCTGGGAAGCTGGAGTCTCGTTGGGAGCTCAGTATTTTGTCATCTATAAAATCCTTGAGCAGTCCTTACACTGAGTACATTCAGGAGCAGTTTGCTGTGCAGCTTTTTGTACTGTGTCACCTCAAGCTGTACACTTGGTTTGTCACACAAGGCCTCTCCTTGTGCAGTCCAACCATCTCCAGGTGACTTTTTCTGTGCCTCCTGCTTTCCTACAAGCACACTGACATTGTAAGGTGTGAGCAGACCTGGCAGACTGACTGCTGTGGGATGCTCTGGTGAGAATAAACCAGGGAGCAGTTCTTGTCTGCTGTTGGCAGGGGTGCATTAACAAGCAGTAGTTTCACAGAGTGTGATGTGGTGGAGAGGGAAGACAAGGACAGGCAAAGCATGGAGGTGACTCTGGTGCAGAAACCTGTAGGCATCTAGTGAAAAAAACACCTTCAATTTTAGATGCCAGCTCATTACATCCTATTCTGCAGCATGCTGGGGAAAAGTGACCATTGCAAAGGTTGTAACACCTTCTCTGGGCTGAGCACCTGCTGGGGTGATCACTGCCTCCCTGGGGGTTGGAGGGACAGCCAGACTGGGACAACTCTTGTTTCCAGGAACTGCAGGGTCATTTTCCATCTTAATTTCCAAGCCTCCAGCCACTAGAGGGAGAGAATGTTACATATTTATGGCTTCATATGTGTGTGGGGATGTACATTCAATAGAGGGATTGCTTTTCTACAGAAAGGCTTTTCAGGCAGGTTAGCTGATTTTAACAGATTAGTTGGTTTTAACCCCTTTATTTATTTTACTACAGTTCTATAACTGCTCCTGAGATTTGACCTCTGTAGACTTTTGTTGAGTTATGACCTAAAATTGTAAATGTTCTGGAAGATGTTAGATAATCCTTGTCCATGTTTTACACCCTTTATTTGCTGTCAGCTCTCTCTGCTGTGAAATGGCTTCCACATGGGGAAACCTTTGGCTCCTCCTGGCCCTGCCTGTCTCCTCCTGTCACTGCACACCTTGCTGCACTGCTGTGGGGTAATGTACAGTGTGGCAGGGCAGAAATGAAAGACATGGGAGAACAAAACCCCCTTCTACTGCTCTCTTCCTGGCAAGCCAGAGACTCTTGGAGCCTGTGGCTTGTTTCCTCTGCAACAGTAAAACCAGCCCAGGAGCAGTCTCATTTCATTTGGAATTAAACCATTGAGTTAGTAATTATTGTAGGCAGATGAGTTTTAACAATTTCAAAGGACACCAGCAAGGAGCTGTTGGTTTAGGGAAGAGAACACAGGCAGTGTCAGAAAGTGGATTTTGTGCACTTCTGGCAATGCAGTCAGATTGCAGCTTTCCTTTGCAGATAGAGCTCAGTGGGGAGGACCCACAAACCAGCTGAGTCAATGACAGTTTGATGAGGGACTTGGAGGGGTCCTGAAAAGTAGCCTGGAATGAGAGCAGCATGGTCAGTGAGCTTGAAGAGCTGCAACCTTCAGTCTGCAATGCTGTTTATCAGGTGAATTGAAATCCCTCTGTGGATGGTGGGTGGGGGAGAGAGAGCCTCTCTGCCTTTCTTTTGTCTCCAGTGGGTGACTCGAGGCAGTTTTCCCTCAGAAGGGAAACCTGAGGATGCTTCAGCAGCCTGAAGTATTAAAGGAGAGCATTTCTCTGGGTCATTTGCCTGACTCTGGAGCCAGTGGTTCCAGTTAATAGGAGGACTTAGCAAAGAGGTTTCCCTACACCAATGGGAGCTGCAGATGATGCTCCAGCACAAGAACTTCTCCTGGTGAGGCTGGGGCTGGTCCCAGTTGCTCCTTTCCCTGCCTGTTTCCCTTGTCCAGCTGTGCCCTGGCTGCTGCAGGTTCTGGCAGGCAGGAGAAAGCAGGGAGGGAAGTGTAGAGGACGGCACCAGAAACCCTGGGACTGGGTTTCAGTCCCCAGCCTGCAAGGGAACATCCCTCCAGGCAAGAGGGAGGAGCATGGGTGTATGGCTTTGCCCAGTCCTTTCTTGTCTCAAAATGCATGACCTGGGGGAACGTCTCTTGTTTCTCTGTAGATTTTTTTGTGAATAGTAATATTAAGTTCTAGTTTTCCTTAAAAAGATCTATATCTTTTTTGGCTGCAGGTCTCCCTCTAAGAACACAAATGAATTTTTATATGAGCACTGTGCTACTTGTAAAGCCCTTTGATTTTCAAATTTCGTTTTATTCCTTTTTTAAATCTCCATAGGATTTTCCCTGAATAAGCAGAACTAGGGCAGTGCTGGGAACAGATGGACATAAAGAGACTTTTAACAGGCTTGGGGATCTGAACGGGGGTGCTGTCCTCATCACCCTAAGAGTTTAATTTGACTGCAGGTTATTAATTTTCTCCTCTAAAGCAGAGGTCCTAGCAACGGAGCGTGTTCCTTGGCAACAGACTGCCATGGTTTAATAAAGACAGGTGTGGGAGTTTTAAAAATGGCACCCTTGGAAAAAGTTGAAAGATATTAGCAAATCAAATGGGCTGAGGCGTGAGTTGTCTTGTCAGTCAGAGGGGGGTGAGGAGGAAAAAGGAATAGTAAACAAGAGGCAAAGGGTGGAGGCAGCTTGGCAAAGGAGCAGTTCTGGAAGGGAGGCAGGTTGGGATGGGAACTGGGAAGGAAAGGGAGGCGGGGAGGGAAGGGGGGAGGTAGGGAGGTGGTTTGCTGCCTTCCTGGGGACCAGGCTGTAAATTGTCCTGCAGGACAATATGGAGAGGGGTGGGAGGAATCTCCCTCTGGCTGGGAGGTGCTGTGAACTGAAGTTCCATAAAAGAGCTGCTTTTTAAAAACAGGGTTTCATGAAAGTTCCAGTTTGTTTTCATCCTTTCAAAAATTGAAACTGTTTTGTTACAAAAGCCAAAACAAAAAGCCCTTTGGGGAGAGTCTGTGGGCAGCCTGGCTGTGGCTGGTCCCATCCTTTGTGACAGGATCCAGCTGTGTGTGAGCCACACCTCTGCCTGGAGCTGGACTGGTGTCTGTCTGCTCTGTGACTGCTAAATATAAATATACCCAATAATTAATACTGGGAAATATGCATAATTAAGCTAGAAATAACTCTAGTTTGTGCCAGCATCCAGTGTAGGTACACACACTGAGCCAGACTGGGGAAGTGGTTTGGGGCAGAGAGGGACAAGTGTGGGCTCCTCTGTCTGTCCCTGTCACTGCTTTGAAGGGTAACCTTGGGCAAGTCAGGGGAAGCCCTTTTGCCCCTGGTTTGCAGCTGGAAGGGGAGATGATGATCTTTTTCCCTTGCAGTGATAAACAGCTGAATCCCGATCGCTTACATCAGAGGAAATGATTCTTACACACTTGCTCAAGTCCTGTAATTTATGACTAAAACTGTCTTTGTGTCAGAGTTAGTTCAGGAGAACGCTGGTATCTGGAGCCTCTGAATATGTCATCTCCTATTAAAGAACAAACTCTCTTGTAATGTACCATAAATAATAACAATACTTTGCAGGAGCCCGAAGCACTGCATTATTGCTGTGCTAATCTGAGAGGCACTGGGCCATTAGGAAAGTATTCCACAGGGTTTGGGTTTTTTTCCTGAAGGAAGGTACGTATTTCATAGCTGTGTAGCGTGGCTGATTGATTTATAAAGCCAGGCTGGATAATTCCTAGTAGAGGTTAGACAAATTCCCCTCCTTTCTCATTAATTAACCTGTAGGATTTGATGCCTTTTCTTTGCAGTTCAATAGAGATAATGGCTGCAAGAACATATTTGTGCTCTCTAATATGGAATGAAGAACATCTGCCTTCTGCAGCCATGAAATAACCATTGTGTGACAGGGCTGGCTGCAGGGCTCAGCCAGGCTCCCACTTGAATGAGGTGGATTCAGGGCTGGAATTTGGATGGGGGGATAATTTTTTTTGCTGGGGGCCATTCTCCAGGGCCTCCAGTGAATGGTGTAGCTGAAGAGGAGGGAGAGAGTGGGTGAAAAGCAAAGGAAGGGAAATCCCCTTGTGAAGACAGCAGCAGGGGAGGGAGAGAAGCATCTTGGAAAGCATCCACATCCAGAGTGGTGTATAGCAGTATTCTTAGAGTGGGATTAAAGAAAAAAGGCCTTGAAAATCTAAAGGAGATTTCAGTGGTGATGTGGTAATATAATATAGTGAAGAGAAGAGATGAGAGGGAGGTGAAATCTTGCAACACTTCTGTACTTCCTTTCCTGCTCTTGCAGGTTGTAAGAAAATGAACTGGGCTCCCAGTGTTGGGTTTGGGATCTGCCTGGAGCTGGGGATCTGTGCCCCAGGGCTGCCTCGTGGTGCTGCAGTGTGCCAGTAAATAACAGAGGCAGAGCAGGGGGGTGTCTGCAGAGATTGGATCAGACAGCAGGTTGCAGTGGGAATGTTGCTTTAAGTCTCACGTGTGTCACTTACATGAGTCCAAATGTATTGGCTGAGGTGCAAGAATGGAGGTTGCTGTTTGCTTTTCCAGCAGTGTGATGTGGTAGCCAATGTCCTGCTGCTCCTACCCCTCTGGAGTCTTGGAGTTGCTCTCCAGGTGCAGGTAGTTGGGAGAAAAAAGTTGCACACAGAAAAGGGGCATTAATCTGATAATTACAGTCCTGATACCAATCACAACTCCTACTACAGAGCAATTTCCAGGTAAACCTTGTCCCTTCCTAGACCAAGTGTCTGTATTATCCCAAAAGTTGGTTGATCCAGTCCAAAAGTGTGGTAAAAGGAATCGTGCAGGCAGTGGGGATCCAGAAGCATCTCTCTGAGGCTGAGATGCCTCAGCTGGTTTTGGGCCTTATTCTGTAGGGAAAGAATCTGTGACAGGTAAAATGTGGCCAGACCACAGCTCTGCTGAGGATGAATGCAACATAGCAACATCAACGAGAAATATGAGAGAACTTAGAGGGGACTTAGTCTGGGACAATCCCCAGACAAACCAAGGACCAGCTCTGCTCACCTGAGCAAAATCCTTCCCCTCATCCACGGGGGGGCAGAGCAGCCCAGACATGGACCCCTCTGCTGCAAGGAAGGTCCTTCCCTTCCTTGGGGGGTGTCTCCAGTGGAGAAGCTCATGGGTGGCTCTTCCTCTTGAATCCTCTGCTCTGGCAGGGCTTGGCTTTGGGCCCCTGCCTGCTGGCTGCCTGCAAAGTGCTGTGCTCAGAGCAGAGCAGCAGAGGTGCAGTTTCCTGGCAGGGAAACACCACCGGGTTTTTCTGAGATCACACGTGCCAGAGAGATTCAGTGCCCCACTGATCTGGGCAAGATTGGATTTGTGTGCAGACTGATCCCGTGTCAGGGCTTTTTGGCTCCTTTCTGGCCCTCGTTGCCTTTTGTCACCTTTGCAGGGAGCAAGAATTAACCTGGCAACCTTTGGTTCACTTCTCAGCTTAGTGTAACCAAGGGATGGGAGGTGAAACAGTGGAAAATGAGCCTTACTGACAGGCCTGATCAACAGCTGACAGAGGGAGGAGGGAAGCCTTAAAAAAATGGTCCTTGTCCTCCTCCAGATCCACTTTACCAATTAGAACAACATGATGGGATCTGCCAGACAACCTCTACCTCCATTTGCACTTCCAAGGTTAAGATCAGTGTCACTGTGACTGAAGTCAGTGGAGTTACTGGGATGATGCAGTGGGTGTTTTAAAGATGATCTTGTGCTTAGGAAAGTCTTTCTTGTATTGTTTGTGTGTGAGAGAGGCAGTAGTGCAGATCTGTTACTTAGGATTTCCTTGAAGAAAAAGCGTTTATCCTTCAACTATAGATGACCTGATCATTGCTTTTTGATCCAATATTCTGAAGGAAACAATGCCCATGCATTCAGAATGTCTTGTTGCTCTGTCAGTTCTTCTGTCCCAGCTCTCCTCAACCCCTACAGCTTTTGAACCAGTTGGTGAAGCTGCAGTGGCTCTGCCTGACCTCCCAAACTGATGAGGAACCTCTGAGTTCTGTGCACCTCTGATGCAGCTGCCACATCCAGGAGATTGGGCTCTGCCTGGTGGGAAGGTAGGGAGCAGACCATTCCAGAATGGTTTTCAGAGATGGGATTTTCAGGCCAGAGTCCTATTTTGGATGTAAATAACTTACCATGGATTTCTGTCACTGAACTTAGCAAACTGAGGCAGAATTCCAGAGTTTGGACGCCTGTAAGCATTTGCCTTCTGACTCTTACTTCTGGCAGCCATCTCTGGGAATAGTGATGGCTGTCAGTGCCTGTATAAAAGGAGATGGAATATGGCTTGATGGAACTAGAGCAGGCTGCGTGGGGCCCAAGCAGTGCAAATATGCTGGGCAGCATCCCTTCACTCTCTCCTGTACTTTTGTTCTGTCCTATTTAAATAAATAAGTGGAGACACCCCGGCTCTGCTCCCTCGTGCATCCTGCTGAATGGTGCAGGACCAGCAGAAAGTGGCAGTCACGAGGAGCTGTGTGCTGTTTCCTCACTCAAAATCTCCAGCTGCACAAAAAAAAAAAAAAAAAAGAAAGTAGGCTTCTCTGGAGGTCAGGAGCAGGAGATTCAAATGCCCTTCTGCCCTTGAAGCAGGAATGCATGGGAAAAAAACCCTACCCATTCAAACACATCCCTAAATCCTCTGTAAATGTTCCAGGAGCCTGTAGCATCTCTCTGGGTTTCGCAGTCTGTCCGGTACCTGGACCCAGTGTGTGGATATCCTGCATATCCCACCTTTTCTCTGTGGTTTGTACCAGCCCTCTCTTGCCTTTTGAAGCGAGTTGTAGGCTTCACCCTCTGCCAAAGGAGCTGTCAGTGGGGTACCTGGGCTGGGTTCAGGTGTGCGTCAGCCCCGCTGCCCGCCTGCCCCTTCCTGCAGGCGCTCGGCTCCAGCGGGATGGCGGAGAGCTGCGGTGGCAGCAGCACAGCAGCCTCTCCAACAGCCTCTTGAACGGTCTTGGCCAACTCCTTTCCATCTCCACGGCCTCTGGGTACAATGGGGAGAAGCATGTCGACATACGTGGCCCAGCTGGAGGAGCCGAGAGGATTCCATCCCGTTTCCAGTTGGCTGTGCACATCCCATATGCTATCGCTGCCTCTTCTCACCAGCGCCAGGCGGGCTGAGCTCATCTACCCCGGCATGGTGGGTGGCCCTATCGATGGTGAACGCTTCAGGAGTGTCTTGTCTTGTCTGTTCTAGCTGCTCAGGGGGCTGTTGTTTCTTTGCTCGGACCAGAAAGTCAGAAAAAAAGCAAGGGGAATGGGTGGGGGTTTAACAACCTTTAGAGGGGAGCAGAGCGCGGGTGCTGAGGGGAGGGTAACCTCGGGCAGGGGCAGTGCTTTTGTGGGGCTGAGTGGTTTTGGTTTGGTGGGAAAGGGACTTACCCTGCATGCAGAGAGCAGAGCCAGAACTTGCTGCCCTTCAAACGTCAGCAAAATCCCCGGCCCCTTGCTGAGCGTGGAGGCGTGTGATGGCTCTGCAGGTTTGGGAGTCCCAGAGCCCCAGGGGCAGGGGTGACCGGAGGGCACGGGTGCCAAGCACCTACGGGGACCCTCCCAAAGTTCTCGTAGGTCCCCCCTCCCTCCCCTCTCCTCCCCTCCTGCAGAGTTTCAAAGCATGGCAAGGGAAAAAAAAAAAAAAAAAAAAAAGAAAAAAAAAAGAAAAAAAAAAAAAAAAAAAAAAAGAGAAGAGATCCCCCTCCCCTCAAGTCTCTCGGTCTGTGACTGAAATAAATAACTACAACCCCAGGTAGTGAGGAGGCTGCTAATAACCTGCTCTTGACAGGCACGGGATTGCCGGGCTGAGGGATGTCTGACTGAAAGCTCCAGGCTAGGGTGGGGGTGGGGGGGCTTCTTTTTTTTTTTCCTGCCAGCTCTCGCCAGGCAGTGGGGATTTTTTTTTTTCCCCTCCCTGATAATAAGGACATCATCAGAAGCAAGATGCAGTGGCTAAGGGATGGAACAGGAATGGTGAGTTCAGGTAGCTATGTCTTTCTCTTTTCCTCTTATTGCAGTACTTGGACGGGGAAATAAACCTCCGTCCTATCTCCTGACTCCTCCTTTACTCCCTGTCCTTGAAACCATTGATCACTCTGTAGCCATTTTATGGACTCTGCATTCCCAAACTGCTGAGCAAAAAGAAGAAATAGAAAGAAAGGAAGGGGAGGGTGTGCATGCGGAGGGCAGGGGGGGATTCGCTAAGGTGAACGGGTGGGTTTTGGGGGAAAGCAAAGGATTTTCCAGGCGCTCGGCTGGCTTTGGGGGGAGGGGGGCAGGAGCTGGGGGGAGCGGGGCTGGCGGCAGCGGTACCGCCAGCGGGACCTGTCAGGTCCGCCCTGCCCTGGGTGATGAGTTGCGGTGCGGGGGGAGCTTGAATTTGCTGCTGAGCCCGAGCCTCCCTGCCTTGGCTTGCATCAGACTGTGAAACACTCCTCTGAAGTGCAGAGGCTTCAGAAAAGCGGCTTGAATAATGACAGCTCTGCTTAATAGTAATAATAATACTTAAAAAAAAAAAAAATACCGCTAAATTGCAGATGTGCTCACTGTGCCTGGAGTGCAGGTCTGAGGGGCTGTGTCTGCCAGGAGGGAGAGAGGGGAAGTTCCCCCAGCTCAGCAAGGGTCTCTGGTTCTCGTTCAGAAACTTCCCCGTGTAGAGATGTGGTTGTTATTGAGATCCTCCTCCTCCTCCCCCCCCCTCCCTCCCTCGGCTTTTCCCTCCTCGTACATCTTTGCTTCGCACCGGCATTTCCCTCTGCGCTGGGCTGGGTTTTGCAGGGGGTTTTGTTTTGCCCTTCCCTCGGCATTTTTTTCCCATGCTGCGGGGGAGTCTCGGGGCATCCCTCGGGGCTGGTCCCCTGGCAGGGACCCTCTCCGGGTGGCTGGCGTCACCTGGCTCAGCCCCTGCCTCTCGGCTCCGCCGGGAGCACCCGGGAGATGCTGCTGGCAGCGGGGAGGATTTTGGAGCCAGCGCAGGAATCGCTGCCCGTCCTCTCCCGATGCTCAGCAGCCAGCTCGGTGCCGGCCGGAGCAGCTCTCTCCTCGCATCCTCCTCCTCCATCCCTTCCCAGATACTTCTACAAAGAGGAGCTGGATGGCTGATGGTTCTGCGAGTCTGGAGCCGGTGCTGGGAGCGGGGCACGGGGGTGCAGGCAGCAGCCTGCGGCAGATAGCAAATTTGTTTTGGGATCCTGTCTGAGGCTTGTCTGCCGCCCAGCAACACTTCGGCGGTTTTGTTGCCTCCTCCCACCCTCTGAGCATCCAGGTTTTCTCTTCCTCCCCGCACCACACCAGCCCAGCACTTTGCCCCTCTCCGCCGGTGTCTAAGCAACACAAATCGTCTTTCACCCGTTTGTCCGTTTCCGTTGTCAGAGATTACTACGCGGAAAGAAAAGTGGTGATGGGAAGCTGGATGTGGCTCTTTCATCCTTGTTCCTTTCCTCCCGGGTGACTGCTGAGCTCTGCTGGGGAGGGGATGTGGTGCAGGGCAAGCGGCTTTTCTAACTGCCATAGCACAAGACTTGACATTTTCTCGCCCTCTTATCTTTCCAGCTATCTCTCTTGCTGCTGGCAATGAGGGAGACTTTGTTACTGTGTTCTGATTAGGCCAATCTTTGCCTTCTTTTAGAGAGAAATTAATAGGCGTTGCCGAATAGCCAATAATTTAGAATATTTTTTTGTGTGTGTGTTTGAAAGTGTAACTCCAGTGCCTGATTTTGAAGCGGGTTCTACCCAGAAAATTCCCAATATTGCTCCTTCTAAAAAGGGAAAAATAAAACAGAGGGCTGGGACTTGTGTATTTCATCCAGCAGTTCACCAGCCTCAGCAGCATTTAGAGATACTCCATACACCTCTAGATCATCTGAAAGGAAGGTAGAAAAATGATTACAATACAACAAAGCAAAACTGAACCAAGTAAGTTAAATCCAGCAGAGCTTGGCAGTCGCTTGGGAGCAAGGAGCCTGGTTCCCTGGGGACCCCTGTGCTCCAGGGTGTTTGGTGGGTGAACAGTGCTGGGCTGCCAAGGTTCTGGTGATGCTCTGTACAAATTCAGCTCTGTTTTTTCAAGACAAGGTGTATGGGCCCAGATGTGCTGGCCAAATACCAGTGCAGAGAGTGGTGTTCCACCCTGTGCAGATTTTGCCTGCTGTGCTGTCGGGTGACTTTAATTTTTAGCACTTCAGAGGTTGGATTGTGTTGGTGTTCCCTGCTAAAGAGATGAGTTGTTCCACACCAGAAGTAGCTGTGTTTTGGCAAGTTGGTGTGAGCGTTGTCATCTCAGGCAACTGGCTCAGATGTGCTACAGACAAATAAAACAGCTCAGTTTCCTTTGAAGTGAGGGTTGGCTGATGCATTCCCAGGCATTAAGCTGCTGCCATTCAGTGAAGAGCCTCAGCCTTTCATCTGCTGCAACACTGGGCCAGTTTTCATGAGCACTGACCTCCATCAGGCCATTTCAGCTGTCTTTTTTATCTTTACTCCAACACTATTTTCTGTGTACCTACTAAAGAGCAGCAATAGAAATTTATTTTGAATAACATCCCGTGACTTTGTTCTGCTCAGGCACATTGGTCTAAACCTGGGTTTTAGACTGATTGCTCACAAGTCCTGCACTTGTCATTTACTGAAAGTTGTGTTTTCTGTGCTTGGCACTGCCTTGGGTTCAAGATTCAGCCCCACTCCCTGTCAGGGTCAGTCAGCACTAAGGGGCACATCACTCCTATTTCACAGGTGATAGAACCTTTTGTTCTCAAGGCAGGTAGCTCTTTATTTCTAAGTCAGCCCCTTAAACCTTAAAATATTAAGATGTTTGGGCTGCTTTTTCTTTTCTTTTTTTCTCCTTTGCATGTGCTGCTTTCTGTTTTTTAAACAATTAATCTTTTGCCAATTATGCTAGCATCCCATGAGGGTATTTTACATGCTTCATTGGTACTAAGTTGCTAAACTCTGCTAGTAGTCTGTTTCTAACCCAGAAAGAGGGAACTAATTGTCACTGGTAGTGATGGGATAAACCCACCCATCTGATGGGCACTCTGAGGCTGGTGGTGATGGGGTTGGGCATTTTTCACAGAAATTATTGACCCAGCATGATAATCAAATGAGCTGCTTTAAATCATGCCATAGTACAGCCTTTCTGGAACAGTTGTTTTGGGTTTTTTTGTCTGACAAGGGCAGATTTTTTCTTTGAATGGATCAGAGGAAAGACAAACATGCATTGTCATCTCTATTTCCTCTCCTGGGATCTAATTCTGGGCTTCACCTTGTGCCTGTGGAGTCCGAGTGGGTGCAGCCGTCCACTCCAGTAGATACAAAGTCCTGGTGTGTAGCTGTATGCCTTTTTTTTTTTTTTTTTTTTACAGACATTTATAGCCATCTTTTACATGGCATGCTGCTCAAATATTTCAAATTTGTTGATGTTTTAGATTGCTGTCACAAACAAAAAGCATTGTAAATCATCACAACTTCAAATATATCGAAAAGGAGTTCAGCAAATACTGCAAGTGGTGGAGAAAACTTTATTATGTTTTTCCTTACTGATTCTTCTCCACTTTTCAGTCTGCAAACCACAGGGTATTTAAAGCACAAAGATTTTTTGTGCCCCATGCTCTTAAAAAACTCAATGTGAATTCAGGCAAACAGAAGAGGAAAAAGATTTTCATTTTTGAAAGTTTAGATAAATATATGCAGTTGGTGGTGAGAAGCCAGGCCAGGATGGGATGGAAAAAAAGGATCTTGTAGTATCCATGCCTTGGGGAAAATGGGACTTGAGAGGCCCAGAGTGCTCTGAGCTCCCTTGGAGATCAAAGGGAGCAGTGGCTGGGTGCTGGTTGGTTGCAGGAGCTCTGTGTGCACTGCAGGGTTCTGTACCTGCTGCCATGCTGTGGAGCTCCTACCAAATGCATTCAGTTGTGGGATTTTTCTCATCCACGTAGTTTCTGTTCTGGTTTCCATTTCGCTCCCACTTTGGGGCTTCTTTGATCTTCCAATCACAGCCTCCTCCTAGAGCTGCTGTTAGAGTACACAATGGATGAGTTGGTATTATGGAAAATGAAATTATTTGGATAAATACCTGATCCACACTGACGATTGCCCCTGTGTCAATCCCAGGAGTTGGTGGGAAGTCCCGTGGCTCCAGTCCCATGGGCAAACCAGGGCTCTGTGTCCCAGTTCCTACGGGCTGGCTGATGGCCATGCCAGGAACTTTTCCATCTCCAGATCCGTGGTGATGCTGATGTCTGGGAAACCCTCTGAGACCACGGCTTGGAGGGTGCCAGAGGAAGGTGAAAGGCTGTGTGCTTGCTGGGGAACCAGAGGCATGGTGTGGTCACAAGTCCATCTGTCCCTCCTGTCCCAGGGCTTCAGGGTTTCAGCCCAGCAAGCTTTGTGGACTGCCATGGTTTTTTGAACTGTGGAGAACCTGATTTCCTTGTATCCAGTGAAAAGGGTTTTTTCTTTTTTTCAACAGTTGTTGAAAAATCTCTGAAATGCTTCGAGCTAACATCTTAATGTATTTATGACATTAGCTGCTTCTGCTCCAGAACAGTTGCTCTCAATCTCTTTGAGCCTGGCTGTTATTTTGAACATGACTAATTCCCTGAGTGACTAAGCTCTTAGATAATAGGAAAAATTCATCAAGTTTTCTCGGTCTCCAATAGTTTCTATTGTTATGAAAAGACATCTTACGAAAAAAAAAAAAAAAAAGTTGTCTATTATGTAATGTGGGCAGGGGAAGGCAAGGAGAGGTTTGTGTGAGAGTGGCAGCAGTGTCACATCTGGGAGCCAGTTTCAGGCTGCCAGATCTCTGACTGGGCCTCGTAGGAAGGTGTGGGTGAGAAGTAAAGCTCAGTTACTGGTCCTGGGCTCTGCTGAACCCCCACTGAGCCCAGAGAAGTCCATTCCTGTGTGCAGCAGTGGTCTGTTCAGAGGGGATCCCAGCTTCTGCCTGCCCACCTCTCCCTGTTACAGAACCCCTTGGGCTTAACCCGAGGTGATATTGGGCACGCAGGAGATTACCCCCTGCCCTCTCTGCTCTAGGTGTTTCCAGACAGAGGTGCTCTGCAATCTGCAGGTCACATTTTGGAGAGCACAGGGAACCTTAGCTCTGTGCCACTGAATTTCTACCTTGCTGCTGAGGGTTGCAGAACTGCAATTTGTGCTTTGTGAAGAACAACCCCAGGTTATTTCCCTGCCCGTTGTGTTCAGCCTGTGTCCTCCTCCAGCAGGCAGGCTTATCCCTGTGATCCCACACAGCCAGTGTCCCTTTGGCTCGCCCTGGTGGCACATTGTCACTGCCAGGCAGTGGGAGGGCAGTGCTGGGCCTTCCTGGAAGGCTCTTGTGGAGCATCAGAAGGGACCACAGCCTGTGCTGGCTCTGGCACCAAGCAGTCCCAGGGAGCCAGGGTGGAACGGGAGGTGAAAGCTGCTGACATTTGTTTGGAGAAAGGGGGGAAAAAAGAAAGAAAGAAAAAAAGCTAGGAAATTATTTTTCCTTTTTAGTGCTGATAAAAACGAGTGGTTTGTGTTCTGTTCACACATTGACTGATACCCAGCTGGAAGTTCTCCTTCATGAGGTTGTCTCATGGTGTTTTCTCCATTAAAGGAGTGCCAGATTCACTAGGCTGTTCTCTTGCCTGTTTTGGGAGGCAGAGAAAGGGGAGAAAATGCTTTGTTTGAGCTGCATCTAATTCTCTAGGTTAATTTGTGTGAAGAACATGACACCCATGGCTCAGCTTCTTAATAAGATGCTTTTTTCTTTACTCAATATCTTGACAAGGAGAAATCCAGGGAAGCCAAGGCCAACAGTGTCTCAGAAGGGGTATGAGGAGGGCTGTGAGGAGCTGCAGGAGATTTTTTTCCATCTTCATCCTTCTTGCCTGGAGCAGGGCTGTGGGTTCTGATCCCATCCACCACAGCCTTGTGTCAGGACTCTCAGTAAGTCGTGGGGCTGTGTCTGGGCTCAGCTTTCCTAATACCCACGTGGTGGCTAATTTCATATTTCCCTGAGAGTAAGCTCAGGCTGACAGAGTTGAATAACAAGTCCTGAGGAGAGAACTGCATCAGGACTTCCAAATTCCAAACCCTTTGTGTTCCACAGGGTCTGCCCAGGAGCAGAATCAGGTGGAGAGGAGTGAAGCCTGGTGCTCATTCAACCCATGCTTTCTGCCTGGCTGCTCAGTGCAGGCACAAAGCAGAACCAGAAACTTTTTTCTTTTCCACTTTTCCCCCCGTGGAGTTTGTGGCTCTGCTGTGTGGTGTGTGCATCAGGGATCAGGCTGCTTGTCATTCTGCCCAGCATCTCTCTTGCACTGCTAATTGCTGGACCTCTGCAGGCTGAGGCAGATGAAAAACACTGGATCAGATTTGCCTTTTAGCTGCACAGGGTATGTGAGGCACTGGATTTCAAAGGACCTGTGTCCTGGCAAACCTGAAACACACCCTTGGATTTTCACACCCAAGAGCTTTCCCTCCTCTGCTTCTGTGCAGCTGTATTTCTCTGGGACCACACTGGGGACACTGAGCCTGGATTTAGTAGTGGGTGATCTTTTTTTTTTTTCTTTTTCCTTCACTTACCACATTGTCCAGGCATGTGTAGATGTGAAAATCTCTGCAATTTAATGGCAGAATTGAGAGCAAAAGCACTGGAGCTCCTGTCAGAGTGCCTGCAGGGAGCAGGGGAAGGAAGGCACTTGTCTTGGATTTTTCTGCAGTTTGGGCTTTGCTGTTTTTACCTTGTTTGCAGGCTCAGCTGCAAGCCCAGAAGCCTGAAAAGTAAAGTGAAGATGTAAATGTCTATATATTTTCTAGGCCTTTTACAAGAGCTTATGTAAGGTTAAGATGAGCAACTGGACTTGATAGGTGATCTTTTAAACACAATTTCCTTGGGCTGTGAAGTCTTTTCCTGTGACCAGGGTGCCTGGTGCTATCACATCTGTTTTCTGATGGTCTTGAGGTTTTTTTTCCTTTACCTTTTCAAAATCAGGGAGTCTGAAGATGCTTCTAGAGTGCAGGTTGGGGTGTGGAGCAGATGCAAGCAGAAGAGAAGGCACTTGCAACATGATTGCCAGGGGCATGAGGTTTTAGTCTGTCTTTTAATGCTTTTCATTCAAATAAACTTAAAAATAGAAGTTTTGTTGTTCTCCCTGCGATCCGAACAAACACAATGGTAACAACCCCCAGCCTGGCTCACACTCTGTGCCATTGCAGCATGATTTGTGCAGTGTTACAAAAGCTCCAAAAACTGCTGAGATGAGGCCAGGGCTCCCTGGTGTCCCCACTGCCAGGGTGGAGCCCTGCAGTTGTGTGTGGGTGGCAGGGGTGGTGGCAGGGACACATGAAGCCAGGATGCAGATGACACTTGGTCAGGGTGCTCTGGATACACATCTGGGTACCTGGTAGGATGACAGTGGCAAGGCTTTGACTTTATTTCTCCCCTCACAGCATGATGCAAGTGCTTAAATTCTTTGACAGTGGGCAGAGCACCATCTGCTGAGGTGCTGGCTCTGTTTGTAGAAGGAACCAGGATTAAATGAGGTCTCCAGGTGAGGTCTAAGGCCACCCTTGGTTGGTGTCTGACACAACAGTACTGCCCTTCACTCAAGGGGTTAAACCTGGTCACCTGGAACATGGTTAGTTTTCAAGAGGGTGGTTAACCAAGGCTGGTGTGGCCTCACAACCTCCCTAGCTTACCTTTGATTGTTGTCTGGCTGTTAGTATTAATGAAAGGGTTATAAATAAATCAGTCTCTACACTGGGGACATAACTCTGTTGTGTTGCACTTCTTGTTTTCTAAGATAAAATTAGAGCTGGTGAAGAATGGGAAGGAGTTCACCCCACTACATCTTGCCTGAGCTCTCTGTGTCTTTGTATGTAATACATCTACCAAGAGTCAAGCTGTGGAGGTCAATGTGATGCTTCCCATCTTTTGGTGAAATTCTTGTTTTTCTTTTTCACAGAATACTTTGAGCAGTGACCCAGAGATGCTCAGGTCCCTCCTGGTAGCCTCTGAGCTCTGTATAATGCTCTTGGCCAGTTGGCCATACAGGTCGAGCAGCACAGCAAACTCAACCTCCAGCAGTGCCCTCTGTTCTCTAAACACTGCAAAAGTGAGCTTAAAAACTTAATCTTTGGGTTTTTTTCTTTTTCCAGCACTTTTAGCCTTGCTAAAAGAGCAGCTTGCTTCAAGGGTCTTGCTCTGCTCGCTTCCTCCTCCACCTTCTCTCCCACTTCACTGCTTTGCAAGCTCTCCACTCAGCCTTTTTTTTTTTTTTTTTTTTCTGCAGTTCTTCTTCTGAAGACTATTTACACCTCCCCAGCTTTTAAGATCATCATCATTAGCTTATCCTTGCCCACCTCTCCTTCTTTCCCCTTTGACTTTCTGTAACTGTATTTTGTATGAGCTCTGTAGATGAATTCCTTGCTCTCCTCGCTGTGCTGTGAATTGGCTGAAACGTGGTGTGCAGTTAATGTGGAAGATGCTGGAGGAAGCTGTGCTTGTTCCAGCCACCCCACTGCTTTGTTTTCTTGTTTGTCTCTCTGGCAGAGGACACTTGAGCTGCCGTGGGAGGGAGGGCTGGGGCAGAGGTGAGAGAAAAGCTTCTAAGGAAGATGCATAGAGCAAGGCAAAAAGAAGGACAAAAGGAAGAAGTAGAGGAAGTTACTGGAAGAAAGTCCAGCCATGGAAAGTTTGCATGGGAAGGATGGAGTGGGCAGGCAAGGAACTGGGAGGCTATCTTGGCTGGGAAAATAATTGGTAGCTGCCAGCACCAGCTCTCTGAGCCCAAGTCTTCACAGATATTTCTCCACTTTGCGTGTTCTTAGTTTGGATAAGGATTTTTATGCCTTTGGGGATTTCCAAAGTTTCCTGTGAAGCCAGTCTGTAAACATACAAGATTATGGAGATTCCTGAAGAAAATATTGCCCTTTGCAGCCCCTCTGCAGCTCACTGGGTGAAGGGTGGGAGCAGAAGGCTCTGTGCCAGACATGCTGTGCAGAGACAGGAGAGGCAACTCTCAGTTGAAGAAAATCCTCCTTTCTGGAAATTTAGCAAATCATAATCCCACTGGCCTTTAATCTCTGAACGCCTCATCTTAATTCCTGGATGGATTTAGGAAAAAAACAAAAAACCAACCAGCCAAATACAAAACCCCAAACCAATTATTTTGATGGTCTTCTCATAATCCCTGATGGAGACCATGAGTCAACCCCCACATGGGGGCTGATTCTGCAGCAGTCCCTGAGTGCCCAGGAGAGGGCACTGGGAAGGGCAGAGCAGTTGCTGTTTGTTCCTCTCTGGGGGCAGTGTTAAAGTGTTAATTCAAATGAAAAGTAAACTTCTCTGATGGATTTGTGCTCCAAGAGGGAACACCAAAGAACCAAAGCAGTTCAGAACTGATGGTCACCAACAGCTGTTTTCCTCTGGGCTGTGGGTTTCATCCAGGCCAACACAACCATAGCTTTATTCCTGCTCAGAATCACAAACCACCATGGGATTTGCTTGAAACTTTGCAAATTCACCAAAATATTTAGCTCTTTTAGCTGATGGATGAGTTGGGGTCCTTGTGCCAAAGCCCCGAGCTCAGCCACTGCTTGCTGCCTATGGTGGTGTTAACAGAGATCCATGGGGAGGTGATGAGTTTGAGTGCTTCGTTCCTGCAGTAAGTGGGAGATGGAGTTGGGGAAGCACAGACACCTCTGCACATCCAAGGGATTGCTGCAGTGGAGGTTGTTCATCTGCACAGGGAATCTGCACACACAACAGGGAACTGGGGCTGAAATCCTGTGCTGCCACCCGGCCCTGGACCGTCCAGCCAGCTCACAGCATTCCTGTCCCTGGGAGTGCAATGCAGGACTTGAAAGCATTCAGATTGTAAATCCTCCCTCCTGAGTGAGAGCTGTATTTGTTGAGCTGGAAGTAGTGGGCTGTGCTAATTCCTACAGAGATCCATTGGAGGGAGTCACAGTCACATGGCTGAGCCCGCTGCGTTAGGCACAGGAGGAATGAAAGACTTGGCAGCATCTGCTTCAGGGGCTTACCTCAAAATTACCCTATTGTCATGAATGGTATTGTAGGGGCCCTTCTGATTCGCCTGTTATTGGGAGCCCAGAATACACAGGCTCTCTCTGGCTAGGTGTGTACGGGTGGGATGAGTTAGTGGAAGCCCTGGCTCCTTCCTTCCTTGATTTTCTGCAATTCCAAACTGCTTCCTCATACAGCAGAAGCCATCGCTGGTCTGGCATTACAGATTGTGCCCCAGGAAGCTGCTGTAGTGTTAGGGCATGTGCTGTGCTGTAAGGGGTATTTTATATAACTATTACACATCTTGGCTTCTTTTAGCTTTAAACAGGTCAGGCTAAACTTTACAGGAAAGCATTATGTGAAGTTAAACTTGGGATGGTTTTATATAAACCCCTGACGTGTGGGTGTTTTTTTTTCAGCGAGGCTTCTAATAGAAAGTATCACCCGTTTTCATGGTGAAATTAACATTTAGTGCATGCAGAAGGCACGGGGAATTATATAAAGCTGCAAGTACTATTGGGAATACCCTGAATATAATTCAAACAGAAGCTTCTCTTCAGTCAATCTGCTTGTGCTGATCCCTCTTGGTAGCTGCTACACACATCACTTCCACTGGAACCCAATGTTTGTATCTGTGTGTGCCGAGGCCCCCCGTGCTTTCCTGCCTGATCTTTTGGGGTGTTTGCTGTGGAGCAGGACCCGGGGAGGAAGGGTGGTGTGGCCTGAGCCCCTCGGGGTGCAGCAGCCCCCCTGGCCTCTGGCAGCCCCTGCTCTGGGTGGGCTCTGGGCAGCTGTCACCCCACGCTCTGCAGCTGCTGGTGACGCAGGAGCGGTGGGTGGGGAGCAGGGCAGTGGGGACCTCCTGCCTGCAGCTGGCAGGGGGCTGGCTCCATCTCCTCTATTTATAATCTCTGCCCTCCCCTGCTCTCTGACTGGCTCAGCTCTTGCAGAACGGCTGCCTGGGCCCTGCCAGGCACATCGCTCGTCACAAAATCTGCCTTTTTCGGCTACGGAAGTAGCGATTGAGCATGTGTGAGAGCTACTGCACCTTTTTTTTTTTTCATTTTTTCTGGATATTTCCTAGGCCTCTGCTGCTTCTACCTCCCCAGTTATTGCTCCCTTTGTCTATATGCAAAGACACAGAGGAGTTTGCCTTGAAACCCCAGCGGTCGCTTCTCGTTCTTGGTGTTGAGAGGAGACAAACGGCGCAGGACAAGGCGAGGGATGGGCTGTGGCTGCCGAGGTGTCTGCAGGCCCCAGAGGCTGCTGTGGACAGGTAGAACATCTCTGCTGGGCTTCCTGTAAACCTGAGGCTGGGGTCTGGACCTCTGTGCTCACTACAGTTTACCTGCCTCTCAGTTTGGGCCCGTTGTGAGTTTTGGAGAGGTCACGGTTATTACTGAGACTGAACCTGGAGTTTCGTGGGTGTTTGTGGGAGTTCAGGCTTGTATTTTGGAAAATTGCCTCTGTTGTTTTGGGAAAGGACGATAACAACAGTAAATATTCCCCATCTATTAGATATTTGCTGTTCTGATTAGTGTAAAATTGCACCAGACGGGCAGACTATCCTAAAAATGACAGCTGGATGGGAAATGCAGGCAGATCCATCACTTGGGCACAGCTTGGCATGTGTGCTAATGGGGCAGCCAGGCTGCCTGCCTGGGGCAGCTTTAAAGAAGCTTCTTATAAACATAGAGGTGAAAAATCACTTTTCACTGTCCTGAATCAGAAAACCTCTGCTGGAGCAGAGCGAGGGGTCCCAGTCACTGGAGACAGTCTCTGGCTTTTAGTTACCACTTAAAAGAAATAAGAGAAGAAAACACTTAATTAACCCAAACCATTCCTGTTTCTAACTCTGCTCAGCACAACCCACCCTCTGCATCTGCAAACACATTGTGGCTCACAGTGGAGGAGCCCCCCAGCAACTCAAACAGCAAAGGAAGGAAAATAAAATCAGCCTTGCAGTCAACATCTGGGTTTAGTGTTGGTTTGAATGGTAGGAGCATAATTCCTTCTCCAAATGTTGATGACAAAAAATACCTGCCCTGAAAGGATGGGGAGAAATTCTGCCTCTTGCTGGCACGAGCCCACTCATTAAAGAACAAAATCAGAGGTGGTTTGGTGAGCGTTGGCCTCGGGTGTGTGTGTGGGAATGTCCTGGGTGTGTTCTGAGGAGCAGGAAGGTGCTGCTGATCAGCCCCCGCGGGCACATTTTAGTGCCTAATGCATATGCATTGGCAATGTTTCTGTATTTGTCTGTAAAATCACTTGCTTTTTCCAGCTGAATACATCTTTTTTCTGTACATGCTGCCTCTCCAACTGCTGATTCTGGGATCTGAGGATGAGGTTTGGGATAGCAACTGGCCCCTGGCCCATAAACCCTGAGCGTGTATGTGAACTTTATGTAGGAGTGAGCTTTTCTGGGTGCTGCAGAAGGAGTGAAGATCTCCCATCCTGCCCTCTCCCCACCTCCCTTTTAGACACATTGATCTGCAGAATCAGAATTCAGTTTAACTCTTAGAGGCTACCCTGTATCTTTATGATGGGATGATGTGCCCAGGATTGGACAGAGATGATTTTCCCCTACCAAATTCCCTCCTCACCGCCTCCCAATGAGTTCCCAAGCTCCCGAGGGTTGCCTGGCTGTTCCTGAGCTGCTTTTCTTCCTCCTGCTGCCCTGCCTGGTGTGAGCAGGCTCCTACCAGCCCTGCCTCTTCTCGCTGGCGTTTGAATCTCTTCCATCCCCAGCTCAGCGCAGCCGGGGCAGCGCTGTGGGGAACGGGAGCTGCAGAGCGCCCGGAGACGCCTTCCTGGAGCTCAGCCTCACCATCCCAGCACCACCAGCACCATCCCAGCACCACCAGCACCATCCCAGCACCATCCCAGCACCACCACCACCGCCGCCGCACCGCCTTCCCGGCCCCTCGCACTGCTCGCTTTTACGAACTGGGGGAAAAAAAAAAAAAACCCAAAGCAAAGCAAAGGATGCCTGCACGCTGGTGACCGTCAGGGAGGGCGGAAGATTCGCGTCTTTGTGGAGCCGCCGCTTCCTTTTGCGTTTGAGTGACAGCCAGGATCCCTTCCTGCCTGGGCACTGATTTGTATGCGCAAGGGTCCGCCCGCCTCGCACCGAGAGATGCAGCCGCAGCAGCTTGCGGAGCTGTCACACTCACCCAGGCTTCTTATCTGCACTGGCTTGACGAATTAAAAAGCAAGCCAGCTCAGCGAGAGAGACCGGGAGAGAGAGGGGGGAAGAGAGAGAGAAGCTTGCAGACAGCGCTCGCTTTCTTTTCCTAAAGGAAGGATTCTGCCTCTTAAGTGCTCGCTGGTTGTGGTGATGCTTCACGTAGTGGGCTCCAGAATGAGCTAGAGACAGCAGATAGGGGGAGAAACTAAAAGCAGAGCACAAAGCATTACGAACAAAACCAAAAAAACCAGGAACAGTTTTCTCCTCTATTCTAGCATGGTGGATGTATGGACAGTCTTACAGAGCAGAGGTTGACTTCTCCAAATCTGCCAGCCCCACATCTTGAACACTACAGTGTTCTGCATTGCACCATGACCTTGGATGTTCAAACGGTGGTCGTTTTTGCAGTGATCGTGGTGCTATTGCTTGTGAATGTCATACTCATGTTCTTCCTGGGCACTCGTTAAATGGATTTTTTCTCCTGAGCTGTTGGGGGCTACTACTACCACTAGCAATTCAACAAGAGAGCAAGAGCGAGAGAGAGAGAGAGAGAAAGGCGAGAGAGAGAGAGAAAGAGAGAGAGAGAGATTTCTTACTGAGGGGGGAACGCGTTGAGCTTCAACATGGCCTCGCTGTGATATGTATGACGTTGGTATATTATCTCTCCCTAAATCTTTTGTCATGTCTTGTCTTTTAAGTATGCCTGTAAGTGTAGCTGCTTTTGCCTGGGTTTTAAATGTGATAAATAATAGTAATCCATTCCTCTGCCGTTCTGTGCTAGCGAGATAGAGCTGTACAGGTTCAGTTAGAAGCCGAGTGAAAATCTCTTTCTGTGGTAAGCACTGGCTGTGTTGTTTTGCTTCCTTTAAAATAGAGACTCAAGTTAATAAGAAGTCATTTTGTCTGGGATTTCTAGCGAGCAGTTACTGTGCGATGTCTGTGAGAGTAACCATGTAGCTGCCAGGTGAGAGGTGGTGGTGTGTGTGATGGAATCGAGCTCTGGAGGTTTTGAAGGGTGGGGGGGGGGGGGATGAGAAATCCTATTAAAGGATTAAATCTTTGCTTTGTTATTTTAACGTGGAGGCACAGAAAAAGGGAGATGAATTCTACTTACTTTATTTCTCTGTGTTACCTTGATGATCTGACTCGATTTCTTAATATTCAGCCCCAAAGCTTCCAAATTCTACCTCCACGCTGATGTAGCCTACCTTCTTTCCTTAAAGATGTGAAAGGGACCAAAACATAACCTGCTGGGCTTTTGGTTTTTCTGTTTGTATGTGGTTTATATCTCTGCAAATTGGGAAGGAGGGATCAGAGAGAAAAAGGGGAATGCATGCTTTGTTTTTCTTTGCTAAAGCAACAGATACAAAGGGATTGGGGTTTGCTTTGATTTCTCTAAAAATTTAAAATTGGCTTTCTTTTCTTTCATGTGTTTGTGTATGTATAGACATATACATACTTTTTTGGTAATGTATGTAAGAAAAAAATCTTTGCCCACCTGAAGGATAACAGGATTTTGAGGTGGGTCGTTTTGCGTGACTTTATTTGCATTGATTTTCTTGAAAATGAAGTGCTAAGTTGTAGATTACAGGCTTGCTGAAAAGATGTCCAGGAGTTAGAGTTGTTTCTGTTGAAAGATGTCTAGACCAAAATTGCAATGTTTACAGCTTGGAAGCAGAGCTGGCAGGGGGGGGGGTTCCAGCCTCAGTGCTTGAAGTTTAGAGTGAATACGAAGGGAATGTCTGAAAAGAGTATTGGCTTTTCCTCTTGAAAATAAGATCTCTGTACTGTGTTCCTGCTAGAAATCTTGCTGATTTTTTATGTATTATTTGTCCCCCCCCCCCCCCCCCCCCGGGAAAAATCAGAATTGCTCAAAACAAACAAACAACCAAAATCAGTTTGGAAATGTTTACATCTCTTGCTGATGCTCACTGGAATTGTATTGCCTCGGTGATTTAACTTGTTCGTGCTAATTCCTGCTTTCTGTGATTTATCAGATGTCATCTGCTAATCAGGCAAAAAAAGTGATTCATAAAGCCAGAGCTGGGGCTTAGAGATGGAGACGTGCAGTTATTTCCATGTGAGAGTCTGCCTGCTGCAAGTTAGATGCAGAGCTGGGCATTTGACTGAGCTGATTCCTTTTCAGCTGGTGGCATGATTGGAAATGAAATCAAAGACTCTGAATCTGGCACTTTCAGAGTGACTTTAGCTGAATTAAAAGCGAAATTTTTTTTTTTTCCTGTGCCCAGGGGTGGTATCTGTTGGCCCCCAAAGCTGACAGGAGTGTTTAGTGGCAGGAACCCCTTTTAATGGGCAGAGAAGCCAAGAGGCAGTGGTACAAGCCTGGTGAAGGTGCCTGCTGGCTCTGTACCCCCCTCATCACCTGTAGCTCTCTCTGCAAGAGGTATCAGCTCCCCGTCGCCAGAGACTGAGTGAGTCCTCTTTAAAGAAATCAACATAATAATAAATTTGATGCTGAGGATGGTTTGGGTTGTTAAGCAGCTCAAATCTGCTTTATTTTCCTGTTAGCTATCATGTCATTAGTTTTATAGGTTGCAGAATCTCCTGGAAATGTAATAAATCAGCAAAGCTCACCATGGAAGGGGAATCAATCAATTGGCAGCTAAAATAATCCCTTCAGTCAGTTTCCAGCAACACTGATTTGGAGGAGTAAGGGTGGAAAAATGAGAAAAAAACCCCAAACCAGCGAGTTCACCCCCGTGCCTGAATTTTTCCCTCCAGGTTAGCTCTCTGGCAGGAAGCTTGCCCTTTCCTTAAGATTTCTCTGAGGAATGCGTGGTACCTAACACGGGGTTCTGGTGGTGCAAGGTGCATTATTATGTCCTTTTTGGGAGGGCTTTGGGAGACATGTGTGTCAGTCTCTCTGTGTGTCCCCATGCGTGTCCCCACGTGTGTCCCCACGCGTGTTACCGTGTGTGCTGGGAGCTGCCCTGTTCCTCCTGGTCCCTTTGGGTGCTGTTGGTGGAGCTGGGTGTTGCTGGGGGGGCTGGTGGGGTGCATGGGGGAGTGATCGCTGGGAGCTTGTTTGGGTTTTGTCCCCCTCAGAACATGCTGGAGAGAATTAGTGGGATTTTATGACAAGTTTCTTGCCTGTCGTTCTCCCCAGGGAGTGGGGTCACAGAAAGCAGGTGTATGCAGAGTCCTGTGAGGGTGAAAGTTTGGAGCAGAGAACTTTGTTATTGTAGCAGCAGCATTCCTGTTACCTCAGGCTGATGGAATTCTGGGGGAAAGAGAGGAAATAAGCCTAAAAAGGAGCAAGAGCTGGGGTTCCTGCTTCTGCAGCTCGATTCCTGCTTCTCACCCCCACTCCTCAGTGGCCACTTTTTCAAACAGGCCTCGAGCCACCTGCCCCTACCCCGTTTCTGTAGTTTTACACCTGCAGTTTTGCATTGCCCAAGCCTGCAGTGGAGCCTCCAGCTGCCTGCTTTGCAGGACCTGTTAAAACCAACTCCCTCTTGCCATACTTTTCAGGAGCACCTCAGCCTGTGACACTCTGCATTTGGGGGTGACAGCGTTCCTAATCGCTTGCAGTAGAGCCCCTGTAGTCGTAAGTGACTGTGCTTGCAAAATTTGGGGTGTAATTTGCACGCTGTACAATAGCTACATGGAGTGGAGCTTTCCTGCTCCCTGAGCTCCGTGGGACGCTTCGGGTCACACGTGGGGCTGGTGGCAGTCGGGTTCCTGGGGGTAGTTTGGGCCCGTGACTCCCCTCCCTCTTTGAGGACGTGGAGTTCTGCATGTTTGTGGGGATGCTCAGTGCCAGGGATGGGGAAGAGGGATCATTATTTTAAATAAATCAAAGCACTGACCCTCTGAAAAATACAGCCCCAAAGGAAAAAAAAAATAAAAATCTTCATTTGAATGCAAATAGAATATTTATAATGCATAAAATCTCTTTCAGTGATTGCTCCTGTGTATTTGCTAAGGCTGGGTGATGGGAGACCAGCCTTGCTGTTTGTCTGCTTAAGCAGGATTCAATGTTATTTGCCACAGGATTCATGAAAATGCCTCTGACTGTATCATAGCAACCCTGTTTCCCACAGTCCATAAAAAGTCCATTCCTCCTCAGCAGCAATCCACTGCCTTGGAAGCTTCAGGCACCCTCCTCCCATGGGCAAGGGGAGCACCCCTCCCTCTTGGGGTGCTTGAGGAAAAGCAGACGTGTCAGGATGATCCCTGCTAGTCCTGCCTTCACTGGCGTTTGAAAGCTAATAAGAAGGCTTCCTTTTCATTTTTTTAAAGTCTTTCTCCCCCTGACAATGTTTCCCACCTCTGTTTTAAACCTCACATGACAAGTTAAAAGGGGACGGGGTAGCTCGGAGGGTTCTGACGTGATGGCTCTTTTCTGTCCTGCCATTTGGATTTTCCCCCGGGATGGCAGCAGCAGCACAGCACTTGCTCATGCTTTGTAGTGCCTGAAGATCTGCCCAGATCCAAGCCCTTCTGTGGGAATGCAGAGGTGCTTCCTCATCCCATAGATGAACGTTGTTAAGAGCTGCATGTTCACCTGACTCCTGCCCCCATCTGTTTGCATAATGTGGTTATATTTCTTTTTGGATCAGGTATTCAGTACACAGCCCAACTGCTGTGTGTAATGTCTGAAGGAAAATTGCCAAAAATCCATGTAAGTTTTTTTTTTTTTTTGTGTTTGTTGGTTTGGTTTAATTTGTGACTGGAATCCCTCTCCTGGATGTTGTCCATTTCATTTTCTTGTCGTTCTTTGATTCCTGGATGTGATGAATACTGGTTGTGATGGGAGATCCCGTTGCTCCTTGTGCACAGCTCTTGCTTGCTTGCATGTCTGTCTGTCTCATGCCTGTGTTGTATCTCTCCGTGTTTGTTGCTGAAAATGCCTCTGGAAATGCCTCAGTTGGTGAGGAGGGGTCTGGGCTCTGCAGTGCAATGTGCAGCTCAGCTGGGTGAGCTGCTCCTCTGCACCACAGAGCTCCCAGCAAACGGGGCCACAGCTGGTTTGGTACAGCACAGGGCTTTGGCTCTTAGGTGGGAAATCTCCAACGAGCAGAAGTTAAGGAAGCTCGAGGAAAACTCCCTGGTGTTGTAGGTGACTGTGTGCTAATTGTGCTGTTGTGGTGAGGGTGTTAGTTCAGGGGTTACGGCCCCAGCAGAGGGGAGTTCTGCCGTGTCCTGCTTTTGCCACTGTCTAACCCTATGGCCTTGGGCATGTTCCTTCTTTGCTTTGTGACTCCTTTTCCCCAGCTGTAGAAGAAGATCACTCAGTACCGAGGTGTAGCTGAGACCGATTGACTCCAATTTCTTCCCTTTTTGCATCGTTCTGTAGCTGCAAAGTGTTGTTGTTCTGGTGAAGGGGCAGGGGTGTGATGGGACAGGGGACAACGTGTGTGTGCCCCTGTGTTGGCCCAGCTCTGCCTGGCTGGGGTTTGCCTGTTGGAGCTGCTGTAGTCAGCAAGCTGTAGTGATTTATGCTTCTCACTAAAAATAGATTCTCTTGAAGAAAGAGTTGCTGGAGGAACCATAATTTTTTTTTTTTAATTTATTTTATTGCTTATGGTTGAATTTCTTTCCAGAGTGGAAATGAGTCTTAATCTGACGAAGCCAGCAGACAGCTGGGTGGTCTCTAACCCTGGTGTCCTCCTCACCAGCAAAGGACCAAGCAGCCTCGACTGCTTGGTTCCAGGTTTTGTAGGGGCTGATGATGGTGTTCACTGGGACAGCTGAGCTCGGGGCAAGGAGCCCGCAGAGCCCTCCTCTTGGTGAACAGGCCTAAAAGCTTTACCACTCCACTTAAAGAGTGGTACAGAGGGCCTTAGGGAGGGTGAAGGAGCATCCATGTGAAGGTATTTAAAGAATTAGCTCTGGATTTCAATGGGAAATTTAATAGGAGTGTGCAACTTTGGGGAGCTCCCTCTGCTCCCACCACAGAGCCAGGGAAACTGAGGCACACGATGGTGAGGGGGTGAGGTGGGGGTTAGGAGCTGGAGCAGAGCTTGTGCTTGGGCTACCACTTGGCTTCTGACTTGTTGGCTTTTATCTGCTCATAGCCATGTGAGAGGGTCCCGGGGCAGGCAGGGCAGCCCTGGGGGAGGATCTGTTTTAGAGGATTTCTGCGTAGCAGACAAGGCTGTCCGTGCCCATGTGGAAGGCCCCATGTGGTTTAGTGCTGCCCCCTCTTTCCTTCCCATCACCCGAGACATATAGAACGTAACATATAGAACGTAACATATAGAACGTAGCATCCAGACTGCTGGCATGCTCCGGGCTGCTATTTTCGGCAGCATCTCCGGGTGCGTGAAGCCGGGGCTGCGCCGGGAGCTGCTCGGCTCTGCCCTCCCTGGTGAGGCTCCGGGGGATGGGCTGTTCCTCTGGGGTTGGGCTGTTCCTCTGGGGTTGGGCTGTTCCTCTGGGGTTCGGCTGTTCCTCTGGGGTAGGGCTGTTCCTCTGGGGTTGGGCTGTTCCTCTGGGGTTGGGCTGTTCCTCTGGGAGGTGCCTCCCTCTAGGACCTGACCCGGACTTGCAGGGCAGACCCTGGTGGCTCCCGTGGCAGCCCTACAGCTGGGGTCTGGGTGGCATCCCCCAATGCCACAGCACGGGGTGAGGACACCCGGCCTGGCAGCCTGTCCCTTTTTTTCTTAATTTTCCTTTTTTTTTTTTTTTTTTTTTCCCTTTTTTTTTTATAAAATCCAGAGCTAATTTCTAGGTCATTTGTTGTTATTAGATTCTCTCAGTGCCCCAGCACAAGCAGGCAGCTGTGTGTTCCAGCTCAGCTGCCGTGCCGCAGGGTCAGGGCTGTGTGGATGGGGTGGTCCTTCCCACTCCGTATCCAGCAGGGAATGCAGTGTCCCCAACTGTCCTGTTGCCTCTCAAAGCCGTGGCTTCTGTCCTCAGCTCTGGTCCTCCAGTGATGACCTTTGTCAGGATCGTGTCCTGCCTGGAATGATGAGGATAATTGTCATCAGGTTTGTGTCCTGGGCAGGGCTGTACCTGAGCATCCTGGTTGTGCCCCCTACCACCAGAGCCCTCTCTGCTGCCAAGAAGAACCCTCTGCTGTTGCTGATGGGGTTTGTTTGCATCCCTTCCCTCTCCATCCTTGGGATGGTTGCCCCCAGGGTGTCTGTTCCTGGCTCCCCAAGCTGCTGTGAAGGATCTCAGAGCTCCTGGCTTTGGCCGTGGTTGCAGCTCACACTCAGAAGCTGCTGGGGGGGGGGGATCAGCTGAACTACGAGGGGTTTGAAAGCAGCAAAAATCCAAACTGTGTAGGGGGTGTCTCTTAGAATTGAAAAAATTGCATTACGGCCTCAGCTCCACAAATATAAACAGAGAAATGCCCTAAGGCTCCTTCTCCTACCCTGATCAGCAGTGAACTGATTTGCTGGGTGCATCGGTAGAAAAGTTTTGTCAAGTAAAATTGTTCTGTTTGAAACAACCCATCAGGCTCCTGTTGGCATTATCAGAAAGCAGTTTTTTCAAAGGATTTCTGTGGACCACAGTGCTCAGGCTGCTTCTGGTGCTTCCACTCTCCTGTATTGTATTCGATGTATCTGACAAGATTTTCCGTAATAGGTTGTGCACTGAAGTTTCTGTTCTGATACCAAATTTAGGGAAAGTGTGTTATCTAAAATTCTTTCTTCTTGGCGTGATAAGGTGCTGATTAATTTTATGCAACTCTCTTTCCTTATCTAGTTGGGCTGCAGTGAGTTTTAGTGTAATCTTGGAAAAGTGCGATCGATCTTTAATGTTTGTTTTTAAGGTTTATTCCAAAGCCTTTCATTCATGCTGGATGTTTGGTCTTTTATGAAGTTCTGTGAGAATTAAGTTAAAAAGTAACAATTACAGAACAGGTTTTGAATCCAGATGAAACGTTTTAAAGTTTCTGTCAGACAAGAAAGAGCCTCCTTTACATGGCAGTTGACTCTGATGTCGTTTCAGATATTAAATTAGAATTGCATTACTCCAGTGCTGCTCATACAGAAGCTGGGTGTGTAAAACAGAGACTGCTGAGAGGTTTTTTCTGCAGGACAGTGCTGCTGGGTGTACCTGCCTGGCAGGGGCAAGGGAGAGGACTGCTCCTCTCCACAGGCACATGTAAGGGTAGGAGAGGGGGGGAGAGGAAGGAGTAAGGGGACAGGGAGAGGCTCTGCCTTGAGTGCGGGAGCAGGAGTTGGCGTCTGGATGGTTTGTCAGTCTCTGGTGGCCCAGGGGAGATGAATCTCTCATGTGATGCCCAGCAGCAGATCAGTCACATCTCCTGGCCATTTGAGGGAGTTTGCAGAAGCATCTAAAAATTCTTTCCAAATGAGTTAAAAGTACCCAAGTGTGCAGAGCCAGGAAGCTAAACCCTCACAAACCTGCGGGCTGGGAACAGAGAGGCTTAAGACTAACTGGCTGCTCCAGAATTCCAGCTCTTCAACCAGGAGCAGCCTGGCTTCTTTTGGTTCATAGCTGGAGCCTGGGAGTCTGCTCAAGACCCTCACTTTATGAAATTTAGAAGGCTCTGACCTCACCCCCCCTAGCACCCTGCTGCAGGAGTGGGTGCTGAGGAGCCGGGTGCTGGTGCCATCGCCCCTGAGATGGGATGGCCCTCTCAGCCCACTGCCACTTGCAAATCATCACAGTGGCCCCAACTGTCACAAAAGCCATTTTTCCAGCTCAGTTTTAAGCTCAGGATGAGATTGTGTGTGGTCCCCAGAGCCCAGGTTTGGTGGGGGTTGCAGGCAGTGTGTTCCCACTGCTTCTCATTTTGCCGTCTCCCCCCATAGCTTCTCGGTTTCTTGTTCCCCTCCTACAGTCCCTGTGTTAAACAGTTGCTGTGTATTGCCCCAGAAAATGGTGCTGGTTTAATCTGTCTCCAGTGTGTGTTTTTGGGACAGATGCCAGGGCTGTCCCTCTCCCTCACCCTCACAGCACCCTCCAGATGCGTGCGTGCGTCTGCAGGCGTTTGTGCACCTTCCTATTTATTTCTTTGTACCCATACAGGGAAATGTACAGCTCGAAACACATGTGCATATGTTTTCCTTCCCAGATATATTTTGGAAAATATGAGTCAGCAGCAGGCAAGAACAGATTACATAAAGGCAGGGAGCAAAGGGAACCTTGCTGTTTGTTAGGGAGCCGGCTCTCTGCAAGCAGCATTTTTTAGCATCATTTTGTTAGCACGCACTGGCCTGTGCCTCTTGGTCAAGTGGCCTCATTTCCCTCGTACACAGTTGTGCCCAGTGCCCAAGTAGCCTTGGGTTTTGTTATATTTTTGAACCCCACAGTAACAATAGCAGAGGCTCAGGGCTGTGATGATGGCAACGACTTTTCTCATCTCCCTTAACATGTTTTCCTGCAAAGACTCCGTGATTTTCCTTTTTGGTCCCCCCCCCCACTCCACACCTCCTGCTGTTTTCTATAAAATCTCAGTGCTGAGAGAAATTGCACATGAGTGCAGCTGGAAATAACTGTTGCCCCCTCCTCCTCCCCTCTGCTCATGGCCACCCACCTCCACCACCTACACCCAAATGGGAGAGTGAAGTCAACATCCACTTTTAGCCCTCCTCTCCTGCTTTTGCACGGCTGCCCCCGCCAGCTCCTTCCCAGTGCCTGGCAGAACAGGGGGGCTGTGCCTGCCTTACGCTCCAAGGGGGAATTCAGAGAAGGTTGAACACCATTTTAACAGCTTCTGGAGCTGTAGGAGCTCTTGTCTGGTCCCATCAGCAGCCCAGCACTTGGATAAGGGGATGAGAAGATGCACAGTTTGCTTCTTGTTCAGTAAGCACCACAGGGAGGGGGGAGCATCGTGAATTACAGAGAATGGGAAGCACAAAGACAAAAACCAAGTAAGCTGGATCTGGATCTGGCTCAGGTCAGGCAGCTGTCATGTCAGGAGTCTGAATCCTTCCCACCCTGGGAAGCAGCAGAGCAGGGAGCAGAGTGTGCAGGTTGGGTGCTCTCCTCCTTTCCCTGGTGCCGTAGCTCAGGTTCCCCATCCCTAACGCCAGGATCCATTCCAGGCTGTTCAGTTGAATTCCTGAGTTTCTGAAGGATGCTTTGATAGCCTAGGAGGAGAATGGGCTCTAGCAGAGTTAAAGGAAGTAAAGAAAAGGACTCATTTGTTTATTTTTAATTTGCCCAATAAAAACAAAAGGATTTGAACTGCTTTCATCTCCCAGGGCACTGCCAATGCTTTCACTGGGACTAAGCTAGTGGTTGCCTTTAAAGCAAAGAGAAAGCTCCTTTGTGGTTTTAAAGTATCAAAGCCTTCCCAAGGAGCAGTAAATTGCCATGCTGGCTGAAACCAGGAGTGCAAACAGCTCCTGCCCTGTCTGGGACAGGGTCTGAGACACACGCTGTAGAGAAAATTGGGAGAGACACAATAATTGATGGTGACAGAATAACCTGTTTATCCAGAGCACTCTGCCTTCACCCCCATTAGCCTGTGGGTCTCTGATGCTTGGAGACAAGAGAATTTAAATCTGTATTTTAGAAGCCACAAAAATCTCTGCTGTAACCAGTAAGTTCTTGTGAGCTCAGCCCTTCAGCCCACCATCCTTCAGGGCTCTCTACATTGTGTTCAAACCCTCGGGTTGAGCCTTGTGCATCCCTCAGCAGCCAGGGAGTGCAGAGGTGCTCACCAGGCTGGGGTTTGGAGAGCTGCTCCCTATTTCCAGCCTCTCTGCAGCCCCATGGGTGATGCTGCAAAGGCCTTTTCATCTTCCTACATCTTTGTTTCTCTTTCTTTAAAATGTGGAGCAGGAAATTGTCCTTTTCTGTTAAGTGGTTTGACATCTGAGGGTGAAAAATGCTGTATTCCAGGCAGCAGAGATTACAGCAGATTGAGGATTGCTGGAAAATACCACTCTGCCCCTCGTAGGCTGAGGGAAGAGGGGGCTCTGCCAGGAGCTTCTGGCAGACCAGAGGCTGCTCCCTTCCTTAGTTAAAAGCAACATCTTGAATTCCACCTGAGATCCCCGTGGAGATGAGATGCCAAATGATGTCAGCAGGGTTCTGCCAGAGATTAATTTGGCCTCAAATATTTTGCATATGCAGCGTCAGGTTGCATCCTTATTATTTCCACTCTCTCACAGCATTCAGCCAGATGATGTCTCCTTCCCTCTTTGGAGCCTCCAGTCATTACTCATTAATAATACAGTTGCTCTGTGTTATTAATTGATCCAAATTAAGCTGGTTTTTGTTTCTCTGAGCCTTTTGTGGTATTGCTGTGCCGTTAAGAAATTAATCTGCATTAAGGTAGAAATACCCAGGTTAAAACAGTAGCTGTGGAGTAGCAACTTTTCAGTCTTGCCCAGTGTGAGCTGCAGGGCAGAACTGTTCAGGGTAACCAGAAATCCTCACCTCCGAGCTGGTGGCAAGGCACAGCAGAGGCTCAAAAGCCACCCTGGTTCTGCTCTGGGTGGTAGCATCCCCCTGGAGATCTGCTCTCTGCTTGAGTCATGTGAGCTCCCTCCCCAGATCTTCCCTTTTAGAGCTCCTGTGCTTGGCTGTCCTCTTCCCAAAGGAACAGGTTGTTCCCTGGGCCACGTTCCTTCCTGTTTCATCAAACCTGGCAGGGAAGGTCTGTAGTGGTGAGTCTCAGATGGCCATGAAAGACTTCAACTCCTACCTCAGAACAATCCTCCCACAGCTGCAAACATCTCCCTCTCACTGGCAGTGGTTTAAGGTTTCTTTTGTTGCCATTTTGTCCTTTCAGTTTCTACTGCAGAGATTTTTACCTTTGTGGGTGCTTTTCCAACTCAGGTTGAAATTCAAGCAATAATAATACTTGACATTCTCCTTCCCAGCATCTCAAAAATATTTTGCTCAAGCTGGGTTACTTAAAAACCTTTTGCTGTATAAACACTCGAGTACCTTTTCTATCTTAAAATGGAAATGGGTGCCTGAAAACCCTCAAAAGTCAAATGAAGAGCAGCAGCTTGGGACTACTGGCAGCTTTGTGTGTTATCCACAGGAGCCCAAGAAAGGTTGTGCAGGATAAGTGCAAAGGGACTGCTGTGCTGGTAAGAGCCCAGTCCATCTGTAAAACTCAACCCTGATGTTCCTGAGGACTGGTCTCAGTGGCTGACATTCCTGCTGCTGGCCTGGCTGGAAATCCCAAGTTTTATCACCTGGTTTTCATGTTCATCCCTTGGAAACAAGAGGATGTTGCACTGCCCTGTGGTAGCTGGACAAGCTTTTCAGGAAAGCAAAGCTGTTCTCCTGTAGTCCAGCCTTCCTCAGCCCCTGTGGCTTCTGAGCAGGAATCAGGACAATAGATGGAAATTTATGTCCTGGAGGTATGTGACAAGGGCATCCTGAGGGTTCAGGGCAGCTCACAAAACAGTTGCTTCTGAGAAATGTTCAGAGGTTTCTGTCAGTTTTCTCAGCAGCTGTATTCAGTGCTCACAGTGGGCATTTCCACCACTGACCAGCTATTCATATGGAGATGTTACAAGGCTGTGTGTGCCACCAACAGCATAATCCTTGTAGTAATAAAACATAAAAATGGATGTGGATGCAGATTAGGCCAAAAGAAGAGGGGAAAGAAAAAGATAGCTGAAATCCAAGGAGTGGCTGTTGAAATGCAAAGGGATCTGGAGAGCAAAGATGCAGAAATAAAGTCTGAAACGGAAACGAGTGACATTTTTACAGCACTGTGTAACTCATTTTAATTGCAATCCATCTAGCAATCTATTTGAGGCAAGAAATCAATTCAGAATTGTAGAGCAAAGCATTGGTTTTCCAGATGTTTGCAGCTGTCTGGATCGTTATTTTCAGCTTCCTTCCACAGTTTATTTGAATCCCTTCTCCCTTACAGTGGCTGTAGAAAACCTTTCCCCCTGGAGACAGTCAGTGGAGTGTCCTGGGGCTTTCTGCTCTGAATGTCCCCTCCTCTTGTCTCTCGAGGAGCACTGTGAGGTGTTTGTAGAGGTGAAGCCCCAGGTTTCTGCAGGACTTGGAGAGGACCATGCTGCATCTTCCAGGCTAGACTGGAGTGCTCGGGGTGGATGTTGGCACCCGTGCAGGCAGCTCCCATCCACTGTGCTTCTGTGTGAGTGCTAGAGCTGGGGCCCTGCTGTCCTGTTTACTCTGATCACCTCTTTTAAATGCATTAGATCAGGTGATGCCACACAGGTGCCCAGTCCCCTGGTCTTTATCTGTCACCACAGACTGTCCCAGCCTGCTGAAGAGCCTGGTTGAGCTCTGCCAGTGCTGAAGGTTTCTGGTACCTGGACGTTTGTCTCGGCAGGATTAAGTCCTGAATCTAACAGATGTCGTCAGTGCCATTCCCAGCAGGCTCCTGAAAGGCCAACGTGGGGCACCTGACATTTCTCTTGTATTTGGTGGCATTTGTGAAAGAGATTTTATCATCTTCCTGATCCATCCTGAGCCTGCAGGGCTGCTGATTTGCATCGGATCCAATTCTTGGCCAGCGCCGTGCGGGGACGGAAGCAGCGATGTGTCCAGGCAGCCCCAGCTCTGCTGCCACCCCCCTGTCACACAGGACAAGTGTCCCCCTCCTCCTGGGATGCAGGCTCTGCTTCACTCTGCCTGCCATGGGCCTTTGTGCACAGCTGCTTCCCCAGGTTGTGCAGGTTGCTGACTGAGTGCCTCTGCTTCAGGTGTTGAGGAGCTGCTGCCAGGATGTCCCTTTAGGCTTGGTCTCCTCCTGCCTCTTCTGCTGCCTGGGCTGCAGTCTTGGGAGCTGGACTCAAGTGGTGGAGCAAGAAGCAAGCACCCAGGAGGCAAACTGGGTTCCTCAGAGATCAGGCATCTGTTTGGAAATCAGGGATACAGACAGGTCGGGGTTTGGGACAGAAATCCAGGGAAACAGGAGACTAACCTGACAGGCAGACTCTTAGAAAGGTTTCTCAGCAGAATGGCCTGAAACAGAAGCAGTTGACTCCAGACAGGCAGCATCTCCCCTGACCTCCCTGCTCGTTGGTGCAGGCAGGATATTAAATGTATTCATTTTGAATTACTGACTCGGAGCAACAGAGAGAAATAGCAGAGGGTTTGCTAGGTTTACCAACTTGGGATAAATCTGAAAAGTTTGTATTGCAGAGAAGCTGTCTGCAGCCTGAGAAGGAGGCAAGGGGTGGTGCTGGCTTTTCCAAACTGGGAGAGTGCAGATGAAAGAAGGACAAGGATACAACTCAGGAGGTAGAACTAAGTATAGAGGAGTGGTGTTATAAAGGGAAAGCGAGGGCTGGAGATCAAGGCAAATTAGAACGTGCAGAAAATCCATTAGGCCATGGATTTGTGTTTCTGGAAAATCACTCAAGTACTTGACATGGGACAGTTCTCATGAGACTGGAGAAAATACCAGGAGTAGGTACTCAAGGGGACAGTCATCCTTTGGCTTTGAGCAAAGCAGATAATTCAAAGATGTTTTTTCCAAGCAGAGAGCCCCCTGCATTACAAGGAGCACTGTTTCCTCCTGTGCACACAGATCTGGGCTGCACCAGATTCACACAAAACAGAGTTTATTCCAATGATAATTCAGAGAGGAGCAGTAAACCTCCCAAGGACAGATGGATCCACGAATAAAAAGGCTCTGGAAATGGGCTGTTGGTAACAGTGGAGCAGAAAGGAAAGGAGTGTTTATTATTATTATTACCTGGAGTGGATTCAAGCTTTAACAGATGGTAGGATTTGCCAGGTTGTGCTGGGAAGCTGGGTGATGGAGACTGGCAAGCTGGGCAGTCCCATCCATCACTCTGGTTATGGGGTCCTGTGTTCACCAGTGCTCTGTGAACCTGAAAAGGCCAAAGTTTGGTGGTGATGCAGGTGCAGCCTGTGGCTGGAAGGGCCTTGTGCTGCCAGTAAGTTTTGGTTTTGGCATCTGTCCTAGAGAAGGAGAAACAAATAAGTGAGATGGTTCATGCTCTGGAACCAGTGTTGTGATTGCTGCTTTTGAAAGATTGATAGGTGGATTTGGCTGTAAGGAAAGGATTTATCTTGGCAGTTCAGTAGCATATTCCAGACCTTCCTGATCTCTCAAGTGTAGTCAGAAGTCCCCTGGATTTATGGTGACCTTAGAAAGCACAGGCAGTCTATGGTCAGCCAGGGTGCTCGAGTCAGGGCTATGGAGTCTTATCTGTGTCCAGCAGCCTCAGTAGCTTCCTTTTAAAAAGGCTGCATTACCAAGAGCATTGGCTTCTTCTAACACACACACAAAAAGCTTTAATTCTTAAATAATTCTGTCCCATCCTGTGCTACTTATTCATAGACTCTCCCTGCTTTATGCTGATGCATAAGTACAGAACAGACTTTTTTTCCCCCCCCATTTTCATTGCCTGCAGGAGCACCAGCCATCTTAAAACTGAGCTGGGATTCCAGAGTTCTTGCTAATCCTGCTGGACCTAAGGGGGGGAGGATTCTGGGAGCCTAGAAATGAGCCCAAGACCTTTGAAACCTTGAGGTCAGCTATGGCTGGCTGAGCTTTCCTCAGCTGTTAGGAAGTCACAAGATTCTTGTAGCCATCAGATTTTAACTTTTCATCATGTGTTGAGGTAAGATGCCAGTAATTTAAACCAGTCCACTCTGCTTCCAGGAGAATAATTTTTGAATAATAGCACTGTGCAACTAGACACTGATTTGCTGTTGTTCCCAGCAGAACTGACCCTCACCCACCCTGCTGCTGTGGGTGTGTAATCCCACACCTCCAGAGTGATGGAAAGGTGACCCTGTGTGCACACCAGCAATCTGGAGTGGTGTGCAGCTTCAGAGCCAAATCTCTGCACCTGACTGCATACAAATTTGGGCACGTGGGATTCTTAGGTAGTTTCTTATTGCTCCAGTTACTGCATGGACAGAGACAGACAGACCTCTGCTGCTCACAGCTCTGCCTGCCCACTCTGACTCAGATCCAGGGTATTTTATTGCTGCTTTGAGGACTCTGTCTAAAAATTCCCTGGCGTTTATTCAAAAAGAGTGCCAGTAGCCTTAAACTCAACTCATTTCCTTTACTTCAAACCAGGAAGCTCATCAATAGCAATCTCAGACTCCAGCAGAGAACACAAGGGCATTTTGGCTTTGACACCCTTGATAGTCCTGTGGTAAATAGGTCGTTACTAATACAATAGCAGTAATAAACCCCAGTGTGGGAATTTAGAGTTAGAAATGCTGCTGCTTGAGGTCCTTTCTCTCGGGCAGCAGGTATCATTTCTATGCCAGAAGAATGATTCAGGTAATATTTGCTTGTTGCTGTATGGGATGAATGAACATCTTATCCTAGCTTTGTGTCTGGGCATGGGACAGATGCTCCCATGCATCTCTGTGGTTACTTTTATTAACAAATGTGAGCTCAAAAGCCAAGGTGAAACCCAGGAGATGACTCCTGCTTGTCCTCTGTCCTCTGCAGGCTGGAGCTCTAACCAGTTATCTGGAGCTTTTTCACAGCAGGTTGCTCTCTCAAGAGCTTTTGTGTCTTTTCCAGCAGGAACCTCAGATCTGGTAGAGGGACTCGAAGGGGCCAGTTTTACCTTTAAAGTCGAGGTTTAATTTTTTTCTGTTAAAAAAAATGTGTTTCGACAGTTTGTCACATCGGCTTAGCCTGCCATGTCGTGGGCAGTGAAGTGTTAGGGAGGAGAAGCAGAAAGGATTTTGATGAAGGATCAAGTCAACTCACTCATGTTTTTTAAACATCCCCTGTCTTGCCCTTGGTCCACGCAGACGCCCGCCCGCTCCTCTGGCTCTTGACTCCAGGAGAGCTTCTGGAGGTGCTGAGAGAATTGCCAGGCAGGGTTGGGAGAGATGCGGGGAAAAGTTTTTTGCTGGAGGTTTGTGCTTTGCAGCAGAGAAGTGGTGCCAGCTTCTCCTGAACCCGAGTCTCCCTCGGGTTTATTTTTGAATTGAGGAGGAGGGCAGGAGGGAGGGAGCATCATCAGGTGTTTTTATAACTATGGAGAGTGGGGAGGGCAAAGTCTTTGTGTCACAACAGACCCTGAGTCTCCGTCCTCAGGTTCCAGAAAAGCACAAAGCCAGTCTCTGTCCTGTTATTATTTATTTTTTTGTTCACTAGACAAACATTTAAATATTTTACCTTTGTGCCGCTGCTGAATCGACTGTGAGAACTACAAAAGCTAACGTATTCCTATTTTTATATCATATCCTAATGAAGCTCAGGTTAAGAGTTTTTCCCCTGTATGATTGGCTAAAATAAGGTGGGAAAAATTCAGAGGGAGAGGAGGAGGGAGCGAGATGCTGAGTGCTTTGCAGCGTGTGTGTGCTTCGGAGCTAACGTGCCCTGCCTGAGCGGAGCAGAGCAAGAAGAGAAGTGGTTATTCCTACAGAAATGGGCTTCTCTGGGGGAGCTGTGGCACAGGGGGAAGGAGGGAGGCAGCAGTGGTGTCAGGACTGGGCTGCTGGCTCTGCTTTCTTGGCGGGGAGGCTGAGAACAGAACCCTTGGCCACCAGCGCCGTCTCGCTTGCGCTCTGTAAAGCATCCCCTTGGACTTGGCAGGGTTCGAGCCCTCCATCAAAAGTTCATTAATCTGTTCAGTTAGAGACACATGGCTGCATGCAGCCAGCGAGCAAACACTGGGGAGAGGAACAGCATGGCCCAGAGTAGATCAAAGAGAGCAAAAAAATGTTTAATGTCTTTACTGGAGAAAGCTGCAAGGGAGAGCACAGGGAGTGGGGTGGGCTCAGGGCTGACCTGCACCCACACGTCAATTTTAACCACAGGAGGTGAGCCCGAGACACTGCAGTGGTTGGTACCTCCTGGAAACCTTCCTTGGGTGTTCACAGGGCTCTGTGCTCAGGCTGGTGCCTGCTGTTCAGCACCAAAATGAAAACCAAACATAAAGTCTCTGTGTCTGACATCAGGTTCTCCAGCAGAGATTTGGCCTCGCTGCTGTGAGGGCTGTGCTGGGATCAGCCTGCTAGGACTGGGTTTGCAGCTATGAGGAAATCAGAAATTAGATCTGGGGTTGTGTGTGGAGCAGCCCGTGTGAGCAGGGTGTTTCAGAAACTGCTCCTAAACTGCTCGAATGCTTCTGAAAGAGGCAAATTAAAGGTCTGGGGATTTGACATTTTCTTTCATAATAAAAGAGAGGGAGTAATCAAGGTACAGAGCTGGTGAGTGATTTTATTAATTTGCTGAGCTGCAGTGCTGTCATGCAGGGGAAAATAAGACATTGGTTTTTATTTGTGAAACATGAGTGGGGAAAATGAAATATAAATCGGAAAAAAGCAGCATTGGCTTAGGTTTTCCAGCTGCTGGTCTGAGCAAGCCCAAGGGACCTGAAGACCACGGGTCCTCAGCATCCCTGCTTGCATTTTGGGATTATTAATGTGCAATTCATGCACCTCAGAGCAACCAGGTGTGATATTTCAGTACTTGACTGGTTGTGTCATTGGTTTGACCTCCTTTGAAGGGGACACAGAGGGGAGGCACTTGCAGTGAGGAAAAAACAAAGGAAAGGAGGAGTCGCCCTCAGCTAACAGAAGATCTCTGTAGAAATTTGTCCTCTTAAAAGGGGCCCAAATGTGGAACAGTGTTTTATAGTGTCTGTAAAAAAAAAAAAAAAAAAGAAAAAAGCTGTTAATAAAATGCATCTGGAAGGTATGGAAAGAAAGATGAAATTTTACAGCCCTAACAGACAGTAGATGAAAAGTGTAAATCCAGCTGTAGCTGGTCGTGCCTGGAAAGCATTTAGTGTTTGACCCCAAGTAATGTTGCAGGTTCAGTCCAACCTGACAGATATCCCCACACCCCCCCACCATAATTCCTGTCCCTGTTTGAAAATAGAGTTATCAAGGCCCAGGACAGAACTTCCTTGAGCCCAAGACATTCCCTCTTGGATCCATCAGTAAATTGGGGCAGCGCAGGCTTGGGCTGCTGCACGTTCAGGATGTTGGGGATCACAACAGGGCTTGGGGCTGTCAGGGAAACAACAGCATTTCTGTAAGGGTGGGGAGAGGGAAAAAAGGGAAGGGTGAACCACTTGGATCCATTCAGAACAAGCTTTATGGGGAACATGAGCCTACGCACACGCAGATTTATGGAAAAAGGCAAGGGAAGGTGGGCAGAGGGGTCATGTGTGATGCCAGGGTTTGTCTTCTGATGCCATGAAGTCTAGCAGGGTCCCAGGATGGGTTATTTTAGCTTCTCAGGAATGTAAAGAGCTCAGAACATTAGGAAAGCAGAAAAAAAAAAGTAGATGGCACCGAGTTAGTATGGGAAACAGTGAACTCTCACACATAGGAGGCACAAAACCCGACAGCTGGAGAGGCAGCTGTGTCTGGGATAAAAGCTCGTGGCTGAGGCTTCCCTGGATCACAGGAGCTGTGTTTGGGCTTAGAGCCTTTTAAAAACTGAAGCTGGAAAATCTGGAAGAAATAGACTTTTTATTTGCTCCCTGTTTCGAACCTATAAAACTGGAAGTCATAATACCCTGTAAACCTTTGAGGCAATTTGGGAATGCAGCGTTCCTTATTAAACTCCCTGGGTTTCAGAGGCTTCTTATGTCTCTATAGCAGGGCAGGGGAGTGACCTCTATAATGTTCAACAGGATACTTGAAAAATGGAGACCAATTTAACAAGAGTAGCTGCTGCCTTGGTGCTCCAGCTTTCCCATTTCTCTTCTGGCTACAGTTAAGTTCTTAATGGTCTAACTGAGCCATTTAGTTGCTTAAAAAGAGGTTGTTGTGCTCTGGCCAGAAGGGACTAGTTTGTGTGAGCATGTTGCTTGCCAGAGCCTGCACACTACTAATACTTGGGCAGGCAACCAAGCTGATTGTCCACCCCAAGTGTCTCCTTGTCTTTCCTCCTCCTCCAGCCAGGCTGGAGCTTGGTTTGCTCTGGGATCATGAAGATGTAAATCCTCTGCCAGGCAGCGCTGGTCCCGCTCGCCCAGGCTGGTGGCAAATATCTGCAATTGCTGCAGAAAAATGGTGATGGCATTTCTGTGCCATTAACACAGGGATGAAAGAGACTGAGGGGTTGGATCTTGGTGGCAGAGAGGTTTTGGAAGTGTGTGCACTGTGTCTTGGGGGCCTTTGTTATATTCCGGGTAAAACTCTTAAGCAAGGAATGGTTGATGACTGAGTACTGACTGTCCTGGGACCTTCACCCTGCTTGCTGGCTTTCCCAAAACAAGGCACACATGCTTCTGCCCATGAATTCTTAGTGTCAGTGTCTGCAGATTAATGAAATCAACAGAAGCTTCAAAGCTCTGTTGCTAATTTCCCAAAACATGGCTGAAAGAAAGAGAATTTAACTCAGGACATTAAAAAAAAAAAAAAAAAAAAAAGCAAAAAACGCAAAAAAGGAAATTCCCTCCAGGTTTCACTTCAAGAATTACTCTGATGTATCAACTGCCCACGGTTTTCTCTGCAAAACATCCCTTGGGTCCCTCTCAGTCTGGTGTTATTTCCAGCACTGAGGTTGGGGAGTGGAGATGCAGCAAACCAAACCCCATTTTTTGGAGGAGCCTTGCAGCCTTCCTGGGGAGAGAGAGAGAGCCCCCAGCTGGGGGGAGCGGATGGGGCTGCCACCTCCTTTGCAAACTCATAACCCCTAAGGTGTCGAGCAGCAGCATTTAAAAATAACAGAAAGGAATCTGCCTATACAAGACACAAATAAAAAGAGGATGGTTGAGATAACAGTAATTTAAAAACTCTTGTTGCTGCCTCGGGCACTGCAGTGGAAGGAGTTGCACTTGCACAGCAGTTTTCCCCAGGGACAGCAGGTGCTTTCCTTATTGTCCAGCGGGGGGAATCCAGGTCGCATTTTCATTGTCTTGAGTTTCTTTAGGGTTTTTTGTTAGTTTCTTTATTTTTCTTTAGCATTCTTAGGATCGTTCTGTGCTCCTCAGCCCTGCTGTGCTTGGTGTGGAGCAAGTCAGGGGGTGTGGAGGGGAGGTTATGTTGTGTTGAGGAGTAGGAATAGTTGTGTAATAGGAATTTAATAATTCCTATTAAAAATCTGTGCGGGAAAGAGAAAAGGAGTTTCTGTCCTGGTTGAAGCAAGGAATGTGGGATGACAGGCTGTAGCATGAGAAGCCTGAAGCACTTGGAAGCTTGAAATGCAGGGCAGGAGGAGTTCATGTGTCTGAGACCTGGTGAGCTGTGTACAGACCCCTGAATCATCTTTTAGGCACCGCAGAGAAACTTGAGGGGTTTTTTTGGGAGGAAACCATAGCCAGGCAGTGCCAAGTGATGCTTGGCAGCTCCGAGCTGCCCAGGGCTGCTGGACCTCAGGGCTGGGGTGCTTGCCTTGAGACTGGAAGACCTTTGGGATGGATTTTACTGTTTTGCCAGAGTTTGTAAGGTGAGAGTAACATTGCACAGTGGGTATGTCCCAAGCGAGCTCCCGCGCAGTTGCCTCGTGTGCATGCGTGGGTATAAACCTGACTTTCCCAACAGAGCTCTGCCAATAAGAGCCCCACATCTTCTGGTGCAAGGCAGTGCTTAAATTAAAGCTGCTGGAGAAGAGACTGGTAGGAAGAGCAGGAAGCAGAGAGGGGAGATAAGGAGAGCGCTGAGCCGCAGAGCTGTCGGCACGCAGCTGAGCTGCAGCTCCAGCCTGGGTGGCATCACGTCTGCTCTCTGCCTGCCTGAGACTGGGGGCTTAGGGGGGAGAAGGAACCAGCAGAGCATCCAATCTGGTGAAAATAAGGAGGGATTAAGTAGTGAAAGAAGGATCAGGAGGGTTTTTTCATCTCTTCTATCCAGGAGGTTTGCAGCGCAGGCACCCCGGAGGTTGATGGAGACGCTCAGGGAATCTAAAAGATGCAGAAGTGGTGGTGAAGACAGTGCTGAGGAGGGCTGGCAGGGGGGTTCTTTGGGGCACGTGGCTGGTTTTGCTGTTCTGTGTTGCCTTTATCTGTGTTTTGCTGCTCTTTCACCAGGCGTGTTCTTTGCCCCTGGGGCTGGTTTTGGTGGTGTTTAACATTTTCAGGTTAGGTACCTGAGCAAAAATCACTCTTCTAGAAGAGAAGGACAGGCTGTAGGTCTTTCCCCAGTTCACTGAGGTCCACTTTGCAATAGCCCAAACAAACAGAAGCACTCCTCAACTAGCCAGCTTTGCAATGGTGACCCATGGGAAGAGGATTTCTCCTTGGATGCATATCCTCAAATCCCTTCTGAGAAACCAAGACAGCTGCGTTGTGTCAGGTCACTTGAGCTGAAGGACTGCTGAATTGCAGTTGAAGGCCCCTCTAGCTTCTGCTTTCCTCTTCTGTTTTAAACATTTTGTTTCTGTTTTAAACTTTGCTCAGCTTGCCCTGGCCCTTCCTTTGGGCCAGGTCCTGGCCTCAATCACAGAGTTAGATCTGGGGTAGCTGCTCTGTGGGTGGGACACAAAACTGGCTCCAAAGATGACTGTGGAGTATGTCTAGAGCAAAGCTTTGTGGTGGATACACTTGGCCCCTGGGTTCATGAATTCAGTGTTGGATTTGAGAGGCAGAAGCACACACCTGCACAAACCACTGAGCAAGCTTACAGATTTTTATAACTGTTTGCTGGTGCTTTCCATACAAAAGGCATCTGATAAAGTCCATAACTCCTGCCTTGTTTAATAGGGAATGATACAGTCTGAAACATGGGGACACAGCTGGTTGCATGAGTGTCTCTGTGGGTCTGTACCTCTGTGTTTGCATGGGAGTGCAGAGGATTTGTAGTGCATGTCTGTGGACCTCTGTGTGTCTGCATGTCTGTTATAAATTGTTCCTTTTGTCAGTGTGGAATACTGCACATGGCTTTATTCTTTTATGACTAGTAAGAGGAGAATCAAGTTTGGCTTGGATACTCATAGAAATGACTGGGAATCATCCAAGTGTAATCATATCTTTCCTAAAATTTGGATGACCTCTCTTCCTTGTTTCTTTTGATTCTTGGTCTCTCCCTGATGTTCTTCCCTCTCTCAGAAATCTTGCTGGAGTAGGTAACCCAATCCTTGCCTGGGCTGAGAAGACCCAATCCTGATCTCGTTCACACTCCCATAAACCAAAACCAACATCTATTTGAAACTGGGAAATCAAGCATATTGACACTGATTTCCCAACTCTGCTGGTGGTTCCTGCATTCCTGGCTGCTTGAAACTGGACTGAGAGCTGTTAATTCAGGAAACAGCAATTGGAGCTTGATGGGGATGATCTGACCTTCAGCCTTCCTTGATGAGAAGATCAGCTCAGTGCCCTCAGCTGGAGGAAAGCCAGTGAGCTCCCCTTGGGCTGCTGCTTCTGACACAAATTGTCTGCCTGGAAGCTGAGTCCCTCTTGTTTCAGGTTGCCCATTTACCTGAGTTTTAGAAACCAGCCTTGGTTGAGCATTTTGTTCCTTGCTAGGTTTGTGCCTTCACAGTGCCCTGGAGTTACTTAACAGGAAAATGAGTTGCTGAAGAAACAGCACTCTGTGCAAGAAAGTTTCTGGAGCTTTTAGCACAAGCCACAAATGTTTTTCCTCCTTCAGGGTATTTTGAGGAGAGATTTAAGCTTGATGGGGATGCAAGAGAAAGTTTGAAAGTATGGAAAATGTTTCCATCTTTCTTAAGTGCAAAAGTAAGGATTTATTCAAAAGGAGAAGAGAATTCTGCGGGTGGGTTGCTAACAGGAAGGGGAAGGATGGAGGAACTTGGCAGTGGGTATCTTTTTCAGCTTGATTTCTTCAGTGATTTTTGTTGAGCTCAGTTTACTTAATATGGATACCCCTGGAGAAGCTGAACCCCCTCACACATCCTGCTCCTGTGAGCCTGAGCATCCCTTTCTTGTTTTAAAATACAGAGCAGGTTAGTACTTGTCGTCCAGATGTGCTGAGCTGTAACAACTGCTGAAGCCAAGGTGTGATGCTGGTGTGAACTGGAGGGTCTGCTGGTGTGGGAACAAATCCTGTCCTGGAGTAGGAGGAGGTGCTTTGAGGTGGGATTGTTGGGCATGGCTGGGGGGGAAACCACTGCTCCAGAGCACCTCTGGCTGCTTCTGGGAGAAGCAAGAGGATTTTCTGTAGAAATGGGATCTGGGCTGATTCCCTGTCCAGGCAGCTTTGATCTGAGCCCTGTGCATCCCTCTGGAGCAAAATAAGGTGAAAAAGGTTAAAAAAAAGCCAGGTCTGGCTGCTTCCTTCCTAGTGCAGCACTTGTGGGGGCAGTGAGGAGGTGGCTCTGAGGTCAGGCTCTGCCTGGGCTCTGCTATTTTAGAGGCTGGAATAGCCACGTTTGGGCTTCTTCCAGTAAGTGTGGGAGGTGGGGGGAGTCTGCCTGGGTTTGACAGGCTGAGGAGATCTGCTGGTAAGTGCCTGCTCTTGCATTCCTCAGGAGCTGGCTCAGCAAGGTGTGACAAATCCCTGCTTTTATTTCAGGTTTTGTTTGCTGGGGGAAGCTGTGATTTTGTTCTGCTGCTGAAAAACCTTCATTACTCTGGGGCTGAGACGTTGGGTCTAATTTTACCAGATAGTGAAAACTGCCTATTTAAAGAGGTGGTTCAAGCCTTGATTTTTCTGCTTCTTATATTAGCAGGGAGGAACATGGAATATTACCAGGGTAACCAAATAACCAGGCAGCAGATTTGAGGGAACTAACAGCACGGGACAGCAGGGAGCAGTGTGTGGCTCCCAGGGAGGGCAGTGCCTGCTGCAGCCTTCTGTGGTGCAGGCTGGAGGGGGACTGAGCTGTAAGAGGGTGATCAAAGCCTGAGGATGAGCTGACAGTGGGGTATGGCCAGAAAAAAGCAAGGTATGATCCAAGGATGTATTAGAAGATGAATTTCCAGTAGAGATTTATGCTGCTGTACCAGACAGTGGTGCAGCCTCACTTGGACTAGGGTTGACTGTTTGGTTGCCAAAATTCCAACAAAAATGAATTTGAACTGGAACAGAGACAAGGCCAGTTGGGGGAATGGAGGATCAGTCTGTGAAGAGGAAGCTGCAGAGTGCCATGTCCAGCAGTGACTGAGCAGGAGCAGAGATGGGCTCCACAAACACTCTGAGGCCAAAGACTTGTTGGGCAGAACAACTGCTTAAGATGAAGGATGGGAGGATGAGGAGGTATTGGGTGCAACACCCAGGCTTTTCATTAGGGGGTGGTTTCTGATCATCAGGCAGGAGCATGGTGGTGGAGCAGGGGTAAAAAACAGCAGGATGGAGGCTGGAGAGCAGAGATCTCTCCAGGTGGAGTCATGGCAGCAGGAGGGTGTGTTGGGGACACAGCTCACACCCATCTTGTGTGAACACTTAGTGGCCCCAAATCAGTGCCTGGGGCTGATCACACGCCTTGACTTTTTTCCACCCAACCTCTTTTCCTTCACTTTGGTTCCTCCCAGTGTCCTAAAATTGTCTTTGCTAAAACCTCAGGGAAATGGGAACCTGCCCTCAGACTCATACACAGAATAATTAGTCCAAATGTCCAGGTCTTTAGAAGGTTTTCCAGCTTTTATCCAGTAGAGACATCGAAGCCTCCATCGAAGGAGCAAATGTGGCTTCCCCAAGTTCTGGCTCTGCACCTGTTGCAGGGCTCTGGTCCATGTCCTGCCAACATGGTAAATCCTGTGGTGTTAACTCGTGTTGCTGAGTTTCCATGGCAACCCTCTTGCTAATTAACACACGGTAGTGAAGGGGAAAAAAAGAAATCTGTCCTTAATGATGAATTAATTTGACAAGATTGCTATGGTAAGAAGAGTTCTGAAGAGACACTCTGAAGGTGTATAGTGGGAATGTGAGCACACTCGTTGTTATAAGGAGAATAACTGGGAAAAAGGAAAATATGTCTGTGTTATTCTGACCTTGCAGCATTCAAACTGAAATCTTTCTCACAGTTTGGAGAGGGTCTGCATTTCAGATGAAAAAAAATTTATCCTTAAAACTGTCTAAGAGCATCACTCCAATAGTTATGCTTTTTTCCTTTTTTTTTTTTTTTTTCTTGGTGAGACATCTTTTTTTTCAGCATTTGAGAGATTAAACAAAAGCCATTAAATGCATGAAAGAATTAGAAAATTCACATTTAAAAATGGCATCGTTTTATGTCAGGAAAAAATACCCAGTTCCTCTTGACTCCTCCCCAGTTTCAGCCCAGTTTCAGCTCCCCCAGCAGCTCATGTGGGAATGGGCAGGGAGCTGCTCCAGAACTGACCCCCGTGAAACCCCAGATGCAGTTTGGTGTTTTGACATCTGAAAGGGGCTCCAGAGCAGCTCCTGAGCACCCAAGCCCTGGCCTTGGCAGCACATTAGCAAAAGTCAATCAGGAGTGAGAAAAGCAGCAAGTTTCTGATGTGTGTGGGATGGGTCAGGACTGTGGGTTCCCAGCAGTGGCAGCAATTAAGCTCCTGTAACACTTGGTGCACAAGGCAATGGGTTAAGTCACAGCATCCTGGCTAAGATTTTACTTGGATAATTGTACTCAGCCTTCCCGAATCCTCCCCTCCTGCAGGTTTAATGAGGCAGAGCTGTGGCTCACAAAATCCTGCGTTGCATGGACCACAACCTAAAGAGGGAATTTGGTGGGGACTCATCATCCTGCTGGGGCTCTGGTGCCTGCCTCCTGTCCTGTTGTGACTGCAGCAATTACTGACAGGGAAAGGTGGCGTTAGGGGAAGAGTAGGTGTAGCTTAGCTGCTGTTTAATGAGATTTCATGTTTGCAGCACCAGGCTGCTAACCAGCTGCTCTGCAAAACCTCCAGCAAGCACCCTGTGAATCCTGTACCCCCAGCCAGAGCCTGCACACTGGATGGCAGCTCCTGTGGGGACAAGGTGCTGCAGTGGCTGTGTTGGTGGAGAAGGGAGAGGGGAGGTGGGAGGTGGGAGGTTGCACAGCTCCCCGTGGTCCCCGTGGCCACTCAGGAGCAGCCCTGGGATGGAGGTCTGGAGGATTCATCTGCTGAGCTTGTCCTCTGCCCAGCCCCAGCCTAATGCTCTGCTGCCTTCACCCCCAGAGCTCCCGGGGCTCTGCTGCTGCTGTTTGAGGTTTCAAACCATGTGCAGCAGGGAGGGCTCCAGGGCAGAGCAGTTGTGCAGTGGGTGCTGGGGAGGGGTTATCAGTGGGTGCAGTCGTGGGGGAAATTGTGGCTTTGGCTGCCATGGTGCATACACCCACAGTCTCCTTCTGTGAATCTGGCGTTTGGGGAACTTCTTGCATTTGGATAGTTACACAGTTACACATCTGCACCCACCATTCTTCAGGGTTTGGTGAGGTTCAGCTCTCCAACCTGCAGCAGAGAGGTCTCCTTCTCTCCTTCCATCCTACCAGGCTCTGTACTGCCCTCCTGCTCTCCCTGTCCTGCTACAGCTCTTGTGCTGCTTCTTCCTTCTTTTTTTTTTTTTTTTTTTTTTTTTTTTTTTTTTTTTTTTTTTTTCCAAATGCTTCTTCACCTCTTATCCTTTGTTTTAAATCCTTTGTTAGTGTTTTAATTTTAGATAGTTAAAATGGAGCTTTTCTCCATTTCAGACTCCTAACTCCCCATGATACAGAAATAATACCTCTCCTGGAACTATTTAAACCGTGTTAGCAGGCTCTGGAATGGTAGTTTAGCTGAGCTTTTAACAGGTTTAATCTCTTTCTGGGTATTAATCCTTCCAGAACCTCTGATAAAATTTGTTGCTTTTCTCTGAGTCCCTCCCACGCTGTCAATATCTGTCTGAAATGAGTTGCTTCGTGCAGAACAAACCATGGGAGGAGGGACTGTTCCAGCTTCTTACAGATCTTGCTCCCATTTCTGTGCATTTCAAACTCCCCTTTGATTTCCTGCAACTGTTTCTTCTGTGATCCCTTGCCCTGTGAGCATCTCTCCCATTGAATATGGGTTTAAAATGAGTTTGCCTCCCATTTGTTGGCTGCATTTCTCAGTTCTCAGAGGCATTTCTGAGGATTTCCTGTTCAGCCTCATCAGGGAATGTTAGTGACCAATCTCACCTCTTCCACATCGCAGTGAAGATGTAAAGGTGTCAAAGACTGCTCCAAATATTGGGTCCCATTTCTAGTTTGTGGCACTCCCCATCTCAAATGCTCCTTCAAGACCCTAACCATATAAATGCTCCTTGGGTTGGTGCTTGGCTGCCTCCCACCCGTGACTTTATTCCTGATGGTTCTCCCAAGCCCAGAGGGGACAAGGAGTCCATCCCAGCCAGGAGCTCAGTGCAGGGAACCAGGGAGGCTCTGCCCCAGCTGTGCCCTCTTCTTTTCATCCAAAGCAACCAGGGCTCACTCCAGGCCTCCGCTGGTCAATGAAATGGGACAGGCAAGGGAAAGGAAGGATTTTCCCCAGCAGCAAAGCTCACCCAGCCAGGGATTAGCTCCACATGAGCTGTTCTGCTGCCAGTTCTTCTGGGGTCCATCATGTCCCAGCATGAGTTGGGTGCTTTTCACCCAGAGGCTGGTACAGGTTTTATATACACTCCATTTGCCTTTCCCTTCCAATTTGAGAGTTGACTTCTGCTGTGTTTTGGGTTTTTTTCTTTTTTTCCTTTTTTTTTTTTTTTTTTTTTTGAGTGTAGGTGTTTTAAAATTAACATTTTAATTCACCTTTAGAGTTGCCACTTGACTACTTCTTTGTTGCAGCAGGTCCTGATTAATGATTAATTGCAAAGGACATGTTCTGACTCCTGCCTGTGTCCCGGGGTGCTTGTCGCAGCAATGATGCACTAGGTGATTACTCACTGCCCTTAACCTGACAGCTGGGTTCCTTCCCTCACTGGTTAATGACCTTGACCAGGTACTGGTTTGTGATGATGGGGAGGGTTGTAGGACACTGGGGATGTGCAGATTTTGCTTTTGCTTGCCTGACCTTCATTTTACCTAAGTAAGAAAAAGGGACTGTTCCGTGAACAGATGGAGTGTTATTTCTAGAGGTAGGTGAATAATGCAGAAAATTATTCATTCAAAACCCCTTCAGACAACTCAAATGTTTGCTTTAAGATAGTGTTGCAAATCCTAGTGCAAATATCTGCTCACATGAATGTTCAATCCAGCTAGCTGGGAAATTGGGTGTGAATGTGATAGTCATCCAGTCCAGGAGCAGAACAGCACCAGGTCACTTAATTGATCCACTCAGAAAATTTGGAATAATCATTTTTTTAAGCAGTGGTTACAGAACAGAGAGTTTGTAAGCAATGCAGAGTCAAGTTACACTAAAAACAAGTTGTCAGACCAGAGCAGGTAAAAAATAATAATGTGAAAAATAATCTGTTTATGGATAATTCACCAAGGAGGAAAGGCTGCTAAAATCAGCAAATGTTTGCTGCAAATAGTTAGCTTGGCTCTTGTTGTTCCTTAATGAATTGAATCTATTAGCCAGGGAAAACATCATGTTGTCTTGAAAAACAAATCATATTTGGATGCCTCTTTCCATGCATTTGGACCCATTTTAACACGAGCACACTAATTAAGCTGTGGAGATGATTTTGTTATGGCAGGAATGAAAGCGACTTTGCAGCTATAACTGTTCAGCTTTGAAGTGCCAGAATAGGTATATGGGGAGAGATGCCTTTTCATTCCAGTGCATTTCTCTTTGATATTTGTATCCCTTTACTTCCCATACAGCTTCAGAGAACATTTCAGCTCTCTTGGGGGCTGAGGCAAAGGGCCTGGCTCTGGGGTCTCCAAGCTGCCATTTCTGTCAGAGGGAGTTTGCCACCGACCAGCTTGAAGAATCATGACCACGGCCTCATTTGTACACAGATGGTGACTGGCTCACAAATTCCCAAGCTTCATGACATGCTTTCTGATGCACAGGGAACTGAATGAGTCATATTGCTCTAGCTATGGTCTTTCTGGATGGAAATTATACTTTTAAATCCATAGTGTGATTACATACAGCGGTGATGGGCTCGTTTGAAGGAGCTGGAATGTGAGCCATTAAGTGGAGTGGCTGCCATTACCTCCTGAATTTGCCAACAGATAATAGACAATGATATTTCATCTGTGACAACTTTGCCCTCGAGACTTGGAATAGAATTATCTTGGTATGTAGCTGTTTTCTTCAGCCCCATCCAGGTGATAATGTTGTTACACAGCAAATGTGGGCTTTTATGGCAAGGATAGGTGCAACCCAGAGGGATGGGACCTGCACGTGTCTTCTGCAGCGTGACCTGGAAAGGGACAGAGCTGAGACGAGGGGCTTGCCACCCTGTTTTAATTAGAGGCTGAGATGTGGAGACCCAGGGTGCAGTGCAGTTGAGGGCAGAGAGTTGTGGCAAGTGTCAGCTTTGCATCACTCTGTTAAAGAGGATGTTTTGGCTGTGGCAATTTTCCACAAAATCTGAGAAGCCATCAGACAGTGACTTTTGTTCATTCCTAACCTGAATTGAGAAAAGCAGCTTAGAGGTGGAAGGCTGCATATCCCCTTCCTGATCTGGCCAATCCATGTAATAGGCTTACAGGGTCTGATGGCAATCTGCAGGAGTTACACACATTTAACTTGCATCCATTTATTACCTTCCTGACGAGGCAGCCTTTTACATCCAGGATTGGCTGTTGAGCTTTTAGCAGGGAAAAAACTCTGGTAGTGCAAAGTCAATTAGATGGGAATGAGAATGTCATGGCAGGGAGCTGGTATCTCTCTGCTGAAACCAGGGGAGCAAAAGTTGGTGCTGGGATGTCCGTGTGCTGCTCCTTGGCCTTCCACTTCCCCAAAAGCAAAGCTCCTGGCACTGAGCAGGGCAAATGCTTTTGAAATGTGGGAGTGATGCAGGGTATGAAGCAGGAGATCCTTGGCCCACGGGGTGCTGTGCTGACCCTGGGCTTGGAGATCCAGAGGACACCCTGGGGTTTGGCTCCATGGGTGTCTCAAGGGGAGAAGCTGATTTACATCCTTTATTTCTAAATCCTACCTGTTTGTGCTCTTGGGAGCTGACATGGATGAAAGGTGAGCTACAAGTGCAAGCTGTGGTGGCTCTGATGTGTTGAGCTCTTCTTGCCTTTGTTGTGTTGTCACTGACTGCACAGGTGGGGTGGGGGCTACCAGCTTTGGGCTCAGGATGCCTCTCCCTGTTTCTTGGTCCAGGTGCTGGAACAATGAAAGACATAAGGAAGACCTGCATTTTTACTCTTGAAGATCATAATTTAGGGGCCAGAGGCTCTGTGGGGCCATTTCTCACTCTGGGTGCTCATCCTGGTTTTTCTTCTTGCTGCCTGAGGCAGAAGCAATGGGATTTTCCCTGTTTGCTCCTCTTCCACTGGCTTGGCTGGCAGTCAGCTGGGTCTGGTGCTGCCCCTGCATCACCCCAAGCCAGAGGGGGTTTCTGGGAGTCATGTGTTGTGTCTCCAGCCATTTCTCACTTGGAACTTGCATTTAATTAAACTTCTGTAAGCTCAGTTTGTGGATGGCATTCTCCTCTTTGTGCTCATCTGCCAACAAGCTGCTCCTTGGCTGTATTAGATGTGAGCTATAGTGACTTACACTAAGAAATCCAGAGCTCAGAACAGCAAATAAGGAGCCTGAGCAGTGAGTGTAATCAGTATAATACATTCATTTGGACTTAAATCCAGCCTGGGCACTGATTTGCACTAATAACAGCCAGTACTTTCTAAGTTCCAAGTTCTCATCACTTACTGAAAATCTCTCTCTCTCTTTTTTTTTTTTTTAATGTTATCATGTTGGCATCGTGCTACAGCACCAATAGATGGGAATTATGTGTTATTAAATCTATTACTGAAGATGTATTTTAATGTGTTGCAGACTAACATGACATAATCCAGGCATCTCCCTCATCTTTAAAAGGTATTTTAAAACAGATTGCAGTGATTGAGATCATGAGGGGGCTCTTGCTGCTTGTTCCTTGTACTTGGCCATCCAGGAATAATGTTTCTGTTTTGTATTAATAGCCCTACATTTGAATTAATTTCCTTTCATGATTTTTAGACCCTGGCCAACTGTGTCAGCTTTTATAGGACAAAGTATCTACTCAGGCTTTCATTAGTTCTGCTCCTGTCACTGTTCATTTCACCATGAATTCCTGATTTGAGATAAGGGAAGTTGCTCCACTGAGTAGTCCTGGTGTGTGTGCTGTGTGTGTGTCTGTCTCATTGCCTCCTGCTAAGCAGAGCTGGGACACTGAGCTGTGTCACCAGCTGCTTTCTCCTGCAGCTCCAGGGGTAGGAGCCTGGGCTGAGCAGGGTGTTGTGTTGCATCATGCAATCCCCTGAGAGTAATTCCTGTAATTTGCTCATTAATTCCCTTCTATATATATATATGTATATATATATATATATATATATATATATTTTTTTTTTTTTTTTTTTTTTTTTTTTTTTTTTTTGGAAACTCCCATGCCCCGAAGTAACAGGTGATGGATGCTTTAAAATAACTAATCTCTAAACCATCAAGTGCTCTCACCTTCCTCAGAGGAGGAGCTACAGCTGTATCTTTCCTCCCTGCAAAAACTGTCTGCTTGCTCTGATGAACTCAGTTTGCCTCAAGTCAGCCAGTCTGCTCCACATGAGAGAAGTTTTTTGCTTTCCAGGTTCAACAAAGGCTTCTGGGATAAAATGAGTCTGGATTTGGCATTCCTGACATTTCCACTCAAGTCCAGGAAGGGGTCTGGAGGGTGCAGATCAGCTGCACCCCGGGCACAGGGATGCTGTGGGTGAGCTCTGGGCTGTACCCTCCTCCCTGGGCCCCTGAGCTCAGTGTTCCACAGCAGCCTCTTACTCCTCAGTGTACATTCCCAGAGCCTCATTTGTAGCTATTCTGTAATATCCTTTTTGCTTATCTGCCTTATTCTGCACCTTGGGTAACTGAGGGAGAACTGCATCCCCCTTCCCTGGCAGTGCTCTGTACACAGAGCTTTGATCTTATCTGCCCCCTGTGTGAGCAGCAGGGCTGGGCTGGGGCTTCAGAAACCCTGGAAACATTGCTCAGGGATCCTGCCTGCTCCCCCACCACACAGCACAGGGCAGCTCAGCCCAGGAAGATTGAGCCAGGCATAAATCAGAGCTCAGCTTTGGCCCTCTGACCACCGTAGGGATTTCCAGTACAGAGGGCTCAGAGGCAGCTACAGCCATCGTTGAGGAATCTGGGGAGTTCCTTCTGGGGTCAGAAGGCTGGGATTTGCATGGACATTTTAGACTTAGATCTTGTAAGGTGTTTAGACATCAGTTTTTCCATGTGCTGTAATGAAGGATTGATGCTGACAGCCTGGGTTGGCCCCAGGTCAGTCAGGCACCGGGTGCTGCTCTGCCTGGCTTGGACAAAAGGTGCTGTTTTCCTCAGAGCAGTTTAAACTCTGAGTCCCAGAACCAATCTCATAATTTATCTGAGTTAAAAGATTATGGTTAGTGGATATTTGTAATTACTCTGTATGAAAGATGTGTTCATCAGGCAAGGGGAGGCTTAATGTGCCCAGCACGCAAAAGGGATTGGAAAGCAATTAGGGTGACATATGCAGCATCAAAGCCCAGGGCTTGCTGGTGCTCTGGAGCCAATTACACCCCCCACAAGCTGTGCTTTCTTGAGGTAACTCTGCCTGCTTACCAGGCCTTTTCCTCAGTGCTGCCTCAGCTTTATAGGCACCCTCAGCTCTCCAGTGAGCATCCCAATGACATGGACAATAACCACAATACAGTGGAGGAGAAGAGCAATGCCAGACACTGGAGACTGTGTGAGGCCAGGTGATTTCATCTGTGCCAGGCAGGAATCTTTTCAACAACATTCAAAACAATGAAAAAATAGAATAACCCAGTCCTAATGAGCCTTCAAGTCTGTCCTGATTCTTCACCTTTAGATACAAAGCTTCCAACTAAGGGTCCCAGTCCTCCCAGAAGATGGGGATATCAGAGGCTCTCTCAGTCCAATCAGCCTCTTTCAGCTGAAACCCAGCCATTAGTCAAATTCATCAAGGGGCTTGAAAGCAGAAAGGGAAATTCTTTGCCTCATGCTTAACCTTTGTGTGATTGCACCTCTTCAGAGAATAAGCAAATCAAGTGGAAATGGCCTCCCCTTTGTTTTGTGAAGGAGCCGTGTGGCCAATTGGCTATGATTTGGCTTTATTCCCTTGGTACCCTTGCTGCCTGGGAGGTTTAAAAATAAACACACAAAGGGACTATTGGGAGATGATGCAAGAGCAGAAGTACAACACGATGGGGTGGGGTGACATTTTCCTGTTCTCCCTTTTCCTCTGCTCTGTCAGCTGGGTGAACCCCAGCTGGTAAAAACCAGTGCAATGTTGGACTGAACCATGGGCTGCAGCTTCTGGTCTCTGCACAGCTCAGGTGAGCACCCATGGAAACCTTCCTGTGCTCATACCCTGTGGGGGGCTCTCATGGGAGAGATGGATGAGTGGAGCTCAGCAGAGCTGCAGATGCCTTCCTTGGGAAATCCTGAGGATGAGGATATTGCCCTGGCAGTCTGTGGAACTGCTGCTGAGGGAGCAATGCAGCTGGAACTCAAGAGGGTGAAGCAGCATGAGGTGCCTTTCTTCTGGGAACGTGGGAAGCACAGTGGTGTTCTCATTTGCCTGAGGGTTTGCAGGTTTGTGTCTTCAGATCTACTGGAGCATTGATTTCCTTACTCTGAATGCCAGCTCTCTGTATATTCTTGTTAGAAGATATTTTTGTAGTTGCAGAGAGCAGTGTCTTCTTTTCCCTTTTTTCTTTTCCTCATTAAATCTATTGAGTTGTGGTGCTGGGACACAGAAGTGGCCCCATACCTGTCTAGCCTGGTACTTCTCTTTGACCATGGCCAGGTGTTTGCTAGGAGGTGAAAAAGGAGCTACAATGAACAGTGACTCAGGTCCCTTACCTGTGCCCAGCATCCTGGTGGTTACTCTGGTCTTCTGCCCACTGAGAAACCTTTTTCTTCACCCCACACAGCAAGTGGTTGGCAGTGCTCTGAAGTATCCTGTAAAAGAGGAAAAAATATTAAGAAATAACTTAAGAAAGTTAAAGAACTGCTCATGGACGTTTCTCCTGCACTGATGTTACAGTTCCTTGTGACTGGACTTTTCTCAAGGGATCTCAAGGGACTTTTCTCTTTGGGCTCTTTAGTTTGAACAACCAATTGCCAAGAATTGATTGCAGTGGGAACTCAGACTTTCACCTGAAGACAAGCAGCAGTCAGGGTATAAAACCAAACGTATCACCTATAGCATTTCTTCCAGCTGCCTCCCTCTTCTTATGAGTAAGACACCTACCCTGAATATCTAAGCCCTCATCTCTGTAAACTGATAAGGCTGAGATGTTGTGAATTCTTCTGGTGGGTACCAAGAACCTGATTTTATTTTCAGCCTTTGCATACTGAGAAACTGCTGGGTCTGGGAAGGTGTGGTTCAGTATTTGACTATTCCTGTTGTGATGGTTATTGTTAAATCCAGTTCTTTGTTACCCCTTTTTAGTGATGCCCAGGTCGTAGGTGGGGTGAACGTAAGATGCTGGAAATGAAAACTTCTGCATCACCCAATTAAATGCAGGGAAACATGAATTTTTAGGGTATGATTCACCTCACTCAGAGGTAGACAACTGAAATAGCTGAGATGAATCACAACTCCTGATGTGTCTCTTTCTCTTCATTGGTTATAAGAAGTCCAGATGACTCTCTCTGTGTGCTAGACATGTAAAATTACAAGAGATAAGTCCCTTTCAGGGTCTTTGGCTGAGGATGTCTGACCAGAGTGCTAAGACTCAGATTTGAAACCAAGAGACGTGAACTTTCTGAAGTGAAGAGCTCCTATGCTGAATTTCTCTCAGAAATAATATTGTACCCTGACCTTTCTCTAGTTCATCATCTCTTGCTGCTGCAGATGTCAGGTTCTGTCTCTGCAACCCTGCCCTGAAAGAGTCAGACAGCTCCATGGGTGCAGCAAGATGTCTTGCAAAATAAATCTAACTGCATCTTTTAATCTGAGGCTCTGATGTTCTCTCAATGGACCCAGCACGTGCAGTGGCTGGAACTTGTATTCTGCCATCCTGCTGCTCTCCTTTTCTCACAGCCTGCACTGTATTTGGGTTTTGGAAGGCCAGGGCTTGCTCACAGTCTTCCTGGCATGTGGATCCCTTTCTTGGGCTAAAAATACAGACCTGGGGTTGGGAGGAACCAGCTTGAAGAACCTCTCTTCCATCCAGTGGTACCTCTGATCTCTTTGGGAGTAGTGTTTACAGTTCTGGTCATCTCTGTTCAAGAGAGATGCAGGAAAAATATCCAGAGCTGGTGAAATACTCAGGGGAGGGAAGAGTCATTTGCCAAGAAAAGGCTGGAAGAGCAGAACTTGCTTCCCCTGGGGTGAGGAAGGAAGAGTGTCCAGGAACATGACAGGGGGAAAGAGCAGTGAAGGTGAAGAGCTCAGTCCTGGCAGAAGAACAGATAACTGTTAACTGGTCTTGAATATATTGAGGGGGTTTTCTTCATCTGTGAAGTCTTCCAGATCTGCCTTGGGGTTCTTTGTGGTTTAAACTGATTTGTATTTATGAAATCATACAGCAACCCTGACTTGGAGTGACACAAGGGGATGTGAGGGGGAAGTGTCTGGGTTGAACATTCAGTTGTTGCACTGGAATCACAAATCAATCTCTGTAACTGTTATTTTTCCAGCTGTAGCTAAGGGAGGGCCTAGAGCTGGGGTGGACTGAGGCTCCTGCACCATCTGGCTTCCCCTACCAGCAGTTTGGGTGGGATGCCCTGGTGCCCAGCTCCTCACAGCTCTCTATCAGAAACACAAACGTGGGATAAATCCACACTAATACAGGAGGTGCCCTCTGGGAGAAGCTCAGCACATCAGTGAGGTCGATTGCTTGACCCTTCAGTGAGGGTTTCTCCCCAACCCCTGCCTCTGTTTCCTGCCTGCTACCAGGGGACCTGGAGAGGCTCATGCACAGAACCCCCCTGCATGATACATGAAGAAGCTGTGCTCCTTTTACAGCTGATTTTGAATTAGAAAGGATGATTTGTTATAATGGAAGTAGAGAGAACATTGTTTTAGTCTGTCCTCTGCAGGAACAAGAGGCCCACTGATTAGATCCACCTTGGCTTTTAAGGATGAAAGGCACTAAGTGCCAAGTTGGGCTCTTTTAGGTCTTGCTGCTTTGTGTACAACTGATTCTGGTAATTAAGGAGCCCTGAAACTGCAGCTGTAATTGTCCCAAACCTAAGGAGCTTCATTTCATAAAGGCAGTCAGTTTGAGACAAGTGGTAACTCAGGTCCTTTAATCTGGGGACTGAAGTACCTACAGGGGCTTCAGTGCTCTTGCATGTTTATGCTGAGCCCCCTGCAGCAGTGCCAGAAGGTTTCCTGAAAGTTCTGGCTGTGCAGGCAGCTGGGGAAACCAAACTTAGAAAAGGGCCATTGCCAAACCTCCCACCGTCCCCAGTGCCTCTGCCCTCAGACAGCCCTGGCTGGGTCCCTGCCTGTGGGCTTGGTACCCCTTGCCTGGGTGGCAGGGAAATCTGTGGCTGTTAAAGCCATGTGGAAGGTCTGTAATGGTTACAGTGCTGAGCTCTTTGTGAGCCGAAATTGTGATTTGGAGGAGAGCCCAGGTGCATATTCAGTGTGTCTCAGGTGGCAGAATTAATGAAGAAAGTTGAAGATGGCTCTGACAAGCTAATAAGCATATGGCTAAAGTCTGGATTTGCTGGGACAGCCTCACTGTTCAGTGCAGATTTCCTGCAGTGGACAAAACATAAACACAATTTATTATTCTGCTAAAAAAAATACATGAGCATCATTCTGAGGAGCAGGGGGTGGCCCAGGCAGGGGGGGATGCTTTGTCTTGTTGGTTGCACAAGCATCAGTGCTGGGATGAGTCCTTCCCATCAGCATCTAGCAGGAGTTTTATAGATTTAAACTAGGTGGTGGCTCACAATGAAAATGGGAACTGGTTAGGTCCTCGCTGTGGTGTTGGTCCAGCTGCAAGGCAGCCCCATGGAGAGGCATTCAGAAGGTCCTGGTGGACACCAGGCTGACTTCAGTCCAGTTTCTCCTGGGCAGGTCCCAGCAGCCCTGCCTGCAGGGTGAGGTTTGGCCTCGCTGGGATGGGCTCCAGGTCAGGGCTCACAGAGGTCACTGGGCTGCCAGGGAGCCCTTCCTGTCCCTGGGGAGCTTGAGGAGTTCAAAAGCAAGGGATGTCAGTAGCTCACCAGCACTAAACAAACACTGAACTCTCCCTTTAAAAAAAACCAAACAACAAGAATGTTCTTGTAAGTGTCTTTGCATGGAAGACCTTCTGAGCCTGGAGCTGACATCTGATCCTTAACTGAGCAGGCTCTGAACCCAAACTCCTTTGCAGGACACCATGGCTTGGTCTTAGCACTCTGGGGACTCCCAGCCATAGGTTCCCCTGATGGAATTGTCCCCAAAAGCCATGTGTGGGGACAGATGTGCATGCTCCCAGCTCGGGGGTGGTGGTGGGAGGGGAGGTGTTGCTTTTCCCACACACAGACCCTGAGGGTGCTGGAGGTGCCCGGGGTGGGTGGGAGCAGAGCCACGGGGTGGGGAGGTGCTCACGGACCACGGGGGAAAAATCTCTGGGGGATGGGATGGAGGGGAAAGTGTCTGACTTTGGCTGCACGCTTTGGTTTTCTGTGCTGTGCACGTGGTTGTGTTGGGGAACTGAGCTGATCCTGACTGCTGCTTTTCTGTTTTTAAAGCTGATCAGTGGTGGTTCCATTGTCAGTGCTGAGGCAGTATGGGATCACGTCACCATGGCCAACCGGGAGTTGGCGTTTAAAGCAGGAGACGTCATCAAGGTCCTGGATGCTTCCAACAAGGACTGGTGGTGGGGTCAGATTGATGATGAAGAAGGATGGTTTCCCGCCAGCTTCGTGAGGGTGAGTGACTTTTTTTTTTTTTTTTTTTTTTTTCCTCTTTTTACTGCTACAATGAATCACTGCTGACAGAGCTCAGAACCCAGCTGGGTACTGTGTTTGCCACTGGTGCTTATTTCCAGCGTGTTTGTGTCTGAAAAAAAGGGGGAGCAAAGATTTCAAAAGAGAGGAGAATGAGGTGGAGGGAGGCTGGAATAGCTGTTGGCTCTGCTTTTATGCTCTTGGGATGTGGAGTGGCCTGTGCTGGGTGTCTCAGCCCCTCCTTCAGCAGTTCTTAGGAAAAAGAGTTAAGTATTGTGCAGGCTACAAGTAGATGGTTAAAAGCAAGCCACATTCAGAAGAGCTTTCTTGCCTGACTGGTTGCCCTCCCCTTTCCAAAAGCAGTGCTGCCTTTTGACTTCTCAGCAATTTTAGATATAAAATTACTCCACTAATTAGTCCATGACAAGCTCTGGTTATTTTTCTTTTCAGGGGACAAGGAACCATGCTGCTTGTCTCTGTTTTTCTGCTGAAGCTGGCTTTGCTGTCCCCAGCCACCTCCTGTGGCAATCTGACCTTTCACAAATACAAAGGATTTGGGAACTTAATTTTTTTATTCAGTAGATGTTAAGAAAGCAAAAGAACAAGAAGATTCCCTTTTTTGCTATTGTCAGCTCCTGCCACAAGGTTTGGGTTCTCTCAAGCTTTCCTTGAGGAGTCAAGGCACCAACATTAACCTTGTGCACTTCCTGCTCCTCTCCCTTCTGTGCAGGGTTCAGTAGGTGGGATCAGAGATTTAATTCCTTTAGAAGCTTAGGGGATATGGTTGAAGTTTTCTTTTGCCTTGTAAAATTGTGTGCAAGGTGGCTCTTTCCTCTGAGCATCCCAAGCAATCTGACAAGTTCCAAGGCAGGCAGTGGGCAGACCATTCCCTCCAGGACACATCCCAGGAAATGCCACGTTTGCTCTGGCTCCCTCCCTCTGCACCTTCCCTGCATCATCTGCAGCTCCAGTTACATCACTTCTTCTGGGAAATAGCCAAATGGATTAGGAAAAACCTTGTTAAAACGTGAGAGGTAGTGATGTGCAGTGAGCACTGAGAGGGGAGCCCAGCCCTTTGCTCACTTCTGCCTCCCCTGGGCAGTTTTTTCCCCCTGGTGCTTGTCCAGTGCTGGGCCCAGACACCTGCCCTGCTCCCAATAGGGGAAGCTGCTTGATCTTGCTGGCACAAATGAGAATTAATACTTAAAAATAAGTACCAGGCATTTCAAAAAATAAACGAGCAGAGTTGTGGCACAGTTTGTCCACAGCTCTGTAGAGGAGGTTGAAGGGGAAAATTCTCCAACTCGGGTTTACAGACCAGAGCTGCCTTCTCCAGGCAGCACTTCTGGGTGTGCTCTGCCCACTGCCTGTCTGCCCTGTGCTGAGGTGACAGCTGCCATTTGGGCTGTCGTGTTCTCCCCTCTGCTGGCTGAGGTCACTTGCTTTGCCTCTTCCATTCTATTCTTGCATATCCCTCCCCCCACCCCCTCCACTCCCTGTCTGCCTCGGTGAGTAACTTGAACCAGATGCCTGCAGAACCTGTGGGGCTTTCAGAGCAGGTGCCTGTAACCCCTCTTTTGCATGCAGGACCATTGCAGCAGCTTTATGTCCCTCCAGGGTCCTGCCAAGGGCCATTTAACCTGAACACTTTTCACTTTCCTCTGCTCTCCATTTTTAACCCATGTATTCCTTATTCAGCTGATCACTCTTATAGTGAGGAGGCTGGTTTTATTCTCTGTTGTACTTTGAGCTCTGCTTTTTTAAGATGGTGCCAAAAACTGCCCGATTTAGCCTGGGTGGTTCTAGTTTTACTTGCAAAATAATTGCTTTCCTTTATATCTGTAGTTTTCTTATGCAAGTGCAGTAGGAGATGGGAACAACATATGGCATAGCAGAGGATGAAAGGCAGTTCAAGTGAGAGGTGACAAGACAGACCAGACAGGTATAAACCCAACTAGGATTAATCTCAGGATATTTTAAACTGCAGGTCTCCTGTAGGTACTACCAGGAGGTGCAGCAGCAGATCACTGCAAAGTCAGATTCCCCTTAGAAGTCTTTTGGATCACTTCTGAGGACAAAAGTGGGCTGGAAACCCAGTTTACAATGAGATGTCTGACGCTTCTTGCTCTCCAGCCAGATCATATGAAAAGGTTTGGCAAAGCATTTGGCACTCACAAAATCTCATAGCAGGAAAAATTCACATTTGCAAGTGCAGAGGAAAACAGTCACCTGCTGATTCCCCCTTGGCCTCTTTTACACACGGAGCAAACAAAAACTGTGCTTGAATTGCTGCCTCCCTGCAGAACACCTGCAGTTATCCTCGTTGTTGTTTGGGACCTGGCTAGAAGAAAGGGGAGAGGGGAAAGCCATGGAGTTTGGAGAGCACAGGGACTTTCCAGGAGAAGCAGGATGACAAAGCCATGCTTTTTGGGAAAGAGAAAAAACACAACATAATAGAAGGAAAATTTGGAGCTAGGAAGCAATGGTGGATGGTTTCCTGCAGGAAGCTGTTGCACTCAGGGAGGATTTGAAAGCCCCTGAGTCAGTAGAGGTGTATGAGATCTCCAGAACTGGGTTTAAAGCTGAATAATGAGCTGGGTTTAGGACAGATCACAGTCTCTATGTTGGATTTTAGCACATGTGATCAGGTGTGTTTAAGGAACAGCCACTAAATGGAACTGTCAGCCTTGGGATTACGTGCTCAGTGTCTTTGAATGTCCTGGCAACTTTGAGAGGGGTCTGAGGGGGTGGGAGGTACAATTGGGAAAAAAAAACCAAACAGGAATTTGGAACAGGATTTCTGATACTTGTGGTGGTGATGCTGCTTACTGCTCTTCTCTGTTTTGTGGATGACATAGCCTTGGGCTTTCTGTACACATTGTGGTACAAATGAGTTTTTGCATACCAGCACATCCAGCATCCACTCAGGAAAATAGGCTTAGTGTTTGTAGGAAAGAATTTACAGCACAGAATAACAATCCAGTGCTGCAAATGAATCAATTATTGTTCCTTTAGATCTCCTTTAGAAAATACAGTAAATCTCAAACCAAAGTTTTGACTGCAGAGCTCAGCACCAGATCTCCAAAATGCCTTAGGTGAGAGTCAAACGCTCCAAACACAGGAAATAAGCTGGCAGGGTGTTTGAGCTCTGACATCTTTCCACTCAAAAAGAAATTAAAAATTGAAGGCTTATGGATGTTCAGTGCTGTGAAATCTTTCCAGAGAGACAGGGCAGAATGCTCCCATCCTGGGCAGAAAATGGGACTGATTTTATTATAAAACTCTCCTTCAATTCTTTGGAATTTAATTCTCCTCACCTCAGCAGCAGTGACCCTTCCTTCTTGTATTTGCTAAATTCAGAAGCAAATCTGGGGGTGAGGAGGTTTCACTGCAACTTGTTGTAGTGCCCAGTGCCTGCTGAGTTGTTGTGCAGAACTTTGGGGTAACAGTGGTCCCCTGAAGGACTGAGCAAAGCTGGAGTGTGGATGCCACGGGGTCTGCACCTCTGGCCCAGGAGCCAGCGCAGGGCTGGGGCAGCTCAGCACTGCACCTCATCCTCTCCTCATTTAATTTTAGATTGATTTTCTTGCTGAAAAGCTGCCTTTGACCCACTTTATTTTCTGCTGCTAAAGGAGAAGTGCTGGATAAATCAGTGTAAGCTTTTAAGGCTGCTTAGGAAGGAGCCTCTTAAACCCAGGTCCTGCTCGGGTGCCTGCAGCAGCTCCTACACTTTCTCAGATGGGTATGTTTAACATTTGTTCGGGAGTGTTGAGCCTGTGGTGTGTTGCAGGTGTTGTTCCAAGAGCCAGCCTCATCTTGCTGCCCCCTCTGCCTTTTTTCTTCCCTTTAAACTCTCACTGGATGTGGAGGATGTGGATGCAGCAGCTCAGCCCTCCCCAGCTCCTCCGCTGCATTCGCATTCACCGAGCGCCAGTCCGGGGGCATCCGGGGGAGGTTTTCCAGGGAAAAGAGGATGGTGCTGAAGTAGCATCCACCTGTTGGACAAACAAACCTGGCTGTGCTGCAGTGGCTGCTGCAGTCAGTGCCTTGTAAAGGAGATTTTTATTCTCCCATGGCAAATCCAGCATAAAAATAGCTTCTGGTGGAGGTATCCCAGGCAGCGTGAGCAGCACTGCTCAGTGACAGGATGCACTGCAGACAAACTGGGGGTTGTTTATCTGGGTTTTTTTAAAGTCAAGCAGCATTTCAGCATCCCAATGCTGCCTGTGCTCACTGCAGCTGCTGTTAAGATGACAACTTGTGCCACTCAGACAGCTCAGCAACCCTCAGGTCCTCAAAGGTTCAAACAGCATTTGGGCTCTTCCTGCCTTGCAGATGCAAACCCATTTTTTGAATCAGGCAAAGATGGCACAAATCTTTGCAGCCCCTTCCCTGCCCTCTGCCACACTGCTCGTGAAGAAATTCCCCTCAAAGATGCTGTGGCTTCCTTGGCCAGGCAGGTCTTGGCAAGGAGCTGCTGGAGCAGCTCAGCTTTTGCTCTTCCCTACTGTGAGTCAGATGGAGCATCACACCCTGGGGGGGCTGGTTTTTAGGAAATGGGGGAAATGAGCCCCATCTCAGGGTGTTCTGGTGGGGATAGTGCAGCACCTTCAGTCTGTTGCAGTGTCCACACAGCTTTTGCTGGGTGGTGGAGCTCCAGCCCATGGCAGTCTGTGCATTCAGGCTGCAGGAAACAGTGGGAGGAAGCACAGGGCAAGTTCTTTGGAGCCATTTGTGTTCAGCTTTTGTGGGTACAGGGTCTGAAACTGGCCCTGCCACCTGTGCTGTTTTCTCCTTTGCCAGAAATGAGTGAGGAGTATTTCTCACCTTGGGCAAAGAGAACTTCTGAGGCTGGGAATGGGGAGTTTTAGAGGGGAAGGAGAGCTGGAAGTGAGTTTGCTGAAGCTCTGTAGTTGCAGAGGGGAAAGAGAAGGTATCAAGGAGCCTGCGAACTGGAGGGAAGCAAAGGATATGAGGCTGAAGGAAAGGAAAGGAAGGAGAGGGGGCAAAGCCTGGGACTCCTGGAGCAGCTCTGCTGAGCAGGGCAGTGTGGCAAGGTGGGTGAAATAGTCATAGGATCATAGAATCATAGAATAATTTGAGTTGGAAGGGACCTCTGAAGGTCATCCAGTCCAACCCCCTGCAGTGAGCAGGGACCCCCTCACCTAGATCAGGATGCTCAGAGCATCCTCAAAGCCTCCTCTTGAATAGCTCCAGGGATGAAGCCTCAACCACCTCCCTGGGCACCCTGTGCCATTGTTCCACTGCCCTCATAGTAAAGAACTTGTTCCTAACATCCAGTCTAAATCTCCTCTAATTTAAAACCACTGCCCCTCATCTATCACTCCAGGCCCTTGGCAACAGTCCCTCTCCAGCCTTCCTGTGAGCCCCTTCAGATACTGGCAGGTCCTGAGGTTCCACACTGCAGCTCATCTCTCCAGGGTCATCAGTCTCTTACACTTCCCTTGCATCATTGCAGGGCTGGTACCACTCTTTGGTACCAGGATTTGGGAAGGTTGTGCTGCTCACTCTGGTATTTGTTATAAAGTCACTGGTGAGCAGAGATTTGTTGGGGGGTGGCAGGAGCTCTCTGGAAGGGTCTGTCTGTGTCATTAATCTGCCACATTATTTAATTGTGAGGTAGAACCTGTTATCAGGTAGTTTTGTCCTTGTGGATATCCAGTGGAAGGAGATTAATAATCCAGATGGCTGGTGAAATGTTTGTCTTATCATGCTTTCTGATTATTCTAAGGCTATCAGCCCTCGGAGCCCATTCAAGTAAAATGTCCTCTATATACATTCACAGTCTAAATATATAATAATTACAGGTCAGCTAATGCTGGAACAGTGCCACATGGTGATTTTATGCACCATTTGGGTATAGCTGCAAATTGATACATCCCATTGCTACAGATTTTATATAAATCACACATAATATTAACTAGCACAATGAAATGAACAGCTCTGTCTGGCTTCCAGAACTGGATCCTTAGGCAGAAGGGACTTTTTTATTTGACTCTTTTAGCTTTTCTCTGCCTCTCCAAATTATGATGTTATGCAGGAGTTGGTCACTACTTCTTAATTAGGATTGAAACTCGAAACAGGGCTCACGATGAGCCTGCCCTTCCCCACATGTGGGGTGGCCTTTCAGTGTGAAATACATTTAGGACTAGCATTGTGCAACTTCAGTTTTTTCTCTATGGAGTTTTTCATGGTTTCATTCAACCAATTCTTAATACAAAGAGTTTGCAATAGTTGTCAGGGCAGGCTCCATTGTTGGGCAGCTGGTGATGGGGTGGGAGAGACCCACACAGTGCTTTATTATTTCAGAGCCATTGCTCTCCTGCCTTGCAGAGGTGTTTAAAAAGGTCCCGAGGGCTGATATATTATTGTAGGCTTGTTGTTAACTGCTCAAGAGCTTTTAGTTCTTATTCTTTAAAAACAAAAGTGGCATTGGATGCATTTGTTCAGGCTGGTGTCCCAACCCCTGCCTGTGCCAAGCCCCAGACCGTGGGACAGGAGCCTGGAGAGACTTTTTGAAACCTGAGTGAGCAGCAGGGCTGAGGCTGAAGGGTACCCACACCCCATCACTGCTCTGTGGGGAGCCCCACAGGAGCTTCCTGGGGTGGCAGCCACCCATCCTGAGCAGAGGAGACCGGGGAGATGAGGTGAAGTGGGCAAAAGCTGGAGTGGATCCCATCTCCTGAGCTGTGCAACCCCAGAGCCAGCCTGCTTGGACCCCTTGGCTTTTCGGCTGCTTTGATGAATAATTCTGTTCCTGTCCCCTCTTCTCCTCTTCTCCTCACAGCTATGGGTAAACCAAGAGGATGGTGTGGAGGAGGGAACCAGCGATGTGCAGAATGGCCACTTGGATCCGAGCACAGACTGCCTCTGCCTGGGCAGAACCGTTCAGAACCGAGACCAGATGAGAGCCAACGTCATCAATGAGATCATGAGCACGGAGCGCCACTACATCAAGCACCTCAAGGACATCTGTGAGGTGAGGGGGTTGTGACACTGGGACAAGGCAGCAGGACAGGGGCTGGGCTGGGCAGAGCTGAGGACTGGGTTTGTCCTTGGCTGATGTGGTGAGTTTGAGCAGTGTGAACAGAGGAGCAGCACCTGTCTATGTATGGATACACCTGAGAGCTTTCTCCTGGACCTGATAATTCCCTTCAGTTCATACTGACTAAAAGTACAGTTTTCTGACTTTTTTCTCGTACCTCTTTGGCTAAAAAATGATGAAGCTGAGATCCTTCAAGCAGTCCCCTTAATTAAAATCCAATGCCATCTACTTTTGAACTTGTGATTGAGGAAATTAGGCTGTAATTAAACCAATCAGTTACCCATTTCATCTGTGGCTTTCCAATCGGGTTCACAATTCCCCCTGGCTCGGGGTGGCCCCCCTTTCCCTTTTGTCACCATGAGACTGAGAGGGAAGTGTTTCACCATTCTGTTTGTTTGTCTTGGGATGGAGAAGAGATGGCTGCAGGACAGCTTGGGCACTGCATACAGAGCACATGCTTATCATGAAGAGGCAGAAGTTTGTTAGCACTAAAATCAGAGTCCCTGGGTTTCAGCTCATCCCTCTGAGTGCTGAGGATTTGGTGAGCCTGTGCCCAGTCTTTGCAGAGTCAGTGTGCTGAAGCCCCTTGGGAATTCTGCTTAGAAAAATGTCCTCCTCCCTTCATACTTGCTACTTTTCAACTGACAAGGCACAGCAGCCATCCAAAAAAACATCTTAGATGCTTTTCAAATCTAGAAGAGCTTTGGGATTTCAATTGGGAAACAAATGAGCTTAATTTCACTGTGCTATTTCAGTCAGAGGGCTTTGCACTGAAGAAGGGAAGAGCTGCAGGAACTTTTCCACATACTGTGTCTTTTCTTGCAGTTGCACTTTGCCATCTCAAGCCTGACTAAACCCAAACTTGCATTCCCCAGCCATGTCACCAGGCTGTTGCCAAATCAGAGTCTCAGGAGGTGCAGGCAGTGACAGCTCCAGTGCTGCCTCTGGAGTAACACTGATGTACAGCACCTAATGATATGTCCCAGATACAAAAGTGATCTCTGAGGCTCTTGCTTTGCTCTGTATGATGCAAAATGGTATTGAGGAGGTGAATCTTACCTCCAGGTAAGGAAATGATTCAGCTGCCTCTCTTAAAGAAGGTGTAGGACTGAAATGGGCATTCTCAGCTGCAAAAGGATGGGCTGGCCCTGGAGAGAGCTTCCTTGTGCTCAGTTTAATCAGGGCAATCCGTTTGCCTCCAGAAGGCTTGGAGACAGCTCAGGCATTGCCAGGCACTTGGGCAGAGCTTGAAGTGACTGCTTCTGTTTGTGCAGGAGGAGGGGGCTGGGGACTGGGGACCAGTTTGAGCTCCTCCCAGTGCCACTGGAGGGGTTTGAAGAGGGGTGGGTGTGGATCTGGGGAACAAGCTGACACCAGACAACTGCTGAGGAGGTGCAGAAGTGCTGTTGGCAGTGGCAAATTCCCCTCTTCCCTTTGCTCTTTATTTTAAGGTGTCAGGACAACCAGCAGTGATAAGATGTATTGGAGTTGTGGCTGGGTGGCAAGTGCTGAGCCTGATTTAGTACTGAGTTTAGCAGCATGTAGTTACAGCCTGGTTCTGAGCTGTAATGAATAACAAATCCTAACACCAGCGAGGCACCTTAAGATGTGTGGCTGTTATCAGAGGGCCGTAGCCCCTGCTGGGTGATTAAGAGCCCTCCAATTGCTCTTTTTTGCTTCAGGATGTATTTCCACTACCCACTACTGTATTATTATACACTGTGTTATTATTCATAATACCCATGGCACTGCTCCTGCCAAGCCTGGGGCTCCCAAGCCAGCCAGCACCAGAATGAAAAGTACCTGTGGCACACCAAGACCTGTGTGAAGCAGCTGCCCTGGAGGGGGATTCCTCATTGCAGCAAAGCCCTCCTGCCCTGCCCACTGCTGCTCTGCCCTTGCTCAGGGTGTGAAGGACTGACTGCTGCTTGGTGGAGATTTTTATTAGGGGTAAATTTTGATGTGGAGTTTTTCCTGGAATGCACTGTCGGGAGCGGAGGGATCATTGTTATGAAATATGACCAAGGAGAAAAGAAGGAAAACAGAATTTAGCTTTGAGGAAATGCCCAGCAAGAGGAATTTCAGGTAGTAAAGCTTAGAAAAACAATAAGGTACTGAAACTCAGACTTTTTATAACTGGGTAGAAGGTTTGGTTCTGGGAGAATGCAGGAGGGCTCAGAGTCTCTCTGTGCCCTGGCAGCAGTGACACAGGCAGAGAAGTGTGGATGTGACATGAGTGGGGTGCTGTGGTGTGAGAAATGAGTGGGATTTGGAGCAGGGGGATTAGGAAGACAGGGCTGAATGTAAGGAGGTGTGAGAGGGAGAAGAGACAGAGCTTGGATGGGAACAGGAGGCAATGGGGAGATCGAAGGAAACCTCTGTATTATGAGTAATTTGGAGGTGGGAGGTTAGGAAGCTTCCAGTGCTGCCTTTTGCTCTTTCTCAAGTAATTTCACTTTGAATTTAGTTTTTAATAACAGAGACTGGATTCCACCTCAGCTTTGCTTTAGTGCCAGGACAGCTCTGAACGTCGTGGCAAACGTCCTCACAGCACCTCAGCCTGGAAAGCTGAGTCCCTTGTGCAGAGCTGAGGGGAGAAGTTTCCACGTGCTGTGCATGGCATTAGCCTGCCTCATGCTTGGAGATGGAGAAACCCCTTTTTATTGTTCTGCCTCAGAGCAAAGCAGCTTCAGAGGACCCCATCTGAGGAGCTGCTGGCCCCTTTGTATGACCAGCTTCTCCTGGATGGGTACCAGATGGGGGGTGGCTCTGCAGGAACTCCTTGCATCACTGGGGATATGAACACTCCAGAAATGTCTTCCCTGGTGCTGTCTTTCACAACCTATTTGTGTGCACCTTGATTTTCTGTTTTGGAGCTGGCTGTTTGTTGCCCTTTTGAGGAACAGGTTTGTGTTCCTGCAGGACTTTATTTGGTATTTTAGGTGGGCCTCAGGGCCATCACAGGGCCTGACGTTCAGCTTGGTATCTGAAAAAGTGCTTTAGAGGCCTGACTGCCTGGGACCAGCCATGGTTTTAGTTTGCCTTTTCACTTCAGTCTCAGCTTGGTTCTTGTGCTTGTTCTTGTTCTGTGGGTGCCAGCACAGTGCTGGCCTGGCTGCTGTGAGCACTGAAGCTGGGCCACAGGACACTGCTCCCCAGACTGGGAACTGGAACATCTCCACACCTGCCTGCAGTGGCCATCACCTCCTCCTTCTCCCCTTCACCTTGCTCTCAGCTGGGCAAGAGGCTGGATGGACAGACCACCTCTACTGACTGTCTCTAAACCCACTCTGGGTCAGAGAAAACTTAGCACTTAACCTCCTGCAAATAGTTTCCAACTTTGGCCTATACTTCAGGGACTACATGGAAAAGTACTTTAAAGCCAGACAGTTTGACAGCTATTTTTAGGTATTCATTGAGCAAAACACTCTCCAACATCTGCTCCTCAGTCAGCTATCCCTTCTCTGAGCAGACCTGACGGGATGAGCAGAAGGAAGATGACATTGTTTTATGTAACAGAAGTAAATTTACTGGAAAAACTATGGAGCAGCCTTCTAGCTGGCTCTTGCTGCCTGTGATATGTAAATCTTCTGTCTCCCCTTTGCTGGCTTGTGCTGGAAACCAACCATCCAAACACACACCCTGGGTAGAGGATAAGGCTTGGGAACTCTGTGCCTTCTTTTATTTTCTCCGTGGTTTATAGGTGCCTGTACAGAAATGTTGCTGCTTCAGCTTCTCCAAAACACATGACTCAGGCAAAGTGATGAAGCAGCAGAGGGAGGACGAGGAGGTTTCAAGACAGTTGTTGCAGCCAATAGCAACCCCAGGGCTGAAAGATGTTCACATCCATCTTCTGATTTCACACAATCCTGAGTGAGAGGGGAGGCTCTGGCTTGCAGGCAGCCTGCAGCAGGGCAGAGGTCCTAACACAGATGCCTTGAGGCACTCTGAAGCACCAAAGCTGGTGTTGAGAAGAGCCTGACCTGGTGGGCAGGTGCACAATGTTGTGGGTTTTTTATTTTTGGGGTTTTTTTTTTGAAAGCTGCTCTGAGATAAACATGAAAAGCAGCATGGAAAGATACAAAGCATTATTCCTTGAATTTTTATTTGCCCTACAACCATGCTGCAGCGTGGGAGCCAGTCTGCTCCCATTCCTCCTGGCCTTGATAAAGGAGAGAGGGAAACCCAGGGAAATGAGTCATCAAGGAGCCCCTGGAAGAGGAGAGACCTAGATTTAGTAAACACAGAAGGTATTCCATAACCCAAGCTTCCCAGCTGAAAAAGCCAGGAAATTCAGGGTAAGCAGCATCCTCCTATCTGAGCTGGACATCCCAGAGGTTGGTACTTTGCCAGGTTGGCCAAAGTTGCATTTATCATTCATCTGTTTCAAGTTCTTCCACCCAAGAACCACATGGTGAGGCTGAAGGACAGTTTATTACAGCGTTCCAAGAGCTCACATTGTGGACCAGCAGCTGCAGGCCACCAGCTGGTGGTTGGTCTGTGTGACTAAGCATCCAGAGCTCCCAAATATAGCCCTGCAACTGGAGCTGTTGGCATTCTTTTCCCCTTCATTTTTTTTCTCTTCCTATATAATACAGGCAAAGTCATCTCCTGATGACCCCCATGTTATTTCTTTTCAGTCCAGAGGCCCCAGTCCAGACGAGGCCCAGCAGAGCTTCTGATGTTTGGCCTTGCAAAGTTCCTGGTCTCAAGCAGCCAGGCAGGCAGAGCACAGGGGGGATGAAGTGATTTACTCAGTGTCACACAGGTTGGTGGCAGAGCCAGAAATTCAGCATCCAGAGCCTCCGTGTGTCACCCTGTCCCCTGCACCACGTGTGCTTCAAGCCAGTGTGTTGGCAGAGGTCCTCAGGCTTCAGCTGAAACCAGGATGGCAAGGTCAGGGATGAGGCAGGCTCAGCCAAACAGGGAGGCAGACAGGACTTGGTGTGTTACATTTTCTGCCAGAATGTTGGTTTTTTAGGTCAGGAGGTCTGCAGAGCAGTGCTTGCCTACCCATGTGTGTCACTGTGATGTCCAGCAATGCTCAGGCTCAGTATTGTGGGCAGATAAAGAATAAGCAAGGAGGAGCCTTTTGTAATGGCACTGAGGGCACAGGAGATCTGAATTGTTTCCCAATGTACTGCAGATTGATTCTGTGATTTTGGAGAATTTCCCTAAAGTCTCTAGTTTCTTCCTTCCCTTCTTTGTTTTTCTCTGTGCCTGCTGTCTCCAGCATCTCCTGACCATGCTCTGGGTTGTCCTGAGCAAAAGTTGTGCTGTGGGTCACAGTGGGACCAACAGTTGCACATGAAATGTCTCAAAAAAGTGCTTTTTCAAGGCAAGTTTTGTGCATTGTGTGCTCACTCATGGACAGGAGTTTATGGAGTCTGTCATGTCATAAGACATGGATTTTGTTTTCAGGGCCATTTTCTGATTTAATTTTTACCTGCTCCTGGCTTGAGAGGGATCTGGGAGCAGCCTCAGTGTAATTGGGTTATTTTATGGATTGTTTGTGTTTTACTCCTTACAGGGTTACTTAAAGCAGTGCAGGAAGAGGAGGGACATGTTCAGTGATGAACAGCTGAAGATCATCTTTGGTAACATTGAAGATATCTACAGATTTCAGATGGGTTTTGTCCGGGACTTGGAGAAACAGTACAACAACGAGGACCCCCATCTCAGTGAAATTGGACCATGTTTCCTGGAACATGTGAGTTCATTTGGAATTTTTGTTTGGGACTTTTGAGGTGGCTGGGTTCTTTTGGGAGGGATGAGAGGGGACTAGCAGAGAAAGTCGGGGGCAAAAACCACTTAGAATACTTTTGCACATCATTGCTGTTCTACTTACACATCACAGAATACTCCATGGCCTTTTGTTTGCTTGGTGAGATAAAGGGTCAGAGAGGATTCAAAGTGAAGCAACATTCAGAGGAAGGGTGGATGTGGAAAGGTGTTGGGGTGCATACAGTGGATAACTCCCCTGGTACATGTGCCAGCATCTTATCACATTTCCCCTTACTCATGTTGAACAAATGTCCCCCACATACCCCTCACCTTATTTTGATCTTCAGAATGTGACTTAAACCCACTCAGAGGCCATCCTGATCAGATGATGGATGACCAGAAGGTTGGGAGAGGTAAGAGAAGTGAAAGAAGGCCTTAGCTGTGTGTTCCACAAAACAAGCAGAGGAGACCAAATGCTGTTTGCCATGGCACTGAGGTGCATTTACAAAAGCTGAAAACCCCACACAGCTCCCATTGCCCTCCCCTGTGGAGCTGTTGGGCTGGGTGGGGAGGTGCCAGCTCGTGGTTCTTGCTGCCCAGGTGGCAGCAGGGCAGCAGCTCCTGCTCATGCTAAGTGCACACTGAACAGAACATTTCAGCTGATGCTACAGTCCTGGAGGCTTTTGCCCAGCCCACTGTTCTGTTACATAAGCCACACACTGCAGGAGCTGATGAATTGGCCAGTGTTGTAAATACGTCAGGAAATGTCAAGAAAATTATAATCCTGCAGTTCTGGGCTTTCCTTTAGGGGGAATGCAGTGCTGTGCCAGAGCTGATGTACGGGGTGCTGCGAGCCGGGATGCAGATCCTGTGCTGGGTTACCTCCTCACAGCCAGGGCTGAGCTGGCAGAAGTTCACTTCTTATTAGAGAAATTTCTGCTAAACATTCCTGGAACTTCAGCAGGCTGTCCCTAAGAAAGTTCACAGCGTCCCTTCAGCATTGTTGGTCTGCCAGTTGAGAAGCAGGTTTCTCTTTGAGAAGTTGCACCACGATGGCATTAGCATTGCTCATTTTTATCAGAGCCTGCAAGCTCTGCTGCTTGCTTCCAAAGTGCATCATGTTCCACATCTGTGCTGTAAGGATGTAAGAAATCTTGGTGAGAATAAGCTGCTCTTGGTGAGCAGTGAAAACTTCATGTCTTGAGGCTGTGCTGTCAATTCATTTATAGTGACAATAGTAAGAATTACTACTGTTACTCAGGAGTATCTGACACTTTATCTGCCGTCAGATAGGGGCTGAAAGCTGCCTGACAAACTCCTGATAAATTATCCCTGTTCAGCCATTTGGGAAAACTGAGGGATGAGGGCACTGAGATCCTGGTGTAACATCTTCTTGTCGGCAAGCGGGGTGTTTGCAGCGCTCGTCTGACTTGTGCTCCCCTCTGTGTGCATCCCCTTCTCCTGCCCCTCACAGCAAGATGGCTTCTGGATCTACTCGGAGTACTGTAACAATCATCTGGATGCATGCATGGAGCTTTCCAAGCTGATGAAGGACAGCAGGTACCAGCATTTCTTCGAGGCGTGCCGGCTGCTGCAGCAGATGATCGACATCGCCATCGATGGCTTCCTCCTGACGCCGGTGCAGAAGATCTGCAAATACCCCCTGCAGCTGGCAGAGCTGCTCAAGTACACAGCACAGGAGCACAGGTAAGTGCCTCCTCCTGCAGGGGAGGGCTTCTGCTCCTTTGTGTGGCCTCTGCACACACCCAGGGGTTGGGGTTTTTTTCAGTTTCTGCCCAGCTTTCCCCTTTGTGACATCTGGTGTGAATGGAGGCAGGGCAAAGGTTCAGCAGACAGTCAGAAAGCTTTTCAAAGCACTGATTCCCAGTGGACCCAAACTCATTTAGGTTATAACTGTGAACTAATTACCCTTGGGTGTTCTTTCTGATGCTTGAAAAATTACCTGATTGGCCTTCAGTGGTGGGAAGGGCTCATTCCTTTATCCTGAAGAAGACCACAGCACATTGCACGTAAAGGGCCAGGATCCACAATTCAAACCTGGATATGCTCAGATTTGGGGAGAATTCAGAATCTGTTCTGCCTTTCAGCCTGATTCCATCTCTGATTTTACCACGGGGTTTCTGTTCAGAGGACTGCCCAGCAGTTTGATTACTTCCCAAGATTTTACTACTGATAAGGGCAATCAATCTGACTCCCTGACCTAGTGTAAATCAAGATATACTGCTATCAGTATAAGGGGGAAGAAGAGTCAGGCCCCCTAAGAGGAGATTTTCTCTTGCCTTGCCAGTTTTGTTTTTCCAAAACTGATTTAAAAGGAAGTGCTGCAGGGAACAAAATGACCACAGATGTTTCAGAACCTTCTGCAAGTGTTTGATTGTTTTTTTGGGTTGTTTCTCCCAAACTCAGATCTAGAAGTGCACAGAGACGTGACAGGAGCAGAGAGATGCATGGATTCACAAGTCTGACTGATTCACACCAGCTGAATGCCCAGTTCACAATCACCAGTTTGCCCATGCTTTTGGTTTCAGATCCCATTTCTGGTTTTGTGGCTTTGCAATAGAAGGAGCTGAGCAGCCTCAGAGAGAAGATCTGTGTTTAAAATTACTTCTCTGAGTTCCTTGGTAGCAGTACCAAAGGGGGGGATGTGGACAGCACGATTACACAAGGGTTGAATTATTTTGGGAGTACATTCCTTTTTCCTTTGGGATGTTTTAAAATCAACATGTTGTTAAGTAATCAGATACAGTCATACTCTGAGGAGACTCAGGCCTTTCCTGTGGTTAAACAACATTTAGTTGGTTCAGAGTGAGAGCTCTTTTTGACAGGATTGTGTCTGTGACAGGACCCAGCTATGGGCACTTGGTTTCTCTTGTTTCTTTATTTTCTGACAAGGGAAAGCAGGGTTTTGTTTGCTTGCCTTGCACTAGTAAAGAGGAGCAGGTACCCTGGAGCTGTGCAAAGGGCAGGGGGGTAACTCCTGCCTGCACAGAGAGCAAGTCTGAAACAGAAGGTAGGAAATGGCAGAGTGGACTAACACTCACACTGAGATCAGGCTCCTCACTGGCTGGGTTGGGAGTCTCTTACCCACTCTGATTAGAATTTAATATGCAGAAAATACTGATTAAACCAATGGAACCATTCACAGAGTAAGGCAAAACTCAGAAAGGACCAGGAGTCCCAGTGAAAGCAAATATGTTACTTTCATCTTAAAGTGGGACAGAAAATTCTTTCTTTCTGTTTGTTTTTTTCCACTACTACTGTCCTTGTAGAGTTATGACCTGTACCAGGTCAGGACAAGAAAGCTGACACCAGAAACCTCACCACTCTCCTCCAAGTTAAAATGTGGTATTTGGCAAGAGTCTAGACTTGAATTCTGACTGAGCACTGGAAAGAGTGCAGCCTTGATATTATTGAAAAACAATTTATTTACTTTAATTTCATAGTTAAATCTATCCTATTGTTATTTCACTGGCCAACTGCTGTGCTTAGGTTTTTTTTTCCTTCTAAGTTTTGGCCAGCTCTGCCACAGACATGGGCTAAGAGCCCAGAAAGTTCAGCCACCACTCTTTCTTCATTACTGTGTGAAATAAACGTGGGCAGGGGTTTATCTCTTCAAACAGAACATTAGAATCAGTGGATTAGCATCACCAAGAGAAAACCCATCTTGACTGGCACTGGCCCATCCACATGGAGGCAGGCACAGGGGTGTTTTTGGAGCCTGGCTCCCTTCAATTGTTTATTGTTTAGAGACTGCTTCATTTAAATTTTTCACAAGGCCACATCTGTTCACCTTTTGAAGATTTACTTCAGCTTAATGTGAGTTAAATACATGAAGGTCCTAAGTGCAGCTTGCTGGTGTCCTGAGCATTCCTGCTGCAGAACTGAGCTGGAGTGACAATGAACCTCCCCTCCTAATTGGAGGAGATTATCAGTGGTTGTCTCTAAGCCCTACACCTCTCCCTGCCTCTGCAGATCCTTTCTGGCCATAGTGACTTACCTGTTTCCATATAAGAATTCCTGGACATTTTGAAGACCAGACTTGTCCCTCTGGCAAAGCTCCATTTCTCCCTCACACGAAGGAAGGCACAAGAAGTTCTTCACTGTGTATCACGAGAGATGTCAGAGAGTTCTCTGAAGGAGCAGTCCTGATACTCTGGAATTAGTAGGGATTTTTTTTAACCTCAGATAGAATTTTGATGTAAGAATTGAATAAAGATTGAAAACACATCTCAAGATTTCAGCCAAGAAAGGATGACAAAATAGCAAGTAATATTCTGTTATAGAGCATATTGTGATTTCTTTATAGTTACCCTGTTTGGATCACATTGAGAAATGGATCTAATTCACAGCATTCACCCCTATTTTAGCTGTCACCAGTGCAATTCTTAGCAATAATCAATAAAGCCATTCCCCCTGCAGCTGCCCAAGATCACAGTTTTTCTCATTAGTCAGCAATCAATATCAACCCTTAAGTTAATAATATATTTTGGTGGCATTATGGCAGCTGTCCTTGTCTGTCTTTCCAATTGAAATGAACATTAAGGTTCCTTGGAATGGAAGAGAAGGCACAGGGCAGGAATCAATAGCATTGATTTCAGCATCACTTTTTGAAAAGACTGATCATCATCTTTGCTGGCCCTGGCAGGAGGCTATTTTCTCTCCTTGTTATTACACTCACAGGCCTGTCCAGGGAAAAAAAAAAAAAAAAAAAAAAAAAAAAAAAAGAATGGGTTTGATTTGCTCACCTGAAATGTGCAGTAAGAGCAAATGCCATGGGATAAATGCTCTGTGGCACTCTTGGACTCATCTTGGACTTCACCTTATGGGAAGGGGCTCCAGCTTTGTGTCCAACAGCAAAATATTTTCTAATGTTCATCTTAAAATAGGCTACACAAATGCTCAGATTTTCTTTTCAGATATTCTTGAGCTGAGCTCCTTAGGACTCTAAAGAGCTGCTGTTGGCTGGGTTGGTAGAGCTGGGGGAGCTTCCTGGTTTCTCTGTCTGATGCCCACACAGTTCCAGTTTCAAGCAAGCTGCTCTTCTGGGATGATCCACAAAGAGGTTCCTGGTGGAAAAACCCACAGTGTCCTAACAGCGAGTGGCAAAGCCCCCCAGCATTGCTGAAAGGACTTGCTGGACTCCTCTGTGTTCCCACTGCAGAGCAGGCTCCATTTGATGAACTTCTCTTCTGTTTGGCAGTGACTACAGGTATGTGGCTGCTGCCCTGGCTGTCATGAGGAACGTGACTCTGCAGATCAACGAGCGGAAGCGGCGGCTGGAGAACATCGACAAGATCGCGCAGTGGCAGGCGTCTGTGCTGGACTGGGAGGTAGGGCACCTGCCCAGCCCTGATCCCAAACCTGGAAAATAGCAAATTCCAGGCACTGTTAGAATTCTCCTAGACTCTAGAGTCGCTTTTACACAACGTGGGCTGGGTAGGTGGTGGATAATACCCCGGGAATGGGGTAAAGGTTGGGGTTTGTTTACAGATTTTGGAGGTGATACGTGAAAGGCACTCTGAAGGGAATGTAAGGAGCAGAACTCCTGGAGTGAGTGAGATCTGGATCAGACCCGCTGTGCCTTCCAGCTCTGTGCTTTGTCACTGAGGTAGAAGCAGGGAAAGAGGCAGCAAAAAGCCCTGGCAGTTGTGGCAGGTTAAGAAAACGGAGAATACCCATCTGGTGGTTGCTTCGTGATTAGAAACCAGCACATTAAGCTGAAGTTAGAGATGTTATTTGCACATTTAAAATGAGTACCCACTTAAAGATATTTCTGAATCAACCCTATGTGCAGTGATGGTAATTAAGGAGCTGAGAAACACAGGCAAGGCAGAGTCAGCAGAGGGATTCCTCACTAACAGGCCTTCACTCTCCTACATTTTTGCCACATGTTTAAAAAAAGCCATACTAAAATTATGTTCTCCTTTTCTTTTTATCCCTGATTTTTAAAAAATCATTGTATGAATGTAATCTGTAAATAGGGTTTTTGAAGCAGCCTGAGGACTGCTTTTGTAAATCCCTCTCAATGTTGTCATCAATCCATGTGTTTAGCTTAAGAGTGATGGAGCAGCCTTTCTTCTTCCTCCAAGTCATGAAAATGTGGAATAATTTGACAATCAAGCAACGGGGTCATACTATGTAAATCAGTCTCTGGGAAAGAGGCATTAATCTTTTTTTTTTTTTTTTCTGGAAAAGATCTGGAAAGGCTGGGAGGAGAGGGAGAGAAATACAGGCACACTGTGAATGTCCTTGACTGAATTGGTTTCACTGCTATAATGAAGGTTGGATGCAACCTTGGATCTCTTGATAAAACATACAAATGCAGCAATCATGGCTGGTTCTGAAATTATGGCTGTGAGAGGAGAGAATGCAGATGATTTGCTTGATTGTTTTATTGTTGTTTACTGTGAAAAAAACCTCTCTCTCACTGACACACAGACTCCTTTTCAGAATTAGAAAACTGCTCTCAAGGAAGCATAGGACCATCAGATATATTTCAGGCTACATGTGATGAGCTCGTGTCTGTCATTTGCAAGCAAGGCCCAGACCCTCACTGTAAATAAATCTAGATTAGGGGTGGATAAATTCCAAGTCACTGAATATTCCTGTGTGAGTGGAAAGCCAAGGTGACCTCCACATAGATCTATGTGGAGTTTCTTTATCTCTTCCATTAGCTCAGTTGATAATTCATTTTTATTTAGCCATATCCTTGATAATTCATTCTTGCTTAGCTTTAGCCACATTCTTTATAATTCATTCCTGCTCAGCAAGACCCATTCTTTATCTCCATCCCATCCTCAGGACTTGCTAAATCATTCTTTAGGTTTTTTTTCAACTGTTCCAAATTTTAAGCACAATATTGCAGCAGCATCCTTCAGCTTCTCATAATAAGCTGCTGGTGCAGCTGATCTGAGAGATCCAGTGGGAATACAGCCCATTCCCTCCCATTCAGAGGGAAACAACCTTCTTGCTATTTTTGTTCTGTATTTTGGTCTTAAAGTTGTGATGAAAACACTAGAAGATGAGGGCTAGAGCCAGCAGAGGACTTCACTGCTTGATTCTTCCCTCTAAAAGTAACTTCTGAATCCTCAGATCCAGGGGTTGATCTCTAGCCCAGCCAGGGCACAAGACAGAGAGAATCCAGAATTCCCACATGATGTTGCACTTGGTGGATTATTTCAGCAGCAGCCAAGGTTAAATGTTTAAGCACTTCTGAAATCTTTCATGTGGAGAAATGTCTCTTTTTCCTTAACATCTCTAGACTGACAATGTTGACTCTGATTTGAAACTGCATTTTCATTTCTAAATTTGCCCATGTTTTGCCATGAGATGCTGGAAAAGGATTTTTAAAGCAGAAGAAAATCCCACCAAACCAAACATAAAGTTTTTTAGTGAGTGAATATTTGATATGTTCTATTGTGTACAAAGTGTAGGTACAAATTTTCATGCAGGGAGAGGGTGTTATTTGGAATATATCCATATTGCTGATCCTAAAATGAATAGAAAAAGTAGGGGAAATGTCCTGGCTAATTTAAGATTTTACTGAATGCCATGGAGTTGTTCCTGTGTGTTTCAGGAATCGTTTTTATCCCTTCAGATTTTCTGTATGGCCTCGTGAAGGTGAATTTCAAAGCCAGCATTTGAAAAATGCAAATATCCTTGAGTTAACCAAGACCTGAATTTTTTTCCCCCAAGAACTCAGGTAAACAGGAGCTGATGGTTTGAATTGTCAAAGGGATGAGGAAAGGGTGGTTTGACTCCGGTGGCAGCTGAGAGAACTGTGCTGTAGGTGTGAAGTTGTAGGGAATTGTTGGCAGCTTTATACAAGTAATGACTGAGCAGAATCTGAAGGGAAGGTTCTGAGCTCACTGACTGCTCTAAATAAGAAATAATCCAAATCACTCTGCAATGTGTTCCTGTGGAACTGGTAAGAACGTGGTCTTGACCTAAAAGCCTGGATTGGACTCTTGCCACGTGTGACTCACTCTCTTCTTTACTTTGTAACCTCCATTTCCAGTATCTAAGCAGCCCCAGAGGTGTTGCCCCTGCTTTTTGTCCTTTGGGTTGTTCATGGTGCAGAATGTAGGGCTCCCACCACCTCCTGCTGAGACCTTTCAGTGTCAGAGCTCTCACTGTTATCAAGTCTTTCCTGATGCTCAACCTCTTCTTTCCCTTCTCAGCATCCTCCCCTTGCCTGGAGTTCAATACCCTCAGATCAAGGCAGAGCCATTTGAAGGCAGGCAGGCAGAACCAGCACACAGCTATCTGGAGTGGGTTCAGAACAACCTGCCAGGTCTCCTCTGGATCAGACTTCAGACAGGCCCAGACAGAGCCCCCCTGGGCAGCCTTTACGTGCTCAATCCCTTCTTCTGCTCTTGCCCTCTGCAGGAGAGTTACAGAGCTCAAAGTCAGTGGGTAACATCTGTCTCTATCTATACACACACACATATATATATATATGTATATGCACACACACCAGGACTATAAAGATAAGATTTCCAATCATCATTCCCAAGCCCTGGGCTGGGCAGTGCTCTATTCCAGGCAATGGGATGTCCCTGCTTCCCTTCCCCTCCTCTCTCCTGGGCACTGGTTGTGGGACAGCCAGCAGAGGAGCCTGATCACCACCCTCTATTCAACTCCTTTTCCTACAGGACTTGAACAAGCCAAAACAAAATGAAGCAGCAATCCTGGCAGAATTTCAGGCTCCCTCTCCAGCCCTCCTGGCAGCTGCCAGCAATGCTCTTCCTCCCTTTCAGACCAGATTTTTCTCAGAGGAGGGAGGTGATGTGGTACCCATGCCCTGGGAGGGGATCTGTGGAGCCTCCTGAGCCAGTGGTGGAATGTTGGGCACAGGAGAAAGCCTTGCCGAGCAGCCTGGATTAGTTTAACTTGCTATTTAAACAGATTACTTTGGTTTATGTTGCTATTCCTACCAAAGATTCCCACAGCTTGCCACTTTGGCAGGTTTCAAGAGTGTTAAATTTACATGAAGGGAAAAATATATATAATTTAGGCGTAAAATGAACACTGTCTTTTAAAATTTCTTCCCATTCTTGTTATTTACAGATCCTTTAAATCAAAACTTGGTGCCCTTAATTATGTAATCTGTAATAGTTGGCCTCAGCCTAGTATTACGTTATTGAATCCAAGAATGACATGAAAAAAAAAAAAAGATGCATGCAACCAACGTGCTGCTTTCCAAGTGAGGACAGCCTGATGAGAAATCCTCCAGGGAAAAAAACTGCATCAGAGACTGAAACAGATCCCTCTTTCCCCCCACCCCCACTCCCCCACCAACAGAAGGTATCAAAAACTGAGCCTGATGAAAGGGACAGCATTTCTCTCGCTTTCCTGTTTCTGATCTTTCTGGAGCCCAGAGTGCTAATCACCCTGTCAATCTCTAATTAAAGAGCAGCAGTGTCAGGCAGAAGAGAGCCCTGCTCACTGAATGCTGACCAGCACAGGGGATTTTGTGGTGACAGCAAAGCCCGTGGCAGGGGGTGGGTGCAGGGGTGTGGGTCCAATGGGCTGAGGAACATTTCTGAGCCTGGGACAGCATCTGCTGAGGGATTGCTCGAGGGGAGTGGGGCAGACTGGGAGGTGGAACATGCTGCACCTCCCAGTGCTGTGCCCTTCCTCATGACACCTCAGTGCTCCCAACACCATTTCTTACACAACACTAGTGAAAAGCCTTTGGTTCCTCCCAGTTCCTGGCTGCAGAAAGCAGTGGTCACCTCTAGCCTGGCTGGGGAGCTGGTGATGGACAATCCTGCAGCAGCAGCAGCAGCAGCAGCAGCAGCAGGGCTGACCCTCTGCTACAACACTTGCCATTAGCCCTAGGACTTTATCTGTCACTCTGGTGCTGGCAAGCTCCAGGGAGCATGAAGCACACATCCAGCCTAGATCTGGGTGACCTTCTGCTCCTGTGACTGCACACTGAGTAGCTGGGCTCTGCCTGTGACTGTGTGAAGTCAGCTCTCTTGCTGCCACCCCTTGCATGTAGTAGGATGCACCCTGCAATCCCTTGAGGCAGGCTGGGGGGGTCCAAGGGCTTTTATTACAGGCTTACAGGATAGCTCAGGTTGGAAGAGACCTCGGGGGCTCATCTGGTCTCTCTTGGCCATTTTGTTGAAGTCAGTAGGACTTCTGACAGTTTTGAGGAACTAGAAGTTCAGCCTCTTCCTTTTTTTTACCAGTCTTGTGCTTAGCTTCCAGAGGATACAGATGATCCAGCTGCTCTGGGAGTTGCTTGGAAACAAAAGGAAAAGAAATAAATTTCCAAGTTTTGTATAGGATTGGAGGGGTCCAGGTCTAGGACTGGTTTTAGAGAAGGACTGGGAGAGGCACTGCAGAAAGGCAGGACCAAGTATCATTTCATGTTAGTATCACAGTCATGCTAGCAGGGGTGCAGAAAAGCAAACCCTCCCCTCCTTGTCCACCACCCTGCAGTGGGTCCTGGTGGGGACACTCCACTCACTAGCAGAAGACAGTTCATGCTGTTTGAAGAGGTGGTTTAACCCAGTTGGGAAAACAAAATGCCTTTCAAGGTTCATTGCATCTGCTGGAGGCTCTGGCAGCACAACCACCCTGGTGTGTGGCTTGAGGAACTGGCAGGGCCATGGAGATGCTGCTCACTGGGGGGGGCTGGTGGTTGGCCAGCCAAGTGCTAGTCCAAAACTATTTGCAATATGTATTTGCAAACTTGCTAACCCAGCACTGGGAATCATCTGTTTCTAGCCCATAGACAGGATATAAAAATTGTTTTCCCAACATAAAAAATGCAATGTAAATCCTATCTTTTCAGATCTGAAATATTTTTTGGTTTGTATTGCTTGCAGGGACTCCACAGTTTGGATTTAGCTAATCAAGTAGAAGTGTTTACAGGGTCCTCTGTGTCCTCAGGCTTGAGATGCTACCATAGGAGTAAAAGATAAATCTGGCTTTCTATTTTTAGCAGCCAGCCTCTTCCTAGGCTCGCCCCCTCTCATGAAAGCTCCTACCCATAGGCTTGTGTGAGTCTTCTTCAGATAAGCTCAGTTTTGGCCAGGAAAGTCCACAATTTCTGGAGCTGGTGTGTTCTCTTCTTGCATCAAGGTCCAAGGGCTTGCATGTACCTGAGCTGTCACAGCAGCTCATGGCCCCAATTCCCCCCTGCCCAGGAGGCACTGCAGCTGAAACCAGACCCTGACACCACACTCTTGAGACCTTGCCTGATACATGGCCCATCCCTGCTGGGAATGAGCTGGGAAGTTATCCCTGAGGAGGCTTTTGGATACCACAGCCAGAGAAGGGAGACAGAGAGGTGGATAAATACCTCACAAAGATGGTTTGAAAGGCTGTGCTGCAGCATGATGATGCAGCCACTTAATGAAGTTGCTGTTTGTCACAGGGCCCAGGGACTCAAGCAGTCACTTCCAATCAATGCTGAAAGGTTAATTACACATTTACCTGAACAGCAGCTTGAAATTCTCACCAAGAAATTAGGAGAGGGGATGACTCTTGGTTGCCTTGGCACCTACAAGTGTAAGCTGTACCAGAGAAGCATTTCTATCTGGATGCCCCCTGTAGCTGGCTGAACCTTTCCAAGCTGTTTGTTGAGATTTTGGGGATGGTCTTGTCCCAGAAATTGGTTCTGCTTTGGCATCAAAGCCAGACCTGCACTAGTTTCAGAGCCAAAAAGAAAAAAAAGAAGGAAAAGAAAGCTTTGCTCTCAGTTGCTCCTGAATCCTTTTCCTTACCTTTTAGCTGAAGTCATCCTGATTCCTTCTGTGGTGTTCCAGAGCCAGAGATACACTGAGATGCCCACAGGGCAGGTGGTGGTGAATTCACCCATTTTTAATAAATAGATTTTAATTAACTTTTTAAAAAGTCCAGCTCATCCCAATTAGTGGAGGGTGACTGCATTTGTTCTCTCGGAGAGTGGGAGAGAGCGAGCACTGTGTTTTCAAGACCATCTGCTCATGAATCCTTTAAAAAAAAAAATCTGAGAGGAAAACAAGCATTAGCTGGAGGCAGGGAAGGGGTGAGGGCATTCTGGCAGCTGGCCAGGGAGGCTGTGCCAGCCCAGGGGGGATGGAGGCTGCCAGAGGAGCTGGGGTGGTCCTGACAGATTTTTGGATGTGGGGAGCTCTAATGAGAGCTATGGGAGAAGGGGCTGGAGTTGCCTGAATGAGTGGGAAGAGAAGCAGCAATCTGGAGGGATGAGTGCTGGCAGCCTCATGGGTTGGGGAGCTGATAGCCCAGTGTAGGTGACTTCACTGGCTGGCCTGAGACCCCAGGAGGGAATGGGGGTTGGATGCTGCTGTAAAGGGAGGAGGTGTTGGGGAATTTGCTGCCTTGAATACAAACAGGCTCTGCCACGAGCAGGAGGAAGAGGCTTCACTCTCAGGATGTCACCAACACATGCAGTGAGATCCAGGGCCTGGGGATACCTGGAGAGAGGGAGACAGGGACAGTGTCAGGAGCTGCTGCTGCTTCTTTCATCATTGCAGTGTGAACTGTAATGACCATGCCTTGAGTGTCCAGGCTTTTACTCCATTTATAGAATCACAGAATTGTTTTGGTTGGAAAAGACCTTTCAGATCATCAATTCCAACCATTAAATGAATTTATTTCCCGCTCTCCATTATTATCCCCTATCTCCAGTTTCTGCTCTGAAGTCAGACCAGTGGCTTTGAGAGCTGCAAGAAGGGACAAAAACCTTATTTAATAATTGCTTCTGCCTGTTCTGCAAAGAGAAAGGTATCCACTGACCTGGCTGGGAGCAGTGGTTCACTCGGCCTCCTTCTCTGTGTCCTCCAGGGAGATGATATCTTGGACCGCAGCTCCGAGCTGATCTACACAGGAGAGATGTCCTGGATTTACCAGCCTTATGGACGGAACCAGCAGCGTGTTTTCTTTCTCTTTGATCACCAGATGGTTCTCTGCAAGAAGGTAAGGACATCCAGGGAGAAAGCAGCACGGCTAAGGACGTGATGCTGATGGGCTTTCCAGTCCAAAGTGGTTTTTAGGGCAAGGTGGCTGTTTGCTCCACATGTGGAGGAGGAGATGGCCAGCACTGAGGAAGGGCAATCCATGCTGGAAGTACTGAATTTGGGATGGTGAGTATGCCAGGACAGAGAGATTTTGATGCTCATAGTAAATCCAGCCTCCACTCCTTCATCCCATGCTGTTTTCTGATGTGCCCCTCGTTTGGCTCCTTGCCTCACCTCCCCTGTGGGGTTTTGGCTGCAGTGTATGATGGGGGGTGAGATATTCCTAGAATTCCTGTGTAAACTGTCAGGCCCAGCACTGGGGCAGACAACTCAGTGACTGCATTAAAATGATGTTTGCCAGTTCTTTCTCTTAAAGAACTCTGGGGCAGAGGCCTGGGCTGCAGCAGGGTGCATGAGCATCTGGGGAGATGCTTCTTAATCCTCACCCTCAGGTGGCTGCTGTGCTGGTTTTTATAAGGCATGTCCCTGCCATGAAACCCATCATGCAGGTGGAACAAGGCAGTGAAGAAAACTGATGTTAATACCTTAACAGCAGCAGCAGAACCATGTTTTGCAGCTGCTGTGTTAAGCAGCAGCATTGTAGCTGTGTTGCTGTAGCCCCACTGAGGTGATCCCAGCTCACTACCATCACAGCTCTTCCAAGAGATGTGACAAATAATGAAAATCCCTGGTTGGTTCTTCTGACCAACAGGGACATTTTTGCTGCAGCAATACAGGTGACAGTGCAGAGGGAGTCCCTGGACCTGGGGGAGCAAGAGTGAGCTGCAGACATCTCTGATCAGACACATCTGGGTTGTGTTCTTGTCACATCCCACACGGTGAGGGAAGGTTGAGCAGGGCCTGGGTGGTGTGGCAGCCCTCTGAGGAGTGTCCTGGGTGCAGGAAGCAGTGTGGGTGGCAGTGTGGGTGGCTCCTGACTCACAGTGGCATCACTGCCCGCTGCCGCCACACCCGGAGCTGTGGCCTGTGCAGTTCAGTGGGTGGCACTTCTTCTCCTGAGTCATGGTTGACTGAAATCTTGCCTTCTGGAATGTTTGTGCTTATTTTTCCCCTCCTCGTTGCTCTGTGCCTTTGTACTTCTTTCCTGACTCTGTAAAAAAAAAAACAACCCCAAAAAGCAACAATCCCAAAGTCAGATGTTCAGAGAACTGTCAAAATGACTCTGGAGGTACCCAGCTGGGTTTAATTTTTAATCTTGACCTTCTCACTTTGACTGTGACACTGAATTTCTGATTCATAAGGCAGCATCCAGTCTGGCTTGCACTGGGTCTGATCCAGAGAGGTATTGAGTGTTCCCTTGAAATCAGAGCTGGGATTTCCGTGGTCATCAGTATGAGCAGAGAGTGTTCAGCAGCTCACAGCAGGCTGCTGGGGGCTCTGAAGGTTGTATCAGTATGCAAACAGTGTTAGTGGGACACCCTTCTCTTCCCTTACATATTCCAAAGGCATCTTGTGGTGTGTGTGGCAGTGCACGGGAAAGGACCCTGTGGATTTGAGCTGTCTGGGAGACAGTACGGTGGTCTGGGTCTTCCTGGCAGAGGCTGGCTCCATGTCAGGGTATGGCTGGCTCTTCTCCCACTTTTGTTTTGTTTTGTTTTGTTTTCAATGTTTTCCTTGAATATTGCTAAGGTACAGAATTCAGAGCAGTGTTAGTTCACATTTTGGGATCACACATCCTATATAAAATAAATCTGAATGATTTATAGCTTGTGTTGTCTTGACCCTTGTGTCAGGCTGTTACAAGTCCAGCTTTCTGCTTTCCAGAAGCTCTGCCATCCCTTTCTGTTCATGTCTGAAAATGTTTCAAGGTTGTAGAGCCATTTTTTTTTTTTCATTGGACATCTGGCCAAGGCATTTGTGTGAGGGAGGATAACTCTCAGGGGGATTCTTCTTGAGATTATCACCTCGTTGTTCCCCTGCTTCATACGCCTGCAGAAGATGATCTGTAATGCCAGACCAGCTGTCTGACAGACAGGAGCTCACTCATCAGGGCTTATTAGTTGCTCCCAAACATCTCAAGCAAGGTTTCAGCATCTGCTTGGCCTTTTGAAGTTGTGGGTGTCCAGAGATTGCTGCAGGTTAGAATCACCCCCTTGTATCCTATTGCTCACTCAACTCAAAAAGGTGAAGCAGATGGGTGGGATGGACTGGGGGCTGCTGGTGGGAGCAGCTCCCTGAACCTGAATGTACTCGTTGTCTTCCCATTGGATGCACCCTTCAGGATTTTTCCATGAGCTTTTGTGATGTGAGCTGAGCCAAGGATCTGTCTCTGCTGATGGGCACCTGAGTGATGGTTTATTCACATGTGAAGAGCCAGGTACTGGTCTAGACATTAATATGCCCGTATTGAGCTACATGGCTATATTAATGTGACTGTAATGAACAAGTCATTCAGCTGCCAGGAGAGAAGTGAAGGCACTGGTCAGATCCAGGGAGGAAGCTCAGACCCTTTGCTGGTGTAAGTTCCTCTGCCTCAAACTGAGAAATCCTGGATGCATTTCCATGACCACCCGATCCTGGATAACTGATGGGACTTCAGACTGAGACCTAATTTGTGAAAATGAGTAACTGCAAGTGGCTGCATTTGAATGCACTTGACAGATGTTATCTCCACCAGGATGGGAATATTTAAGTCGTTTTTCCAAGCAGGAAACTTGCACTAAGATTTACAGGGGCTGCATGAATAAGAGCAGTAGCAGCAGGTGGAGGAGCTGACACTGTGGCAGGCAGCTTTCATTTCTGGCAAATGTCTTGCAAAGTAGCTCGTGGGGGAAAATTTTCACCAAGAAAATGGGTTTCTGAGCTTTATAAATAAATCTCTTTAGCTTAGATTTTGTACTGGTCACTTCCTAATATCACCACTGAATTACTCTCTGGTTCTAGGAAGGGAGATGTTTAATCAGATGAAATGGCCATGTCAACCACTTCAGTGTTCAATGACCCAAATGCTGAAATGCTGGTGGATGCAGGAGGTACTTTACAGAACCCGTGTCAAAAGGGGAGCACTGAGTTAATTTGGGTGTCTACAGTTCTGATAAAAAGCCACTGGGAGAGCTCATGATTTAGATTTTTTTCAAAGCTGGGGAATTTTTGGTTATTGGATTAATGTCAAACTCTCCTAGGCAGAATCTTCTGCCTGTGTTTTCCTGAACCAGAGGCTGGGACATGGCAGTCTGCAGGAGGACAAAGTGGTGCTTTCCTCAGGAGAGGCTCTCAGTTGGTTACCCTAATGCAAAATGTCTTTTGGAAAGGAAGAAGGGAATAAACTGTGCAGGAAGCAAGCACTGGCCTCGGCTTGACTTACCATATGTCTATAATCAGGGAAGAAGAACACAGATTCCAGTGTGTTACCCATAATTACCAAGAAATGAAGGAAATCCTCAATGATGGAAGCGTTAAAAGAAGTTGCCTGAAAGGCACAGGGTTTCCTTCTCACCCTGAAGTTGAGAGAGTTTGACACAGAGATGCTTTAAATTTGCAAATCAGTGCTTAACATCCAGGCCTGTGACACACAGAATTAATGACGATCGCAGCTTCTCGTGTTGGGGGGATGCTCGAGGTGCTCATCATGTAATAGATAACAGGAATTTCTTTTTTTTGTGTTCTGGGTAATAGTTTGGGTTTCCCCCACAGGCTCCAGAGTGCTGGGGCGTTCAGCTAGCAATGCAGTATGAAGTATGAAGGGTTAAAGGGATTTCTGCAGCGAATGATGCTTTTCTTTCACCAATAAGTCAAATAGTCCTCGATGGTGCTCAGTGTTTAGTGCTTTCTGACAGCACAGCAAGATCAGTGACTGCATGAAAAGCATTTAATTTTCATTTGCACTTTTTATCTGTCTCTTGCAATCAAGAGGCTGTGCAAACTCCAGCTTGTGGTTTATTGCTCTTGCTGCCTTCCCCTGAGCTCTCAGAGCAGAGCAGTCTGGATGAGAAGCAAAATGAGACCAGTTTAATAGCAATAGCCAGACAGTCAGCCAGAAATAGCTGTGCTATAGGAGATAGAGTAAATAAAATAATCCTGTCAAATTCCATTCCAGTTCGAGTTTCCAAATGGGAAGATAAAAGAGACATTTCTGAGCCATTTTAGTGTAAGAAGGTCTAGTTCCCATCTTGCTTCTGTTAAAAACATTGAGGTAATCTTTGCACCAAAACGAGGGCCCCGCTGTTATTGCAGGCTAAATAGGTCTCACAGGGCTAGCAGAGAATCTTGTTTGCAAACACAGAGCAGCTCTGGGACAATTCTTATTACTTCAAGTGGATTTTTGACCCACAAGGAACACCGTTTGACTTCTGCAGCACCTCCTACCCCTTCTCTTTTCCTCCCAGTAATGCAGATTTCCATGAAATGCCACATTTTGGGTCAGACCTGGGTCCAGCCTGCAGCAGGGTGGGAAAATGGGTCAGTCTGCATTTCTGTCACCAAACAGCAGCTGGGGAGAGGCTCAGAGTGTGCTGTGCTGACAGGCAGGGCCTGCTGCTATTTTAGCTGCTGAGATAGTGTAAGGTGGGCATGAAGATAAGCAAAGAAAACAGCCCCTAAGCAAAGTGTAAGTTGAAGTTTTTAAGGAATAGTGTTTGCCCAGTCCCACGTAGCCCTGTGTTCATGCCCAGCTGCTGGGTTACTGCTGCCTGCAGGGAAGAGGTGTGAGGCTCCTGATGGTAAAGCCTGGTGAGGCAGGTTGTTCTTCCTGCCCTTTGCTTGGCTAGGAGGTTGCTGAACATGAGGGAGCAGCTGAGAAGAGAGATATTAAAAACACTTATGAAAAGGTGCTTCACAGCAGATTGATGAAAAGAAAACATTTCTGTTAATATTCAGAGCAGCCCTGAGCTCACAACCTGTGGCAACCTGCTGCCTTTCTGCTGGCACGGGGAGGCTGATCCTGCCTGCTCTGCAATGGAAGAGCAGACTCCTGAGGGGTCACTGCAATCCATGGTGTGTAGGGAGAAAAGCATCAGGGTCAGCCAGAGGAGAACAAGGGAAGCCTGTAGGTTGTTAGTTGCTAATTCAATGGTAAAAGCCAGAAAGGGCTGAATTTAGAGTCCTTATAGCATAGTTTTTCTTTTCTAGGCTGGGAACAGGTTTAGCCTACACCATGTAGCCCCACAGACAGATGCTGTATAAAATCCATGTGCCTAATGCACGGCTCCTGGAATTGCAGTGGTGTAAATTTGGTTACAGGTGAAACCTCAGGAGCTGAGAATCAAACCCTCCTGCTGCCACGGCCTCTCAGCAGCACAATTTGCAGCCCCTGGAGAGCCCAGACAAGCCAAGTGACGTCTCTGCAGGAGGCTTTCCCGTCTCTCTTATTCGCTCTCTGGAAGCGCTCGCCCTCTCCTCGCTGCTCGCGGCCGACGTGCCCGGGCTGGGGGTGGAACAAAGCATCCAAATGCCACTGATGTGCCACTGAACCCGGGGAACAAAAATAGCATTTCCACAGAAATGCTTTCGGCTCCAGTCCTCCCCCACTCAGATCCCACACTGCAGCTTCGTGGAGCTGCCGAGGATGAATCGAACGTCTCTTCCCAAACTCAGGAGACAGACGCTGCTGAATAATTTGGCAGGAATCTGCTGGCCTCCCCAGCACAGCTGTCCTTGTGCAGGGAGGAGTTACATAAACTGATACCCCGGAGATTCCTGCTCCCCTTTACCCGAGGCAGCCCCTGGGGAGCCTTCTGACAGTTTGTGCCATCCTAGGAGGTTTGTGGCAGGAAGCGAGTGGGGAGGGGGGTCCCATCCCCCTGCTTCTGATCTCTTGTTGCATTCCGCATCTCCCTGCTCCACAGGGCAGGCTCAGCCCAAGCTGCTGTGTCTGACAGGGTGAGAGCAAAGCTCACAGTCACCCCCATCCAACCACTTAGCAGGGACTACATTTATTTTCTGATACCAAGAATATTTAGTGCAAAGCCACTCAAAAGGGTGCACTGAGTTTTCGGGTCTCACCTGGACAGCAGAGAGGTCCAGTTTTGCAAGGCACTCAGCTCCAGGGAGGTGAATGAGGACTGTGTGGAACTGTCCCATCTTACAGATCAGCCTGCAGTGGGGCTAAGCTATGTGAACAAATGCTACAGAAAACTGTCCTTGGTGTTGGTGAAAAAAGCAGGCTGGGCTGCCTTCTTCAAAGAGTCGCTTTAAGGTAAATTAGATCTTAAAAATGTAGGCTCTGAATCTTTTCTGAAAAAGCCAAAGAATGTTGAAAGCCCTTATGACTAAAGATACCCAAAGACATGGCAAAGTGGCAGCGTGCCATGCCCTCATTGCTCACAGCAGGCTGGGCAGAGTGAAGAGAGAGAGCAGGCAGGAAAATCAGGACAAATTTCAGGAGTAAATTGAAAAACTGCTTGTTCCCTCTGCTTCTTCCATTCTGCTCTGCAGTCCCTGCCCAGGGCAACGAGAAATCCTCTGAGAGGGGTCTGAGAACTACACCTTTGTGCAGAAGATAACTCAGCCTTTTCCAGCCTCTGTCTTTCCAAAGGGTGGGTTGGTGTTTGGGTGCAGTTATTATGGACCCTGGTTTAGTCTTTGCTCCTTTTCAGCATCAGCTATTCACTATTCATCAACAGTTTCAACATCAGCCATTCCCCAAGTTGCAGAGCTTGCCTGTAGGTAGCTTGCCTCTTAAGCTGCATCCTTGGATTCCTGTTCTCCTTTGATACCTGAAAAACACATCATCTTCTGGGCACAAATATTCTGTAGGGATTGCTGCTTTTCATACTGAGTGTGCTGCTACCTTGCTGCCTTGTCTGCCTTACCCTTCAGTCGTGAGTAATTTCAGGCAAGCCCTGGCTTTGCTCTGTGTGTGTGCAGTGGGGATGCTCTCAGCCTCCCAGCCCTGTGAGTGCTTGGAAGGGCTGCTGCAGCACTGATGACACTCCTCACCCCCAAACAATACCTCCAGGAGGGAGGAGTGAGGGGAGAAACCCTACCTGTGGCTTTGCATTGTTGCCCATGCTCAGGGCAAGAGGAAAATATCTCTGCCAGCTCCCTGTCCTGCAGCTGCCATGCTGCTGAGCTATCCCTACACAGCTTTGAGCTGTTCAAGTGAAAGGCTTTTCATGTGCTCTTTCACTGATTACTTATTTACAGCTCCCAATTATCCTGTAAAAGAAGCAAAGATCATTATCCCATTGCAGGGATGGGGAAGGGCCAAGGGAGGAATTGTGTTTCACCTGGCAGCCTGCAGCCAGTCCCTGCCAGCCATGGGAGCTGCACTGCATCCATGTCCTCAGAGTGCATAATTCATCTCTGAGTCATTCTGAAACTACTCTGCTATTGGAATTTGCAGAAACTTGACAGCCAGGAGGACCAACAACCTACATGTGCAGTGAGAACCTCCCAACAGATTATTCTGTGGTTGGCATCTTTGATATTGTCAGCTGATCAGTGGGACCCAGTGCTCATGGCTGGAAAGGGCTCTTTCTCCACTTGTCTTTTACAGATGATTTGTTGCACGCATGAGAGGTAGAGTAAACCAGAGCACTTGAAAAAAAATGGGCCATCCTAAAATGATAACCCTTGCTTAGGACCAATCCATCCATCCTTGGATGGAAAGAAATAGGAGGAGTTTCTGAAACACATGAAGATGGGGCAGGGGAACATCTCCTCCTCAGGTGCTGGGTGCTGCTTAAGCCCTTGAATAGCTTTTCATTGCCATTTTACACCAGCTGTGGGCTGCTCAGGCAGATTGCTGCCCTGGTGATTAAGATTGCATTTCCTCTGCAGATCCCAGGAGGGTTTGACCCACAGTGGGTCTTGTCCAACCACAGTGTGGAAAGGCAGCACCCAGCATGTGTAGCCAAGACCTGGGGTACTTGCAGCAGAAAAAAGTGAGTGATGAAAGCTGGAGAGCAGGGGGACAAAGCAGTACCAAAGACAAGTAGAAGGCAGTTTTAACTCAGAAGTCTGAGTTATTGAGCAGTCTGATTTACAGGTGCAATTCTTCCTACAGCTATCTATAGCCACTGCAAGAACTTGGGGGAGGTGCATAATTTATGGTGAGAGCTGCATCCCAACTGCACAGCTTCAGGTTTTCCAGTAAAAGGCCAACCTTGGATTCCTTGTGATGGTCACAAATGAGATCTTTTTTTTTCTTTCAAGCACAGCTAGAGAAAGTCACCTCCCCCAGCAGTGAAATGGGGAGATTTAAGTGAGAGTGAGAGGAAGAGGAAAGGGCCCGAGCAGGTCACACAGACAGGTACAACCCCTGAGCACAGCTGCTACCTCAGGCACAGGCACTGCAGCTGTAAACTTCCAACAAGGCAGGCGCAGAGAGCAGAATCTGTGAGGTTTACGTAATGTGTCAAAACTTTGTTTTGTGCTCCCATCAAATACTCCTTTTTTTAGCTTCATCTTTTGCTTGTGAATCCTTAGTACATATTACGTGAACAGACTGCAGAGCTTACAGAAAAGCTTAATTAACCTCAGCTAGGGAGAGAAAAGGAAATCACAGAAGCTGTAGGGTAAAAAAAGATCATATTTAGACAAATAAGTGCAAATGACCTAGATGCATCAATTTCCTGAAGAGCCACACGGTGCAATCTGGATGCTGCCTGCAGAGACTGCAGGTTTATGTCGCTGCTCCTCGTGCTGCTGTCCTGGTCTGTGCCCTGGGGCTTCTCCCACACCACCCTGAAGTCTGTCCTAACCCTACCTGCTTTCATCCTGTTTTCTCCTCCATCTGTCACCTTTCTCTTTGCCACCATCAGAATGCAGAGCAGGGAGGACCCCAGGAGATGAGCTATTCCCTTTGCAGGATTAAGTATGCTCAGCTCAGCTCTGATGGATGTTTGTCTAACCCTGGTTTTTAAAATCTCCATGGAACACTGTCCCAGGACTTGCCTGTTTTGTCTGTTCTAGTGTTTAACTACTCTTACAGCTAGAAAGATCCAAGTATCTAATCCTATGCTCCCTTGTGGTAAATTAAGCCGAGCCACAAGCAAAATGGAGAATAATTGATCACCAGCCTCCTTAGAAGGCTAACAGCTCTCACATATTAGAATACCAATTGCACACTCCCTTCTCTTTATGTCCTTCCTAGATAAAACAACTCAATTTCTTTGGCCTTTCCCCACCGATCAGGTTTTGAGTGTCTTTTGGTCCTTTTATATTTTCTTTCACTTAGCTGATTTAACTGCAAAAAATGATTTAGTGTGACCTTGAAAACTGTCCAGTGTAAAGCTCCCAGTCATCAGCCTGGCTGAACTCTGGACAGGATCATAGGTGATAAGGTACTAATAAAGCCAACATATAAAGGGAGGCAAATTCTATAGTTTAATAATTTCTTCCTCATTCTCTTGCGTGTTATCCCTGGGATAACCAGGAGTGACAGCAGCAGCCCATCCCAGCTGCCCTTTCTTCCTGTCCTGGTTTGGGCCAGGATAAAGGTGATTTTTCTGAGCTTCTTGTAGATGGTTGAACTTGCTGAGGTTGACAGCAAGTTTCTCAAATGGAGTATTCCATCCCATGTGTGTCATCCTCGGTATGGAGTTGGGGGATCACGAGGACCGAGCCACACCCTTACCAGCTGATCGGCCTCACCTGAGATCACCAGCAGAAGTGCTGGGTACCACCCCCCTTAACAGCTAATTGGTCTCACCTGTAACACTATAAAAGACCAGCAGAAGCTCCTCTCTGGCTGGCTGCCTGTGGCCCTGCTTGCTGGCCTGCCTGGTTGCCTCCCTGGCTGCCCTGCCTGCTGCCCTGCCTGCTGCCCTGCCTGCTGCCCTGCCTGCCTGCCTGCCTGCCTTCACCCGGCATCTTGAAAGGATCCCATCCAGTCCGTTTGCCTGCCTGTGTTCCTGCCTCCTGTGTGTCCAGCCTGGACTTTCCCAGGGCTGCCCTGCAGCCTTGGTTTGCGTGAGAATTGTTGGGGGGGAAGGGGGAAGGAATCTGATATTCATTCTCCTGTATATTTGTATATATATATATATATATATATAGCATTTTTCTTTTCTTTTTTTCCCTATTTACCATTATTGTTTCATTAAAGTTGATTGGTTTAGCCTCCAACCCATAAGTCTCTCTCCCTTATTCTCTCTCCTTTCTTATCAAGGAGGAGAGAGAGATTAATAGAGAGCATCTGTCACCCGGTTTAATCGCCGGGCCAGTGTTAAACCGTGACACTTCCCTCCCCTAATCTTGAGCTCCAGGTGTGTACAAAGTGTTCAGACACAGGTTTATGTGCTCTACTACTACAAAAAATAAAGGATCTCTTAAAAACTCGGGGCATTGGTGCTGGAGTTCGTGGTCAGTAGTGGGAATGGTCCTTCTGTGGCAGGAAGGAAAGGGAGGGCACTGACCTGTGCTCAGGTAAGGTCAGGCAGGGACTTGCCCTGAGCTCTTCAGCTTTCCTGTACCTCTTTGAGTGGTTTCACCTTCCTCTGTGCCAGCACCTTGCTCTCCTCAGGGCCTCCCCCAGCTTGTAATGCTTTCCAAATGAAAACTGGAGAGATAAGGGAGGAAAAAATGTATTTTAGCACATGTAAGAAAAAGGCCAATGCAGAGGCTTGTATTTCCAGAGCCAGGTGAGGAGGGTTGTGATTATTTATTCTTGTAATCCCTTTTATGAATAAATCCCTACATAATCATGAACACTACATAGAAAAGTTGGTTTGATCCCACTTCACCCATCTCACTGCCAAGGACAGGCTGTTCAGTGTTGTGTTTTGGAAGGGTTTATCAGTAGTGAGTTGGTTCTCCCTGTCTGGGAAGGAGAATACTTGCTGGTTCAGCTAATTTCAGGAGCACATCTTTTTCCTATCAAGTTATCAAGTTTTTTGAGAATGTGATGAAGGGCAATGCTGTTTCAAAGAACCAGTCTAAGACTCAAATGTAAACACAAGGCACAGTATTGATTTAATTGAACAAGTGTGGCATGATGCTTACAGCCTCTTCTCAGCACTTCCCTGGGCACAGAGGGAGTGGACAGAAATAATTTCCCAAGTTAGGGCCAATCAAGAGTAAGATTCTCTACTGCATAATCAGCCTGAAATTTATGGTTTAGACTATCACTATTCAAAGTCTCCATATCAGAGGAAGGTATTTGTATAATACAAATGGATTTTTTTCCCCTCTAGAGCATTTCAGAGGAAGGAACCAAATTTTAAAGACCACAAGTTTCTGGGCAGTGCCCTGGCTCATGATGATTAACAGTGGCATATCCATGAGCATGTTTGCTAAAAAAATAAGGATATACAATTTATTTTCCAAGATTAATGATTTGAAATAGGTTTGAAATAATACCTAGCATATCTTAAAAAAAAACCTTGCCACTAAATCTTACTTGAGTAACTAAATGCTGTGCATTGATTTTATTTTTCCTCTTAAGTGAATCCTTCCGTATAGCATTTATCTTCAGGGCACTCTTAAAATCAAAAAGCATTTAAGTCAATATAATAGAGTGAAATATTGGGGTTTGAGACTGGATACAGGAAGGAAATCTTGAGTGTGTGTTGCTAAATTTAGCTTTTTAAATATGTATGCCTTGTAACTTGAATCACCTTATGTGGTCCTGACTCTATAATTAACATTCTATTTTCTGATGATAAATGAGCTGCTGCTGAAAAACAAGGGGCAGGAATAATCAACTCAGAAAGGAGATGAGGATGAACATGTTTGGTTGTAAAGGTTGTAAACATCAAGGAGGGCAAAGGAAAAAATATAAGCTGGATCAAGAGGTTAAAACCAGGGTGTGATGGGATAGAGAGAGGGTAGGAGTTTTTTGAACTGAGAATCAGGGTGATTTTCTCACCAACGAGTGGTGTGTGGATGGGAAATGGGTTCCACCTACCCTGACCCTGAGAATGTGTTTGGAAAACAGAGATTTGCAGTGCCCAGTCTGCACTGCCAAGCATCCTGAGCTGATGTCTCAGGGTTTATGCTTTTCCACAGCCTTCTTTGCAGCTCAGGAATCCTGTCAGGACAGGGACCCCTGTTATCCAGTTTCTCCAAAGTAATGGAAGTCTGTTACCTTCTCAAAGGCATTCTTTCATGCCTACAAACAAAACTGTGCACCATGAGGATTTGTATTTTGTTCTGTTCTGCCTCTGATCTACCCTGTTTGTTTACCCAGCTACAAAGGTATTGACAGCAGATGAGTCTCAAGGGATCTGACCAGGTTCCAACATTGCTTCTTTCTTTTTTCAGCCCTCCCATGAGTCCCCTGCTGAGTTCAGGCTCTGCAGGTATCACACAGTGAACCCCTCTCTCCTTTTCTCTCTGTAGGATCTGATCCGAAGAGATATCCTGTATTATAAAGGTCGCATAGACATGGATAAATATGAAGTGGTGGATATAGAAGATGGGAGGGATGATGACTTCAATGTCAGCATGAAGAATGCCTTCAAACTTCATAACAAGGAGACTGAGGAAATACACTTATTCTTTGCCAAGAAACTGGAGGAGAAGTTACGGTGGCTTAGAGCTTTCAGAGAAGAGAGGAAGATGGTAAAAGAAGATGAAAAGATAGGTGAGGAAAATGAAATGTATCTGAGATTTCTGGTAATGATTTAGCCCCAGCTGCTGGAGAAGCCCACTTTTTTTTTTTTTTTTTTTTTTTTTTTTTTTTTTTTTTTTTTCCCAGTAGAATTACACTTCTACCTCAGCCAAATGTCCTTGTTTGCTTTCATAGTCATAAATAGGGTCTCTTTCCAATCCAGTTACTCATAATTTTGGCCCTCAGTGAAAAAATTCTGCCCATAGCTTCAAGCCTGGATCTTGGTGGCTATTGTGGGAGAAGGAAGTCTTTGGCCATCTGACTTCAGAGTCTCCTGGCTGCATCATCTCTGCTCTGGTTAGGTGCAGGGTAGGAGGGCAGCAAAGTCAGTGACTTAACCAGCTGTGCCCTTCCTTCAGCATCAGCCCATAAACTATCTGTAACCAGGCTCAGTTCAGGCTCAGTTGCTGAGCTGTAAAGCACTGGGCATATTTCTGATACTGCATAAATAACAATGGGTCTCAAACCTTACTTTTGACACAGCCCCTGCACAGTGAGATTCCAACAGGGCCCGTCCTGGGAGCTGTGCTGCTCAGGAAAACGCCCGCCCCTTCTCACAGCTCCTGGGGCCCAGGCTTTGCCACCCAGTGCAGAACATTCCCCCTTCCCCAGATGAAGCAGAGGCTTTGTGAGCAACCTTCTGAATTGTGTTTGCCGTGTTCCCTTTTTCAGGCTTTGAAATTTCTGAAAATCAAAAGCGGCAAGCGGCCATGACAGTAAAGAAAGTCAGTAAGCAAAAAGGTAACCGGCAACATGCACTGTGCCTGGTGATGTGAGGGTGGAGCGGGCTGGGCTGAATCCTGCTGGGTTAGGATCCAGCATCCCCCTTCAACTTCCCCCTCCCCTTTCTCTTTTTTTATAAAATACCGTTTGTGCTTTGTATCCTTTCTTAATGTATCTGTGGACCAAATTAATCTCTGGTTTAACGTGGCTGCAGCCGGTGGAATTTCACCAGAGATGAATTTGATCTCGTGTCTCCAGTCTGATGTCCAGAAGCTGTCCCTGGGGGCAGAAATCTCTCTCAGTTGTTTATCTCAGGCTGAAATGGGAGTGAGTGCGGAGATGTGTCGGGGTTCTGCTAATTGCCAAAGTCTCCTGGTAGCAAAGAAAGAAAGATGGCAAGATACTGGAGATGGGGAGGGCCCTACCCCTTTCCTGCTCTTGGAAAGGGGGTGCTCACGTTTCTCGGGGCTACCTGTAACTTTTTAAGGACAGCACAGTAGCATCAGCTCTAGGAAATAAAGTATCTTGATAAAGACATTACAACTCTCTAATGTCAGATTAATTTCCCCACCCAGGCAGGCTACAGCCAAGTAATAAATGCCATGCTAGATATTAAACAGAGTCTCAACTGGTGAAACAGCCAGCGTTAATTATCTCTCGCAATAACTCTTGCAGCTGCAGGTTTTGAAATACTAAATATGGAGGGAAAGGCAGAGAGGTAATTTTTCAAGTTTTCCAAAGCTTCACAAAGTCACAGATCTATCGATTTGTTACCACAGTACCGTGGCACAACTAGGCCTATAAATGAGTTTTGAGAGAACTCATCACTTCTGGGCTACAGTCAATTCCAGGCAGATTGGTCCCTGCTCTGTACAGGCACTGGGTTGTGTTTTGCAGAAGTTGAAGGAGCTCTTTGCTTTCTGCCTCACCTGTTTGCTGTCTACTGGCTTTGCTAGTCCAGTAGTGGTTTGCTAGGCCAACTGTAACCTCCTTGGTTTGCTGTGTCTCTCCATTGTCATGAGTCTTCTCCTCTCTACTAACTTCCTGTGTTGTCTTCTAAGATGTTCTCTAGAAACTCTCCTGGACAGATTTTCTAAGCTCCCAAGTATGCACACACCTGAAAACAGGCCCAGGGACATGTACCTGGCACAGCCTGGTGTAGGTCAGGCAGGAGCTTGCTGCCTCCAGATGGGTTTTGCAGACTTGCTGGTCAGCACGGCAGCAAACGTGGAGATGGCAGCAACTGGAAAATCAGAGAATTGCATGACAGCCATGATGAAACCAGCTGAAATTATTATTACTTCTGTTATTAATTAATTGCACTATTAATTAATAATTGCACCAGTCAGTCTTTTAAGTGACACGGTTCTAAGGTGCCTGAGCATGCCTACCAGTACTCCCACTTAAATCACTCAACTGCATCCTGACAAATAGAGTTTGCCTAACTGCACTTATTTCTTGCACAGCAATTGCTCTCTCATTTTCTCTCTTTCTCTTTCTCTTTCTCTCTGAGATGAATGTGGAGGGGCTATTATCTTAGACTTCTCTGACTATAAAATTAATTGGCTCCTAAAACACCAGTCAGCATTTCTTTTATAAAGAATGAGCTTTTGCTGTAACACTGGCAGCTCTTTTTATGAGATTAAGTCCTCGAGTCAGGCAGAAATTCAGGCAGACCCCCAGCATCCAGCAGAGCAGCCTGGTTGTTTTACTTAAGGCATGAAATCTGAAAACAATAAATTGGGTCATAGTAGCTCTATTTCTTTTTTCCTACGTTATGGTAATCATAGTCCACTCTCAGATTACTTAATTAAGTACTATTTCTGAATCTTTTGCTGAAAATTCCTAGTTTTCTTACTTTGGTTTGTGTCGTGCCCATGACCTGAGGAGAGGCACAGGGCTGCTGGACCAGGGAGCTGGTGTCATTGTTCTGGAGAGGGAGGTAGGAGGAAATTCCTGAGAGTTGGGTTTTAGCACTGATTTTTGAATCTTGCTATATGCATTTTACAGATATTGCCAACATTTTTTTTTTTTTTTTTTTTGCCAAAGGCCTCAGCAGGGAGCTGGGGCTGCATGGCTGAGGCACAGCCCTGGGGGCCAGGAGCAGGCAGGAGGCTGTGCCTGTGTCAGAAGGTTTCTGCCTTTGCCCTCCTGTACCACAGCAGTGGCACTGGAAGGGGTTTTTGGGTGGGTTTGGAGCACCAGTTCCACCTGGAAAGCCACAAAGCTCTGTAGGAGTAGGAGGACTCCCACTGCATCCAACTGAACAGTTCATGCATTTTGCTGTAGGATGCAGCAGGATGCATCTTGGTGGCTGCAGTGGGACTTGACAGCTCAGCAGCCCAACCCAGCACCTCGAGAGCCCTGCTCCTGTGTCACAGGATGCCTGTTACAGATGTGTTTCTAGATTATCTCAGTTGTTCCCTCCACCTCTTAAATGGGAAACCATGGTAATTTCCCTGTCACAGAATACTTGAGGAAGAGAGAAAAGCCGTGAAGGAGGTGAAATGGAAAATGCAATCAACTTTGTTAGAGGTGAAGCAGAAAAACATTTTTCAAATAGTATAAACTGCTGCTTATTTCATGCACTGTTGTACCACACCTCCCAGAAGTATTGCTCTGGAGCTGGCTGGAGTGTGTTTGCAAAGGAAGCATTTAAACCACCCCTGGCTGCAGCAGGCGAGGGAGACACGGAGAGATCAGAGAGGAAACCTTGAACCTCTGCTTATTAAACCAATGGAAACTTTATCCAGGTGATGGAGAGAAAACACAACTCTGCTTTGAGAAATTTTTGATCCCCAAATGAAGGTCCCCTGTGGAGCACCAGTGAGTCCCCTCTGGAAGCAGCCCTCTCTTAACACTCCAGCCCATGCACAGTGCCAGCCCTCCTTCCCAGCTCAGTTAATGAGGGGCAGGGTCAGATTCCAGCAATATGCTCCATGTGCACTACTTATTGGATTGGGCAAAACATAATGATATTTTGGACCAGGTGCCTTAAGACAGCATTAAACCAATTTTTTTTCCTTCTTTAAGTCCATTAGACATAAAGTAGATGGGTAATGTTAGCCCTGCACCTTACCAGCAGCAGGTGGAGAAAAGGTCTGTTTGTTGTTGTTTTTCCTTCTTTTTGCGTTGATTGTTGAAGATTTGGCTCTTGCTTACTGCCCTTTAGCTTTTTTCAGTGTCAGTGTGGTAACTGGGAATAGAATTCAGCATGGTGTCTCCTAGAAACAGAAAAGTAAAAGTTATTTGTCTTGACTTACAAAAACAACAAAAAAAAACCAAACCACCCCACAACCCATTTTAAGCTACAGCCAATCAATTGTGTAACTTTTCTGCAGGTCAGTTGAGGTCCCACTGAGGACCCTCCCTGCCTGCCCTGACACCACAGTGTTAAGATTGCACTGAGCTCCCAGAGTTGTGCTCCTGATTGACTGAAGGAGTAGAAACAAATCTGAAGTTTTCTTGAAAATGGATCCCTTGTGGATCTCCAGTCCATCCTCAATGCAGACAAAGGCTTGTCTGGAATACTTTTTCCATTTCTGAGCATGTGGAAACAGAAGGCTCCTTAAGTGCCTCTGTCCATCAGTGGTGTCTGTTCTGCTGGCCAGTTTTAAACTCCTATAGTGATCAGTGCTTGCAGCTTTCAGATTTTCTGAAAACATTCAGTTTTTTGATCCCCGGCTCTGTCCCCATCTGTCCCCACACAGGACAGTGTGTACAAGGAAGGAACTCATGTTCCTAGAAGCTTTTGGCCAAGGGTGTTGGGGGTGGTTAGAGGTTCCAGTGTTGGAAGGAAACCCCATTCTTAAAGCACTGTTTCCCACTAAAGGTTCCATTTTGGAAAATTAAATATCTGCTCAGGTTCAACAGTGACTTTAGTGCTAGACAGCAGGGCTTCCCACCCCTGGAGAGCTCTTGAGACTCATACAATGCTCCAGCTCCTTCTCTCTGTCCTGTCTATTTTTCTCTGCACTGTGCCACAGCTTCACCAAAGCAGATGCCCTCAGCCCAGACAAGTCTTTAGCCTGGTGGTCTGGGATGTGAGGAAGGAGAGAAACACAGATTCAGTCACCATCACCCCTGACCCTGAGCTTAGAAGGACACTGCTGTTAAATCTGCCCATAAATACTTGGCTATGCAGAGCCAGCAGGGGTTAAACCATCAGCCAGCATGAAGTGCTTTGGCCTGCAGTAAAACACCCTCTGAGTCACTGAATTTTCCTGCTAATTTCTTTCTTTCTGATCACTTGAGCTCATGGCAAACTATGTCATAAAAACCCTGACCCAAACACCCCACAGCTTTTCTCTGACTTCACCCATTCTGCACTTCAAGCTCTCTTCCAGAGAGATGACTCTGTGGTCACACACTCTTGTGCTGGCTGTGTCCAGCTGGAGAGCACAGGTCTCACCAGGTACCTCCTGTGGCTCTCCTGAGTGTTTAAGCCTATTTTATTGCATCTTCATTGCTCACAAGACTGACATGGCCCTGACACGGTTCCCCATCCTGTTCACACATGTCTGCACTGTCTCAGGAGGACTGGAAGAGACTGAGGAACACACAGACAAACCACTTCATCACAAAGAGGCATTTGCATTTGCAGATAATTGGGGTCACCTCTGCTTCATCAGTTTCCCACAGTGTAGGTGAAAGAATGGAGCTAACTGTGTTCTGGGTGACATTTCTCCACAGATGTTGACATCAGTATCATGTTGAGATTCCAACTGAAATAAGTTTGTCAGTCCAGATTCTCCTGTGCTTTCAGCTTGGTGAGGTATTTTAGGTAAGGTTGGGGCAGTGTAGCTACCCAGAAGAGGTGCCATTTAGGGCAGTGATGGATGAACTGACCTCTTCCTATCAAGGGAACAGCTGGAGTGATCTTTGCTTTCAGGGTGCAGAATGCTGGAGGAGAGGGAGGCTTTAGAAATACAAGATGGGATGAATTAGTTTTTACCTGGCTTTGATTAATAAAGTATCATTTATCCCATCTTGCCTTGCTTAGCTTTTGCTTATCATATGAGGAATCATTATCTTAATGTTCAGTGTAATGCCATGAGGTTGTAGCAGCAAATTGATAAATAGACTTGGGAAGGCCAAGTTGCCTCAGTGTTTGTAGATTCTGTGGTTAGCTGTGGAACAGCCAGGACAAAGATCACAGTTTTCCTCTGGTGCACATCTCAAGCTGCAATTGGCTCTTTTCCCTCCCTCTTCCTCCAACACAGAGAAGTTCAGTAGTTGTCAGAAATGGGAATACTGAGCCCAGACCCTGTGTGGTTTGCTAACTCTGAATCTAACTGGCAAATGGCCATGAAGTGCTTTGAGATCCTCTGTTGAAACGTGCTGAAGAAGGGCAAAGGGCTGGACTCATTCAGCCATTACTGCTGATTCCTCTAAATAACTTGTCTCTATTGCAAGAGTAATTAACTGTACAACAATTAGTGTTCTTGAGGTACGCTGGCCACCCCGTGGTGTCTGTGGGTTCCAATATTCAGGAGGAAATGGAATTGACAGGATTTTTGAGCGCAGCTCCTGGAAGATGCAAATTGGCTCAAGGACTCTGAGAGATCAGAGGGAGATGAAAGGTTCCTGAGCACAGCACTGTGTCCTTCCCACCAGCAGCCTCCACTCTACCAGCAGCGAAAGCAGGTGCTGATATTTTACTGTCTCCCACTTGATTCTGGGTAATAACCAGCATGATCTCCAGACAGCTAGGGAGAAGAAAAGCCTGTGAAATAGCTCCTGATCAAAGTATCAGCTAAAATCTGAAAGGTTGAGGATGGGATGAACAGCTTGTAAGGCAAGTTTCCACGGGCAAATCTGAGTGTATTCTGTGTGTGCTTTGTACTGACTCTGGCGAGGTGCAGTGTTGGTGTAGCTGTCCTGCTGTAGTACACCTGAGTCTGTCTGCACGTCTGTCTCCATGTGGGCTGCCTGTGAGTCAATAGCATGCTCCTAAGTCTTCAAGTGCTGCTGAAGTTGTGCTGTAACCTCAAATAGAAGAGACACTTGGAAAAAAAGAACTAGAAGGGAAAAAAAAAGAGACAGCTTTAAATCTTTTTAATTGTGGGTTGTATTTTTTTTTTTTCCGAGCTGAGAAATCCAAAACATTGTGGTGACGTTGCCTTGGACTAAAAAAAGACATGATTTGAGCTGACAGTGCAGCATCTCTCTTCCCCAGTTTTGTCTAGCCAAATTATAAACCCTGGAGTTTTCTTCTTCTCATTTTGAACAGATTTCCACAACCCCCACCCTGCTGAACGATCTTGCTATGCAGCTGCAGCCTTTATATTCTGCCACAGTGCAGAATGATGCATGAACCAGCAGAAGGAGCTCCAGGTCTGGTCATTGGTGCAGAGCTGCTTGCTCACACCTCGGGAAGGCAGCAGGGCAGCTGTGTCTGGCAATCCTGATTCACCCAGCCACTCTTTCCCTTTGCACTTCGAATTCTTTTCACCAAGCAGCCCCCAAATTGCATTGCAAGAGCTTTGCTCCTTTCTGTCTGTTGAGCTGCAGTGGAGTTATGGGTTTGCATATTAAAACAAATCCCTTAAGAGACAATTTTGTAACAAGGGCCCCGAGTTCTGCTGAGGGAGCAAACCACATCAGAACAGAAAATTCCCAACATGTCATACTTTTTCTCAGAATTGCTTTCTCATGATTTAAAGATGTGAAGATGAGGACAATCTCCCTCCTTCCCCATCCCCAGTTCCTGTGTTCCACCTTGCCAAGAACATGGGCATATTAGAACCACAAAGGAAGCCATTCTTGGGTATCTCAGGTTCACAGGGAAATGTATTCTTAACTGAATTCTCAGCCTGACTTGCCAGAGCACAAATGTTTTTGTATTTGCATGCCCACACACCCACAGGAATGATGCATGCCACTGAGATCCGTGGTCTGGATCATTAGGCCATGGAGGCCAGTTGATAAATATGATAAATATGCATAAATATGCAAACCTTCAGCTGCTTATTCAAGTAGAACCAGCCAGGAGGTTTTGATGTCCACCCAGCTCAGATGTCAGTGCCAATAGGCTGGATCCTTGGGCAGGACCACACAACCAGCTTGGAGAACACAGGTCTGAGTTCCTGTACTGAGGGAGGTGGCAGTGGGTATGTTTCAGGCAAGGACAGACATTTTTCAGGAGTCTGGACCCAAAAGGTTGTTTTAGGAAAGAACTGATGAATGTGGTTTGCTAGTGATCTAGCCAGGGGAGTCTTGCCTTTTTCTCTTGTGGAGAAGACAGACTATGGATTACATTCTTTGCAGTGTAACTCCATCAGTGTCAGTGGACTTCAGCCAGACTGTCCTTTCTCTACCTCTTCAGCCTTCCAAGTGCATAACATTTTGCTGATGTGGGAGGTTTCTTAGAATGTCAGTATCGTGATTAACATACATTAATTCACCCTCCAGAAAGTGGTTTAGAGACATATAAAGAGCTCAGCCCAGCTCAGCATGGCAGAGCTGCTGCCTCACAAGGCTGGCTGCTCCTCTGCAGCCACAGGATGACAAAGACATTGGGCCCTGTCATTTAAGCAATGTGGTTTTAAGGTCTTTCAAAGCTAGAAACAATTGCTGTGTGTCCTGTAGTAGCAGCTTTACATTCACAGCTCTTTTGTGTTGTGGAATGTTAAGTTAGTAATCTTGGTAGGACCTTTGGGTCAGTCGAAGTGCCAAACAGCTTCCTGGACAGAAGGGATAATTCCCACTTGTAGCAATGTCAGGGATCAGTACCAGATCCTAACCTTCCCACAGATCCTAAAATTCCTCAGCAGGTTCTGCTGGGACAAGTGGCCAAGGCACTAAAGGCTGGTGGCCTCCAGAAGATTATCTGCACTCTGGGATGGGTTCAGGTCTAGAGCTTGCCCTGAAGAGCAGATTCTGCAGTTGGTTATGCTGCCCATACACTGACCTGCATTCTGGCCAAGGAACGTCGAGCTGGACAGTAGCAGAAGTAGAAGGGATGAAAGAGGTTGGGCAGAGAAGAGTTCTGGTCACACTCTACCCTTCTGGGACATCACTGACCTCAGTCACATATCATGGTAAATTTCAGCTGATGGTTGGGGCCTGCCAACAAGGGCAGTACAGAGATTGGCTCAGGTATCCTAGAACTGACCCTGTCCAAGTTTGACCCCAGGACAGAAAGGGCTCTGGGGCTGCAGTCTGCTCTCCATGTTTTCTGTAGGATAGATGAGCTTGGGAAAGGCTCAGGAACAGGAAACTGTTGCTGAGTAACTCCATTCCAGCATGCAGGTACAAATGCAGAACATCTCCAGGTCTTTCTTTTCAACTCAGTTTGAAATACTAGCTGTGATGAATTTGTTAAAGGTCAGTGAGTATGAATCACGGAGCAGTTTTTGCCCACCACAAGGAAGGCTCTTGGTTACTCCCTACAGTGGACAGAGAGCTGCATGATTTGATGGCATTTGCTGTAAAGATGGAGAAATCAGTTAGATGTAGTCAAGGTGATATCTCCATTTAGTCTGAACCTTTTGAAGATTTTAACAGTTCTTGACTGGTAAATTCTATGGCAAGGGGAAGCGAATTAATTCTCTTTCCTAAAGAGAAAGTCTTTTAGCTTTGTATCTAAAGCAGGTCCCAAAATACCAAGCACCAATGTACAGAAGTTGCCCAATGAGCTCCATGGGTGCATTTATGAGGGTTTTTTGTTTTTTTTTTTCCTTTGTCTGTAAGTACCTGACTGTGTGCAGCCTTCCTGTGCCCGGGCCGGCGCTGGTCCCGCACCGCATGTGTCTGTGTGTGGGTAGGAACTGAATGCAAAGACTCACATTTCTTTTACACACGTTGCTGTGGTACCTGGGTGCTAATCACCGTATTTTGCCTTCTCTAGCACCTTCCCAGCTGAGGATCTCAAAGTGTTTTACAAACATTAATTAATTTAGCTTCACAACCCTCGTGTGAGGTAGGTGGGTGATGCCATCCCGCTTTCCAGATGAGGACACTGATCTGCTTGGGTAGAGTCACCTCGCTCCTGCGGTTAAAGCCAGGGGAGGCGATGGCCTCGAGCTGGCCCGTGCGAAGCTGCCACCCCGCAGAAGGAAGAGCAGTTCTGCATGCAGCAGAGGGGATCCAGAGATGGCCAGAGCTTACAGCAACCTGCTTCAGAGCCCTGCTCCTCCCTCCTTCCTGCCCTTCTCTGGAGTTGTGCTGCCCTGCGGCTGGAGGAGGGGCTGTCCCTCAGCAGTGGTGTTGCGGGAAGGAAATGCAGAAGCAGCGGTGTCACTGTTCTCTCTAGGCTTCACCTTGGCCGTGACTTCTGTTCCACCCAGTGCCACCCTTTCTACACCATCCTTTACAACAGGCTGACTAGGTCCCAGCTTCCTGAAGCTCCCCTTTTCCCTGGGAAAGCCTAAGGGCAGCGTCCCCTCACCCTGTCCTTGCACAGGTGACATGGGAATTCCACATCTGGAACCTCCAAGTGTAGCCTTGCCAGTCCATCCATTGCTACCAGTTTGGATTGAGCAGAATCAGCCTTTTCTGCCTGGCGTGCAGCTGTTTTTGGCTGAAACCAGACTGGTTTAAAATGAACCCTATGGAAAAGTCCTACAAAGTTTCCTTAAAAAAAAATCATGAGTTGCCCTTCGTGTAGGCAGAGTAGAGCAGGAGCAGCTTTGTTCCCTTCTGGCACAGGAACCTGTATCGAGGTGTCCTCGGGGTGACCCTGCTTGGGGCTGGTCACCGGGGCGTGTTGGGCCAAAACTGCTTTCCAGGTGTAGCTGGGAGGGAGGGTGAAAAGAAGCTCAGAAACAGCAAGTGTTAAACGTGTGAGCGGGTGGAAGGATGCAGTTGTTGGCCTTCATCTGACCAGAGTGATGTTGTGCATGGCTTGGCCGTGTTTGGGCCTCCTTAGGTCACACAGGACTTTTCCATGAGGGACGGCAAAACTCTGCCAGTACAAAAGTAATGGATCTTTTCCCCATCTTGAACTCGTGGTCTAGTGTAGGCAGGCTCTGAGCTGAGAGTTCAGGCAGCTGCTGCATTCCTCCATAGATCTGCTGTCTCTAGCACGCCTCCCTGTTGCTTGGGACCCTGGTTATTAAGTGCTAAGAAGCGATAGCATGACGAAGAAAGACTATTGACCCAATTGCACTTTGACTGATCTGTTTCTTTTTCCCCCCAATCATCGATGCAGGTGTGAGCTACTCCAAGTCGGTTCCTCCAGCCTACCCACCACCCCAGGATCCATTAAATCAGGGACAATACATGGTGACAGATGGCATATCCCAGTCCCAGGTCTTCGAGTTCACCGAACCCAGACGCAGCCAGGCACCATTCTGGCAAAACTTCAGCAGGTTAACACCATTCAAAAAATAATACCTAGAGAGATGGAGAATTTTAACTTAAAAGAACTAAAATTTAAAAATAAAAATAAATAAAATTATATTTATAGATGGACCTTTTTTCGGAGAAGCACTGTTGCAACTAAATATATATACCTATATATATATATACACACATTTAAAAATAATAATATATATACATATATGTATATATATAGAAGGACCAAAAACTTTTTTTGTTGTTTTTGGGAAGCAATCTGCTACTAGATAGTAGGAAGCACCAATGATTTCTAACCATGTGACCTATTTTATTTTATTCCATTGGTTGGACATCTTTTTTTTTTTTCCTGTTTGTTTTTTTTTCCTTCTTCATTTTCATTCAAGTCGTCATTGGCATCCCAGAATGCTTTCTCGCTTGTGTGAATTCGTCATGGAAGTTCCTCATGGACAACATTGGTGTATATTTTATTTGATTTTATTTATGGGGGGGTTGTTTGTTTTTTGGAGTGCTGGGAGACCTCTGCTCCCTCTCCCTCCCTCTCCGTCCCTTCCTTGGCTGTCCCTGGAGTTTCCATTTCAATGAAGAGCATCGACCCTCTCCCCGTCCTGCATTCTCTGGTCTGACTCGTGCCTGTCTGGATGTGCTCCTTTGTGCACCATGCTCTGCTGCTCAGTATTTCTCTGGCTTTAACTGTTTTGTTGTGGGCAGGTGAAGACAAGCAGAGGGGGATCAGCTATTTAGGAAGTGAGAGATGGGTTTTCCTCAGTTAAGTTTTTGCAGTTTTTTTTCATTTTTTTCAAAGCGCTGTCTTTTTCTCAATTCAGTGTGATTCCTTCACACTGAGAGTTAAGGCTGAGAAAAGAATATCAGAGGCTTTTTTATTTCCTTTGCATTTGGTTTTGTTTCAGTGGGGTTATCTTTGATTTTTTTTCTTTTTAAGCTGGGACATGACTCTGAAAAGCCCACTCCTATCTTTGCTTCCCCACGCAAAGATAAAAGCTTAAAAACTGATGGCTTCACGCCCTCCATTCCAGCTAGAGGAAAACTGGCTATTAGGCTCCAACAAATGGCCACTTTTCTTCCTTCAGGAACTAAGGTCCCATCCTGTTGGCCACACTCCTGCCTGCACAGAACCACATTAATGACCCAGTAATTGCCACTGACAGGAGCAGTGAGCCCCCCAGGGAGGACCATGCCTGCACTCACTGCCTGCTCCACTCTGTTGGGTGTCAGACCCCTGGCTTCACTTGGGCACTGATCTCCCACCCACTCCATGAGCTGCTGGTAGTGACCCCTTAGGAAAGGTCATTGCCTAAGTAATTAGAAGGATTAACCTGATATTTAATGCACCCAAGCTGCAGAGGAGTTGAGGAGTTGCTTTAGGAAAGCTGTGGATGAGACCTGGGAAGTTGAGCTGGATGGTTGTGATTAGGTGACCAAAATCAGTGCTGGGTTCAATCTGAAGGGTGTCCAAGGGTCATTAGAAGTGCATCAGTGCAAGCAGGCTCTGGAGTGAGCAGCCAAATTCTCCAGGTCTCTTTCTCTCTCTTTTTCTCCCTCTGGAGATTCATAGCTCTGTTTTCAAAGACAGTTCCTACCATTTCAGCCTTAAGTACATTCGTTTGCAAGTGCAAAAGCTTATGTTTAAGCTTGTAAAACAAATCGTTGTGCACCAGAATGATTTTTTTTCCTAGGGCAAATGAGACTCTTTAAGCAGATTTAGAAGATGAACTTTGCAAAGCTGTTCTGCAAGCTCCTTTGAAAATGGGGGATGAAGTGATTGATCACGGTATTTATAATTTTCTTTTGAATCTGATACAGCACATAAGCCCTCCAGGCCAACTAGCATGGAGATACTTTTTTTTTTTTTTCTCCCCTAAGAAGTGCAAGCAAATGGGAAGAGCAGAGAGTATGATTACAGTGTTTCCATGGAGCCTGGTCTATTTCAGGACATTTTACAAGGTAGTGGCTATGGTTTTTTGATTTTTTTTTTTAAGTACAAAAAAGAATCTCAGTACTTTTTAGTAATCTAGAAACTATCAATAAAGAGCAAAGCCAGGTTAGTGTTTTGGAAAGGAAGAGTGGCCCCTCTGTGACAGGCAGCAGTGAAACACCAGGAATCCCAAATAGAAGGCAACCCAATTTTATATTATCTTATTTTTATGCTCTTCTGTCTTTGCATTTTTATGGTCAGATTTGAGTACTGGATATGTAGCAAATATTATTTTGTTTCTTTAAGAGAATGGGTGTTTAAAGAAGTGAATAAGATGGGTTCTCAGGGGTTAACAGAAATGTTTTACTATTTTGGAATGGCTGGAGAGATGCAGAGAGAGAGAGAGAAAGAGAGAGAGATTACAGACTGTTGTCAACATGATGAAAATTTCACTTATTCCTTTGCCTTTTTAATTGCTTAGGGGAAAAAAAAAAAGTAACAAGGACATTAGTTAAGCCTGTTCATTTACTGTTTTGTGCCTCAGAGAGTGAGAATGAGACATCCATAATTTTTATGAGAAGATGCTTCCTAAATATTCAGCACTAGGAAAAAAGAAACACCACCGCCACACCATTATTTGCATCATAAATCAAGACTCGGTTGATCTGACAAGGCCACTTGTTGGACTCACAGCTTCTTTCTTAAAAGGAAAGCCAAACCCAACTAGTGTTGCTCGTGCTTGCCGGAGCCAGGCGGCAGGCAGAGCAGATGCAGGCGTTTGTTCCAGAGGGAAGAAGGGCTTGGCCCTCAGGCATGGCATTGGAGAAAGCTCTTCCCCTCCATAAATTGCCAAGGTGCTGCAAGAGATGGAGCATTATCACAAAGAAGAACCAGCACTGGGTCCCACTTTTGCTGCCTACCGTGGCTTTCCCAATAGGGAGCAGGGTTGGGCTGCCTCGTGTGTCCGAAGGCGCTGGAAGCAGCGCAGATGGGATCAGATTGGGGTGATTTTGACTGAGCATCTGATACAGACTTTCATTTCAATGCCAGACAGGAGGAACCCACTTTACCATTCCATATGCAGAAACAAGAGAGTTGTAACAAACTTACATGTTTACGGTATTTCTCTGGCTGAATCTATATATATATATAAACTACAAATACCCTCTCCCCTAGGTAAATGACATGCATTACCCCCCTGACCTAGACACTAGGATCTAAATTCAAGACTTTCGCCTCCCCACCCTCTCCAAAAAGATCAAACAAGAACCAACCTAGGTGCATCTAACAGTTGTAAATAGAAAAAATACTACATAGAGAAATATATTTGAAATTTGTTTCAGTTTCTGGATGGTCACTGGCCATCCTTTGCAATGTTATTGATAGTACACTGTGGTGCTTTGGGTTTCTGGTTTTGTTCTCTTTATGCTCTGTCATCTTTTCATTGCAGCTACATTTCAGGGAACATGTATATTTAGTAGCTATTGTAAGTTCTGCATGGCATCACCAAGCTTATTTTTCCTTAAGAAGAAAAGAAGAGTCTGTAGGAGTTTAAAGGCACTATGACGACAGGGACTTGTAGCAGAGAATTTAAAAAAAAAAAAAAAAAAGGTTTTTAAAATTCTAGTTTGAAGCCAAATACTGATATTTTAGTGCTTTTGGGGTTTTAACAGTAAGAGAAAAAAAAAAAAAAGAAAAAAAAAAAGGATTTTGGTAACCCAGCTGATCCGCACTTGCCAGTTTTATTATTTTGTTTATATTGGACTGTTTGACCCTGTCAAACAAGTGTCAAAGTTGTGTGTATAAAACAAAAAAAGTGTTTAAAAAAGTGTTGTAAAGACACTGAGCCTTATGAAAATATTTATGGAATTAAATAAAAAGAAGTGAAAAGGCATCTGAAGGCATTTTAAATCATTTTCCTCAGAGCGGTCTCACTCTTCCCAAAGGCTGAGCACGAATTGCTGGGGTGGGGCTCCAGCTTGTCAGCAGAGCAGACACTAAGACATTGGTGTGTAACCAAAAAATAGATTTGTTCTGGAAATACCCCACCTCCCCTTTGCTTTGTGTCCTCCATCTGAACTGAGTGAGATGATTAATGAGTAGCTGGAGGTTCACAACTGACAAAATCCTGCCTTGCAAGTGCTGGCAGGGGCTGCTCCAAGTCGAGCTTGGATCAAGTCTTCTGTGAAACATGGTTTTAAAATGCTTTCTGTTCCTGAACTTTGCTCAGCTCCAGCCCCAACTTCGGCTTGAAGACAGCCAAATTCTCCAGCCAGACATCTGATGACAAGTAAGAAGTATTTCAGAGTGTGTGGCAGTAGAGCAGAGGGTGGGTTGCTGAGGGCAGGAGACCTGGCCCCAGGCTGCCCATCTGCAGGGGGCTGTGCCCGGGGAGATGAGCAGGATCCTGCCCTGGGTTTCCCTTGGCCTGGAGGGAGCAGGTGCCCACAGGGGAAGAAAATGGGATTCTTTACCCCTGAAGGGCAGAGTGTTCTCTCCAGAAAGCCAGAGGCATTTCCCAGGTAAGACAGTTGAGTCATGTGTTTCTAGACATCCCAAAAATACAGGCAAGAGCAGTGGGGTTATCCCACCTCGGCATCCAGACCCGGCAGCGGTTGGGAGCGGTGCCTGGCGTCGTGTGGACAAACTCGTGGGTTCCTGGGAGGAACTGAGCCCAGAGAGCTGCCTTCCCGGGAAGGACACTGACTTCCTGCTCTTCCCTATCTGTCCTGCCAGTGCCTCTCTTGGGTGAGTGATGGCCACTTTGCTGGCACACGGACCGACCGCGGCTTCAGTGCACACAGATTAGGAAAGGAGTCAGACAAGGGGACAACAAAAAAAAATGCAAGACCCAAGCAGCTCTGCTTGGGGAGATGGGGAGAGAGACAGCATAGAGGCAAAGCTGTGAGCATGAAGGCTCCTGCAGGGCCAGAGTCTGAGCAGGTTCAGGAGCAGCTCTCAAACATCACAGCTTCACATTTGCCTACTGCTTCAGCAATACCCCAAGCCAAGCTTTTTTTTTTTTTTTTTTTTTTCTCTTGCTTACATTACTGCTTGCAATGAAGAGGACACTGGTGCTGTGCTGGGGTTCACCTACCTGTCCAAATGATCCCATTTTTCCTGCAGCACATAACTGAAGGTCCTCGGGAGGCCTGGCACAGCGCTGGTTCCGAAGCATGCTGCTGGGCAGAGCAAACCCAAAATACAGTTACATATAAACCCCTCCTTGAAGAACACCTTTCCTACCCACAACACCATCTTGACAGGCTAAAAAAGTTGTTTCCCAGAGTTTTGCACTCCCCTCTCTGTGGGGAAGACTTGGGGGGGGAGGGTGGTCAGGGGGAGCATGACCGAGTTGTGTGATGGACAAAAAAAAAAAAAACAACAAAAACCAAACTGACAAAGGGAATGGGGAAGACACCCAGCGTGTGAACTGGGAGCAAGAGCCCCACCAAAGCTTCCTGAGCAGTGATCACTGACCTCCTGCCCCTGCAGCACGCTCCCACCCCAGCTTGCTTTCCCAGCAGTGGCCAGAGAGAAGGGCACTCCACAGCCAGGAATGCCACTGCAGCCTGTAGTTGGTTTAAGTGTTTAACTTGGTGACAATATTTGTTTGGTTTTCAGCTTTCTCTGGCCACCTAGCATTCAGCCAGCTACTATGAACTTTGGTTGCATAAAACAAAACAAACAAACAAAAAACCTAAAACCAAAGAAACCCAGTTTAAAATTAATTTGTCTTGCGGGGTGCTAGGTATTTGTCAGGCTGTAACAGACCAACTCAACCCTCAAAGGAAGCAGCAGGGGCACAACAGGACAGCTGTGGCCAGCTGATCCTCAAGAGCTTGATTCAGGTGGTCACTGAAACACGTGCCCAAGGCCAGCAATTTGCACCAGAGCTTTTATTGCTAATGTGTAAAAAAAGCACAGAACTCGGGCCTCAGAATGAACAATACTCAGTAGGAAAATGACCTTAAAATTAACCCGTGTTTGGATTCTGCCTGTTTTGGTGGGGCTGTCATGCTACGTGTGGGCAGAGTCAGACCCTGGCTCCACTTGGGAATTGTAATAGAGTAAGTAGAATAAGTAAAGCTTTTAGGCTCTGTGACATGAGAGAAATGTTGTATGAACACCATATACATCAAAGCTATCTCTGTTGTAGCTGTGTGTGTATCCATGGGATTACAGCTGAGCTTTTCCTTTTTAAGGGATCAGTCTTTCCATCTGACTGATGGTGCTGGGATTACAAAGCCCAACCTGACCCAAACAATAAATTCTCAACTTGTTGTGCTGTAGCTAAGAAGCAGCACCAGGTGTTGCAAAGAACAGTACCAGGTCAGAATCCTCCAAAGCATGTAATGCACCATCTGTGCTGGGTTATTAAAGAACTAACTGGAACTGCACATTGCTGGGGATGCAGGGGGAATAATTGGCATTTTTAAGACTCTTTCTAATATATATATTTAGATTGCTTTCTAGATCTGCTTCTAGAGAAGCTTCTAGATTACATTTCTAGAGCTGCTTCTGGAACAGCCCTGGGTAACTTTTCTAGAGCTGCATTTAGAGTAGCTTCTAAAACTATTTTTAGAGCCACCTCTAGAGCAGCTTCTAGATTACTTTCTAAGTTTACTTCTAAAGTACTCCCAGTGTTGCTTTCTAGAGTTACCACTAGAGTCACCTCTAGAGTGCTTTCAGAGTTACTTCTATAGTGCTTTCTAGAGTTACATATATATAAAAAAAAATTAAACCCTCGCAGAAACATTTGCTTCATAAAGAAAATAACAGTGCTTGAAAAAGTGCAGTGTTCTGGGGCATCTCATTGAGCAGGTTTCATTTTGATTGCAGCCAAGGGCTGTGCACACAAAGGTCTCTGTGCACTGGCACTTTACTGCCCTGCACAACATGCACAGCTAGAGCCCATCTGGCTTTTATACCCATTGTACAGCTGGAGGGGAAAAGACACCTTTTTTTCATAGGATCTAAGTATTTCAGGATAAACCATGGTACTAAATTGGCTCATAAATAACCTCAGAATTCAGACTCCAAGAGAACTCAATGGTACCTTGCTGGCTGGTCCTGGAATTCAGTGGAAGTTAACTTCTGGAGAAGCATTGAGAGAATACATTGACATATCTGATTCTTGTCTTAGCTCACTTTTACCAAAGCTGGGAACCTTTTACTCATGAAGCAAGCACCCTGAAGGTGTGTACCTGTGCATTCAAGCCTTTCCAAGTTCATAGGAAAGAAGAAATGAGGCACAGTTTGCCCTGGGTTGTGATATCAAACAGGTAACAGCTGTCAGCCATACCAGCAGGACCAGAACTCCTCTGATTTGTAAAGGAGCCATCCCAACTCCCCCTGGAATATGTGGGATTTTTTCAACATATCTGTATAAATGAGGTTTAAAAAAAAAAAAAAAAAAGTAAAAAAAAAATAAATCCCTCATTACTGCTTCCTGAACTGGTATAAATCAGAATAATCCCAGTGACCTACCACAGGCTTACTACAGGTGTAACTGAAAGCAGTACTTGATCCACAGGTTTAGTGACTGACCTGAGCTAGACTGGAAATGGTTAGAAATTATTTACTTCCACTTAAGAGGAAGTACCACTTCCTCCTAAAGACAATCATTCTTAAGGTAGGTTTCATATAGGCTGGGTTGATGCTGTATCACATTCATTGCAAAACACTGCACAAATGTGAAGAAACAGCAGGTTTGAACAAATTAATTATTTACAGCTACAGAAGTCACTGGCAGGGAAATTACACTAATTGTAAAAAATTCTGTCACATGCTGCCTTATCTGACTTAAGTCACATCCTTTTTATTCTGTAATTTATTTTGGCTTGGTTTGGCTGGAGCCATGCTGTGTTGTGTTGGTGTCCATGGCCCTCACAATCCCAGGGAACACCCAGGTGACACAAAACCTGGGGCAGGCACCAAGAGCCCTGCTCCAACTGGCACAGACACTGGTACCTGTTACATGGGTGGGTGCTGTGTGTCCACATGAGGAGGGTCAGGAACAGGGGGGGGTTATTGTCTCCTGTCAGGGAGCTGTAACCATGTCACCACCTGCCTTAACAGAGCCCTTATCCTACAGGCTGGTTTTGAGGGAATATGTGACCAATGCACTGATTTCCTCAAAGTTTCACTCCCCCACAGATACAGGGCAGCAAGAGAGGAGTTCCTGGCCAGCCCTGCTGCTACGGTGGTTTCGTGCCATACAAAGGAAATCCAAAGTCTTTGGACCAGGAAAAGAAAATAGCAGCAAATACAATAAATACTTGTAGCTGTGGTGAGAGCCGGGACGGGTGCCGTGGTCTCTGGTTCTGCTCCCAGGACAGTGCCCGGTCTCTAAGGACTGCAAGCCTGCAGGTTCCCCACAAAGCTGCTGTGTTTGGCCCTGCTGAACCCCTGCCTGAAGGCATCTGCTGTGTGTTGGTGACACTACAGGTGACTGACTGCAAAGGTGACACTGAAGGGGCTTTGCCATGCAAGGTATGTATCCTACCTGCAGCCCCTGCCCCGGCCTGGAGCCTGCCTGGCAGGTGTGGGCAGGATCTCTGGGGCAAGAAGAAAATGGATGGAGAAAAAACAAGATATTTTTTTTTTCTTTTTTTTTGCTTGTGTGGCACAGAGCAAGGGCTGACTGAGGGCGTGTGGCCTGCCCACTGCCTGTGCTGCTGGCCAGCTGGAGAGGCAAGTGTGCAGCCAAACTGCTCAAGGACGTGTCACGCTGTTGTTACTGGTGTTGCTAGTGCAGTTACACTGGCCTTATTGTGACTGTCTGGATGTACCATTAAACAAGTTTGATTTTGTTGCCTGATTACAGATGAGTGGTTTTAGACTTGCACATAATTTAGTGCTATCCAGGGGCTCCATTACTGACATCTCTGGACAGGGAGAAGCAAGTTGTTTGCTGTGTGTGGACACGGTGTGGTTTTTATCCTGGAGTGGGTGGTAACAACACTTACCTGGCAAATGGAAGCAGCAGTTGGGGTTTCCCATCCACTTCTTGCACCTTCTTGCTCTTGGTACACATGGGAAACCTGACTGCAGAATTCAAGGTAGCAGGGACTGTGTTCATGATGTCTCCTGGGGGGGAAATTAATAAGAAATCAGAACATATAAAAGAGGCATCACCCACCAGAGCCCATGTCTGCTGCTGAAGTGTTCCTACATGCTCCCCAGACAGACCCATTTTGAGTCAGACAAGAAACAGTGTCAGGAGCTAATGAGGATGTTTTAAAGTTGGGGAATAACAGCTCCCTGACCAGCTAACAACGTGGGGAGAGCCATGTGGAGCCTGCTGTTTTTTGCCCTGGCTCTTTAGTTCTTTTGTCTTCTCACAAAAAAAGCCATGTGAGTAATACCCAGTCATGTAGAAGGTTAAAGGCTGTATTTATTCTGCACAAAACACAAAGCTTTTGCTGGAAGAGAAAGGCTGATAGCAAAGTCCTGTGCTCTTCCCATGTTGGAGAATGAGAAATTTGGAGAGGGCAGTAGAAGAAGGACATTGTCCTCAGTGACAGGCATTGTTTAGACCTGCATCAAACAAGCATGAACTGTCTGTAACAGCAGGATCTGTTCACTTGGATCTGCTCATGTGTATGGCCATTGCCAGGTGTACAAAGAGTTAGAAGACCAACAGAAATATTGTGATGGGCTGCCTTTGTGCCAGTGGAAACAGATGGTTTAAATAAATAACCACGTCCCTGCAGTTTTTCTGTGCAAACATTGCTGCAGAGACCCTTCAAGTGAAGCAAAGCATAAAAATAACCCAGGCAGTGAAGTTGGTCGCTGCTCCTGTCTGGTCTAGCAGAGCACTCAGAGCAAACTGCAGGCAGATTGCAGGCTAAGTGGGCTGTAAAAAGGCTTCACAAACGAAGGTGGGATTAACGACATAGTAACACTTGTCCGAGTAAAATATATTGGGTTCTTTGTTGTTGTTGTGTTGGGGTTTTTTTGTTAAATTGTTCTCCTTGACTTACAGCTCATACTAAGTTGAAGCTGCTCTTGATGAAGCATTGCTATTATTTTGCTCCTGAGAACAGAGCTCAGTGCTAAAGCTGGTGAATTATTAGCCTGGCAGACTGAGGTGATGGGAAGAGGGTGGTCTGCAAGGAAAATCATTACAAACATGCCAGCAAAAGAAATTTCAGCAGTATTTGGAAGGAACAGAAAGGTCAAGGGCTTACAAAAGGACTAAAGCTGGTACTGATCAGAGGGAATGGGGTGCAGAGCTCAGTGTCAGCTGCAGCCATCAGGGACCCTGCACAGTGAATGCCTCCTCAGGCCTGGTAAGCACCTGCCTCTTCTGGGGTGCCACCTCGCTGGAGGGGCCACCCCAAACTGCCACACTGGACATTTGTCACACCTCGGGCCCCTCCGAAGAAGCAGCAAGTGTTTCTAGCCAGATGGTCCTGGAGAGACAAACACCCTGCCCATGCCAGGGGCAGCTGCACAGCACTGTGTGTTCCCAGCCCATCCTGTGGCCAGCCAGTTCACTGCCTCCCATCCTTATGGCTACCTTTAGACTTACAAATTGATGTATTTCTTCCCCTCTTATATTGGGTTTTTTTTCCTATCTTTCTTTTCCTCCCTCATTTTTCTTCCTCTCCTTTTTTTCTCTTTCCTCTTTGCTTTTTGATTTTCTTTTGTATTTGATTCATTACCTTCTCACTTCCCAGACTCATCTTGCAACTACAGCTTGTTCAGAAATTGAAGACTTCTTTCATCACCCTATTTCCCTGCTCTGACCAGCACTGAGAGTTGTAAATCCTTGATCAGTGAGGTGATTCACAAGCTCCTCTGCTTTCTGCTTGTGATTTTTATCATGTGCTGCAATTTACAGGCAAATTTTCTTCTTTCTTATTATCTGCCAGCTCAGTGACATTACAGAAATAAAGCTCAGTGTGTGCATTCACTTGTGACAAGGAGGTTGCTGGAATGTTACTGATTGGCCATTAGTTCTGCAGTGTTGTAATGGCACACACAAACCATGAGTGAGCCATTTCAACAGCACCATTTCTTCCAGTCCCATTATTTCTTGTTATTTGTGTAACAGTGCCTAGAAGCCCAGCAGAGGTTGGGAAAGCACCCACTGTGCTTGGGTACTGTGCACACACACACAGATTCTCATTTAATAATGAGAAAAATCAGCACACCAAAAGGTGAGGGTGTCCTGACACTGCCCAGCATGCTGCCACTTGGCACCTCACTTCTGTGTCCAGGAGCTGGAGCACAAGCTGTTAAGATTGCACCTGAAGCCTGGGTTAAGGACAACCCTAAACTTAGATGTTTCGGCCCCATATTTTGACTCAACTGAAGAATAACAATAATAATAACAATAATAGTAATTTCTCTTTGCATTTAGTACTTTCTCTTTGTGCTCTCCAGTTTTTTTCATTTCCATGCTCCACAGCCTCCTCATTTCCCCTTCCCTTGCTGGAGAAAGCAAAGCTGTAAGAGGCCCTTTAGTTTGCAGGGCTCTTGGCTTTTGCTTGCAAAATCCCTTCCAGCCCACTCCTTGCTACCTATCACCTCACATCCTGCATGTTAAATGCTTCAAAAAGAACCATGTTATGTTAAATGCTTCAGAGAGAACATGGTTGCTGAGGCAGCAGCATGGCTGCCTGGGAAGGATGGCAGCTCAAGAGTACTTTATTGAGCTAAAAATAAGTTTTTCAAAGTCTATGTTCAACACGAGAAGGATCATGGCAAAGAGATGAATCCTCAAAAAAAAAAAAAAAAAAAAAAAAGAAGAAAGCCCCTTTTCCCAGACCATCTGTTGAAACCACAGAAGGGGTGAGGTTCTGCTACTGAGAAATTAAAGGCTTTGGGGAACTGAGTGCATTATAAATAATATTCTCAGGAAACCCTTGACTACAGCAAAGTTCACATGAACAACACAGAATTAAATGGAAGGGCTACATCATTTGAGCCTTACTCATGGTTGTACTAAATTCTTCTACAATCAGTCCTTGTGCTCAGGGCTGTGCCTCTGGCCTGTGCTTAAGCAAAGCTGTCCCACACTCACCCTGTGAGGCACAGCTAAAATTAGCCACATTGGCTGGGTAAGAGTTGCACAATCTACCCACAAATTAGCAGATCTAGTGGATGATGCTTGACATTGTCCAAAAGTCCTTAATTCCCACTCAAAAAAAAAAAAGAAAAAAAGAAAAAAGAAAGAAAGAAAGAAAAAAAAGATGGTCTAGAAACTAGAATTTGGCAGGAAAACAAGTGAAACCTCAAAATAGTACATGGCTGAGTGCTCTCAGTACTGAAAGTGCTAGCTAAATGATTTAATTAGCTTGTGTTAATGAAAAGCAAAATTTTAATACTCTCTCCTCCAAATTCTCATCTTGCCAAATATTAACATAATGCATTTTCAAAGCCTGAACTCTTCCTAAACCCCAAATAGTTGGAAGCTTCACTGTAGTAATAAGCACAAGTGTTGGTGCTTCACAGGCCTCCCATCTCCACCCAGGCAGTTTGTTCTCTGACACTGCTCAGAGAAACACACGTTGAAAAGTGACTGAAAGGAACAACCTTGGTCCATGGTTCCTGGTTGCCAATTCCATTGTGCTCATACAGAAATACCTTTAAGGCTTTCAGTGTGGCCTCATTTCAGCTTCAAGCTGCTTTTCAAAATCAAAGCTTTCCATGGAGCCAGCTGTCCAGCAACAAATACCTGAGGGACTGTGGGGGAAGAACACCCACAAAAGGGAAATTTAGATTTCACTTCACTTCAGCTGACCTGTAGCCTCTAAGTGCTGTGCCTGCTCATCCAGCCTTGTTTCCACCAGAAGGAAGGGAGGACACACCCCTTCCTACCCAGCAACCCCATTTTATCAAAGCCACTTAAAAATAAAATGGGAGAAAAAAATTATTTCCTTCCAAATTGAGCAATCCACACTCTTTTTCCTTCCTCTAGCAGCATCATTCTTATCTCTTGGATGTGTATTAGACTTCTAGAGAGAAAGCAGGGAAGAAGAGCTCTTCCCTCCCAGGAGCAAGAGCATCTTTGGCTTAAGATGTCCAAACAAAAAATGCTGAGAAATTAATGCCAAACCATTGCAATGGGTTAACCTTTGAAACCATTCCCTTTGTCTGCAGCATTGCTGATTTGATTTCTCAACTATACATCTGTGTTCAAAAAAACACCTGGAAAATATTCTCAAGAGAAGCTTCCGTGCCAAAAGAAGACCTGTATTGTAGCCAGAGCTTCTTGAAATCAATACAAAAAATAAACACCACTGGAAGTGTTTTTGAAAGGAGACACTCTTTGTATGAAAACTCCATTTCATTTCTAAGTCCCAGTTCTCTCACTAACATTCAGCTATGACAACAGACTGATGAGGGACTTTTTGACAAAAAAAAAAAAAATAAAATTAATGGAGTTGGGCCACTCCTTGTTACTCAGTTCTGATTGGCCCTGAGGTGCTTGTAATTAATGGGGAGAAAAGATTGCCCCTTGCTCCTTCCCTAAGAACTAGAAATGCAGAATGTTTATATTTTTTATGCATACCAAATTCAGCAGAAATAAAGAATTGGATTTATTTGCTTTCAGGAAATTATGCTTTATCAGTATTTTAATTTCATTTATCAGTATTTTCATTTCAAATATATATTTATATTTCATTTATAGACAAGGGGCAGCCTTGTCTTCCATACTTACACCTTGTACTTGCAGTTCATAAAAAGCAGGGAAGAGAGACTGCTTTAAGTGTTTGTAAACAAATGTTGTGAAATCAATTAACACATTAATGAATTAAAGAATGTTACTGCTTCACATTTCTTCTCCTTCCTAATGCCAGGCAGTTTAATTGGAGGGCAAAGATTTTCATGGTTTGTTATTGCTGGGAGTTTTTCTCATTATTTTTGCTTGTGTTTCTGTCCCAGGGAACAGGCATCAAACTGTGGTGAGGAGGGAAAATACAAAGTAGGGTTTACATAGCACCTGTATGAGACACTTGGCAAAACTCAGGGAAAAGAGGTTCCAGATGGGAACCAATCTACTTTCTGAGCTCTGTTATTGCCCAAAACACAGGAACAAGGATGCTGCTGAGGAAAGCAGCTGAGGAGCAGGAGGGAAGGAAGGATTGACTTGGGAAGAGAGGCAAAATATCTCTCTGATGCTCTCCTAAATGTATCACTGTTGTATTAGTGAACTCTACACTGAGTAAGTCAGAGGTGAAAAGGGAGAAGGCAGCTAAGCACAGGGAGGGATGAGGAATTCCTAATCCAGTCTGGCTCTTCCACCTACTCAGTTTTCTAATGAAAAAGCTGCAAAATATCTGGTGAATGGTATTTCCCTTTACTTTACATCTGACTCTGCAGTCTCCTTCCAAATATTTCACTGCCAGGGGTGAGCAGTGGTGCCAGGAAACCAGACTCAAACAGAATGTTAGTGCTTCATGACTCTTACAGACAAGGTTTTGTTGTATTTCAATGCTTAGGAGAGAGTTGTTTCTACCTAGATACCCTGTCCAGACTCCTCCAGAGAGGCAAAAGGCAGTAAGATGCAGAGAATCCAGAGGGATTTCACCCCATTATTTTCCTTTCAGTGGACACACACATCATACAGACAGAAATATCATTTTCCCTGGGACATTAAGATACTTCCAAGAGCCAGTGACCAAGCAGCTGCAGAGCCCTCTGGAATGAGCTCATGACTCTCTTCCAGCATTAATACCTTTGTCCCAGCACCAAGGATCAGGGTATACACAGGCATAGAAGTGTATGAGTTCCCTTCTCCACCCAAGCACTACACTTCAACCCTGTTTTTGCTGAGTGCCCAACTCAGCAGTGTCTAATTTCTTCATCTCTGATTAAGACTCTTCTAATTCCTATTACAATTTTTCTAAATGGTTTGGAAGCTGGGAGCAGGGGAGAAGAGACTTTCAATAGTGACTTCCTACAAGGTGATGGCTCAGAAGAACTGCAGCTGGGGAATTCTGATTGGAAAAGCTGCACGACAGAAACACCAGGTTTCACTCAAAATAACAAGAACACCACAGACCTTTACATTACTTTAGCAAACACATATTTGATTAAAAATGCTTCCTAAAGCAAAAGCTCTTCAAAGGAGAGAGGCTCTCTAAGTGACAAGGAGTACACCTGCATTTGTCTTGCAGTCCCCCCCCTCTTACCAACCCTTGCACTATTTCATGTTCTACTTGGGATCTTAGACTGCATCATGAAGTTCCCAAGGTCCATGTAGCAAGAATAACTTGGGGATCAAGAAGAACTTCAGGATTTTAGGTCAGTAATAATGAATAAGAGGTTACCAGCTGCAACATATCCCACTGCTTTGTGGTGCTATGTTCAGTAGGCCCAAAATAAGCATGTTTTTTTCTGGCCATGCAGGCAGCCATTTCTATCTGCAGTAGTACAAAGAGCCAGAGTGTCAGGAAGCAGCCACCCATGCAGAAAACACCAGGGGTTAGATGTGGGCTGGAGCAACCATCACCTTTTGCAGCAGGGGAGGAGCAAACAACACATTTGCCTGGCTGAGATATTTAAAGGGTGCAAGCTGTTGACACTGACATGATGCAAAAGACAGAACACAGCCACAAAGCTAGGTATAAATAGCAAAATACAGATATTCTAAAATAAAGATATCATGCAGTCAGTCTGCAAAAGATAGGAAGTCTGTGGTACAGGTGGGAGGAACCTGCTGACACCTGTGGTCACAGCAGGACTGCACTGAGTGCTCTGGCCTCCTGCACCTGATGTGCATCAGCTTCTGAAGCTGCCTGGGGACCTCCATACAGCATCTCACACAACATGCAGCACACTGACTCCCTGCTCTTTACAACCCTGTGTCCCAGCAGATAATTATCCCCAGGGGCAGCACTGCCAGGGGCAGCACTGCCTGACCCACTTTGGGACAGGCTGAGCCCTGTGTGTGGGACTGCTCAGCAGGTGCCTCATGCAGCTTGGCTTCTGGAGTGACTTCCTGCATGGGGCTGGGGGAGGAGAGCTCCCTCCCAGCTATTCTGATCCCAGTGGCAGATGGAGGAGACAGGTTGTACTTTGTCAGGAAACACACTTTGGCAATGAGAGGAAGGGTGTGATCCTGAGTTACAGAGCAGGGAGCTGTTCCTCAGCTCTGTAAACAAGGGGAAGGAGCAAGGCCCCATCTTTTATTTTAGGAGGGAAACCAAATTAACCTTTCTTACCAGTGGCCAGATTGAGCTTTCCAGGTGAGCCAATACCTCACTTTTTGTTCTCTCTTGCAGGGTCTTGATATTCAGAGGTTTAGCACAGGTCTCCTTTGATACCTGGAATAGAAGATAAAAAGAAAGTTGTATACAGTATTCTGAAAGGATTGGTGATGAGTGGGATGGACTCAGCACTGCAGTGACCAGGGAGCAACAGTTACACACCAGGGAAGGAGCTCCCAGGAAGCCCAGGTTTGAAGCAGTCTGCAAGAAAGCCTTTTTTTTTTTTTTTTTTTTTTTTTAAATGAATAGCAATGACACCAGGAAGGTTCTCAGGTGCATATAATGCAATATATGCACAAAAAATAGGACCACTGGGGAGGGAAAGGAACTTAGATGAGATCTAATGCTTATTTGATGGGGAGGACCCACCACATGTGCAGAGATTTCCTCCTCTCCATTACCCTCTTTGAAAACCAGCTTAATGTCATGCTCATCTGCTCCACAATTAGCATTTTAGCTTGCTAAGCAGACAAAAAATGGGAGAAATAGTTAATTAAATTTAGATATAATTCCTTAATAATGAGCTCTGAAGAAAAATTGTGTCTGTTACCCCCAACTACTCAGTAGGTTAAATGCAGAGATAATTGCTGCTGCAGCCAGACAGGCACAAGCCCTCATGGCACCTCTGATCAAGGACCAGACCCAGGAGGAAGACTGGGGTAGGGATGCCTCTGCAGGATCACTGGAGTGCAAAGGTGGCCCCATGTTTGCCACAGTACCCCCAAGAAGGAAATCTCATTGTTTGTGTCCAAAATAACTAAAAATAATTTAGTTATGCTTTAAAAGAACAAATATCCAGGAGAGAAAGGCTGCACAGGGCCACATGCATGACCACAAAGGGTCCACAGTGCATCCAATCAAGCTCATTGAAGGTGATAAAAAAGTACATGGGACTCTCTGGAAGCAGATTACAAGGACAGCTGTGAGGATTTATTGTTCTTTCTTGCCTGACATCTGGTGTGTATCCCAGGTGCATGGAAGCATCCTCAGTTAGATGTTAGCCATGTTTCCACAGGGGTGACAGGAGTGCCTCATCTCATGAGTGACACAAGTGCAGACTTCAGACCTGCTCGTGCACACAGGAAGATCCTTGCCATGCCTGTACAAAAGATGCTCTCCAAGAAAAATGAAAGACAGGAAAGACACTGTGGCTTTTTGCTTTTTTTTTTTGTTTTGTTTTGTTTTTCTGAAATAAAACTAAAAAGTAACCACCTGGAGATGAAATTAAAGATCCATTCCCAAGTCCTCAAAACAGGATGACTACTTTGGTCTCACTTTTGGAAATGTTTAATTTCTCTTTGCAACCCAAGGACTAACAAACCAGTTCTGGACTTCTTTGGGCTTTCACTACAGAGACCTCAAACCTTGCTGATGTCCACCTGGCATTTTCACGGGTGAAATCTGCCACTGGACAGGTCTGGGCCTGCCTGCACTCTCCAGGTTTTCCACAGTTCCCTCCCAGTTGCATGCAGGATGCTCCATCTACTGTCAGGGCTCTCACTAACAAACCAGCACTGCTTCAAGGCTGCACAGGGGTGAACCCAGCTGAGCTTTTGTTATCTCACAGTCCCTTAGGGCTCATTAAGGTCTGAATTAGCTGACTTTCCATGGCCTTAATTAGTTCTTCATCTCTCTGGGAAGTAGCCAGGGCTTTTTTAACCACTGCTCCTCACCTGGGGCATCAGCTCCCTTCTGTGATTTGGAGCAGCAATCTGCAACAGCTTTGAAACTAACTGAGATAGGCATTTATCCTCCTGCTGCCCTGCCCTGCTTTTAATTATTATCAATTGTAATGGTCAGCCCTGGGAAGTGCCCAGTGAAGGTGCACTGCAGGATGCTAGGAAAATGCAGCCTGGTTTGTGTTTAAGTTGTTGTTTTGAAGAGCAGAGGGAGGTTGCTGGGTACAGACACCTCGTCTGGTGGATTATGATGGATGGGATGGGAGACAGGGAAGTCTCCACACCAAGGTGTAGCCATGCAGAGGTCTCAGTCCTTGCAAACCTGGACAAGAAATACTTGATTTGGCATTTCTTGTGGGTTTGGTGGAAAGACCTCATTACTCCTGCAATTCCACTGCCATTGCTCTGTTAGGTTGGTCTGCATGCACTGGGAGATGGACTCTGAGAGGTCTGGTTGCTTGAAGATGAGATGAGGAATACTGCTTTCCTCCTCAGTGCCAAAATTTGAAGAAAAATGAAAACATTTAATCTGTGCTGAATATGGAAAGTGTTGAATCTTTGCTACAAGGCAACTACAGCATCAAGTGTCCCAGGGTTTTTGTGCCTGTGTGCATGTAACAGAAGTAGATAATTCAGCCTGTGTTAAAACTGATCACTGTCTGGGACTTTGTTCTCAGCAATTTGTCACAGGCCCTCCTCAGAAACACCTCACTGCAGAACTAAGCCTCTCACTGAAAGAGTAAGACCAGGAGCTGCAGACAGGGACTGTCAGGCTGATGACTGCTTCCTACCAGAAGAAAGACAGCCAAGAACAGGCCCGGGCTGTGTTGCATTTATTAATTGGATACAAAACCTTTCCAGCCTCCCTGACATCACTGCTGCAGGCAGTGACCTCACGGTGCACTCAGCTGCACAGCTCAGCTGCATTTGCACACTGTCAATCCCAGTGGAATGAGGCACTGGGAGCTGCAGGATCTGAGCCACACTGTCCTGATCTCCTAGCAACCATCAATGAAACAAATGGCTCCTCTGCTTCTTCCCTAAGACAAGATCCCATTCCCCAGGTCCCCTTAGAGTGCCATCACCAGAAAGTGATCCAGCTTCACAGAGAAGCAGCTGAGTGCTCCTGCCTGTCCCTCACTCAGCACCAGGCCTGCACTAAGAAATCAGAAAAATACCCCAGTTTGAGAAAAACCTTGCTGCAAATACTGTTTCAGGAGGAATAAAGCCTTTTTTTTTTTTTTTTTTTTTCCTTCTTCTTGACACAGCCTTGTCACACCAAACAGAGGACAAGCTCAACTTTCAGGAAGTTTGGTGCAACTTTGACACTGCTTACTCAGCCAGGGTGATTTCAGATCCTGCTGGGTTCATAAAGTTCACCAAGAAGTCAGAGGAGCTTTTATTCAATACCAGAAACAAGTATGGACAGAGACCTACATCTGAAGCCCCACTTTTTACAGCAGACTGAGAAATGTTAGGAAATGATCCGGGACCAGAACTTGGCTTCTCTGGGCTCTAGCACCAGAGCTAAGGAAGCCATGCAAACCAGAGAGGCAGAACTTCTCCTGTCAATGCTCATACTCCTGCCAGCAGGTACATTAGCACCATCTCTGTGGTTCTATCTTAAAAACAAAGTACATATATTTATTTTTCAAAATAGACTTGGAGTCAAAGCTTTGGCTTGGATTTTGACAATCCAAGCAGCCCTGGATTCCCCAAGCACTACATGAGACTCCTTTGCTATGGATCTTAGAGCACCTTTTGCCTGGCAATCAGCCTCCTGCTTTTAAATTCATTTGTAGTGGGTGGCTGAAGATGGGGGCACTACTAAGTAATGAAAATTATTTCAGTCTCTCTCTGTTAACCCCCACTTTTGGTTCATGAACTCGCTGTCTCTTACAGGAAGAGATTTTTAGTGAAGTGTTTGCAGGATTTCATGAGGCTGGGCCCTGTCTGCAGCTGTGGGTGTCATGGCATTAGTAGAGGGCAGAACATCTGCTGGATGCAGCTTGTGCAGTCCTGGGCTCATGTTATGCACACAGCTCTGACTGTCCCAGAAGCCAAGGCCTTCTGCAACCAGGCCACTTTATGGCTTTAGGCTTCCCACTTGAAATTGAGTTAAAAATAGCTGGCCTTTCAGTTACTGGAAGCTTGGGCAGTGGTGACCTTTTGTGTCTGTTAAGCATCTCCTGCAATGTGCCCCTTAACATTTAGAAGCTGTGGCTCCCAGCTCCAAGGAGCTGCTCTCTCTCCTCTCCAGACTCTGGTGGGTTTAACTGGAGGTATTTTCTTTAGGAGCAGCCTTGCTGTGCAGCACCAAGTAGTGTGTACAGACTTAGGGGAGATCAGGCCTGCAGTCAGCAGGGAAACTGCTCCAGCACATGTAGGTCTGGATCCAGCACCTGAACCTGAGTTCTGTTTCTACTGCTTTCTCAGCCATCTTACTGGTGATCAAAGGTGTTGCAGAACAGTTCACACAATTTTTAGGACAAGAGGAATCCAAATGATTCTGTATTTTTAAATTGTTTTTAAAAAATCCCATCCTGTCCTTGAACGTGATTCTGACAGTAACAGTGGTGAAAATGTATCAACAAGTTATGATAATTCCTTCCAAAGAAACAAGAGTTATTTCAGTTTCTGGAACAAGCACAGAAATAGTTTTTTGTGGAAGAAAACAGAAACCAATAGTTACTGTCACTGGTACAGAAGTATTTCCTCAATTACTCCTAGTGCATGTCAGGCCTAAGACAGCAACCAGCATCACAAAAATATTCCTAGCTATGTCCTCTGAAAGAAGATCTTCAATTTTTTTTCACTGCTAAGTACTGAGAAAATAATTTAAAGATTACAATGTATCTACTAGAGAAAGGAAGTGGAACATATTACAAGCAAAAGACAACTGTGAAAACAAAAGATACTAAATAGAATTTTTAATGCAACAGAACTGTTATCCAAGAATCAGTGACAACTAAATGATAAATATTATTAGGGTAAGGGTTAATGCATTATAAAGAATTTACTTACTTTTCTTTCAGCACAGTAAATAATTACAGAGGTGGTTGAAAGGATGCATTTTTCTCTGTGGTTACCAATGCCTTGAACCATGGAAATGGGAGAGTGTTTCCAGTATGGGGCTGGCACTGCACTGCTGAAAAAGGAACAATGCATTGTCTGAAAGTCAGCCAAAGCCTAAAGCAACACATGGACTGCAGGAAAAGTCACACAGGAGAGCAACAGGTGACAAGTTTTTGACTGGTTGTGTAAATACTGAAAAATGCACATGGCAAAGGAAAAAAGTGAATAGTGATTCAGGGGTGGCACAGACTGGTTCTCAACTACCACCATAACCCAGGTGCAATCACTTCCACAGGGAGGAAGAGTAAAGGGGGACAGGAGGGAAAAAGAAAGAGAGAAAAGAAGGTGGTGTTCTGACCTATACTGAAAGGTTGGAGCTTGCCTGAAGACTGGCCCTGGACAGCTTCTGAGGAAAGCTGTGCTGACTTCTGAAAAACAAAAAGAAGGGCTGAGAGGTACACAAGCTGCCTGATTTATCACAGCAGCTGGACCTGGGGACAACTGAACTTGAGATCAAAACAATGAAGAAATAATGCACGAAGTTCTATCTGTGTTTAGCTTCCTCTCCAAAAACTCCCTTCAGGTGGAGAATTCAAGGTGAAATTGTAGAATTTTTTTTTCACAGCTCAAAGGAGATTTTCTTTCTTTATGCAATGTACAGCTGTGCCCACAGTGCTCATTATTTCTTGAATTTTGAATCAAACATTTAAGACTTCAACATTCAGCATCTAAACTGGGTAACAGGAAGCATATATTCAGAGAAAAGCCCTGTGGAGACACAAAGCAAGCCTGTGCAGCACCTGCCATTTCCAGTGCAGCAGCTGGTGATGTGAATGGAGCTGGAATTCCACATCCAGCCCTGAATAATATCAGAAAACCTCCTGAGCAGTAACATCTCCATCTTTCATCCCCTAATAGTTTAGAGCAAAACCAAGAGTTTTAAATGGAGAGGTAGCAGCATGGAAATACAGCAGTGCTGCTCTTTAGTAGCCCACAGAAAGGCAAGGATGCACTGAGGGACTAATTTAGGTTCATCACAACACAGATATTTGTGCCTGATCCATCAGTCTGATCCATGCTGAAGGAGGGGGAATTGTAGAAAACCTTCAAAGCAAAACTGTTGAGTTGAACCCTGATATACTACAAAGGGACAGCATGCACTTGCAAGTATAAAAAAATAGATATTAGTTACTGAAGCATGTCTGTTATAATGCCTTTCTTCTTCTGATAGGAACCTGTCTGTTCAACAAAATGCTGTTTGAGACTTTTGGGGTGGATTTTTACTTCAAACAGGATCCATTTCATGTAGATTTGGATATGTAAAAATGAGGTTTTCAATCTAGATTGGTCATTTAAGCTTGCTCTCTAGAGAGGGCAATGGCAAAGAAAAGTCCTAGGCTGAGAGGCAGCTTCCAACCACTTCTACTAAATGTTACTTCATCTTTAAAATTAGAACTGAGAAAGTAGTACATCAAGTTTCTGCCACAGCAGCTCAATTGGTGCTGAGGTCAATTAATATTAGTACACTTTCCTTTAAAATTCATTTCTGACCAGTGATGGAGGGGATGAGTGTATCAACAGAAATTAGAGGACATTTGAAGTTAAGTCTGGTGCTCAGAACTCCATGTATTTGAGAACAGAAACAGAAATGGGTGACCTAAGCCTCCACTCAGAATTAGCCACTGCAGCAGAAAAGCTAAATATAGAACTGTGCAAGTAAAGACTGAGAATTACTCATAAAACTTATCTGATGAATAACTGGCACCTCCCAGAAAACAATGGGTGTATCTGAGAAACTGCAAGCTGCTCACAAATCATTTGTAAGCAGAAATGAAGAGGCAAAACCACAGAAATCATTCACTTAATTCTGATCACAATGTTTCAACCTATGCAAAAGTGTATCCACATTTTAGGGAAATGTTAATTGTGTTTCATTTTCTAGCTTCACTTCATATTTTGCTATGAAATTAAATGTCAGAATGGCCCTGAACATACTGTCTGAGAAATGAAGCTCTCTTGAAGTCTTTTAAATTCCTAATCTTACTGTGCTTAAATGTTATTCCTTCAGTTGAAGGAATAATTTAATGAAATACAGTATATTTCAGGGTGGCACATCAAAAATGTCCATTTCTCCAATCTCTTCTTTTATCACATCAATTTTCCATCCCACTTTATCTTACCAGAACACTGAAAGTTCATCCCACTAAGCCTCTTGTAAGTGTTGTCAAAAATCAGTCCTCAAGTTCCTGGTTTACTTGATTTTTTAAAATTTTTTTTCAATCAAGCAACAGCATCTGAAACATTTCTCCCCTGGAAAAATCCCTGAGTGCAGTGGGAAAAAAAAAAAGGGAGGAAAAAAAGAAAAAAAAGGATAAGGTTTACCACTTTTACTGCTGTCCAGGGATACCAGGGATACAATTTATTTTGGGGGTGTATGTACCAGAGGACTGGTCCCCAAACCAGATGCAGGCTGAGTGTCTGTGCAGGGTGCTACACCTGTGAACAACACCCCAATAAGCACAGGAAAACTGTTGATCCTCCATTAATTGATACCAATCTGGCTTCAAAGCCCCCAAGTCAGGCTTGCATTGCCATGAACTCTGGAAAAAAACACTGTCTCAGTGTCTGCTTGTGCCACAGGTGGGATTAGTGGTCCTGTGGTTGATATATATGTATATTTTATATATATATATATATATATGAATTTCTCAGTTAAATCCCTAGAGGGTCACTGTAAGCTGTCCACCTGGCATTACTGGGAATATAATTGCTGTGTCACTCATTGAGTGCCACGTGGCTTATGATCAAGCCTGATTTGAGTAATGCTACAAAATAAATATAAACATTTTAAAAAAGAAAAAAAAAAAATCTTTATTTGTATCATTTTTTACATCAGTTTATTTAAGTTGGAAAAAGTAACCAAAGAAGAATGCCAGGGACCTGCCTCCAGCAGCACATTTTTGCAATGCAATTCTTTTCCCTCTCCTCTCTGCTGCTCAGGAGAGATCATTAGCACAGAATGCCAGGGGACAGGCCAGCAATCCCAGATTACTCACTCAGACACCAATTATTTCTAGGCTGATTTGCTCCTCTCAGCCAGGGCTTGGTTCACAGGCAAGACCAGATGGTTCAAGGAACCACACAGCAGAGGAAGGTGCTGGGGTTTACTTACCAGCTGCTCAGCTCCACCCCAGAATGCTGCATCCCACCAGTGGGGGAACACATTTTTAGCTGGTGCTCAGCAAACCTCAGATTCCCTACAGCATTTCCCATGCCAGGGTACTGCATGGTGTTCCACCCACAGGTGGGGAAACTGAGGCACAGAAGGCTTGAGTCATGCTGGGGCTGGCAGCTGCTCAGGCTGTGCACCACATCCTGCTGCCTGGATCTCTTTTGAGGCAAGATGATGGACTATGAATTACCAACATCAGGTAGGGGGAAGCTGGGCAGATGCTGAGGAGTAAAAGATGAGCTAAAAACAGTTTCCTAATGATCTGTGTCCTTCACAGCACAGAGTGTCTGCACAAGAGCCAGGTGGAAGTGGAGTGATTGATTCTGCTCCTGCCTGGCAGTGCTACAGCCCCAGCTTCTGCAGCAAGTGAGTGGGGACAATCTCATGTACAAGTGCATGGGAATCACCTGAAGAGAAAAGCCCTGCCTAGAGAGCTCAGCATGACTGATTATTACTTATAATTACTTATTATTGCTATCTTACTCCAATTTCCTGCATTACTGTTGTCATCATCAGGGTGGAAATTCACACTATTGTTCAATTACAAGAAAATAATGACTAAGTGTGCTTAAAGAGCACAAAACTGCACTGGAGACTCTGGCTCTACCTAAGTGCATTCTCAGTGGAAACAATTCCATGTCACAACTCCTGTCACCTTCAGGGTTTCCAGGGGCTAAGGGGAACAGACCTGCCCTTCAGCTCCCTCTGACTGCTCTGGCTGGGAGAGCCTCTGCTCTTTGGGGAGGTGGGGCTGCCAGACCTCAGGAGCTCATGGGGGGAGTTAGGGCAGCCTCAGGCAGCAGAGCATCCAAGATCAGTGCCAGGTCAGGGGGAAGGTGGTGAGGACCTTTCTGTTCCTATTTAAGAGCTTAAGAACTCTGAAGCAGGAGTGTTAAAGGTCAAAGGAAATCTGACCTTTGAGTGCTCAGAGCTGCACACCCACACCCCTGCCCTCTGATCTCTGCCGTTGCCCTTCCCTAGGGGTGCCAAGTGCCCTGCAGTGTCAGCCAAGCCCATAGCCTGCTGTCTGCATCCAGCAGACTCCCCTTCCCACCCTGCCCTTGCTTCCCTCCGGATTCTCCACAATTCATCTCTAAAATATTCCATGAGTTTTTTTGGGAGAGCCTCCACCCCATCCTCACTTCCTTCAGAGCCGCCACGGAGTCGTCCTCACAGCCCCTGGCAGGAAATGGGCAGCTTCACAATCAGCTTTATCAGCCCCTGACATGGAAAGCTGCCTCATAAAATGTGTCCTGATGTCAGTTCCCACACCACGCTGCTTGGGACCCTGCTGCCTTGCTCTCCTTCTCCAAGACAATCCAGAGAAAATTTGGGGTCCTTCTGTCCCCCAAAGGGACACTTCCACTAAGAAGCCAAAGTTAAACAGAAGGCACAAGCCTAGCAGAGCACCCCAGCTGAGCTGCTTTTCCCAGACAGGAGGAAAGAGTGAGAGAGTTTGTTGGTGAAACAAAGATGAAATAGACCTTAAAATCATCCCCCAAGTCTGTGCAAAAGGGGATGGCAAGATGCTTCTGTCCCAACCTGTCATTCCCAACAGAAACTGAACCTCAGCACAGATTCAGGTCCCCCCTCCCCAAGCAGTGCAAACATTGCCACTTATTCCCAGCTCTGATGGTCCTGCAAATCATTTCCTCATCTGTTAAATAAAACCCATGGACCTCAAGTACACAATTAACTCAGAGAAGGCTGCCCCTGGATGTTTCTTCCCAGTGTTGGACAGAAATGCCCTTGCTAATGGTGGCACAGTGATGGGAACTGCCAGACAAATGACAACAGCTCTCATAATTACAATAATCTAGCACTAGTAGCAGCACAGGTAGATATTTTTAAAAAGTAATTTTATCATGATGGCATCAGTATCAGAGAATGTGTTCTTCCTGAGGCTAGACAGTAGAGAAGGGAAGATGTGGCTTTCCTTGACTACCTTTCATCTGCCTTAAAAATTTTAATTTTTCCCTTATTATCTGGATTCTTTGGTTATTGCAGGCAAAACAACATCCTCAGCCCTGTTAATAACTTGCATGTTATAAACATACACCCTTCTCTTCTCTCCACAGATGGGGAGAATATTTCCTGCTCTCTGTTCTCTTGGTTTCCTCCTCCTCCCCATGCTCTTCTCCCCCATCTACCTCCACAGTTTGAACCAGAAAATATTTGTTTGCTTACAAAAAGGAGAAAGAAAATATTTTAAAAACAAACAACCCCCAACCAGAGAGTGCTGAGGTGATAAGCAGCACACCAGATCTCAGTTAGGTGCTGGAAGAGGACTCACCAAATTTCCTAGAAGAGAAATCATGACATTTCAGGTGGAGCTGGCCTGGCCCTGAGCAGTGGCTGAACACGGTGACCTCCAGGCCTGAGCTCCCTTCCAGCCTACACTGAGCCTACAGAGATCACTCCCACCCCATGCAGCCCCTCAGTCCCTGCAGGACACACAGGACCTGCCATGGTGCTGGCTGCATCCTGCCTGGCTCCACTCATCACTTACATGGTGCTCAAGCATCTCAGGGTGCTTGGCAGAAATACTTGCCACCATTTATAAGCTTTTGGGGCAATTTTGTGTGATTTTGACATTCCAAGGCTCTCTCAGATGCATGTGTCAGCAGGGAAATCCATCATTTTCCCATGAAAATTTCCTATTCCCCCTCTGACTCCCACCTCCTCCAAAGTGAGTACTAGTTTTGTATTCAATCTCTCAATCCTAAACTGTCCAGCAAGCCCTGCCTGACTCCTCAAATCTGGATGATTTTGACATGAAAATCGTCAGCAGTTTAAAAGCAATGTTGTGTAAGGATTTGCCTCAAGGAGCAAAGTGTTGCCTGCCATCACCAGTGTGGCTGATGACAGCAGAAGGGGAAGATGCAATGAGCCATGTCCCAGTGGCACAGAAGGACAGTCTTAGTGTATTATTGGAACACAAAGGTACAGTACAATCTGTCTTTTCCCCATTGTTTTTGATGCAATAATTTTTAAATAAATGTTGTTATGGTCCTTAAGTAGTAATTATCTCTTTTTTTTTTTTTTTTTTTTTTTTTTTTTTTTTTTTAAGTATGGCACAAAATAAGGTACAAACAGTGCAGGGCACATTTAGAGATTGAACACAGAGAGAGAAGTGTTCATCCCTAGCTGCTGGCCAGGCCCAGCAGCTCAGCCATGCAGTGTCTACATGGAGGTAGACTGCAGTCACCTGTCACATGGGAAAGAACACTTATTTTTGTCCTTCAGCCTGCAGGAACAGAATCTGTAGGTCCACTGAAAATTACTTTTCAGAGGGTCAGGTCCTTTGCTGTCAAAATGCTTGATGTTTTGTCTATTTGGAGGGGTGGAAGCGAACATTGGATTTTGTACGTGCTCTGCTAACACCAAAGCACTCTTTTTCTCTACTGGCAATCTTGTGAAAATCAATTTCTGTCTAAAAAGATTGCTACTGCAGTTGCTTTCAGCTCCTGCCATATTTCAAGTGAATGAGAAGGTATTTACCCCCTCTGGGAGTGCTGTTGCTTTCCACCAGTCATGCTGGCTCTCCTAGCCCCTGTACAGCTCAGAGTCCCTGTCCAAGCATGAAGCTTCCCTGTGTTTCTCTAAATAACAACTTGGTCCCTCATTCACCTGGCTCCAGAGACTCCCACACCCTCTTTATTTCTGTAGATAACTAAAAAAGGTGCTGGTTTTCACAGAAAGTTGCCAGATTGTCCAGGACCACATCAGTGATTCCCAGCATAACTTTACTTTTGACATAGCATTTAAAAATACCATTATTTGTAAACAACACACAAATGTAGCCATTTTAAAAATATTTGTTCCACCAGTTACTGATGAATCAACATTTCCCATCCTTCCCCTTCCAGTAAGTGTCTTAGATAAGAACATGCTGCCCTTCCTGCTGGAAATCCTGTTGAGGCTTTGGAGACCTTGTCTTTTCCTTTCCTCTCCAAAGATCCACCAAGAAGGAAAGAAATTCTTTTAGGATAATGAAATTAGGTTTTCTTTCAAGTAGGGACTAAACTTCAAAATACTCAGACATAAGCCTCAGACATAAGCCTTGACCCAGATCTGATAGGGGTTTTGTGCCATGCTACAGAACAAAGATAAGGACATGGATCTCCCAAAAAGAGGAACTGTGGTACCAATCAGAGCATCACCAGGTTGAGCTGCCTCAAGATATGCAGATGATACTGGAGCAGGGGATATCTCCTTGCTGTAGGTCACCTCTGGAAACCAGATGAACCTTGGCTACCATCCAGGGAAACTTTGGGGTCCTGAAGACCCCAGCAGTGCTGATTAAAACAACTGCTTCTGCTCCTGTGTCCCTTGCTTTACAGAACTCCTGACAAGATCATGTCATCACATGAAGTACATTGGCAGGAGGAAAAGAGCACAAACAGTACCAGGGTATTTGCTCATCTTCAGTCTAAGAGTGCTTTAGATGTCACAGGAGTCTCCTCAAGGGCCTTTATGGCACATTTTATGTTGCAGTCAAAAGCCCTTCATGCTGATTGCAGCAGCACTGAGATGGTCCCACAGCAATCACAAGAGTGAGAAACTTTCCTTCATAAGTCAAAAGCTGATTATTGAAAGCAAACGTGGTACAGACACAACTGGAAGTAAATACAGGCAGATTCAAGAAGCCAAAGATGAAGGTCAAATACAGACAGATTTCAAGCCCAAGGTGAAGGTCACTGAAGGAGCTGCCAGAGTTGGTTTTTGTAAGTGACTTTCCCACTCAGGAAAACCTCAGGTACTTTGTGACTGAAAACAGGGGTTGCAAAGTGCATTACAGTGCATGGGACTGCATCACCCTTGGATGGGAGGCAGGTACAAATGCTGATTCTTCTTTTTGTAATTCCAAGGTGTTGCAGCACAACTGTGTGCTTGGCTTTCTTGTTTAAATCTTCCTGAGATGCTCTGCTGAGACTTTATTGAAATGCTGTTCACTTTCATTTGACCTACTGCCACCATAATGCCACATAAATTGGGAATAAATCTGACGTACTTAAAATGCTGCAGAACAGCTTCTGCTTTTTAAGTTTGCAATTCCTCTGCAAGGTGAAAAAACAACACACTGAAACCTGTGCTGATTTTGTTTCAGGGTGATTTGATGTAGATGGCCTGCCATACAACATTTCAAGCTTTATTCCTTGGGCTGCTACCTAGACTATTCTCTGCTGGAGAAGATGGCTGGAAACTTCATTTTACCCTTAAATTAAAACAGAGACTCCCATGAAATCTCATTTCTGCAGAAACTGTCATTACCAGAAAAACACAAACTATCACAAGGCCCTACACAAAACAGCACCAAAAGCCATGTATTTCCCAGTGAAGTCCACATCCAGGGTCTGGCTAGCAATGAAAGCAAACTGAGATGGAAAGAAGAAATCCTTATTACACCTGAACACACATGAGCCAGTCCCCATTCTCTTCTAAAAGCTCCTTCTAAATCATCCTTCCACTCTGCTGTAGAAAGAAAAAGCTCATCTTTGGGCTGCTGATCATCTTTGGAGTTTCTTTAATCACAATTTTCTGGCTGGCAGCTTCACTGTCAATGACCACAGAGGAAGTCATTTTCACAGAAGGAGGAACCCATCATCCTGTGTTAAGTACAGAGTAACAGAGCCAAAAGTTTTAGGTACTCCTCCAACGTGCACCATCCATACATTTTGCAGGGCAAATCATTTAACCTCTCTACCTGTTTGTCCTCATCTCCACAATGAGGGAGGCAGAACTGACCCAGTTCTTATTTCAAATGTCAAACAGTTTCAAAGCATTTTGAAGTCATTCAATAAAAGGCATTACAAAAGGACAGTGCATTGTTCCTGCCACACTGCTATGTAACACATAACAAGAGCTAAAATATGATATCAAGGGAAAGATTAAATCCCTCCTGAAGCTTACAAAGGTTAATGCTCTGCCTTCAGATTCACAAGTGAGAACTGTCCTGACCACGCAACACGTATTTAGGATGAAAAAACAAGCAAGCTGACAAAAAAGCAGCTGCCTTTCTATTTGCTTGAGAAGTTTTGTGTCCTGACACATATTCCTAGAGCAGCCCTGAGTCCTCCTGGAGGTCTCTCCCAGTATGTGGTGTGGGGCTCCTGTCACTGGTACACTCATGCTCCTGTGGAACAGGGCACAGTAAGGTGATAACAGGCTTTTAATTGGGGTCTGTCTCTCTGCACAATCTCTCCACACTCCCCACTAAATCCTTTGCCTCTTTCTTAAGCAGGGATGGATTCAGGATAAAGAGACTTTTACTTACTTTTGTAAGCTGACTTGAACCAAGTAGCCAGAGAAAGAAACATTCTTGGCATGGGGTCTGAATGGAGAAGCAAAAGGACCGAATCTCCTCTTCTGAACTCCCCAGAGATAACCTGCAGCCTGAGCACAACTTCCACATGGACACAGGCCCCAAACCTTCACACCCTGGCCTCTATAGACCTGAACAGGTATTTCCAGGTGCATCTAGTTCAGTGGGATTTACATTTTTAATACTGTTCATTGTTCTTGGGATTTCTAACAGTTCGAGTGTTCATTGATCCCCAGGAAAACAACTGCTCAGAACAGAGGGAAGAAAATTAAATGCAACACTGATGCTGCTCATATAGCTTTCTCCTGGAGAAACTCTGCTGATTTATTCAGTGAATGTACGAGGTGTGTTTTGCATAGATGTCCCAGATCTGAGCCCAGGATTTCATTTTCCACAAGATGCTCCCTCCTCTCCCATTTCCCCTCTCCCATTCTCATTTATCAGACGTGTCTTGCATAGTAAAAAAGGTTTTATGGGATTCTCTTTTTTCTTTAGGGGAGAGGAAGACAAGACAATTATGACTGTCTATCCCAGATTAAAAGCTTTTCCTGTGTATCCCTGTATTTAGCTCACAGGAGGCTCTTTTGTTTAGGCTTTGGGTTTTTTCCCCAGGATGTTCTGTCTGCCACCAGGGAATCCTGCAGCCTGTGGATCACACGGTTTGGGTGCTCTGAAAGTTGAGCTGGAGTCACTTTGCTCAGGCCAGGGGAGCTGCTTTATCCCTTGCTGAAAGGATGCAGAGTGTATTTATAATCACTCAGTGCAACAGCAATCCCCACCCTGTTCCCACCAGTAAACACAGAGCACAGGGCAGTCGACCAAACAGGACCTGCCAAAAAATAACCAGGGGTGTGAGGAAAACAAGGTTTTCATGGGAACTGTGCACAGGACTGGGGTTCATGGTCTGGTGCTACCTCTCCATGACAAGTTTTGGTTAGTCTGTTGGAGACAGGGAAAGGCCACGTTTGGAGCAGGGTGGAGAACAGCTAAAGTTCTTGGATGAGGGTATTTGCAGGAAGTGACAGACTCTGTGTCAGGCTAAGTAAAGGAGTTCCCTGAAACATTTTTAACTTATGTTCAAAATCACTTTCATGGGCAACACTTTGGGGCTTGTCTTCAGCCCATATGATTATTAAACTGTTAAGACAAAGTGAGCCAAGAACCTCAGATTACAATCCTGGAAGCTGGGCATCCTATCAGCAGCTGGAAATGTGGCTTCTTCAAGTTACTGTCAGGGGCCAAGATTTATTTAAAGTTAGGCTCTACAGTGCTCTTTATTGCATTTAGAATATTTTCTTTCAGTCTCAGGGAAGCTGCCAACTCATCTTAGCCAAACATGACTTCTGCAACCTAAAATTATTGCCTCATCACATTGAGCCCATTTCAGGGGGATTGAATTAGGACCATATCAACTGATTTATCCATTGCAGAGCTAGCCAACTATCAGCCACAGCTGATAAGCTGCTCTGTCCAGCAAGTGCTAACAGAATCATCTGTGCTGGAGACAAAATAAGAACAGAGCTCTACCAAGAAAACAGAAGTAGCTACATTACACCCAGGGGAGCTGAAGCCTGAGGCCAGCTGAGACAGAGGATGCCCACCCACAGCTGTGAGCCAGGGAGCTTCTCCTATAAACCCCTATCCCATGGGAATATGAAAGGAGGATCAGGGAGACAGATGAGTCCCCCAGATCTGTGAAAGTGCTGGATTATTTCTGCTCTGCTCACACTGCCTGAGCAGCCTTCTAATAGTTTAGTGCACCTGAGCCATTGTTAATTGCAGGAGGTGATCTGCTAATCAATAATCAATAAGCAACAGCCAACAACAGGGATGTGATGGTTTGCACTTGGTGACTGCTGAGGAACAGACCAGGAGACATGAGCTGAGAAGACAATGCTGGATGGGCAGTGTGTAGAAATAGAAGAGAAACGTAACACAGAAAGATATAAAAATTCTGAGTAGCTAAAGTACCACACTATGGTCTTGAGAGATGTGCTGCAGAGTTTTGCAGGACCAGCCCTATGGCTGGGACTGTACTTACAGCTCTCTCTGTCCACCTTTAGTAACAAAGACACTGCACAGGGGGCATATTTTGTAGTAGTCTCTCTTGCAACTAGGAGACAGGGTATCCTGTACAACAGACCAAAGTCTCATTGTAAGGAAGGCCAGGAATTCCATGGCTGCTGTCACAGCCTGCAGAATTAAGTTTATTTAAGTGTTTATTCCTTCTCCTCCTTCCACATCAGTGGTAAGTTCTAGTATTTTTTGAAGGAGAAAGAATTGCATTCCCCAAATCTCACTTGCCTTCTGTTTTTGCACTCTGTAGTCCAAGACAGACATACAGACACAGATACACACAAAGGCTAGACTCTACCTTGGAAAAACCCCAAAAGCCTCCCATCTGGCACACCCACTTCATCCCAAGTGCTTGGACTTGAAGAGAAACACACTCTGGCTGACAGAGTCACTCAGCCCTGAACTTCAGCTCTCACACCCCCCTGTGAGTTGCCCAGAGAAATGCAGGATACTCCAGGTCTCATGATACAAATGCATCCAACCCTGTCCTTTCCCTCATGCTGGTGTCAAGCCTCACAGCAGCTTCTGGCACACCATGCATTTTTTCCAGCTGCTTCTAAAGCTGCAGGTAGAGAAGGCAATGTGAAAGTTTGAGTTGCAGCCACTTGCCATCACTGTGCAAAGAAAAGAAACATCTTTATGACCAGCTAATTTGTGGCACTCACTACCACAAAATGTCACCCAAGTCAAAGAGGACCTGTGGTTGCACAAAACTATGTAAAAACCTGGAGAGACAAGGGGAGGTCATGCTGTAAGGTGCCCACCAGCCAGCACTTGGCTCAAGGAGCAAACTGGTCAGACAGCAAAGCCTGTTACAGGGGCTCCACAATTTTCACCATTTTTCTTAAGGGAGCTCTCCTTTTCCTCCAAAGTATTGCTACAATATACTGACAAAGGCAGAACACTGGATTTGATATTGAACTCAGCCATTGCAGAAATTCCTTTGTTCTGTGTCTCAACAAGAATGGCTGTGTATGTCATTTGAAGAATATCCATTTTATTTATTTCCCATCTCTTTGTCTCAGTTCTCCATTTTTACAGATCAATTGGCACAGAAGCTGGATGTTTCAGCAAATGAGGTTAACCTCTGACCATAAATTGCTGCTCCCACAGGAGGAAGTGGTAATAAAAAAGGAAACTGCCATAACTACAGCAGAGGACAGCAAAGGCAGACAGACCAAGGGTTGTACAAATTACAAAACCACCAGCCCCTGAAACCCATACCAGGACCAGCCATGCAAATAATAAAGTGTGACATAAACACACGCAAAACTGGACTCACTTTGGCCAGAACAATCATTCCTATGCCAAGAAAAATAAGCAGCTTTCCCATTTTCCCTGGAGTTTCACATTTAATGGCTCTCAGGGCCTATGCCACATCAGAGACAACACATGGCAATAGACCACAGGCAGCTGAAAAGAGAAATGATCAGATTGTCTGTAGCATTGCTTTTAACTGTCATGTCATGCAAGAACAGAGGGCAAGATAGCCCTTGGTAACAGTGGTGTGTCCAGGATAAATCAGAGTGAATGCACAGCTGAGTGCCCCATCAGATGTGCATCAGGATTTTCAGATCAAGACTGTGGGCTGATCCCTGTCTCTGGCTGGAACCTACCCGTGTGAATTTACATGCTCATTTGAAAAGTTTTTAAAGGAATGAGAAAGAGATAAGTAACTTTATGATTAACTCTCCTCTAGAGCAGCTCTGAGCATGGAGGCACCCTAAAATCACTGCCATTTGGGGAAATGTTGCCCTGGTGAGTTGTAAGAAGGGAAAGGAAAGAGAGAATGAAATTCTGCAGGGCTGTGGCTAGGGGAGATGGGGGGGTTTATTGTCTTCATTTAGGGGTGTCATGCATGGCTGGCCTTTTAGAGCATTCTGGTGAGAAGGACAGAGAAGGGAAGCACAAAGGATGAGTATGGGTGAAAACAAAACCTGACCTAAGCCCAGAAATAAACAGACTCTGACACTTTGGAAATTTGTCTCAGAAAGGCTCCCTATACTTCCCAGATAGTTTCAAGAAGCTTTCTGCTTTGTTTCTCTTTTTTATTGGCTGTTGGGAAACTCTCTACAGTTTTCCTAGAATATATTAGGGGATTATGGGGGCCAAAGACATCCCCACCTGCACTGAATCACTGCAGACAGCCTGCTTCATCACTTCTTGGGTTGTTGTTTTGTAGGTAACTGAGGGAGGGAATGATGTAGGTTTATAAAATCATGAGTGGCACAAAGAGGGTGAAGAGGCAACAAAAGCTGCACTAAGAAACTTAAGGAGCAGTAAATGAAGCTAGCAGGTGGCATGCTGAAGAGAAGCCAAAGGAGATGTTTCTGCATGCACCTTGCCAACAGGCTATGGAAAACTTTGCTGTGGATATCAGAAGCATACAAGCCCTTAAGAAAAGTGGTTAAGGTCATGGCAGACAAAGACATCAAGATTTCTTAAGCAAAAAGACACCACCTCTCAGGCACCATGTGCCCAGATGGTTGCAGACTGGGAAACTTATCCTTGAAAAGACTATTTCCTTGCTGCCTTCTTAAATGCCTCCAATTTGAGCCACTGTCTTCCCTCTCCTGTGCAAAAGCAGAAGGAACATCAGAATGCAAAGAAAAGATTTGCTGCCTTTCCTCTCAGAGCAGCACAGTCTCTGCAGCCATGGCAGCAACCCCGTGTGGTGGTGTGTGGGCCAGCTGCTGAAGGAGCAGAGGGAGCTGGAGCTGGCTGCTCCCATGCTGCTGGCTCTCCTGATTTCCAGCTGGTAAACTGCATTAAAAGAAGCTAGGGCTGTAACTGAATAATCTGACTTTCCAGGGTAAACAATTACCAGAGCTGCCAGAGAGATGTGGCCCATGGAAAGGAGGAACCCAAGATACTCAGCCAGGGGAAGGGAAGCATTCAGTGGACACTTGCTGTGAAAATGAGATCCATGCTTTCTCTCCTTTCCTAGATCATGTTCCCTATCTTGCTTTTTGTTGGGAGGGGATGGAGGAGTGACATAAACATTGCTATGAGATTGAAACAATAAATAGTTCTTTATCACCATAACATTGCAAACCATTGCAAAACCTCTATTGCTCTCCAAGCCAACACTTGTAATAAGCTACTGCCAAACAAAATGGCAAAAAAACAACTATTTATCAGCTGACCCTGGAACATTTTCCTTGTCATTCAGGGGCATTGCTTTTTTGACTTGAGGAAGAGGACAAAGAACAGTCAAATCACACAGAACTGAATTAATATCAGAGCTGTAAGAATGTCATGACATTACTTGTCAAAGGGACATCTCAACTTCAGCTCGGGTTTCTGGGGCTAGGAGATGGGATTTGAAAGATGCTATTACTCAGCCATCAAGCTGTGGCATTATTTTGATGTTCATGGGACTAAAATAATAACTCTTCTAGAAGAATGCTATATGCTTTAACACAGGCTAATAATTTCAGCCTACAATTCATGACCACACTCCAACAATCCCTGGCAGACAACTCATTTGTTACTCAATTATATGGCACAGAAAGACAGCCGGTGCAGAGCAGCAGAGCTCACTGCCAATATACACTAACAGAAGATGCAAATTATAAATTTTTAAGCAATTTCTATAAAACAGTGTTAGATTTCTACATAAACTTGGTGGTTTCATGCCTATTAAATTTTAATACAGTGCATGAAATCAGCAGAAAGGACCTTCTGAAACGCTCATTGTTACAGCTCTGTGTTAGTTTCCACCTGGCAGGTTCTGCTACCTTTATGCATTTTGAGTAGCCCCTTTTTCCTGAAATAATTCCACTGGAAGCTGGGTTTTCTGAGACCACCACAAGGTACCTCTAAGAGAGTAACAAAAAGCTGCTGAAACAGAGTAATAGAATCAGTGTAGCTGGGGAATAGAAAGATGTGCTGAATCCTACCCCCCAGGTAAACCTCCAATAGATTACAGGTCTCCTTGGGAAGTGTTGCAATCCTCATATCCTGCACCTTGCCTCAGTCCACACAAACAATCATCACTACTTCATCAAGGAAAGTGGGAGTGAGATTATTACTAAAACAAACCCTTTCCCTCCAGTTCACCCTGGGTCAAACCTGCTATTCTATTCCCTGGAGTCTTGCAGTATGTGTCAAAGACAGAACAGCTTGCTGGTGACAAAAGGAGTTCAGAGGGACAGTGGCACTGTGTGGGGACAGCACAGTAGCTTGGCCTGCACATGTGGCAGAGCTGTCCATACAAGCAAGGAAGGTGTAAGTACAGCACTACTGGCAACAACATGAGAAAGGCTGATGGGGTAGGACAGGCTGTGCAGGGCCACACTGAAGGGGAGAGGGGCAGAGGAGCTGGTGGGAGACAAAAGGGAGCAGAAAGGTGGCTGTGAGAGGCCAATGTGACTCAAAAAGAGCAGGGAGGACACCATGAGAAAGAAGGTTAAGAAAGACAAAATGGAGAGCTGAGAGCAAGGTCTGAGAGCATGTGATGAGGCCACAGGGCACTGCAGGAGAAACAAGAGCTAGAAAGCCTTTTGGCCTGTGGCTGATGTGAAAGCAACAGTCAAATCTCTTTAAAAAGGCTCCCCTTTTTAAATCCCATGCTGGGATTCATGGCTGCTGGCTCCAGCAAGCAGCTTCCATCAGGTGAGAACAGGAAGCTTGACCATGAATCATGAAGGAAAGACTGAAAGGACAACTGCTTTCCTTTGTGCTCTGGGATAACACTGGGAAGGAAGAAGCATCCCTTGGCCTTGCAACACCCCCATCAACCCATTGGTGCTGGCAGAATACCTCAATGGCTCATTTCCCAATGCTGCCTCTTCCTTGCAAAGCAATTGCTAGTTTAATACTTCTGCAGGCTAGAGATGTCACCAGTAAAATCTCCATTTCACCTGCACAAAGTCAGTTTATGGACTGTGACCAAGTCAGTGAAATTTGCTACTTTAAAAGTCATTTATGATCCCAGAGGAATGTTATATGAGTGCACAATGGCATGGAGTAAGGGTGACACACTGTGTGGACAGAGAGAAGTGCAATTCCTCTTCTCCTTTACAACTTTTTTTGAGAGATTTGGTCCTTTTTTTGGAAATTTGTGTGTGGCTGGAGATAAACCCAAAGTAGACCCGTTGGAGATCTCCTCCTACAAAATGGCCAAAGCCTTCCAGGTGAGCTCCTCTGCCCAGCATCTCTGCTGCTGCTGCAGCACAACCTGCCCTCACACCACCAACTCCCATCTTGCATTAAGCCAGTAGGAAGAGGCAGTAAATCTCAGGATGTTCCTAAATTGTGGAGAAGGAAAAGTTTTGTGTGACCTACTAGAGACACACAGCTTCAGAGCAAATGTGCAGTTAGCTGCAGATGGCAATTTCTCCAGCAGTCAGTGTGGACTCTGCAATGTGTGGAGAAATGGAGCAAGTCTGGCTCAAGGAGCTTAAAGCTAAGAGAAAAAAAGATTAAGCAGCAGTTTCATGGTTTTTTTTTTTTAACAGACTGTGAGTTTAACCCTTATGTGAAGAAAGTACTGCCTTACACACAACTTGAAAGGTCAGTGTGATTAGAGATTTTGATCCTAATTTCCAAATGCATCAGCCAAGAGACTAAGACAGAAACTTGTGTAAAGAAATTGTAAGAGAGAGAAGCAGAGATGAGAAATGCACATGTCAGTCTCCAGAGCCTGTCTTGCTGATTTTTAAATCATTGATTTTCCTACTGAAAGCCCTTGCCATTCCCACCTCTGTTGTTAAGCGTGCAAAAAATCCCTGCAGTATTTCTCATTCTTCCTGATGCCCAGAAGACAAAGAACCTCTCTGTACACCCTTGTGGCATTGCTTGGGATATTAAGACTTTTGAAAAATAACTGCTTTGTTCTTTAGAAATCAGTAAACAAGCTATGAGATGGCAGATGCCCACCCTCAGAAAACACAAAGTTTCAGGTTTTATTTTTTAAAAAAGGAGGAGCAGCATCTTTTTTTTTTTCACCTGTGAGCATCATCCTTTACTGAACATTATGGGCAGAAACAAGCAGAACTCTTCTGCCATGGGATGCAGGCTTTGTTATACTGCCCTTCCAATTCAATTTGCCAGGACCAGTCTCACCCCCATGCCTGTAGTGACATCCTTCTCCCATTTAACCCTGGAACATCTTCTCACCTTGCTAGAAATTCTATTACCTTGTCAGTCTGAGGCTCCTTGTTCAGCATAATTATGGTACCTAATAGCTGCTGTTACTGCAGTAGGGAGCACGATTTTTATCAGATCCCTGTGTCTTTGGGATATATACTTAGCCCAGCTTTACAGATGAGGAGCAGAAGGACAGTGAGATCAAGTGGCTTTTCCAGGAATACACAGGTGGGCTGAGGCAGAGGAACAGTTTGAATCATGCTATTAAAGCAGAGGCTAATGCCCTGACAACTCCATCATTCCTCCCATCAGAAGTCTGACATCCCACTGAGTTTAAGAGACTGCTAATGGAGAAACTTGGAGAAGTGAGAGGACTGAGCAGGAAGAACATATCTGACTACACTTACAGGAAAAACAGCAGAATGCAGTTGCTGAGAACCGCAAGGTCTTGTGAGCTGTTTTTTTTTTTTTTTTTCCAAGAAACAGCATCCAAGAAGTGCACACTTTATCTCTGAAATTTATGGCATGGACTACGCTGAACCAACGGCCTGAGCACAGCTCCCTGGCTGGGGTGCTAACTCCCAGGAGACAAAGGGGAGTCTGTTGTCTCAGCTCCACACAGCCACTCAGACAAGCTGGTCCTGAGCACTATTCCTGGCCTCGTGCTGACTCACTTGGCGACCTTGCTGAGAAAAGCCTCTTATATCCAAGTCAGCCTCCCTGCAAGAACCATTGTGGTCTCCTAGGGTTGGATTCTACTTGCAACGCAGAGGATGAACAAATATGAAATATTTCTTCTCCTTCCCTTCATCACCCACCCCCTGTAGGTGGGGTGAAGGAACAGGACAGGTAGATGAACCCTTCCTGCTATCCTCCCACAAGCTCTCTCTTCCCCCCATTCCTTAATTTTACAATTAATTGTCCCAGTGAATCTTGGTTTTGCAGTGCCCCAGGGTTGCACCAGCTCACGACACACAGCAGCCTTAAGGCAGGTACTTACTTTCTTTGTGTTCACACTCATGGCTCCTCATGGTTGTCCTCTGTCCTCTTCAGCCTGACACCTCATCCTGCCCAGGTACCAGTGGTGAGAGGAAGATGCTGGCTGATGGAAGGGAGGCTTTCTGCTAGAGGAGCCAGGACAGGTTTGGGTTTTTCTGCTTGGAGATTTCAGTTTGACTGCTGCTGCTGCTGACCTGTGGAAGGACAATGCATGACCCTTAGGTTTTTTTATCCAATGAGGGACACAATCACCTTCTGAAAAAAGATGCATCGTAAACAGATTCCCTTTGTCACTTTACTAATCCCACTGAGTTCTGTTAAGGGTGAAAGGATTTTCAGAACCTAATTTATTCATTGTTAGTTACGTTTCTTCATCCAGGTTCAGAGCCAAAACTCATTAAAAGCAGTGGGAATCTTCCCATTCACTTCTATTGGCTTTAGCTCAAGCTTTTATTCAGTCCCTTGTGGCTTGGACAATGAAGATCAGTGATGGCAGTTTCACTATCAGTGTCTTTGTGCCACCATGTCTCGTTTCTAAAACCTTCAGCACAATGTCCATTTGTCTTTAGCAACTGCTTCCTTTCAGATTTCAGAAGTAAATAAGTCCATGGAAGATATATTTCTTTTGGCTTTGCCTTGGCTGAAAGCTCATTTGCAGACATTTTCATTTTGGTAGACAGTGTCTCTTTGATTCTCTCCATCATCTCAACACACCAGACTGCTATTTTTGCCTCACAGGCTTGGCTGCACTGAGTCATGTTGCTCTCTCTGGTTTACTTTGGAGCTAGAGATACCAGCAATAATCTCACTGCTCGTCCTATGGAGACAAGAAGTATTTGCTTGTGAAATCTAACAGAAAGATGGCAGCTCAGTGAAAGGAGTGCTGAGCATATTCTTTTAGCAAATATAACAGGAAGAAAAATAACGTCATGATTAATGACACATCACTGCAAGATTATCACACACTTTCCAGCTGAATGCTGCATGGTGAGTGAGATGTCTGGAGCTTTCCTGGCCTCTCCCCACTGGCCTTGCAGGTCAGTGCTGAAGGGAACATCTTACATTGCTCCAGATGCTGCTCTATTGCAATCACTAAGAGGTAGCAAACAGGGAGAGAGAATAGGCTGGTACTGGCTGATCCAAAACTGCCTCCCCAGTTTTCACTGGGCAGCATGAGGGGGGAAGGCTGGAGTGGGGTGCAGCACTTGTAACGTGGCTTTTAAAATTCTTTGGAGTAAGCAGTGGTACATGCTAAGACTTAAGTGATAAACTGGGACACAGTGCCCCTCTGGTACCAAGTTAAATAGCTCACAGTAGAGAATTCCAGCCTTGTGCTGTTGGTTGAATTAACCCTAACACTTTCATAACTGATGTGGCTGGTGCCTTGATTAGTATGTGTGCTCTGGTATCACTAATGTTTTTCTGTCTTGCTACTGGCCAGGCCTGTCTGTGCTTTTTTGTCCTCTAAGGCTTCTCTACCTCCACTGCAGCTATTTGAGTCAGACAGATCTAACTGGTGATCATGCTCTGGAGATGTAAGCAGAAAACTTCCATGTAGAGGGAACGTCTGCAGAGTACCATGGGTGTGAACCATGTTCCTCATTCTCAGTCAGAATGGTAAGAAAATCTGGTTTCTCATTCTCAGTCAGAATGGTAAGAAAATCTGGTTTAGCCCCCAAAGAGAGAGAACAAGTATGGGGGAATTAGAATCCAAAGAAAAATAAATAAAACGAGCATTCCTGGTTGCTCACTCTGAGACCTGCAGCTGGATGAAACCCATTCTTCTCCCACTTTGAAGTTCATGTTCTGGCGAAGGAAAATCTTTCACATGAAACCTGGCCTCTGACTGAGGAAGGTCACTGCAGGGAGAAGATGTGGATGAAGGTACCTCAAAGGGCTGGAATATCTTTCTTACCTCAAACATTGTGTATGGATGAAACCTGGCTCGTGAATTTCTTCCTCATTAGGTGGATATCTTTGTCTTTCTGCCACAGACTCTAGCAGGACAAAACAGTGATCAACAAACCCCATGCCTGTCTCCTTTTGGGGATGGCTATTTTTTTTTTTCTTAACATTTCTCTTGTTTTGTACTCTTGGCTCAGGAGTCTGTCTGCTGCTCCAAACCAGTTAATTCCTTCTGAGAGCAGTATGGGCCCAAGGCCTAGATTATATTTATAAGCTGTAAGGATCTCCCCAGGCAGCCTCAATTATAAAGGATTCGAGTCAAACAGCTACAAGGAGATGCTCAAAAACAACCTCAGAGCGGAAACACGAATAGATGGAACATCACACATTTCCCCCATGTTAAAGTTTAAAAAAACAAACTGCAGTTCAAAGCACTCTATAATGGGAGGTAAGTAATCTTTATCCTTTAATCTCCCATGTTTCCAGCAAAAGGATGAAACGTTCTGCTTTCCTCTGGTGTCTGAACATCCGTGTTTAAAAGTTTTTCAGGCAGGTCCCCACGTTTTTGCACCAGTGCCAGGGCAAGAAAGATTGTGTGAGGGAAGAGCAGCAGGGCAGGGACTGGGGCTAAAAGGGCAGTGACAAACCTCAGTGGGACAGCAAGGGAAGAGCCTTCCAGGACACTAAGCAAGGATGGATAAAAGGTCACACCACAGGAAAATTCCTCTTGCCTGGCAATTTTTAAATGAAAATAATACTGGTTGCAGTATATTACTTTACTTATACTTTTGCTTTGTTGTTAAAAGTGACTGACAGTCCTCTTCTAGCTTTGCTTTGTGGCTTTGGATGATTCATTAAACCCTTCTTTGTCTTGTTTTCCCTTTTTGTATAAAGAAGAAAGTTGCACAGACTCTGTTAATGACTATGTGTGCTTCCTGTCCTTCCCTCTGAAGCTGCCATCCCACAGAGGAGCAGCAAGTCATCAGAAACGTGTCCATGACTCTGCTGGACCCACATCTCTTGCTATTAGGCTTCTAATTGCCTGTATACTACTGTGGATTTGAACAAAGCTGTGTAGGAAATGTTTTTCCCAGCTAGAGAAACATTTTGTTCCCATTCTGAGTTTGAGCCAAATGGGGTTTTCTTGTGGCCTTTTTTTTTTTCCTCTCCTCTGTTTCTGTAAAAACAAAGGAACAAGTAAGCAGACATGTTTGCAAGATTTGTTGAACAGAGCTCTCTACAAGACAAGTGAGTAAAGTTTTCTGACCTAACTCAGGCTAGTGTCTTGAAACAAGACCTTGAACACACAGGAGATCACCAACCTCCAAACAAGGCTGGGATGGTGCCTTCTTTCCCTAGAAACTGCATCCCTAGCAGCCATTATTCCAAACTGAGACTTCCACACAAGGTTTGTGTTTTGATAACATGCCATTTTCCGGTGAAAAATATTTTAATCAAAAAGTTCCCCACCCTGTTTGTCTTTTGATCCACAGGGGACTGCAGGATGTGTGTGCATAAAGGACAGCCTGACCAGACTGTGGAGGCACACCCAGTGATGGCTTTGCAGCTCTCCTCGGGATTAAGGCAGCTACTGTTGCAATGTTACTGTCTGTGGGGATGTGGGACTGGCAGTGGTCCCTGCACCCTGCAAAGTGATGGCTTTACTTTTGTTTACTTGCAAAACCATGCAGCCAGCACCTTGCCTGTCTTGGGGGTTAGCATATGTCTCCAAGGCACCCTGTACATCAAATAAATAACAGCTGAATCCATGGAACATGCCCTATTTTATCCCAGAACAATGCAGTAAAATCCATTTGCAATGTCCTCACTGTTTCTGCTAACTCTTTGGGGGCTTTAATTTCTAGGTCATGGAGAACTGTCCATCCAAAAACTGCTCTAGGTCCTCTCAGGAAAATAAGGAACCTGATACAGCACACTGCAATGAAAAGCTACAGGCCTGCCAACTTGGTGTTCTTAAAGCCTTCTCCTCTGCTCCCAAAGATCAACAGCCCAGACAAAAGTGTTTCAATCCATTGCCATGTTCTGCTTGCCTCTCTTTCTTCAAGAAAAGCTCAGCTCTGGAAGCCCAGGGCAGCTCTCACTAAGCACAGCACACACTCAGTGCTCTCCCACTGAAAGGGCAAGAGCTGCTTTGGAGAGTTAACTCCATCCTGCAGAAAAGCCCCAGGTCAGGACTGACACAAGCTGACAGGAGGGGCTGTCTTTACATCAGAGTGCCTCTACCTGAAGACACGGGGCAGAATTACCCACTTTGTGCTGCACAGCCATAGCCCTGGTTTTTTGGCCAAATTCTTGCTTATTGCTTTCCATCCCATCTGTCTAGTGTTTCCACCAGACACAGCAATCTGCACTTACTTGTTATTTTATTTAGTTATGTTCATACTGATATAACTGACAGATGCCTTTGCAAAGCTAAAAGCATTTCATCAAGAGGTGAAATGACCTTTTCTTAGCCCTACTGTAATTCTCATGAGTACTGTGAGACTCAGTTATTTGTTAATATTAGTAAAGAGCTTTGAGTTCCTCAAAACTGTGTCAGCAAAAGAAGCTGTATGATTAACAAGAGGTTCTTCTCCAGTTAGGGAACTGCTTTCCCATCTGTATGAACAGAACATGCTGTTGTGTTAGGGAAGTCTGCTATGCTTTGGAAAAGCTCTAACAGGTTGCTACAGGCAGAGAAAAATGGAACAGATTGTGTGATTCCTGCAACCATATTTTTGATATTGCATGTTCAAAAGGGAGAAAATAAAGAATTAAAAATAGTCCCCAGGATCATTTGGCCAGGCTCTCATGATGTACTCCTTGTGAAATTCTAAGCATTAAATCTCAATTAAATGATCAATTAAGTTTACTAAAAGAGAAAAGGATTACCTGGAGCATCACACAAATTCAGTGTGATCTGCTACCATCTGGCTGGTAACTCCAATGAATTCTCAAACACCTCCCTGTAAATCAAAAATAAACTATAGTTCTATAACTAAGATAAATTTTAATTCTTCTGTCAAGTTTCCTAGAAGACTGGTCTTTACTGTTATCCATAACTATTTAGAAGTCCATCACTGCAACACAGTTCTGGGGCAGTTTTTTGTATGTTCCAGACATTCATTTCAGGCACAGAAAATGCATTTCTCATCTTAAAAATGACCTGGGCATTTATATGAAAATTGTTAATTAATAACATCATGTGGCATTGAGCAAAGTGTTCCTGATTCAACACTGCATGAGAAGTTATTCTTCTTGCTCATGAAACTGGAAATATCTGAGGCTATTCTTTGTTCAAATTACTGCTTAAATTTGGGACACTTCTACACCAGGTATCACAGAATCTGATCTTCTGAAATGCTGATTTTCCTTGCAGGATAACAGATGGTTTTGTAATTCACAGAACCATACCTATGTCTCACTTTGCTCTGGTGTATCTTAATGTAGGATACATACTTGTTAGGCACATGAAAAACATAGAAAAATACTAAAAAGAGGCATAAAAATCTTCCTAATACCCTGACCACAGTCCAGTTTCACTTAAACCATACAGACAGTGTAAATAAGGTCTAATGCACTTGCTATCCTTCTCCTTCTGAAGATGACCTGAGCAAGAGCAATGAAAAAATGCAAACAAACCCCATCATTCAGCCATGGGGATTGGCAGTGCTTTACTGCAAGGCTGTAAAAGGTCATTTAACTCCAGTGTCTCATTTGTGGAATTACTGGGAATGACAATCTGTGTGGGAAGCTGCAGAGCTTCCAGCACTCCCTCATTATCAGCACAGTGCATTGGTTTGGGTGCATTAAAAGCCATGTAACTGGTACGTGCATTGCACTGGCACAGATCCCTCCCAGCCTGCATTTCCTGCATTTCCTCTGCATGCACTGGGATGTCTCCTACAACACCTCACACTAACAAAGAGTTTCTGACCCTTGCAGTGGCACCTGTGGCTGAAGAAGTAGCCCTGAACCAGGAAAGGACTGTGTTCTACCAGGGTGGAGCTGAAAGGGGAAACATCTGCCTGTCCTCTGCAAAACCATACATACTGTCCTCCAGCAGCACAGGAGTGCTCAACCCTGCTGAGCTCCTGCCTGGCATGGCAAGAGCAAAAACTCATGGAGAGGGTGGAAGCCTCAGTGCGTGGGCAATCTTTCTATACCCAAGTGGCTGGAGGTAATGCTCAGGTGACACACAAGCAACTGCTATGAGAAACCCACAAGAGATGGGGGAGGCAGCTGTGCCATATAAATTACACCATTAGGTTTGGCCAAAATACCCTTTTTCAGACAAACTTCCACTGTGCCCCAAGAGCAAGGGATGCACAGCAGCAGCTGCTGCAAGAAGGGAGGCAACAGTGCAGGGACAATGGAGGTGGCATTCCAGAAGGATATGCAGAGTAACACAGAAAGAACCCCAAACTGCTAAATAATCAGGAGGAGGGGAAAAGACCTCACTCCTGCAAGGGAGCCTGTTTCTCAGGTGGTGTCCCTCTGCACTCCCCTTCCCCGTGCCCTGGAGCCCTGAGAGCCCCGGAGCTGGGAAGGGGAAGCCGGGAAGGGGGTGCTGGCACCCTGTCCACCTTTCTGCCTACGGGTGAAGCGGGGGCAGGACCGGGGGAGATGTTGCCACCTGATGCTCACGCAGCTCCGGCTTTGCAGGGACAAGCGATGCTGGGAGGCAGTGGGGGACAACTCGTCTCGTGTCTTTGCCCCATCTCAGCAGCAGCAGCAACAGGAAACCCAGGAGCTCTGTGAAATGACAGAGAGGGAGGGAGAGCGAGTGAAGTCCCCTTGCCTCGGCTGGTGACGTCTCTCCTTCCTCCTTTTTTTTTTTTTTCCTGTCCCTATAAAGAATCTCGGGCTCGCATCAAACTTCCCAGCGAAAGCAAACCAAACCCAGAGGGGTGGGGGAAACAAAAAAAAAAGGCAGAGAGAAACACCACCTAGGGCGGGCTCTGGCCATGCCCAAGCCCAGCAGCTCGCCGGCCGCTTGCCCCGGGCGCTGCGGGGTGGCCCCCGGCAGGTAGCCAGGCTGGGGAACGCGGGAGCTCCCTCTCGTTCTGCCTTCCACAACTGCCTGAAGTTGAGAGGTTTGGTTTTGGTGGGTTTTTTTTCCCCTTCTTCCTCCTCATCTCCGCAGCACCTGCACCTCCCTGGATAAATCCATCTAAGAGGAGGCTTTTTGTCAGTTCAGCCACCTCATCCCGAGCTGCAGGCAAAAGAACTTCTCGGAGCAGCGGCTCACCGGCTGGAGGAAACTTTTCGTCAAACTTTTCTGGTGCTTTTGCTCTGCCTTTTTTTTTAACCCCTTGAGTTACTTGGCAGCACCCAGACAGACTGGGGAGCCTTCTCTTTTCAGGCAGAGTAATACTCCCCCTCGGGCATCCCATGAATTAGAAAAGCAGGCGGAGAAGAGGAATAAAGTTATTAAAGGGAGGGAGGGAAGGGGGGGAAACTTAAAAACTTGCACTTTGAGAAGAAGTGAAGGAAAAACCAAAATCCGCAGCCCAAGGATGAAGCGGTGAATGGAAAGAACAATTTAACTGGAAGCAACAAGTGGGAACTTTTGCACGCCTTGTTCTTCCCCTCCCTTCCCGCTTGAAGAAACTTCGCTGTTGGCAAGAAAATTTAACTCCCTTTTTGCGGACCTCTCCTCCTCGCGCCTCACAAAGGGATATTACCGGTCACCTGCAACACACCATGGTCCCCAGGCCCAGCGCTGCCCTGGCCGTCTATGCCCTTCAGGGGCTTTTTCTTCTCCACGGTAAGACCCGTTCACGGGTGGGATTCGGAGAGGGGGGGTGAAGAGGAGAGGGTGAAGGGTGCAGGCAGCTGCCTGCCCCTGCCTGAGGGGATGGCGTCTCCTCAGGGGGCACTTGGCGGGCCGCTAGGTGGCGCCTCCTGAGGGGACGCGCGGGGCGGCGGAGAAGGGGGGGGGGTAAAGACGAATGGACCCGCAGAGCCTCCGCGCCCTCCGTCCCCCCTCGCCCCCTCCTCCGCCTTTTTGTTGTTTCTAAAAGCCCCAGTGGGTCACATCACACCTTGAGATGCACCTGGTGAAGCGTCAGAAGCCTGGGTTTATTGACACGTGTGGGAGTAGCCAGCTGCACGCTACCTTTGGTGTGAAGTCAGGAAAAGTTGTCTGTAAAAAATGCATTATCAGAAACCCGGTGTGAGTTTTTTCACGAAAGCACAAATCGCCACCGATGTTGGTGGATCAGAGGGAGATAATAAGGAGTGTTAGGCAGAAGGGAGCCAGGTGTGTCTTTCCACAAGTGTTCCTGACACTGCAGGATGAGGTGGAGAAGGTGGTGGGTGAAAAGCCCATGTTTCAGGGCTGACTTGTGTTCCTACTCACCAGGTTGATTTCCTAATAACCGTGGTCCTCACAACTTTGGAATCTGGTTCAGATTCACTTTCCCATCATCAGTTCTGGGCACAGGAACAGCAGAGAGGAGGCAATGTCTGTACCTTGTGATCAAGGAAGGGAGGCAGGCACATCGCTAACTGTCCCTGTAGGCAAAGGCTGATGATGGATTTGGAAGCAGCATTATGGATGTCAGACCTGTGTCTATCATTAGGAAAAGATAATGTGCTAGCAAAGACTCTGTGTGCCCTAATTAGGCTGGAAGCCAAACTGAAACAGGGCCAGGAAGTTGGAGGATTCTGGATAGCACTGATATGATTGAGGTATGAACTCCTCAGCCACCTTTCTCTCAAAGTTCACCTCCAGCCACGAATTCAACAAAACTTCATTTAACCTCCCGAGGCACAAGAGGCACAGATCTATTCTGCAGGCTGTAGGTTAAACCTTCTCTGGGATCTTTGTGGTCAAAATTAGGCAGAGTTAGACTGAAGAGAGGCTGACTGTGATTCCAGTCCAATTTCATCTGCAATGCAGACAGACGATGTTCCAGCTGTGGAAGACATTGAGTACCTGAGGTGCTCAGTGAGGGCAGTGCAGCTGCTGGGTGCAGGGATACCTCCTGGCCAGGACTTCCCAGATGCCCAAGTGAAGGGAAACTCTCCCAGCTCACCCCACAGTTTAGCAAAGTACTCTGAGTGCCATCTCCTTCTGCACCAGCAGCTGACTGCAACCACTGTGCCACTGTCCTCTGCCTGGGTGTGCCCTGGGGACAGAAGGTAACCAGAGCCATTCAGTAATCCCTGACTATATGGACAGTTCATCCAGATCAAAGGATGATCTCCTATAGAGAACTCCTGATATATTTGGCACTTTCAGCCCTTTTGGGGGTCTAGCACAGGGAAGAGATCATGCAAATGTTATGCCAATAATTTCCTGTGTTATTTATAAAATAACAGCTTCAAAATATTTTATGCATCTTTAAATTTCCTAGGACAGTTCTACAAGAATCATTAAATCTCCACTTCCTTTTCGCTTGTTACACAGCTTATGTTCAACCTCTTAGAGTACTACTCAGGGTCTTTCTGCTCAAAAATGTTGATGTAGTTATTTTTGTGCAAATGACAAGTGTTGGCACATGTAGGTATGGAGTGCATTGGTTTAAAAACAATCCTTTAACAAAGCAATCTGCAGAGGATAGCAATACAATACCTTATATGTTGCATGAAAAACTTAGTATACTTTACTCCCTGATATTATCATCAACAAGTTTTTACTAGATGAGCAATCAAAACAACTTTTCAGGTGCTGGATTATACCCAGTAATTTCAATGATCTAATACTGGAAAACTAGTAAGATGCAAGAAGACAAATCAGGTCCTGTCCAATCCCTTTGAAATAAAAAGCAAATGTGAAATAGATTTTTTTCTGTTGTTGTATGTTGCAACCTCTTCTCCAAACACAATATACTAGGATGGACATTTTAGCTTGCTAAATACACATTTCAAATCTGCTACGTATCTGTAGCTAAGTCAAAAGCTTCAAGAGCTCAGACTGCTCCTGATTTGCCAGCTGGGATGCTCCCTGTGTACAGCCAGAGAGGCTGTGGGCTCAGTGGTGAGCTGCTGCAGAGTCAGAGCATTGAGTGTATGCTTTGCTTTTGCCTTTCTCTGAGGCAGCCAGAGCTGGAAAGCTGAGGACTGGAGTCCTAACAATACAGGCTGATGATCAGGTTTAGTAAACCAAAAATGTGTCTCTTAATTGGTGTTATTCCTAAACATTTGCTTTATTGTGGGAAAATGTTATAAAAAGCAGAGAAGACTTTCATTAAGATTGTGATATATGAGCCTCTTGCCTAAAGCTGCTACATTGAGAACCAACTGGAAATCTCTTTACTCTAATTCATCTATTTAAGGCAAGGGGGAAAAAATGGAAAGTATTTCTGAATGCTCCCTGAATTTCAAAAAAACAGCATTGTACCCAAAAGAATGCTGAGAATACAAACCAGATTGTTTGTTCGAGGTTTCTGGTATAAGAACTTAACATATTTTTTTAAGAATTTTTAAAAAATATATTTATATTCATGCATTTCCCCACTGGTCTGTTAGTATGTGAGAATCTAAATAAGAGCAAGGAGGCACATTGGAGTTATCTCTGTCCTTCCATTCTCTGAACTGTTCATTTTATGATGCAGTACTGGTAAAAAGCAGGTACCTCAATCTACCTCAGTTTGAAGTAACATCAAGTTGGGCAGAATAAATAATATTCATGTTGTTAGCAGGTTTATGCACAAGGACAAAAAGTTTCCAACCACCACAGGATATTTCTTAGGTACAGTCAGTGGTAGGTGACCTGTGTTTCTCATAATTTTGTCTTCCAAATTGGCAGCACAGTTTGAAGGAGGGTGAAAATCTGCCCTGTGGAGTATACATTCAGAGATGAAACTTCTCTTTTGCTTCCAAAGACAATTGCACAGTATATGCAGCAAGGGTCACCTGCTCATCAGCAAAGGACAGGTTGAACAAAGAAGCTGCTTTCAGTATACATTGCAAAACAGTTTGGGGGGCAGCAACAGCAACCTGCATTTTTTAAAACTACACAGGAAATTTCCAAGAGGCAGCATTTGACTTTGAAAGTCAGTATGAGAAGGACACTGAAGCTTAGCCATACCTAAGTTCACATGCTTGGTTTGATATTTCCTCTGATCAGCCTTGCTCCACTTTTCCTTTTTTCTCTGATGTCACTGGAATAGGGATTACAAGTGGAAGTAATTAAAAGATGTTTGGAATACCTAAACAACAGCTAGGAACAAACCAGGTCTGTCTGCAGTGTTTTCCTTCAGAAACCATCTCAGATAACTGACAGGACATGAATGAATCAAGATATTTCCATTCCTCCAGTCCTCACCTTCAGACAGAGCTCAGTCAAAACAACCAAAAAAAAAACTGGCTACCTAAGTACCCTGGCATAAAATGTGTGTAATAGAGAACTGATCTCCTCACCAAGTTAGGCACTTCTTTAATTTTTCTTTTTAAGGCCACAGAGAAAATAGTAGAAGCTGCCAAAATCAGCCAGCCAAGGCTATTATCTGGAAATGGCATTTAATGTAAGTACATGCTTGAAGCTTGCCCCAGGGAGTAGAACTTTAGCAGCAGAGAGCTTGCAATCATCAGAAGCAGGGCAAGATTAGAACAAATCATGTGAAGCAAGGTTTTTGTATAAGAGGTGTGACCTTAGGGAATCGTCCATGAGCCTCTTCCTCAAGTGGGGAAAGAGGAAGGTTCAAAGAAGGTGGAGAGTCTGATCTCATGAGGCTGTGATGAGCAGAACTGATGGCTGCCCATTTGTGCAAACTCCTCACTGCCCGAGTGCTGAACACACTTGTGTGGGGAACCCCAACTCACCTGAAACCAGGGATTAGTGTAAATTCAGAGCTGAACAAGTCCAATCCCGTGACTGCTTTCACAAGTTGATCAGATCTCCTGCATTGGCCAATGACTAGAATACAAAAGAAGAATGAATCTCTTGGATCAAGACCAGTCCTCACTTGACAGAGCTGAATCTGGTGTGATGGTGTTTTTCTTTGCTGTAGCTGAGACAGAGCTTGCTGCACATGCAGCCACTGCTGGCTTTGCACCCTACGTACCCCAGTGACTGTCTCAGCTCTGTGCTTACAAAAGCTTTGGAAAGGTACAAAGTGAACTCAAACACTAAGATCAGCTGAGCTACTGTCCCGTGTAAATGTTGTTAACCCTTGTACTGTATTAGGCTGCTACTAACAGTGTCAGACAGCTATGCACTCTGATGGGTAGTGAGTAAGTCTGTGGGCTGCTTTATGAGGCAGTCCAATATTCTCATCCCCAAGTCCTCAGCTTAGGCTGTCCTTACAGTGCAGACTTTTTGTCCTCACTACATCCTACATCCCTCTCTTGCTCTTCCCCCCCTACCCTCCCCCCTTTTCCCTGAATGTCTTCTAAATTCCCCTCAAGGCTCAGGATTCCTTGAATTTTTAACATTAGAAAAAGCCAAGAGGAATTTCTCGGCCTTACCGTAAAAGGAGTCTGCACAGTCTCCCTTCCCTGTACCAAAATTAATTTTGCCTTTAAAAATGCCACAAGGCTTTTGGCAAGCTGAAGTGGAATTGCCTGAGACCTGCAGCTGAATCTCTTCCTTTCTGCAAGCAGATGCACTAAGTCTTCCTGCTGTACTGAATTTTACAAGAAGCTGTATTTGCAAGCTTTCCCTCCTCAAAATCTAGAAATGCCAGGCTCACAGCTAGTGTGTGTGTGTGTGTGTGTGTGGTGTAACCAGTGTCCAGGGCTTTTGTTGTGGCTCCAAGCAGTAAAGTTTTAGCACTGAGGAGTCCTTGACATTACCAAGCAAGAAGGGAAGAACCTCGTCCAACCCTTGGAGTGATGAAAGGCTGAACAAACCAGTCTTCCTTTGTGCCCTGCAGGGAATGGCAAAAGCATATGGTCCCTGAGATTTCAAAATTCAGCCAAAAACTAAACTCAGGCCCAGAATGTAAAGGAAATATAGGGACCAACCTTCTATTTTCAGATCAGTTGCCTTTTGTCTTCTGCATTTCCACATAGGTTTCCTTAGATCTTCCTGTGTTTTTCTGAACTGTGGGAACGTGATTACCAAGGAAGTAGAGAGGGGAGTTTTCAGCCCTGCTGGGATTGTTCTTGATTTGAGGGTCAAGGAAGCTTGACCTAGTCATTACCTGTTCCATTTTTTACAAGATCTCCATGAATTTAAAACACCTCTGCCAAACTGTTTGCTTCCTTTAGAGCCTGCAGCTCAGAAATGGCACACCTTGGAATTCTTCCTTACAATTACACTAAGGTCAGTTTGCAGGAAAAGCACCAACCACCACGGGGCTACTTTGCCTGTTCCTCTATAGTAGTGAGCAAAATGGGACTGCTCACAGGGATACTCCACAGAAAGACACAGAAGCAGCTATTCTGTAAGGTATTCATCCTGTTTGCCATTATCTCACCTCATTAACTGAAATCAGTGCTGAAGACAGTAATTTAGGAGCTAAAGCAATTTCCTCCCTGTCCCCAGAAGCCTGCCCAGATTCACAGCTCCTGAGAAGGGCTCACTCTGTAGCCATAGGGATCATCCCTGAAAGCTGACACCCAGCCCGGACTTCCCCAGCTTTTGGGCTGGGTCGCGCAGGGGTCGGCACTTCAGACCTTTTACGTGCAGTGTGTCCTCCAGGAGTTATAAAATGTGTTTTTCCCCCTCTGCTTCTTCACTTGTTCTTCCAGCTGCCTGAAGCCGGCTCCCCGAGGGGCCCTAACACATGCCCACACAGTAGCACTGGGAAGCCCTGCTGGTGGGCAATCCTCATCACAAGCTGCCTTCAGCCAGGAAATGGCTGCTGGAAGAGTTTGCCCAGATCCCCGAACAGGAAGACACATGCAAGTGTTTGAAAGGAGGGAAGTAAAGCACTATGGGTTATCAGTGGCAAACCTCAAGCTCTCTGTCTTTCCTTGCAGTAAAATAAGTCCCACAGGTGCTGTGCTATCCAACACTGGGTCACTGATGGGGGAACATCCCCCACCTCCACTTAGGGGAGGGTACCCAGTCCATTCACTGCTGCTGTGCTCACTCCTGAATTAATACTGTGATTGATAATTTGCAAAGGTAAGGGAAAAGAATTCATGAGCATCCAGTTCTAAAAACACAGGTATCACTTTGCTCCTAAACCCACAAGGAATATCAGAAGAAATAATAATGCAGCACACAGGTGTGGGGAGAAATACTTTTCCCAGATCTCTTTCTGGCTGTACATGAGGCACGGAAGTTGTATCAGCTCTTGCTGCTGCATGACACAGCAGGATGGAGCTAAACAGTAAATCTGGCTGGTTAAAGGGGTTTTGTACTGTTACAATTAAAGTATGATTCAAGTGAATCTAAACAATGATGTCACCCTAAGAACCTTTTAAACACAATTTAAGCTATTACATGGTGTGAAACAGAGAGAATCAGCTAACCTTTTGGCCTGCCACATTTTCTTCTCTACAAATGGATGATGTCTGGATTATTCTCATTTCATGTTCATGCACTTGGGACAAGTTTTGCTCTCAGTTACACAGGTTTAAAGCTGTAGCTTGGCTGAAGTCAATAAACAGCCTGTCTTTGAATCTGCCTTTGTGTGACCGAGAACATTTATTTTATTCTGGTTGTTTATGCATTTTGTGGTTGAATCTGAGTGAGAAAAAAAAATGACTGAAAGCTGCTCTCTGGCTGCATGCTGTATAAAGGTAGAGATTTTACTGATCTGGCTGGAAAATCCTGATTTGTTTTGGATGTGAGAACTCATAGTGAGAAAGCTAAGTAACTTGCTAACTTTCCTATGATGAAGAAAAGGAGACTGCAGCATCCACTTGTGTGAGGCAACACACCAACCCCTCCTGCTATTCCTGAACCAGCCCATGCTCTCACCTCACATTTATTTTGACTTTAAAGATCTCATTCAGCTAAGCCTCTTGGAGGCTCTCATGCTTAAAACAACTTTCCTTCAGTCTTGGCAAATTTCCTCTTGAGTAAGGACAGAGCAACAGCTAAGGCAAGAGAAAAGGGTTTGGCCCAATAAGAATTACCAGACAGAATAATTAATCCCAAAAATCCTATGCCAGCATGAACGGAGCAGATGATGCAGTGGGGAGGGATTCCCTGGGGCAGAGCCTCCTCTGGCTCTGATCTCAATGCAGTTGGCCCATCTCCCTTTGAAAGAGCCCTGAGTTTCTCACAGCTCATCATCCCACTCAGTGATGACTTTTCCAAATATAATGATACCATGGGTCCCTGGGAAAGTGAGGGCCAGTTGTTGCCATGTAGCTGCTAATGATCCCATTAACAGTTTTATTACTTAACCCACTGATATGTCAGGTTCTGACTTCATGCAGGAAGGAGATAAACCAAGTTTTCAGTGTGATGTATTTATAGGTTTGAAATCACTGCAGGATTTCTAGGCTGTGCTCACATTTGGACTGTTTTCTCGTGGCTTTCCCAGAGAATATAGCCAAGCCATATAAGCATGGGTAACTTCATTCCTGGGGTCAGTCTGGGCAGCATCACTATGCCCTAATGAAAGAGAAGTGCAGGTCACAACAGAAGAGCCAATATGCCACAACTCCAGGGATGGAGGACCTGTCTAGCAAGGTGAATTTGGGAGGACAGCAGCCTGCTGAGCAGGGTATAGCAAAGGTTCCCCCCATCTGGGTTTTGTACACTGTGATTTCCATCAGGAAATTTTGCCATTACATTTGGAGGAGGATTTATACAATTCTGATTTCTTCTCAGTATACTGGAGACATGGGATTATCTAGGGATACTGTTTAACTACAGAATTTTCAACCAGAAAGACTAATAAAGTTGGTTACTTATATGCTATGGCTTACATCACAAGAGCATTGTTAGACTAGAACATGGACCCAAAAAGACCCCTAGAAGAAATCTGGGATTTCACAATATACTAATTGGACTGCCATCCTTATAGCAAGGACAAAAACATTTGGCATAAACTAGCCATGGAGTTTGCCTTTTTTATTGTTGTCTACCTTGCATTTGTACTTTAATATTCAAACCTACACAGTGAAATGCCATTATTAATTTTATTTAATAGATCATGAAGTAATGTGCCTTCTGGCTACTCAAGTTGATCTCTGTTGAATTTTGTGCATAACTGTGGTTGTTATATTAACATTAAATTACTAACCTTCTTTTCCTAATGTACTATCCAGCCTGTCAGAGCTGGTGTGCACTATCATCTAGGGCAGGCAGCCACAAACAGGCACTATGACATCCCACAAGTCTACAAGTGCAGACTAATGCTCCCAAGGGAAAGGTTTTCCTTTTCCCACCCCAAGAATATGTGCACAAGTTTTAACATTCTCCATGACAGTATCTACAGCTTTCTGGAGAGCTTCTGGCAGAAGGACAAAAGAAGAGGAAAGGAGATGGTTTTGTCAGGGTATAAATCTCAGTTTTCATTTGCCAAACCTGTCATGCACTTTTGAGAAAATCAGGGCAGTAAAGCTCAACATTCTGTGCTCAAAGTGGGATTACTAGAAAAGCTAAAATGGAGCTAGTTCTGATTTCCATGGAGCAGAGTTTGCATAGCTGCCAGTCAGGGCCATTTGCTCTTCCAGTGCACAGTACTATGGCATCACTGTACTTTAAAATATAAATGTAGACTTTTAAATGCTACAGGGATTTGTGTCTGTCACTGAGTGATGCAAATTTGACATTTTGCCTTTCTGTCCACCTATGCCTTGGACATCCCTCAGCTTGACCACTTGACTTAGAAATTTTGGTTTCAGCATCTTCCTGATTCAACTAAAAATTTTCAAAAAACCTGGTTTGAAAGATAGTTTACATTAAAACAACAAAAGTGTGTCCCAGCAATCAGCAGCTATTGCTTGGGAAAACAGGAATAAGCACTGAAAGATAAAAGACTGGGCAGAGTCACTTTGGCCACAAATATGAGGCACAAAGCTGAGAGTATGAATCTTTATCAGCATAAATCAGCTCAGGTCCAGGCTCTGCAAGTGCCCCGAGTAGCTCACAGTGCCTGTGCAGTACTGCAGAATGTCCTTTAGGGGCTGGCTGCTGCATAAAAGAAGCCACTAAGGATTTTCTCCTTGTGCAGAAAGGGGACAGAGGGATGTGGATTCAAACAGCAAAGATTTGTCACTCCCCTTTCTCCTCAGGTGGCTGTTTCTTCTTCCTGGGTCACACCAAGTTCCATCACAAGTTGTAACTGATACTGTGGAAATCACTTAGTGATGCACTAGCCCTTTTCTGAACAAAAGGCCAAACATAACATTAAAATCAAAAGCCCAGTGCTTGACAGCCTGCATGAGGGCAATACTAGAGGCTTTGCCCTGTGACTCTGGGATTACAGGTTCTGGATGTTCCTGGTATGGTGGTTAAACTTCTTTGGCATTGTTGGAGCAGCAATGATAGTTAATATTGACATGACCATTATGGTTCAGGAGAAACACTTCACCCTGATGAGTCAGGCAGATAATGCTGCAGATCTTTTAATTCCCAGACTGACCAATGTATCTGGTCTTGTTTGGTGTCACCATATTCAGACTCCTTAACTTTAGAGCTAAGCTACCCAGACTTACAAAGAGACAGTAAAAGGAGTTAAAGAGCCCAGAGCAGCCTCATTCCTTTAGTCATCTTTCCTGTTTTAAAATCTTTCTGCTTATCTCTGTTCTGGTCTTGACATGTGCTGGAGGTGAAAGCAAAGTAGTGGCACTTGGGTGTGGTGGGATGTAAGGAGAGTATCTGACATGCTGATCTTCTTGCAGTGTACATGATAAAGGAATGGAGAGAAATTCTCAGCATACACAGGGCAAAGGTGCCTCTGGTGCTCTTTCATTTAATGGCTGAAGCGATGTCCTCCAGTGTGCATTGTGCTGCTTGCCTTTGAAAAGCTTCTTTTTGTTTTGGTTCTATATTGTTCTATGTTAAATAGTAGGAAAAGAGAAATCTCTGCCACCACAACATTCTCTTATAGCTCTATTCATTATAGATCCCAAGAGGAAACTTAGAGTTCCCCTGGACAATGGCCTGATATACAAACGAGCATACATTAACTTTCTGTGGTTCTATAGTTCATTTTGACTGCATTTCCTTTACATTCTTAGGAACATGGATTCAGGCATAATTGAGTTTGATGTTTTCCTCTGCCTTGAACTGCTGTCTTGTTAAACATGCTGCAAGTCAAGAAGCCTCTCTGCAGCAGAGACCTGAAGTGGAAATGCTTCGGGCAGATGTGGTGGTGCATGGAGGGGTGATTCTGGAGGGAGTGGGGAGGCCAGGAGCAGAGCTCAGGCCAGGTCTGGGGGGTTTCAGCTGAACTGGGGGAGTGATGCTGGAGCAGCTGCTGGCCAGATGCCACCCTCCAAACCTACAGAGATGTCAGGTGGGTCAGACATAAAGCCATGATGCTTAAGTAACTCAACTTCAGTCCCCTGTCCTTTGACAAATGCCTTAGGGCAGCTCACCTGGGGCACATCTACAATGGCTTTGGCAGCAGCAGGGTACAGTACAGGATCACCCAGAATCTCTGGCTGGGGAACAGCTGATGTAATTTCAGCTGTGTTCACTGCACTAATTAGCACAGACACCTTGCTCAGGACCACAGCTCAGATGCTTCATGAACTGCACTCTTCAGTTTGTTGGTACCCACTCAGACCCCTAGCACTTTGGGCACCATGGCACTGCATCCCCCTCTGCAGCACAGGTAGGTTTTCTGCTTTTGTGGCTCAGCTCATCAGCTGTAAATCAGGGAGATAAGCACATCCCTTCCTCCCTGGAGGGCTGGGGTGATAAACGTGTTGAAGAGAAAAAGCAGCTCAGGAACTGTAGTTGATTTACTTCATCTTTCACTTCCATCACTAGAGAAAAAGCCATTTGAAGCCACAAGAACATTGAGGCATTTAAGGTTGTAAGGGTAGGGTTGTAGGACTGGGATACCTTGGTAGGCTTGGCCTGAACTATCAGAAATTAATCTCTCCCCTGTCCATCAGACTCCTGTGGAACCTGGGTTTGGGCTTTTGCTCTTTTGCACTGATGTGTTGTGCTCTCACTTTAGATGGGAACAGAGCCAAGCAGATGAAAAAGATTAGAGACAAGATCAGCCATTGCTACCCTGCCTTCTGTAACCAGCTTTGTACAGTCTGCAGAGTGTGACACCTGCCTCTGAAATGCTGCCTGTCCCTTCCAAAAGGTGTGTCTGACAAACCACTCCCTGCTAGCACAGACACAGACCTGCAGGGCCTGCACACATCCTGGGGACCAGCAGGTGCATGGCAGTGATCCACAGGGCTTGTGAGGCTCCCCTTTTCTCAGATTCCTTTTAAAGTGGTACCTCCCTCAGCCTCTTGGCCCACACAGATGCAGTAGGTTGCATGTTTCCTTGGAGGAATTATGAAGTGCAAGCACACAGACATGCAGGCATGCACTGGTGCAAATGGATGCAGTGTCATGCCAATTGCAACTCTATTCTAAAAAGCCTCTGGGTTTTCATTCTGACTTTGTCTTCTGGCACAGAGAAATTTGCAAAGTTAATTTTCAACTCCTGTCTAATGGATTTCCCTGCTGAGTGTCTGTTACAGTTAAAGGATTCCAGATTGAGACTTTGTTCTCATCTCCCCTGTGCACATCTATGTTGGAGGTGCTTCTTGGAGAGCTGGTTAATGAGCCTGAAGTGCAACTGAGTGTTTGTACTGATGTTCAGGAGGAGTTCCCCACCCTCCTTGGAGGAAGGTAGTCCTCACCCTTACAGCCCCATTGAATTTCTTTCTGCTTACACCCCAGTAGAAATAAGATGATTACTAGGGCCAGACTGTGCAAGGTAAAATTGGATTTATCAAAACTACAAGCAGAAGGAGAAACCCCCCTGAACTAGGAGCTCACTTGCTCTGTAACTTGCAGGGCTTTTGAGGGGAGGAAAGAGATGCAGTTGAGCAGCATGCAGCAAGGGTTGGAAATAAACTGTTACCCTCCTCCTTGCCCCACTGCTCACCCACCACTGCCATCTACACCAGGTACTCACTGGTACCAGCTCCTTCCAGCTCCTGTGGAAAGCAAAAGGAGCCTCTCCTTGCATGATCCTGCAGCTTAGCACAGAACTGGGAGCCAATTTACTTGAGCTCTAATTCCTGCCATGCTGCAGGCTTCCTGCACGACCTTAAGTAAGATACTTATCTGTCTTCAGTTTCCAGCAGCATATAATAGCAATTACTTATCAACCTCACAAACATGTTGCCAGGTTAAATCCCTTTGTAAACCATCTCACAACTGATCTTGGAAATGCAGACTCTTAGGACTGTTATTGTTGTTATTATTATTTCCATCTTGGCATTGCCCTTTCTCAGCCATGGGTGTTTTGCTGTGACATTCTGTATCTACCCAAACCTACAGCTAAGATTTAAGTGCCAATTTCCCTAAAATGTTTTCTCTTTTTTTGGGCACAGTATATTGGATCTTTATGTACACATTTCTACCTCTGGCAGGTACAAAGACGTATGTGCTGGGGTATCTTGGTAAGACAGAAGCCAACAGGACAAAAGGAAGCCAAGTGGGGTCAGTGATGGACCTAGTGCAGGGTTAGGATTAGAGTTAGGAGAGAGAGGAGCACAGCCTGAGTGTGAGTGGGGCTGCAAAGGGGCTGCCAAAGAAAGGGGCTGCAACTCTCTAGGAATGAAGTGAGTAGGAGGCAGCAGAGGCAGGAGCCTGTAGTGCAGAAAGATGCCCCAGCAGCCAGAATGTCTCACTGACATTTTGTGTGGTGGTTTCTGGAGGGTGATGGAGGTATCACAGTGTGAAGGCCAGAGCTGTGAGGGAGATGTACTTTGGATGGTGGCTTTCACCAGTTCCTCACTCACCTTTGTGAAGCCAGCCCAGAAAGGCTCCTGAATGCTTGGCACTCACTCAGCTGCTGCTTTGGATATACGACCAATAATCTGGAGCTTTTCATGTCTAGGTAAGCCATCTATAAAAGATCAAATTATTGAAGCCTTAGAAAGTTGATCTTTACATCCAGGCTAAGCTAAAATTACAATTGCTTAATCTCTTACCAAGCTGTTTCTCTCACTTAAAAGGGAACAGCATAAATGAGTTTTCACTGGAATATGCTATCCTGGCATTTTAATTAAGATGAAAACACATAGGTTAAACAAAATACCTGGACATTATCAGTTTTCATGGCTATTATTCTCTTTGTCAGCTGGGGCAATCCATTCACTGTGTGAAATGCAGTGCTAGGGGTATGGTATCTTTGTGCTCAAGAGCAACATATTCCCAAGCATGTTGTCTTTGGCATGGCCAATATTTTATCTGCCAGAGCCAACGTTAATGAAAAATTCCTGAAAAATTCCACATTTCAACACAGCAACACTCTGATGGGAATAACAATCTCTTCTGACCTTGTTCAAAAGCAGATATCAAGCAGGATACAAAAAGAGGAGGTATTCCTGAACCCCTTACCCAGTACTTTGGGTACTTTGTACTAAGTTTGTAGTGCTTGCCTGTCTTTGTAAGCAATATCAATACTGCCAGGTTGTGTACTCCCCATACTACCTGCATCCAATATCAGCATTTCTTGGAACAGATGTGCATGCAGTCAGGAACACTGGACTGGTGAAAGTAAGCACTGCTGCACATCAGTCTCATCTCTTTGAAACAGCTGCAACTTCATAATGAGAACATGGCTGTGTACAACTGGGTTTCCCCTTCTGGACAATGCTGTGAAGTCAGGAGTCTTTGATATGGGGGGTAGGAATATCTGTGATCCATGACAGCCAACATTAATACATGGGCTCATGTCCTCATTGCATCCAACAGCCTGGGAAACTAAGGTCAAGCAAATTGAGCTGTGAAATAAAAGCCTAGTCATGGTTAAGGTGACATTAAATCACTGTCTGGGACTGCAAAGTGACAGCTCAGGGGAATGGAAGGCACTAGTTGACTTTGATTTGCATGAATTGAATTCATACAGATAGTAATTTTCCTTAGGAGCTCAGAGCATCATGAACTTCTGTTGTAAGCAGGCTAGCACTAGAGGTTAGATGGCATAGGGGTTGTGCCACAATGAAGTCCTGACTTGGACATGAGAAGAGCCACACTGAATTTCTCCTTCAGTCCCCTCACTTGAGCCATATGGAACCAGACCATCTTTCCTGCTCTGAAAAACTTCTTGTCAAGGCAGACCCTATGGTGTGGGCAGGACAGGAAAGTCCGAGCTGTAGGAATTATGGAAGATCCCAACCTAGGAAAGCCAGGCCATTCTCAGGAGACCTTGCAACAAAGCTCAGAGGGTGTCCTGGCTTGGGCCAGGATAAAGGTGATTTTCTGTCTTGCACTTTTGCTTTTATCTAAGTCTCTTGTAAGTAGATGCACTTGTGTTAATTTCAGCAAGTGCAACTACTTACAAGAGACTTAGCTAAAAGCAAAAGTACAAGACAGAAAATCACCTTTATCCTGGCCCAAACCAGGACAGAGGGGCATGCTGGACTTATTTATGTAGTGGAGTGGAGAAATAACCACTCAGTGGAGAAATAACTGAGCTTGTCAACAAGGAAGCAAAACCCCACACATACAGCCTCCCCACACACTGTCCTACAACTGAAACCTCTGCCTCCTTTACACACTCTGTGGACCAGAGCAGAGAAAGCAAAGGAAAATCAAGACTTGCAACTGACAGGCATCCAAATTCAGCTTATTGCACAGGCATCCACACCTGACAAAAGGCAGGGCAAGGAGTGTAATTTATTCCCCCCCCTGTTGTCTGAGTCTCTGATAGATAGTGTCTCCTATCAACAACTGTCTGTCATAGCCTAGAGGCAGGAGAAAGCCTGACAGTACCCAGATAAGAGCAGGTGCTAATTTGATGTTGTGGTCCAGCACACAGGCACAATGCTGTGCAAATGCTCAGGGTTCAGCCCTTCTCTTGCCAAATTCTCCCCCTCCTTTGGAGCTTTTTTAAATGGCAGTTGCTCAGTCAGCAGTGAGAGCACACCACGTTCCTCCTGCAGAGACAAAACCTCCAATGTGCTCATGCTCTGAGCTGCTACCTTTAGGTCAGTTTTAAAAGGGATGCAAAGGGAGGGACAGGTTCTTGCCAACCAGAGACTTGCCTAAATATTTATCTCTGCTAAAAACAGTTTAGTTTCTGGAGTTAGCCCAGGGTTGATTCTGATGAGAGACATCAAACACAATACACATGAATCAGGGAAAGCACATCTGGCATTGCCTGTGTGCTGTAGGAATATAAATAAAAGAGACAGTAAACTACAGCTGGTGAGTTATTTGTGCTGCAACAAGGCTGCCAGCTTTCTAATATCACCACCCAGTGAGAAGAGGGTGCTGTGAATCACTTGGGGTTTCTCTGTGGTTCCCCATTTCATGTAGCTTTCATTTTGCATGAGAGTACTCAAAAGCAAAGGATCATAAACACTATTTTGAAAATGGTTTGCAAGAGTGCCGAAAAGAGTGGTGGGCCAAGCCAGTAGTGTTGCCAATATTTAGAACATCATGATATTTTATTTTTGGAAGTATCTCATACAAATGTTCTTTTCCTGGAAAGATTCCTTCTCCTGCCTGCCTCCCCCACCTCCTCAGACTCCTGGTGCCAATATTTCTGTTGCAACTTCCTTGCTCCCAGTCATTTCCTACTATAGATTTCCCTCCTCTCTCTCCTGGAGCTGACGGTCCAGGTTGCACCCTGCATTGTTCTGCTTGGCTGGAAGGAGCCAAATGTCAGCACCTGGCTGTACCTGCCAGCCCCAGGAGGGTGTCTCAGACAGAGTTACAAGCCCCTGACTGTTGTCTTTTGAATGTGAGCAGAACACATCCCAGTGCTGCCAGGCCTGGTAGGTGCAGGCTCTGAGCCAGAGCTCTGGACCCATGTGCATGAGGCACTTAAATTCCTGTTGCATCCCACTCTTTTCCATCCTCTTGTCCAAGAGGAGCACTGCCCTCAGAATTGATGGTGTCCATTAGTGCCTTTCACTCCATCATTCTACCAACTGATAAGTATGACCTTTGGCTGGGCAAAATTTATCATGGAAACATGAACAGAGGCCTCAGAGCTGAGGGTTTAAAAAACTGCAACGCACAAAGAGTCATCTTGATCACTTAAAAAAAAATCATCATATGGAGCCACAATGGAGACTTACCCTGTCACTTCCCTGATTAGCCCAGGACACCAGTTTTAGGTACCGTTAAAAACAGTGGAGGTCAAATTTACTATGGAGGGCAAAGACCAGTGATTCATTTTTCCTTATTCTTTACAGCCACTTTTCACCTTGAAGAACAAAAGTCAGAGAATGTTTGTTCTTGAGTCTTGCCAAAGTTGTTTTTTTTTTTAATAAACCATAATTAAAATCTGGGCCCACTGCCTCGACAGAAGAAAAGAATATATTTGTGTATACTTAGGAGACGGGAAAGAGACTGTGTGCCAGGGCTCGTCACAGATAGAGGAATTCCGGACATTATTCCTTGTGCTCCTAAGGGTTGTGACATGGGATTTCCTTTCAAAGTGGTAAATAGTCCTACAGTTGTACAACAGGGTGGGGTGGTCACTGGTTTCTTTAAAAGGAGGAGAGATGAAAGCACAATATGAGAAGAAAGCCAGGCTGGATCTATGTGCACAATGAACCCCTGTGAATGGGGGAGAGGAGCACAAATTCAGCCCCCACCCAAAGCACCAGCTCAGAACTTTGTCCTCAGAAGCTTCCCATGGGTTACAGGTGCTACCAGCTGATCTCTGCTTTGGGAAGAACAGCTCATGTCACAGCAAAATAAATTTAAGAGGGAGCCAAAATCTCTGGGCTTGTTAGCACCTGATATGTTATACCTAGACCTGTGGGAGATGGATGGAACTTGTGGGGAAACAGTTTTCTCTTGGGGTGACTCCTGATCCCCTTCCTTCAAAGCCTCTCGCTGCACGCTGTGGCACACTGCCTGGACAGGGATGGGAACAGAGAGGGTGACAGGGGTGGGTAGGATACCACAGCTGGGAGCTTCAGGGGGAACTTCACCATGTTTTGGAGCAAGAATCAGCTGAGTTTTGGTACTGAAAGTACCCTTCTCTGTTTTACTGAATCCTGCTCAGGACTGGGGTGAGCAGCCTTCTCTTTTAAGAAAGCAGAAGAGCTAAAGCTGCAGATTTTCCTGTGTGCATTTTAAATAGAAAAAAACCAGTCAACTTTGTACTTGGATTACTTTTTCTGTTGGACTTTACATAAGGACTCACTAATTTTGCAGTTTTGGGGGAAGCCAGAACGGGAGAGGAACGTGAACTGCTTGATGAGGGAGAATAGAACATCAGGCTGATGATTTTATACTTGGATCTGAATACAAAACAATTCCCTTTCCTTCCTCTTCCTGCTGCTGTCCTGGAGGGTCAGCAAAGACTGCAGATCCTAAACCTCACAGTTAAAGCAGGACTTAATGAGAAGGGGAAAGAAGATTTGCATGTTACTGTTCTCCAAATCCTCAGGATTCAGGTCTTCAATAATAAATGTTCATTGAAGGAACCATCAGTGGAACAGATTAATTAGCACATGGCAAAAGTCTACAAATGGAAGATTCCTCCATGAGCCTTCTTATTGCTTTCTATTTTATAGCTAGATATCTGAACAACTCTAAAATCCTTCAACCTTGTAAAAGCAATTGTAAAATTCACCTTGTAAACTTCATGCAGAGTGGGAATGACTGAGAGAGTGAACTGCTGCTTCAAGTGCAAGAGTCAGTTTGGATCTGGTGCAAAAGATTTTGTTCCACTACTGAAAAGATGCTCAGGAAATGTTAGAGAGATTCAAGTCCCAGCTGCACTTAGTCCCTGCTGCAGCTCATTGGCTTAAGAGATTGTGTCAGGAGGGTCTAAGTCCATACAGGAGACACAGAAGACTCTAACCCAAGTTCAGAACTGGAGACTTCAAAGGAAAAAATGACAGATTTTCCTTCTTTCTCTTTGACCCCTTCCTAACATCCCACGTTTTTCTGAAAACCAGGGAAAAGAGAAAGTTCCCTTGTTCATTGCAGCAATAAAATAACACACTTTCTACAATACCTGTACTGCTGGTGGAACAACAAAGACAACTCAATGAATCATACAGAGACAATTACTCATACATACACATTTGCAAACAGGTCCTGCTTAGCACTCACTGTTAACTTGCAAGCATGTCAGGCTGGGCAGTCCACGTTGGGGAGCTGAGGAGAAAATCAGTAAAGCTGATCTGGCTCAAGCTCTGGGATTGCACTCAAACATCAGCACCCCTGCTGCATTGGTATGGGGTTGTACAGCACTCACACCTTAGGAGATCACCATTATACTTTCATGAATTGGATCATGTTTTCTGAGCCCCCTATCAGACTACTGAATCAAGGTGGTTTTTTTTTTGTAACCTGGTACAATCACATTAAATATCTTAAAATGAACTATATTGTTATGGCTAGATGCCAAGCAAACAAAACTCTGAAATATAACCAAACACAACCCTTTTAGAAGGATTTTTAGAAAGCTAAACAGATCTAATACTTGGCTTAGGGACTTGTAATTAGGGACCAACACTGATCTGCTACCATTCTTTCCCTGTCCTTCTTCCCAGGGGTGGTGTGAACACATGAAAGTTTCTGTCTCCTTGTAGTGGAAACAGCCCCCTAATTATGGTGCCATTGCCCAGTGTCATGATCTAACTTGGACTGCAAGGTGGAGTCATCTGGGCACAGAGCAGTATTCCCACTGGGCAGATCTTCATATCAGCACAACAGCTCTTTTGAAGAAGGTTTGCATGTTTGATGCCTGACATACAGCTCTTCTGGCTCTCAGTCTTGTGGGGTTTTTTCTCCCAAAGCTGCTTACATCCTGTGACCTTGCACTAAAGCCCAAATGAAATGCCTCACAATTTTCTTAAATACTGTCTTTATTCTTAGGGCTCCTGTATGAACCACTGCTATGCAGTTAATGCTGTGCAGTTGTTTCTACCCTAAGACCTTTTAGCCAAGGGTTTACAATTTGGCATCTGAGGTCTCAGCCTGAAAATTCATCTTTGTTTTTGTACTCTCCCTAAGAGTCTGTTTTAAATTGATACAAACATTTCAATGTTTGTAGCTTAAGAGTGCAACAAAATGGTCAGTCTCCCTTTCCAGCTGGAAAGCAAGCCTGTTGCTTTGAGTCAAAGTATTTCATGTTGTTGGCTAGACTAGTGGCTGCTCTCATCTTGGCTTGGTCACATGTAACCTTACAGCACAACCAGGAAAAAAAATAAAACCCACCTTTACTGGACTGTGCAAGCCTTTCTTTTTCAACTCAACTGTCTCCCTGCAGTGGGTGTTGCTTACCCCTCTTTGATATATATCATGCACAAATACCACCACATTCAGCAAGAGATACCAGGAACCTGCTGATTTTCCTCAGCATGTGGAGAAATCCCTCAGTAACATAGCTCATACTTGCCCGGCCAAAATTCCCAGGTTGTACTAAAAACTTTTCTGACTGATTGAGACAAGAGGTAACAAACCTCTGAAAGCAGCAAGGATGGACCCCAGGAAATGCTTCTCTAACTTGATAAGCTCCTTGCTTCTTCTGCAGTGTCTCAGATTTGGATTTCATTATTTGAAATAGTTCTCGGAAACGTTAGTGCTGCAAATCAAGGCTGTGTGCATGGATTCAGTATAGGAAGGAACCTTATTAACTGTTTGCATGCATTTGCATTATTCTTTTGTCTTCCACCTTGGTGCCTTTCTCCTCCTGAATCCTAATGGAAACATTTTTCTTTCTTAGTGACACAGTTTTCACTTTGCTTTCATTCAGTGCTCACTTAAACTTGCAAGATTCCCTTACTCTTACTCATTTTCATATAGCTCTGTATTTCATACCAGGCTGCCTCAAGAGGTAGCCAGAAGAGAGCTCCAAAACCAGGAGCTGCTTTCATCATTTAATTACTTTTAGAGTCACGTGTGTCAATTTTATTAACTATCCAGCACAAGAACTAATTCTATTGTTTAAAGGGCAACTACAAATTTTGCTTGTCTATAGGAAGTGCAATAAAATCTTGGACTGAAGAGGTGAGATTTCAGGAAAAAACTGCAGTGTGCTTGTTTCTGCTCCACTTGAAATCAGCAGTAGAAATAGAGCCGGTCATGGGTTTTATAACAAAACAGCTTTTCATTAGGAAATTACACTGTGGCAAAATTCTGTCTAACAAGTGGCTGGGTTAGATGCAGTTTTCCAGGAAAGGTTCTCCAGCCAGGATGGTGTTTCTGGTCACAAACCAGCAATGCCATGACCTTGTCATTGAGATGCATGCGTAGGATGCTGGAGACACCACGTTCCTTGGTGGAATCAAGCCTCTGAATCTGTGTCTCCCACTACCGGGGGTTGCCTTAAATATCTGGCTATTTTTAGATGAGTCTTTTTCTGTTGCTGCTTTTCATAGTAAGAAAAAAATCTTTGAACGCTTTGTGTTTTATGCCTGTGCACAACAGGAATTAAAATAAATAAACAGATCTTAAATATTTAGACATGAAGAGAGAAGAATTTCCTGCCCAGGTTTTGCTACACAGCGTAGGTGGTTTTAATGCAACCCTGGTCTGCTCCTGGTTATCTGGCAATGTTTTCTTTCCTTGGAAGTGGCTGTGCTAAAGCATCTTTATAAGCAGGTTCCCACAATGCAAACCTGATGCTTCCAAGGTCACTGTGCAACCATCTCCTCCATTCCTTAGTTCTTCCAGATGATGGACTGATCTGCTGCAGCCTAGCCAACCTGCTATAGGAGGAATTGCTAAAGCTAAGCACCTGCAGCAGCACAGGGCAGCAAGGTGAAGGAGTCCTTTAAGTGTCTGACCCCCTGCAAAGCCCCACAAAATAACCCCAAAAGTCAGGATCTGGCACTGAAGAAGCAAGTTCAGCTCTGGGCATTACACTGGTGGATCAGCCTCTCATCTGGGCTTGCAGGAGGCTGTGCCCAGGCACCAACTTTTCCTGCAAACCTTCACGGGTCAAGCGAGCTGATCTGGAGACCTGCGGGGGATGGAGGGGACTTTTGTCAACAGGCAGCCATGCTATGGAGACTTGATAAATATGTGCAGTGCTAATTCAAAGCAGATTGCTGCTTTGCCACAAGCAGAATTCCTCCAAACCCTGCCATCAAAAACATTATGTCACAGCTGTGGAGAAGCCTAACAAACAGGGGAGAAGCTGGGGTCATGTCAGGGGAACAGTGCGGTGGAGGCTGCAAGAAGTGATTGAAGCCCTGTGCCACAGCCCCATGGAGTTTGTCATTAAAAAGGATTTCACAAATGATTTGCAGCCAGTTCCCTGGGTCCGATTGGTACTTTCCAGCTTAATGAAAACCAGTGAGGAAACCAGCTTCAAGACCTAGCTAGGCCAAAGTACCCAGGGAGGTTGCAGGCAAGAGATAATATAACATCTCTTGTTGGTTTTTAAGGAGATCGTTAGGTTCTCTCTCCCCATCTTGAGCAAACAGCTTTTATCTCATCCCCCAAAATAGCAACCTCCCACCCTTCAAAACAAACAAAAAATAAAAAAAGGAAACCCTCTTGAGACAGGCACACAAGCAAAGCTGACAGAAGTGGAACACAGAGCTGATCGAAAACAGATTCCAGCATCATGTCCAAAGTCAGTTTCAGCCCATTTCTTCTTAATGGATAAGCTTAAACTGAGAAAACAAAGTGATTACCTCCCAGCAGATTTTACTGACACTAAGCATTTACACATTTCTGACATATGATGCCTATAGTTTGATCAAATCCATCTCTTTTCATGTGGCACATCAATTAATTTGATCTCAGGAGGCTCTGGCTCATTGACTTCTGCATTTATAGATCAAGGAAAAATTATAAAAATTTGCTAACTGAGGTGGGCTTTTGTTCTGCTTTGCTCTGACCATCCACCTTCCCTGTTCTGATTTCAACTCCATCCCTCTTGTGGCTTTCCCTTGGCCTGCTCCTTCTGCAGGTCAGTGATTCATCACACAGGAGGACACAGATGTTCTTTACAAAGACACGTTTCTGTGCAAGCTGATATTTGTTCCTAAAAAAAAAAAAAAAAAAAGAGGGCTGTGTGATGAGGAGGAGGAATTCACATCTATGCAAAAGGCCTGAGCATACTTATTGCCCAGTCTCCACGGGAGCTCATGTGATGCTGCCTACACAACCCACTGGCACTCCCAAGGAGCAGGGCTGACTGCTGGATTCACACTGGCAAGGCTTCAGGTAGGAAACTTTGGGGCATGTGGCTGAGGAAAGAAGTGGTCTAAGCAGCTAATCCATAAGCATCTGGTGGTCAGTGGCAATCATGTTTGTTGATGGCATTACAAGGACTTAGCTATGGAGCATGGTCAGAGGTTGTTCTGCAAGCCACCCTCTTATTCAGTAGAACCTCATCCAAATTCCCCTGTCAGATCTTGCATTTCTCAGAAAACAGCCACAGTCCTTGTGTCTTTGAAATTCAGCAGTGCTAAGCTAGCACCAAAGATGTCTGGGAAGAGAAGAGACTGATACCCCAGAGCAGGCCCTGGTAGCCCATCTCAGCAGAACATCAGGGCCCTAATACTGCCTAAATATGGCAGCTGAAGCTCTTAGAGATTACTTCATGTAGGTCACCAGCAAATGTTTTCTGAAGGACATCTCCTAGCACTTTTATTTCATCTAATTTTATATATTCCTAAAGATAAGGCTGGCATTACTGCATCCTTTGGGAGATGAATTACACAGACTGATGTAACACAACCTTGGGAAGATTTTCTTTTCCCTCCCTAGACTCTTACCAGTTAAAACAGAAAAAGCAGATAAATAGCTGCCCATGGTATTAGATCTCCCACAATTCCAACCACTCCAGTTGGCAAAAAATTTTATTATTGTAGCATCAGACCCTGTTATAGTGCACTGTGTGAGAAAGTAGTAGTGAATCTATCAAATGGGCTCTTGGTCTTCTTGTTAATCAGTGTAGCAAATACCCAGATTAGCAGTAAAAGGGATCTGTGTTTAAACCAGACTGGCATTTTGCTTGCAGAGACCAAATGACTATTTTCAAAGAAACATTCTTTTTTGCTAAATCAGAGTGGCAGGAATTTCCTAACTTTTCTCTTCTTCTCTGGTCATTTAATGCTTCTCAAGGGTATCCACCTTATACTCTTCCAAAGTCTTCCACTCAGGATGAATTATTTTGTTGTCAAAGGAGTAAGATGACATATGGTAATCTGTAATACTGGGTTGCTTGTTAATGTTAACTTATTTTACATGCAAAATTTCCCCCTAAGTGCATGTTCTGGCTAAGAAAGTCACCTTGCCTGGCTATTTAAGTTCTTCTATTTAAGTTACTAACACTCAACAGTTATATAAATATATTTATATAAGACAAGTGGGATTGTATTTTGGGTTAATACTGGCCAGTCCTTTAATTTGTGTGGTACATCCAAGTGAAATTTAATTTACCAACCTCTTTAAATTGAGGAATTTTCATTAATTTATATGAGTGTTATTTTCCAAGCCCTCATAGTACCAAAGGTCTCCTTCAGAAACAAGTCCAATGGCTCTAACATATTACTGAAAGTTGTTTCCTGACTTTATTTCAAACATGATACAGACTAGATTAGATCTCTAGCTCTAGCAATATGCTCTGGGTGCCTGTACAACCAGATACCAGAAACGATGTTCAACATGTGTGAAACCAGCATTATTTTAGTGAATTCTGGCAAAACTTTCATTTCACCACTGATGGTTGCTCCTGATAGCAACTTTTAAGAAATCAAAGGGAAATCCCTCAATTTTTATGTTGCCAGCTTAAAGTCTGACCTCTACTGGTGTCAGGATGAGCTATGTGCTGATGTATGCACAGGTTATTATTGCATTGCCTCTAAAACACTGAGAGAAAAGCAAATTTTTGCCTTCAGAAAAATCAACCTCACTGTCTCCTGCCTTCTGAACATGACCTGCATGCAGCTTTAATATTGCCTTGGGGCCCCATGTTCCCTCTACAGGAAGTGCCACCACAGAATAGGAACAAGTATCCCTATTTCCAGTCTGCCCAGACCTGTGCAATCATGTTGTCATTAACAAGGGCAGAACAAAAAATCACCATATCATATCCACACAGAAAAGAAAATGATTAAGTTTTGCTTTTTTTTTTTTTTCCACTCTGATGGCTATTGTCACTTTGAAACATAGATGAGAAAGGTATAAAACTGTGTAGAAGAGAAAGCCTATTGAAAACTTTTCTACTACAGCTCTCGCTTTAAAAAGTCCCTTCTCTTTCATGAAATATCCAGCCTGAAGAGCTTTATTCTCCTCCTGATGTAGGCAGCCCCTTTATTCGAGGTTAGAAGTCCAGTACAAATGTTAAAGCTGGGGAGGAACAGGAGAGAAATCCATGCTTGCATCAACAGAGATTTACTGCTTGTTTTTTTCATAAGAGGTCCTGGCTCATATCAGGATAGATTTCAATAGCAACTGATTTCTGTGCACATGAGAAGGTTGGGGAATAGTTCTTGGAATAGAGTCAGGACAACAATTGCTTTCATTATTTGCAGCTGTACAAAGCAAATAAGTTTGAAAGAAATATAGAGAAGTGCCAAATCCAATCCCATTGATGTGTGAGTGAACACAGTGTTTAGTGCTGCGCTGTGACACACATGAAGTCTGTGAATTACTGCTGTTGACTTTTCAGCCTTAAATGTCACCTTTGATAAATGAACTAATCTGCTGATAGCTACTCAAAATAATAAAGTAATTGAGTTAAAAGAGCTTTAAAACATTCCTTCCTTAGCATCTAAAACTTTCTAAGTAACTATTCGCTACATACAAATGAGTCTGTATAGAGCAATCCTGATCAGATTAAAGGGAACTGAATGTAGGGTCTTGACAAGCTGGAATCAGAACTTGATCCACAGCCAGGAGGAACTGCTGGGCTGACACGTAATAAAAATACCCATCTATCTATCCATCAATACATAAATATGCTCCCAGGAGATCACCTGTGGTGACAATTCTGAGTTGACATGAGGACACAGGGAAGCCTGGAAAGGACCCAGTGGAGACACATCTAGATGGTCTACTACCTGCCCATTTTCTTACCCAGTGCTCTGGGGAAAGGAGAGAAATCTTGGCTAGATTCACCTCCAGGTAAAGGCTTTATTCTAGCTATAGACTTAGTGGCAGTAAGTCTTCATTTTTTTGAGTCCTCTAGGAGGTAAAGGGCAGGCAGAACACGTGCTGTGGTGGACTGCACTGAGAGTAGAGGGTGAACCTTGGGGCCAAAGCCACCAGCAGAGGTATGTCAGGCTCTGCCAGGGGCTGCTTCCCATGGCGGTCCATCCTAGAGACCACTGTATGCCCCTGTTCCTCCTGTCACTCACAGCCTGGTCTGAAGGATGTACTCTCTCCTCAGGATTGTCAAATCCAAGGAGGAATGCAAGTTATGTCTGGAGTTTCTATGAAGTAATCCTGTCTGGGAATCATTGGAAACACATCTGCAACCCTAAAGCTTTTCTCAGGAGACCATATTGGGGGAGAGGCAAAGACATTTCATACCTCACATTTTTAGATTTTTTTTTTCCTCTGAAGTCTTTAGGACATAGCATGGTCTCCTTTTTTCTCGTGTCTCTTTCCCACTGGGTCTGCATTTTTGCTCCTCATGGAAATGTGCCAGGTCTTCTCTTTCCCAGAGGAATTGCCATAATTTGGATGAAGAACTGACAACATTCCCAGCCTTTTTTCCATCGACATGAGATTACTGCATTTCCTAAATTCTTTAAACTGTTCTTGAGTGCTTGGAAGATGACTGCAGATGTTGCCACCTCCCTCCCCAGATTTCATGTTTATTTTAGGGCTGTAGATCTAAGTTCTCAAGTTGTTATCCAGTTATAAAAGAAAGGACACGTCCCCTGGCTACATAACTCAACATAAGTAAGGGTGGTGATATCTCTGTCACCAGGACTCCATGATGCTCTACAGTATCAGAGGGAAAACAATGCCTCTGATTAATGAGCTGCTGCTACCAGTGACCAAACAATTCTGACCTAGTTGCTTTCTGTGACCTCTTTCCATAAATCTGCAACTGATACAGCCTGTATCAAGGGCAGCCAAGACAGCACATGGCATTGTATGGTCAGGGAGTTGCCTCAGAGCAGGTGTAGTCAAACTCCCAACGTTATCTTTTGATTACAGAAAAACAGAGAAAGTTCCTAGTAATTGACATGGGAGAGGAGGGGGTTTAAGTGTCAGCACACAAAACCATAAGGTGGCCTTGCTGAAGAGTTTCTGCTGATTACAGAAGGAAGCCAGAGTGACCCAGTGACACTTCATCAGGAAATGCTGATGCATCTATGGGTGAGGAAAAGCCTTGTAGAAACAAATCCCAAGAGCAGGGCCAATGTCTTATCTTATCTTTAAACACTTGCCCTACTTAGCAGTTGTTTTTACTGTGTTGTTGATGTCTCCTCTGCTTGAGACTAATGGTTTCATTTTTTGTTGTTGTCACAATGAACATTTACATCCCAACTACTGTCTCTGGCTGAGCTACACAGAACTTGTGTTTGCAGCAGGCAGAGAAAAAGAATGGGTGTGAAGCCTTCCTCATGAGTCAGCTAAACAAATACTAGCTTCTCTGGCTTGGAAAATCAACTAAAACATGAAGCCTGTTCCTTTGCCAGCAGAGAGTCTTGAGTTAACAACTAGAATTTAAGTATCCTGAATGAATCTTAGCCTTCTCTTCTGATGAGTTCATGACTGCTCATTTAAACTTGGATTAACTTCTTCAGCTTCTGTCTATGCCTCTCTCCTTCCCCCTCCCTAAAATCAGTTCAAAATCTCTGCCTTCCAGTCCTTTCTAATGGGACCTGATGTGTCCTAGGGCCCAGATCTATGCACAAGAGTGACTTTACACACATGAATAGTCCCTGGAGTTCAGTCATGTGCAAGAAGCTATTTGTGTGCCCAACTCCTTGTGGAACCAGGGCCTTAGTCTAACCTGCTTCACTTAGCTGTCAACACAGTGGTCTCCAGTTTGCCTGGCAATTATTTCTTTGTCATCTGATGCTGAGGTTAGGTGCTCTTTGATGCTGTTCTTTCAGCATTCCTGTCCCCTGTGTGCTGCAGTGCCCAAAAGGGGTATGTGGAGCCTTCAATCAGATCTCATATTGACGTTAGCTGTCACTATGTACAATACCAAAATACATTCCAACTCACAAGCAATTGTGGGTGCTTTTTTTGGGATAGCTACTGGGGAGTTACAGTGCCTAGAAGATGCTTGAAGGAAGGCTGTTCTAATGAGAAACAGAGATGAAAAATAGTTTTTATCCATGCTTCCTGATGGTTACCATGAACAATAAGGCTTAGTGTGGGAGAGATCTCCCTTAGCCAAGTGAGATTGAGTTAGAAATCATCTGACAGAGAGGTGAGGGAGGTCCCACAGTACCCACTGCCTGGGGATCCTCCCGTGTTTAATGCTGCCTATGCTGCCAAATTAGATTATCCCAGGAAAAAGTTTTCAATATACTTTTCTTCCCTGGACAATGTATCAGTCAACCTTCCGCATTTCAGTCCCAAAGATTTGTGTGGTGGTTCTGTGTTTGGGGTTTTCACCATCAACAATGGTTAAGTCTAAATTGAAGGTAAGAATAACTCTCAAAATTAGAAATGGTGAAAAGTCCAAACATGGAAGTGGAATAGATCTCCTTCTGATTCAACATGCCCTGGAGCTGTTGCCTCCAAAAAATGAAGTCTAGCTCAAAAGTGAGAGGGGGAGATTAAACATTTTGTGAGGCATCATCCTGCCAGTTTTGGTACTTGGGCACCCTGATGTAGCACAGCCTAACCTTTTCCCCCAACTATTCTCTCAGTTTTGCCCTCAAATATGTCTTTTTTCCAGTCTGTTCAGCTTTGGCTCTGGAGTGCCAGAAAGGGCACATGCTGTGTTTATATAAACCCTTTGTCACCTGGCAGCAGCAATCCAACGTGTGGGGCAGAGAATTTCTCCTCCTGTCCTCCGTGGGGTAGAAAAGCACTGAAATTACACTTTGGTTATTCTTTTCTTCAGCTCCTGAAGCCAAGATAAACTTTGGGACAGAGGTAGCTCAGAAGTATAAACAGAATAATTGAAAAATACTTGTCTTTCTTTTAGCAAAACCAGTCTCAACTATTATAAAGGCCCGAGGACTGCATTAGTCTCAGGTCACACCAGCACCTCAGGTCTAATGCCAGCTGCCTGGCACTGCAAGCCAGACGACAGTGTCAGCCTTGCTCATGAAAGGTGAACTTCAGGCCTGTTCAAAAGGCCAGCTCGAAACACCAGCTAAGCCCCCTAAGCCTTAAGAACAACTGGAAGCACAAGAGGAAAGCAATAAAGGATTATTTAAAACCCCAGGATTTTCTAAGTTAAAGCAGCACCTGGCTGAAGTCACAGCACAAACAGCCCAGAGCAGAGCATGGTAGGAGCTGGGTCCTGGGAGAGCTACACAGGACTAAAACACCCTCAGCAAGCAAATTAAATGACACCTGAAAAACATATTCAAAGCCGTTGGCCATTTGTTGGATTGTTTTTGCAAAGCTCAGCACCTGGTCTTAAGCAAATGAAATAACTCAGCACCATGCAATAACACAGGGCAAAGCTCAGCACATGCTCGGGGTGAACTGGGTGTTTCTGGAAACCAGAGGGAACTCAGAGTGAAGTGCATAATTGTCTCCTGCAGAGTTTGGGGCTTCTTCTGTTGATTCTTTGCTAAATGGGACTGCATCCTGTATGTGTCCTCTTGAATGTCTTTAGGACTAACAGTACTTCTTAAAAGAACCAGGGGAACAGCAGGGTTGGAACCCCCTGGTCATTTTGCTTCCACAGCACTACGTGTGACAGCAGTTCTTAGGCAGGGCCATGTTAAATCATGTCACACACAGGCTCTGGAGGGAGTTTGTACTGGCCAGGCTCCAACTTCTTATTCTGCAAAGGACAGTGGAGACAGAGCTACAGAGAGTCTGCAGAGAGGCAAAACTGGGGGTGAGGGTAAGGGATGGTATCACTGGTGCTGAGGCAATGGCCAGGACTGGTTCCCAGTCTCACCTAGAGGTCTGTAGGAAGGGTCAGTGTGCTTCCAAAGGGAGTCCAGAAACAGGCTGGCTGGGCAGGATCCCCTCTGGAAGGGTTCTTTGGTGCTGTAAGATTAGCTGGCCTCTGCTGAGCTGCTGATGGGAACCTGACCGGCTCATGGAAGAAGTCAGGATTTCCAGAGGGGGAGTGATTCACTCTCCACACTGAGACAATATGCCAGGCTAAGAGCATTTTACTCAAATCCAGCAAAAAAAGAGATGAGAGTTGGGAGGTGGGAGGCAAGAAAATCAGTTTCATCCAGTTGAAAAGTTAAACCCTAATGTTTCTCTTTTTGCTAGATATGTAATCTTCACTATTCTGCAGAGAATAATGCCTCTGTTATAAGCCCAGCTAAAGATTTCTGGCTTATCAAGTTCAAGAAAAAAGAGAAGATATAGATTTGAAGAGCAGGAGGGGAAATAAAACATACAGCTTTAATGTCAGAGCTTTGGAAATTGAGATACTTATCTAAGTCTGTTTTCTCCTTTCCCTGATTATGTTACTTTGAATTTGGACAAGAAAACCTGCCTGGCCAACCTCACTTCTGTTTCTTCTCTGTTGCACTTTCTGCAAATTATATTGTCATAGACATACACTTAGATATGTGTATAAAGACAGTTTCACATTCAGAAGACATTTGATGAGCCAGGAGATGATGATGAGAGAGACCTTTATTATAACTGTCATTAAAGACCACTGTCATCAGAGACCTGACAAACCTTCTCACACACCAGCACACATATGTGTGTAAAATCCTTTTGAAATGAATCTGTTCTCCTGTATCTGCAATAATTCAGAAATAAAGACAGATCTGGATAGAAGGAGAGAAAGACTATTAGCAGAATTGCAGGTGCTCAATGTTAGAAAATAAAAAGATGAATACGGGAAACTAAAAACAATCTAAGGGGATCTCACAACCATTTCCACGCTCAACTGAACTGCATCAGTGTAAATGCAAGCACTGTGTGGGCCCCTAAATTAGGAACTATTTACAAAACAAAAAGCTTGCCTGAAAACTGTATTGTGTCTGTTCCAACCATGCTGAATAGCCTGTCTAATGATGATTTCTTCTTTATTTGGGTCAGGTCTTGCTGAGGAAGAATTTTTTGAGAAACCAACACTAAGCATTTCAAAAGACCAGATTGTCATCTTACCAGGAGACACCCTGAAAATAAAATGCAGGTAAGGGTTGCTCCAGCAATGCTGGAGTTCCTTGGTTGTATCAACTACACTGCCACAGTGCAGCTTCTGGGTGGGGTAGAGCAAAGACAGCTGCACAGCCTGCTGGGAACTGGTGCTGTTTACCCTCACTTGTATTTCTGTGCGGAGGAGAATTTGATGGGCTGTAATAAAGCAGTGAGGAAAGTCTCAGGTCAGCATTCAGCTTGGCCAGATTCTCTGTGCTGTAAAGAGGCACAAACAAAACCCTGAATCAGCACAGGGGAAAGCTTATGGGTGGGGGATGTACCATGCTTAAGGACACAGCTGGAAAATCCACAGCTGAAAACAGGTTCAGATGCAGCTTCTCTGCAGCTAAAAATCACTCTTTCACTCCCTGTCCATAAGATTTATATTTAGATATATATAGATGAGCTTAAACTTTCTAACCTCAAATACCATCTAGCCTATGACAGTTAAATAAACAGCAGTTACTATCTGTACATTGAAAGACCTTAAGTGTTTAAGCATTTAATATCCTTTAAATCAAAGATAACCAGGACTTGTAATAAACCAGACTGCTAGTATTGTCAATTATGGCAGCTCTTCAGTTCTTGGCACAATGTGTGAAAACTAGCTATGCCAAAAAAGAGAAACAAAAAACCAAAAAACAACAACAACAACAAAAATTAACAACATTTTGCTAAGGACCTGTGTTTACAGGAAGATGATCCTCTGGCACTGAGGGATATAACACGTGTTCAGAGCTGACTGGCACATCACTACATATGATACAAAGAACCAAAGCACGTCCTGTTGTTTCAAACATACATAAGCTTGCTCCATCACACAAAAGGCCTCAGACTGAGCTCTATGGAGGTGTCACTTGTTCTGAGTGTGATTTACACGTTAAACTACTGAGAGGCCGTTTTTTAATTTCTTCTAAGAGAGAAGTAGAAGGCTTATAGTAATACAAACTATCACAGTTTCTCTCACACTCTTATTTTTACACCTTCTTACTAAGTCCCCTTGAGTGTAGCCACTACATGGAAGGTTTCTTGGAACAAAAGTTACTAGAAAAAGTAAGAAGCAGCATTGAGAAGGTGAATACTCTAACACAAATGTCCCTTCTGATTCTTATCCTAACCTACTTAATTCATTGTTATAGTGAGAGGTAAATTGACTCATACTCTGTAAATCTGTGAAGTCTTCTGGAGTGTAAGGCAGTTTTTTCCCCATCCCTCCAGCTAGCCATGTGGCTTATGAGGTCAAAACAACCTTACAGTGGTATTTTTAGCTTGGCAAGCAGCAAGCAGGATGGCAATAAAGTATAAACACCCCTTTAAAAATCTAGCTGCAATGCTTCATAAAACAAGTTATGGACATGAATTCGATGGAGTGCTCCAGGCCAATGAAATCAACACTTTTCAGCAGCTCTCCAACCAGAACTTTTTTAATCAGTAGGAACATTTTATTTTTTTATATCACCAGATGAATAAATAGATGAAAAAATTATTAGCACTTCAGCCCCAAATTGCTTTACGCATGCAAGGAAATAAATCCACACAACAGGTCCAAGGAACAGAAAAGTGCTGGCACAGGAACAGAGGCCCTGAGCACTTCAAGCCTCTTGACTTGGGTCATGCAAGAGCTGAGAAGAGAAGTTAAAAGTGTGATTTCTGCACATCCAGTGCAAGATAACCAGGATGAGGTCCCTTGTGGATGAATGTCTGTCACCCTGCCTCCTCTGACACACCAGCATCTGCACACTCATAGAGTAGCTCCAGGCTGGCCAAAAAGGGCATTAGGGATGTGTGGAGCACAGCACAAGGCAGCAGAGCAAGCAGGTGGCTGCTGAAGACGGTGGTAACTCTGTGTGAACATCACTTCCTCCTTAAACTCCATTCATTTGAGGTCCTTGATAAGGAGTTTTGGCAGTCTGTCCAATCCTAAAGCAACAGCCAAAGCCTTCATCTTCCACCAGGATATAATATGCAGCAGCAAAAAGTGGGCATGTGTAAGGGAGTACTGGCATGTGAAATGTCTGACCTGCTCTGCAGAGCCAGTGTTGCAGACTTCCAGCCCTGATGGACACCAGACTGGGTGACTGTAGAAGGGCAGGGCCATGCCATGCTGGGAGCTGAGTGTCTCAGTGTGAAGTGGGCCAGGAGTTCCATTTCTTGACAGAGGTGGCCATTACATCATTAATGACGTTAGCAAGGTAGGGAAAGAGCACTGGGTAGGGACTTCCACATCACAAAATAATTCAGCACCCCAAAGGACAGGAAGCTGGTATGACAGATGAGGTGGGGTTGTCCAAGTCAGCAGTGCATCCACAATCAAGGGTGAGGCTGCTCAGCAGAGGATATTCACACTTTTCCCAGTGCTTTTATTCAGCTACGTGCTGGGAATAACCTCAAGAGTTCAGCCCCAAGTCTGCATCATCTTCAGGAAGGCGACAAAAGGACGGGCAGAACCAGGGGCCAAGAGGATGTTTGTTTAAGTGTCACTGGATTTGCTGGCAAACACATTCTCTTATTGCACCTACTGCACCACTATGAAGTCCCTGGCACACAAAGAGCAGTTAAGAGTCACTAGCTAACTGGAAACTTCACACAGTTTGTTAGGTATGTTTAGTGTTAGTATCTCTGCACTGAGTCTATGTGTCTAGACCGGATTTCTCCCTGGCAACGCTCAGATGGGGAAATTCAGAGTTTCTTATTCCTTCCTCAGCTCAGCAAATGCCATTGGGTCAATGGGAACATGCTAAGTGTGATGGGGTGAATCACTCTCCTGTCCTTTTGAAGAGGGGCTTCTCTTTGCAAACACAGACAGGTAGAACTGCCTCCCTCTGACACCAGCTTCTTCCCCAGAAAAATCCCAGGATGATTACACCCATGCCCCATCAGTTTCCACACTGACCACCAAAACCAGTCTGCTATAGAAAGGCCATAATCTCAGTCTCATGAGCATGATCAGTGCCACCAATGCCTGTTACAGAGCTAACTTAGATCAATCAAAAGCTCTGAGTCCTGCAGCAGTTTACAAAAAGGCCTCGTTTTTGTTGGTGAACTACCTAGAATTGCATCTGGCATTAGCTGTGATCATAGATAAGAAAATGAACAGGTCAGGTGGGTGAAGTGGTGTATCATCTGCCCTGCTAGCTTTATATTCTGACTGACATGACAAGGTGAACTGAAAAAAAAATGTACCTTGAGCAGATATTCTAAGATTTGTAATCTCATTTGTTCCAGCACTTTCACAGAATTTGCAATTGAGTCACTGCTGATTAAGCAAGAAAGGTGAAGTTACATAAATGTTCTCTTCTCTCCGTGCAGCCTTAGTATAAGAAAATATGAGTTCATTCAGCTGCTAATATATGCAAAGTCCTCAGCTTGGAAGAAATATATAATTTTATCTAGTGCTTTCTAACATTTTAAGTGGGTAAAATCTAGTGTTATAAAAACACTAATTTTCAGGAAGCTGGTCAAAATAAAAATTAAACTCTCCTCCAGAAGCTAGCTTGCTATGGTTCCCACAGACTATTTCAGGAAACTCCTCTGCTCTGAGGAACAACATGGGGTGATCCACCTTAATTCCTTAGGGGTGGAAACAAAAGCATCCAGAAACCTCTACTATGCATTTCCAAATGACACCATGTAGGAATATGGGGTATGTTGATAACAGTTGGCCACACACAAGGAAGTCTGAAAATTCATCCAAAATCATGACTCTACCTTTAATTTTGGTGTGTTGACAGGGGAGCACCTTCTGTAAGCTGGCTTTTGAGGGGGAACCTGAAGGAAGATCCCCGGGTGCATGTAAGCAATTGTTCCAATAACACAAGGCAAAGCTGCAGCATGCTTGTCATCAGGAAAGCCATAGCTAACGACACTGGCTACTTCACCTGCATTCATGATGACTTTCCAGATAATGAGGATCTCACAGCCAAGATTTATGTCTATGTTAAAGGTAAAAATTTAACTTTTTTTTTTCTTTTCTTATGGCTTGTTGGTAACATACTTTGTGTTCAACTCTGGGATCTGTGCTAGGCAGAATAAGCAACCCAATTCAGACACTTTTACAAATCCCACCTCCCCAGTGGCCCAGAGCTGGAGCAGGCACTAGCTCTGACATTTTGCTGGATATATCTGGATTTTCATGCCAGCTGAACTGACAGGGACACAGATGTGAGAACCAGAAATTACGTGTCTTGTTTGATTCCAGGACTTGAAAACTAGATTGCCCGATATAATTGTGTATTCCAAATAACTGATACACTGATTCCTTTAAGCCTCCTCTTCCTTTTTTTTCCTTTTAAGACTGAATGATTTTATCCTAAAGGGTTTTGCTATCACAAAGGTTTTTCCCAAGATTCATCCTGAATATCCAAGTCCTCTCATTCCCTTCTCCCCTGAGCATAAAACTTCCTGATAACATTCTTCGTAATTCCTTTCTCTCCTACACATTTGCAAGCTGCTTTGTCCTTCACTCTCTGACACATACTTACCAAAGCTGGATGACTGCATTAATACATATTTTATTGTAAAAAATGGCCCATTGCTCATTTTTGTCCTCTTTGAGCTGCCTGTCCCCCATGTGTCAGAATCATTGAGTTAAGATTCAATAATAAAAGGAAGCAAAAACTTCAAAGGAGCATGGTCCTCTCTGATTATGTGAATATAACATACTAATACAAGTTTTGTTAGAAGAATATTCCCCAAAAACAGAGGTGTATTTTGGTTTTTTTTTCAAATCTACTTGACACATGCATTACTAAACCACTGAATCATCTTGGATCCCCAGCTGAGACTGTGAGTAGTCAGATAAAGGAGCCGACTTTTAATATCTTGAATAGGGGATGACATGAATTCCATTGATTCTGAATAGGCTAACTATTCAGTTCCCACAAATGACAATGAATCAATTCCACTTTTCTAGTAAATGCTAAAATATTAATTCTTTGACTCTCCTTACTAAAACAAATGCCAGAGAGGCAATGAGTTTGTCTGCTATTATTTGAATAGTTCAGAAAATTGATAACGAGGCATGATGTCCACCATCCCAAGGGAACTGTGATATACCCCCCCCCCGCTCAATTCCACAACTGCTCCACTAGATGAACACACCTGTTTGATTCATCTGGGTGACATTTTCCTATCTCTTTACATCTGTTGAAAATAGTCCCTTTCTACCCTTATCCTGATTGCCCAGCAAGTTTTCTTCTTATCGGAAAGTAGCTTTTTTGGTGTTACTTGTTAGTTCCTGCAATGCTTTTTTTTCTTGCTTTCTACTTCCTTTTTCTGATTTTTTCTTGTTACTCCAAGCCCTGGTTGCTTTATCCACCCTAGTTCTTGTGCTGAGCTGTTTCCTTTTCTCATTACACACTGCTCAGATGCCCCACATCTAATATTGTTAACCCAGCCTAATGCCCACGCTTCAGGAAACAGTGCACTGAAAACTCAATTCTTTGTCCTGATTCAGTGCCCTTGCTGGCTACCCAAGCCCTCATTACTCCATGGCAGGAGCACGTGCAGGAAATGGTACAGATCTTTTGGGACCACCTGAGCGTTTTCCTTAAGAAAATATCTCAAGCTCTGAAATGCTTGCAGGGGATACACTTGGAACAGTGCTGGTCTAAAAAAACAACAGGATGTCCTCTTGCCTGGGTTTCCAGTGCCAAGGTTCCCCTGAAAGACACCACTAGATGGCTGTTTTCTCTAAATCACCCTCCAAGATTGTCCTCACTGATTCAGTTTAGTTGTATCATGTGTCCTCCCTACTCTAAAAGCTCTAACTTGGACTATGTTTTAAAAGTTACTGAAGGAAAAGTGTACAGAAGCTGAACCAGCTTGTGCTATGCACTCTATGGGTGAAGCAGTGAGAAAGGGAAGGCAGTGGAGATCCCTCTGCTCTTAGTGAGGAGCCTTAGCAAGCCAGCAGCTTGGCCAGATTCTGGAAAGCTGGAAGGCTGTTTTGGAGACAAGAAAGCTGTTCTTCAGTGAGGGCTCTACGAATTGTAGTTAAGCAAGGCATTCAGAATGTACCTATAATTTTCTTCAGTATTGAAACAAGCATTTTTATAAGGAAATTGGTCCAACAGTATCTGGGCATCACTGAGAAACCCATCCGTTGTCTCCAAGTGAAGAAACTCACAGTTCCCTGTGAGTGCCAGAAAAGGGAGAGCTCCAAAAGACAACTCTCCAAACATTATGTAGAAAGAGCAAGTGCTCAGCAGGGTGTTTATGAGACTGAACCAGGTGGAGTGAGAAAATGCTAAGCCAGGCTCTGAAAGCTAGAGACTTTTCTGAGATTAAAAGCCATTATTGCCAAAAAAGGAAGAGGAATGGTATTTTTTTCCTTCATTCCTGGCCTGCTGCTTGACACTGAAATGAGAACATGACTGTATCGGAAGCCCTGCTTATTGGCTATTATTTCCTGTGCTTGCTTCTGTTTTTACAGCCTCCCTGGTGGAGTTTCTAAGCTCTGTCAGAATCTGGCATGCAGCAGGTCTCCCACCCGGTGCAATTGAGCTGTGACCCCTGCACATCAGTCAGATCATAAGGGACCCAAAGGTGGCAGGGTCAGCCACCATGCCTCATGGTGCACTGACAGTCTGAAGGGAGGGAGAACTCTGATCTTAATCCTGAACAATTGGTCCCAAGGCTTTTTCTGCTTCCCGCTGCAGCTGCAAGTCCCCAGGATCATAATTAAAAATCAAGACAACCTCCCTCTCCTGTTGTGCATCTCTTTGTTGCAAATACAGCTCAGCTTAGGGCTGGAACGGAAACAGTTGGGTGTTTTTAAACGGAGTCGTTCAGCTTCATTGCAGCTCTGAGGGATGACCTCTGCAGCAAAACGTGGGGTCTGGTTGAACACAGTGCTGCAGTGCTGGCAGCCAAGCCACTCTCTGGTGGCTGCTGTCAGAGAAGAGGGTGACTATGAGAAGTCTACCCTTAGTCCACAGAAGATGCTGTGTGTGCTGTCTGCTGAGCCAGTTCTGGATCAGTAGCAGTAAAGAGAAGTCTTCACTGCAAACTCACTGCCCACGTAGGAGCCCACGTCAGGAAACCTCACATGAAGGGCATTTCCATGGCAAGTGCTCCCAAAGCCAGCTAGCCAATGCTTCAACCTATCTCCTGCAATTGCCCTTCCCAACCAAGTGGGTGCTTCCCTGTGAGGAACACACTCAATTTATTTCAATCTTTGAGATCCCTGTGCCAAAGAAAAGGGCAGGCTCTCTATTTTGTGTTAAAATACAGGGAGCCCTCTCTAGAATGTTCCCCAGGGTACACAGGAAATTTAACATGGCTTAGAAAAGAAGGAATAAAAGACAAATCAGGCAAAGATTCGCTCCACCTTCCCAAAGGGCTATCCCAGGCCCCTGCCTAGACAGAAGTCAGGATTTGCAGCTCTCAGCTATTTGAAATACTGTTACTGTCAGCAAAGCAAGTGTCTCAAAGTAAGCTAGTCCAGAGTAAGCTAGTCCTCGGGGTATTAGCTTGAAGAGCTCTCTGTACCAGCTGAAACGCTGTCTCAGCTTTTGCAGTGCTTTCCCCTTGCAGTCCTTAACTCTGTGTAACAGGAAGGGATTTGCACCACCTTTTCTGTACCACTGTCAAAGCATCAGTAGGAAGGAGCATGAGCTCAACTCTGTTTTGCTTCCCTCCAGCAGCAGCTTGTGGTAACTGGAACTGGTCACATCTTGCCAGACAGTGTCCAAAAAAAAGTTCATCTTAGTTTCCAGGCTGTGCTTTGATTCCTGTCCACACACACCAGTAGTATTGCTTTGACAGAACTGTAGGGCTAAAGGAAGCAATCTCCTCATCACAGACATGGGGTGAGCAGCAACAGGCATTCTCTTTTATGTTTCATGCAGACCAGGGATGTTGTTCTGTTTCTTGAAATAATTGTGGCCATGATAGGTCTGGTTCTCACACAACTACTTCAGAAACACAAGTTCCACATCCTCTGACCAAAATACTGCAATTGGCACAAAATGGTGTGTCTGAGCCCAATGAATCAGTGCTGGCTGCCACACAAGGGTCCAAGTTCTCTGGGGCAGAATCATCAAATTCTGTTTGTGCCTTATGTGGTTCACTCTTTGAACACATAATTCAGTGAACATTTTAACAGTGTCTTTCCAGTCATCAATTCAGCTGCTTGTGTTTCACCACCTCAGTGCTACTGTGAATTAGGAATGGAGCAGGCTTGAGGGAATAATTTGTTTCCATACATTGGTCTTCAACAGTGATGTTGCAGGAACACAGTGTAGTTAGAAGATGCCCTGCAGATAATGCAAGTTCTGACTTTTTTTAAATTTCATATGGAAACCATGAAGCACGAGCTCTGCAGGGCTGAACCACAGTGCAGTCCTGCCAGGACTCCAGAGCACAAGAACTGGAAATCAGATTTGAAGCAAGACAGTCTTTTGTATGGGAGCACAAGTCCTGTTAAGGTTGTTCTGTAGGAAAAAGGGGGCTGCATGCAAGCAGCTTGTCCTGACAAAGCATGCATCTCACTGCTTGTCAGCTCTAGCAGCAAGGTGTCCCTTTAGAAGAGTAGGAGCTCTCCCTTGCTATTGCATAGGTGAGGTGGAACAAGTACTGCATCAGGCTGGAGTGCAACATCAGCTACATTCTTTTCTTTATCTAACAGTACAGCCCAGAGATGTGAAGCCCCATCTTCTTCAAACCTTACCCTCCAAGAGAAATCTAAAGAGGATGGAAGTGCGTGAAAACACTCCTCCACATGAGATCATATTTTGGTTCTGATATTCTTTGAAGCTGATTTCTGCCTCCTTAATTCTCTTGACAGTTCACAGAGATAATCTGAATGTGAAAAGCAGAATGCTGGGCCAGGGTGACAGCCCTGACTTGGGCTTTGGCTTGCCTTGCAGAAGATATTCCCAGTGAGAACAGAGTTGGAGCTGCATTTCTTCTTTAATGCTGGAGACACCGAGACAGCCACACTTGCTGCCAGACACTCAGCAAGCTGAGATAGGCAAATGGTGTCCTGTCTGCTCTGTGTGGAGCCCAGCAGATAAGCTGGCTGTCTCACACAGACTGGTGGAAGGGTCTGGCACCATGGCCTAGTTAACAGTGTTTAGAGCCAGATGATACGAGAATACAGACTATGTCACTGTGCAGGACCCTCTCTGTTCTTCCTCAAGTGTTAGGGGCTGGATCCAAAGGAAAAGAAAGACACTTTCCATTCTGAATCAAGACTTCAGTATCTTCCAATCATATTCTGAAGAGTCACTTTTTAAGTGGAGAAACCTTCTAAGATATGATGATGAGTGAGCAGCATAAGCTTATGGCACTAAGTCAGTGACAGGACTTGACATTCCATCAGGAAGAGGTAACAAGCCCCTCCTTTTAGTGATAGTTTCAATATGAAAGCTTGGCAACAAAAAAAATCACACACACATTTCCTCCACTTCTTCCTTCCCATTTCTTATCCACTCAGTAGTTGCAGAGCCTTACCCAAGGTTTGCAGCTAATGTAGGAGACCTGTTCTTAATGATGGGCCTTCAGGAAAAGCTGGTGAATGCTTTCTAAAAAGTCAATGACTGCCTCAGATCTAGTGTTCTTCTGACACTTGAGATATAATTCCAGCCAAAGATTGAAGAATTGTTGGTTTTGAGTTATTTTGGGGTTTTTTTGTGTGTGTTTTTTGGGGTTTTTTGTTTGGTTGGTTTGGATTTATTTTTTTTTAAATAAATCTTTCCACATTGGCTTTTATTTGTTTGGCAGTGAGAAGCATTTTGTCTCCACAAGTTTTGAATTAACACTTTTTAAAGTTATGTTTTTCTCTACAAATATTCCTGTGTTACTAACTGCAATCTCCAGAGGAAGAATGGATTTCATTTGACCAGAACAGAATGCTTCGTGTTGACTCAGAATGGCTTCTGGGGATTTTACAGTCACTTTTGTTTTTCCTAAAGAGAAAATATCCTGCTCTCTGTTTAATCCAAACATTCCCCCACCAATTCTTTTCACTGACCTGCCAAACTGAAGCTGAAGCCCTTTATTTTCAGAGATCCAATTTCAAAACAAGTAACGTTATAGCAGTTACTCCTGTACCTGCAAGAAACTTGGATAGTCTACCAGGAGGAATACATAGATTAGGCAACTTCCTTGTCAAGCTTTCTAAAATACTGTGATCCAAGTGTCACTTAACTAATAATGATCCTAGTAATGTAAAGAACATACTATAAACCTCCTCTCAGTGTCATTGACCTTGATGAATTTCATGGGGTTTGTGATAAAACATTAAAGAACCTGTGAAACTTTGCCCAGGCTTCCCAGCTCAGGTATGACTGACTGAAGAAAATAAATAGTGAAGGGGAAAGAATTATCTATAGCAGGAACAAAGTCAGAAACAAAATAAGAATGTTCAGGAATTTCATGGACATGTACAGCTGTGGATGACTGTCCTCAAAGGCCATTTAGTGCTTTTCATCTCTGTGGGATGATGGATGGTACGTGAAGGCAGAGGTGATGTTCTCTCCACAGCTTTAGATATGACACAAATATCATGAGACAAATTGCCACCACAGTGTATGAAATGAGCAGAAAGGAAAAGCAGCCAAAATCCTGCACAAAATCCTGTGTCTTAGGAAGATGTTTTGAAAACTCAGTCAGGTGACACAATGCAGTAAAGAGCTGTGGGAGAGAGCTGAAATCTACAACGTGCTGAGGTCCCAGGGTGCAATGCTGAGGGCTTTCAAGTCCCTCAGCTTCATCAGCTGGCAGGACAGGATCATGAGCCCTCTGGAGAACAGGATTCAACTGGCAAGTGAGCATGACATAAATACAGGCCCCCATCACTTCCTGGTAGATAGTCACCTATATGGCAGATAACACTGAACAAAAGAACAGATGTCACTGGAAGGCAAAGGAGTCCCATATCTGTGTTTGCATGCTGTCACTGCAGAGGCCTGAAGAGGGAACTGCACGTTCCCCAGGCAACTGCTATTACACCACCAAGTTGAAAGAGACTCTTCCTAAGCTCATCTCAAGAAGCAATTAATCTCCTTCTAGATAGAAGAAGAATTTAAACATGAAGGGCTTCACTGAAGGCAAACAATGTTCTTGTAGGCACTTGACCTTTGAGCTGCTTTTGTGCACGGCATGCTTGATTCTGCCTGGCTCTGTCCCTGTGCCTGGACCACAGGCCCCCTTCCCTGCTGCCTCTGCTTCCTTCGCTTTGCTGTTTGTGTTCCCTCTTGAGCTGTGCTGGGTAAACAGTAACACCCTGGCCTGGCTGCAGTTTCCTGCAAACTTCCACTGACCTGGAGAGCTAGACAGCCAGTCTGAGACCAAAGGGAAGGGGCCTTTCCCTCGCCTTGGAGCTGGTGCTGCAGCTGATAAGTCCTTAACGGGTTACAGCACTTGACTTTCTTACCATATAATGAGCTTTGCAGCCCCTGGTAAATTATTCTTTTTAATTATCCTAGGGGAATTGATGGGTGTTTCTTTATGGGTAAGATTGATAGGGCATATTACCTTCCCAACTCATGAGGAACAGATGTGCCAAGCTAGAAGGAAATACCCTATTTTCATAAACTGCTTCTTCACAGAGAATTTTTTCCCCCAAGTTCAGTGCTGGTAACTGCAGAGAGGACAACACCTGCATTTCCCATGCCACAGCTCTCCAAATTTCAGCAGCTGAGTGCAATTGATTTACACCATCTGGAATTAGAGATCTTCCTTGAGGCTTAGGTTATCATTTTAAAAGAATAAGTGACCCTGTCCCTTTTGTTTCAAGAAGTTCTGGCTGAGAGACTTTTTTTTACAAGGAGTTAGCTGATTGCTGATTAACATAAGGTGGTGAACAGGTTTGTAAAGCTGGCAGTGACACTCCTGATGTTGCAGCAGATCATTTCTCCATGTCACAGTCAGTCTGAATACTTAGGAGTTTCATGAGGGATTCAGTTTTTTGTCTGTGCAAACCATAACAAAGGTATCAGCTGGCAGTTGATTAGTTCCCTATTCACTATTTATTTGTCATTTTGTTAAGATCCAAAGCTGAGCCACTTTATATTTACTTATCTCTTAAGTGAACAGTTTAGCTGCCTGGAAAGTGCTCCTGCTCAGAGCACCTTCCCAATGCAAGTGGGGCTGGCTTGCTCCTGCTTTCTCAGAGCAGCTGGAATGAAGCTCAAGCAGACTGCAGGACACACAGAGGTTGGCTCTGTTGCTCTGTGTGCTGGTATTCCTCAGTGTTTGGTATTTTTCCTTTTGCAGAGTTTTACAATTAGGGAGGAAAAAAGCCCCCTTGCCTCAATCATGTACCCAGGGTTATTTAGTGCTTGACCTTCACCTGCAACTGCTTTTTCCTTTCTTTCCAAGGTCAGTTTCCACTGATGACCAAAGTGTAGCCCTAATTTCATGTTTAACCTCTCATGTCTCTCATCTAACCTCTGCAACCAGCTGCCACACCAGCATCTTCACTTTAGAAATTACTACACTGACCCACACAGGTATCACACACCATTTAAAAGCTCCAATATTGCAGCCTGAAATACGAAGGAAGAGAGGTAGACAGAGAACCCTCTTCAGACTAAGGCCATAAATTGGATAAAGCATGGAGATAACACAAATTATAGCCATCTGCTTGTTGCACAGGGCTGTAACAAACTTCCCTTATCGCACAAAAGAGAAAGACTCATAAAATATAAAACCTTTTTCTCTATTTTTTCAAACCTGAGTGAGAATAATGCCCATGAGACCCAACATCTACCAGAGATTAACAATCAATTGCAGCTCAAGCCATCTTCTCCTTTCCCAGCCCAATCTTTACAGCCCAGAAACTGTCATTGCCTGTTGTTAATTGCACAGTGATTTTCAAACACTATCTGGATTTCCAACACTGACAGTAGAAGGGTAGATTTATATATTTTGGTTTCCCATTCAGAATATGTAATTCTAGCTACTGGCAAGACATATGGCTGTTCAGGTGCAGGCTGCTATTAAAAATCAATTAGGAATGAAATACAGCTTCTGTCATATACACTGCAAAGTCAGGCTCCCTGTTTTGGTGTTCTGCAGTAGTTTAATATCACCAAGATGAGTATCTGTCCTATTTACAGCTACAAATGTAGATGATTTTTAGATCTACTGTGATTCTGAAAATCTGAGAGGTCAGTCTTGGAGACAGGGAGAAATGACAGAGGAGAAGGGGGTTAAATAATTATTTTGTTCTCTGAACAGGAAATATTTTTGAGAAACTATTCTGCTTGACTCATTTTGGTCATTGCATAATTCAATCTTTTCTGTCATTTTAAGATTATTTAACTTTTGCTTAGCTGCCTCCTTTTGATTTATATTGCTTTTTTAAACAAACAGTACTATTCTGAAATTCTCTCTAAAAATACTGGCACAAATATATTTAAATTCCGTGTTTCCATCTTTTCAGTCAAAACAGTCAAAATTTGATCCAGATTTATGAACAGTTTGGTATCAAGAAGCTCCTTTTTTTCACAGCAAGTTTCTTCTTGGCCTGTTGTCTTGTCCTGTCCCCTTGTCACACAGCACATTAATTTCTCTGTTTTTCTCCACAAATAGATATGAATACACTTCTCTTGCCACTTAGTTCTACTCTCACTCTTTGTTGCAAATGCACAAACCCCTCACCTTCTGTGCTTTTTCCTATGGGAAATAATCCAAGGATTTTCTTTTATTAATATAGGGTCATTTTAAGTAGAAAGGCATTTCACCACTTGCATAAGTTTTAAAACTGGTTATGAAAATATCATCACACCTGATACCTCCAAATATGGCTTAGCTGGAGAACAGGACTGCAGAGATATTAAGCAGCACTAATGCTCAGGGACAAACACTAAACACATTTTTGTAACGTGACTCTGCAGAAGAATTCAGCAGACCTGTTGGGAAAGTGCAGGAGACGCTGGACTGAGTATAAATATTTTCTATTAGTTTTAGGGATTGGAACAAGCTACAAAGTTGCGCTCCAGAGATCAGGTTTCTCAGCTCAGTGCTTGATTAGAACCAGTGCCTGCCTAACCAGGAGGTTGATGTGTATCTGAAACTTCCTAAATGTGGGGAGATTACAGGTCTAATTTTCAAATTCCAATTAATGTCTCTCAAATAATATGTCTTGCACTGCCCTTACTCCAAGGAACACAGTGTTTATAGACCAACCCAGTCAGCATAAACCAACAGCATGAAATAAAAGGTGATGTGAAACACCATTATTAGAAATGATAGGCATCACCCAGATTTCTCCTCTTTATGTTTTACTGCCTGATGTTCAGTGCTGCCAATCAGCTCCTTTTCCCCACCCACTTTCACCACCCATCTCTTGTCCTTGCACAGTGACCCAGGTGTCTTTTGTGAGGCACCAGCACAGCACGTGTGACCTTCCTGATACACACAAGGAACACCAACCAACACCTGCTGCTCTCGGCATGATGAAGCACACAGTACATTTTGTCCACTAAGAATTCTCTTTCCAGTTCTTGGAGCTAAAATTAAGCTATCAAAAAATACCAAAGGCAACAGTCCCACTCTCCTGTCTTAATGCTTTTCACCTTTCATGTTTTTGTGAATGAAATGGGTTTCGGCTGGGGAACAAAGCAGCTCCAACTCTGCACCAAACTAATTCTTTGAAGATTAATTTCAAGTGACAGCACTTATGTCTTTCCATAACATTCTTTAATCAAAGATTGTTGTAATTAACCAGGAAATGAACACTGGTATCCCCAAATGATTGACCTGTTCCCAAATGAGCTACCAGTCATGGGAAACTGAAAGCCCGTGACAAAAACCCACTCTGCTTTCCTTTGGCAGGGGAATTGTGGACAACAAAATCCAAATGTCACACTCCAAGTTCAAATTGTTCTGCAGGTGACCAACAAGCACAGTTCTATCACTGATATGTAGAACACTTGAGGTCCAGAAAAATTCAGCACATATAAGCACTTCACTTACTTTTTAATAACAGATCCTCCAGCATGGAACACAGGAGATCAGCCTGACACAATAATGCAAGGATTAACGGGATGAATCACTAGTTTTACCTCAACAAACTTCCACTGGGCCTTTCTCGCAGAGCAGCTGCCACGCCACCCTTAGATGCACAATGCATTTGGGCAGCAGGATTGGGGCCAAATGACCTGGCGCATTGGTGCTGAACCAAAGCCGTCGTCCCGTTTGGGCTCTTACGGACAGCCTGTGGCTTTGATATCCACCGATATCGCCCTTTATCAACCTTTCCCGACGAAGCTCCCGCCGCCCGAGACAAACCCGAGACAAACCCGAGACAACGCCTCACACTGAGGGGCTGTAAGGCGGGACGGGCTGCACACGGCCCGAGAGCTGCACACGGCCCCGGCGCTGCACACGGCTCGGGTGCTGTCCAGCACAGCGCGCCTGAAGCGGCCGCTCCCTCGCCTCAGAGGTCGGCGCGAGCACCCGCTCTGCTCCCCTCACCTCACACCGCTCCCCTCACCTCGCACCGCTCCCCTCCCCTCCCCTCCCCTCCCCTCACCTCACCTCACCTCACCTCACCTCACTCCGCTCCCCTCACCTCACTCTGCTCCCCTCACCTCACACCGCTCCCCTCACCTCGCACCGCTCCCCTCACCTCACTCTGCTCCCCTCACCTCACACCACTCCCCTCACCTCACTCCTCTCCCCTCACCCCGCTCTGCTCACCTCACCTCACACCGCTCCCCTCACCCCGGTCCTCTCCCCTCACTCTGCTCCTCTCTTCTCACCTCACTCCACGCCCCTCATCTCCTCTCACCTCACTCCTCTCCCCTCACCTTGCTCCTTTACTCCATCGCCAGTCCCTCGGTTGTGGGGAGCAGGAAGGCTCCCCAAGATCTAGAGATAGTGTTGCCATCTTGATTTGGTAGTGTGGGCTTTTGAATAGATTTGTACAAAGATGTGCCATTCTGGGGAATTTCTGGATGGACTGTAGAGTTACATCCAGTGAGGAATAAGTAATGAATTTTTTCTTTCTATAAAAGAAAAAAAAATCCCTTTAAGTACATTAGGAATATGAAAGGAAACATGGAATGGGGATACAGGGGTAGCTCAGGAAGTACCTTAATGATCTTCATCAAGAAGGACACTTTTTCTCATTATGCAGCATTGGAGAACTTGTTGCCTACGCTATAGGTGTTTCCCTTTTCCAGAGACATAAATGCTTGGCCATTGTTGAAGTTTGTTTCCTGATCCATAGTGATGGAAGTGTCAGCCCTGGCTGACTGCACTCATTACCAATAGAGCCCACTTGGGATTAGTTAAGCATTCTTTCAAAAGCTGATATTCATTTCCTCATAGCTCTCATTCCTACAGTTCCCCAACCATGTGACTAAGTTACTTCATTATTAGGTTATACAGATTATTCTTGCCTAGCCTCGAATGTCATGGCTCTACATTGTCTTTTTACATGCTTTCAGCAGTATTCTAGAGATTCTCATTTGCAGAAAGAAGCTTTTTTCTTTCAGAAGATTTACCTTAACTGCTATACACCTATTGTAACACTTAACTGCTGTGGCATTAAGGCATTCTGTGGTATAATATCACCTATGAAATAAATACAGAGCACTGGGGAAAGAACAAAGTCTGTGCCATGAAGACCTGAGGAGCTGATATAACTTCATCTTTAGAGATGGGGAATGGATAAGAGATGGAGTTTTTATAAGATTGCACTGCAAAACTTGTAAAATAGAGTCAGGAATGGGGTCTTCCAATACTTGTTCATGAGCTGTAATCCCTACGTGACACTGGCATTTTTAAACAAGCAAGGTGTGACTGGATGTCTTGTCACACGCTACAGTGAGCCTTCTATGGGCAGTTAGCTGCTCAGATTACAGTGCCCTTCTGCTCACTGATCAGCAAAGGAGCAGTTTTGCAAATCAATGTTTTTTTCCCTGCAGACTACAGAAATCCATTTGTGGAGATCCACCCGGAACATCCTGAAATAATCTTCATCCTAGATGCTAAGAAAACGGTTGTTGTCCCTTGCCGGGTCACCTCACCAGATATCAGACCTAAGCTTAACCAGGTAAGTGACCATTCCAGAGAAATTCAGTCAATTCACAATGGGTAAAAATACAAAATAAAATCTATGCTACTATGTAAGGTTCAAAAGGAAAAATGTATCAAAAGCACTGCAAATACAGAAGCATAGTCCTGCTTTTGCAATATATTCCTATTGAACTGTGTGCAAGGGCATTTTGGGGAATAAGCTAAGTTTATCACATATTTTTCTCATCTTGTGGCTTGATTTTCCTCCATGAATTGGTGAAGATATATGACAAGGCACTATTTTTGTTCAAATATTTTGCATAACACCTGGCTATTAGCTATCTTCATTAAAACCTTGGACCTTCTCAGAACAGTTGCCCATTTTTGCTGGATTTCATAAATATAAACCCAGTTTCAACCTTTGGAATAAATAACTATAGCACCCATCCCTTCAGCAGCACTTACATCTGAACTTCAACCTTGTGCCGTGGTCTGTGGAGGCCAAGGCCTTGTATAATAAAAATGGAAAGGTAAGGAAGGTCCTGGGGCTTCCTCAAAGAATGGAGACTCAGTCACTTATTTAAAGGGCTTTAAAGGTGCTCTGTAAAGAACAATTGTTCTGTTCCTATCACAGAGTGAGGAACAGAACATGGGTCTCCTGGTTCCAATCCTTTTACCATATAGGTTCTGTGCTTTTCCACTCCCCTGCTAGGCTGACTGCTTAAGCTGTGATAAGGGGAACAAGAGCCCATCATCCTTTGCCTCTGACCCTTTTCCAGAGCCTGTTCTGGAAGGGCTGCAAGAGATGAGGTCATTCTGCTGGATATGGTGTGATAGCAGAGCACAAGCAGAGAGGGTGATGCTGGTGAGGGGTCTGAGGCCTCTGCTCCTCTTAGGAGTTGGATGTCCTGGTTTTTAGCTGGCTGCTTCTCCTGAGAGGCAGCATGTGAAATCACAGAGCCCTGTGACAGCGCCCAGGCTCCTGCTGAGACCAATGGCAACTTTCCAGTAGACGTGCAGAGGGACAGCACTGACCTTATTGCTTTAGCAGATCTCTATTTTTAAATTTTGTCAGAAGGGATTAAAAGCAAGGGAATAAGACTTCTGTCCAGTTATAGCTTATCGCTTTAGCTTGGATAAGTGTTATCACCTTCTCCTCCTTGGCTATAAAAATGAAACATTCCCATCTTATTTTAGCCTGCTTTGACCAAATTCATTGCTGAAGTACTGCTGCTGGCTTTGGCACAGTCACGTGAGCAGGAAAGTGGCCCTGGAACCTTGACCAAGCAGACCTCCACTTTTATTCCCTTATTTATATGCAGCCTTGCTCTCCCTGCTTGCCAACTAAATCTTCTCACGGTAATTTCTTCAAACACAAAGTGAAGTCCTTTACTGTGTTGCAAGCTGCTGCTGGAGTGAAATCTCCACTGAAATCTCCCTTTGAGTTTGCAAAGAAAATTATCCCCCAAAAGATTTTTCCCCTTCAAGGGCGAGCAGCTGAACTGCAGGGCAGGCAGGTGGATGTTGAGTGCCTCTCCCCAGAGGAGCCCTCCTGAGGCTGAGAGCTGCGTAAGGGGATGTGCTGGGGAGGTGTGTGCTGGCAGCCCTGGGAGCCATCTACGGAAAGTCAGGGCTTGTTTTGCCCTGTCTGGGAATTTCATTGCTGTGTGGAGCCAAGGTGGCGGCTTCCCGTGCAAAGAGGAAGCAGGGCGGGAGAGGGGTGGAGGCAAGGATGGGGGAGGAGAGGTGAATAAAGCCACCAGACAAATTTAGAACATCCTCTTCTTCCAAGTTTCATCTCCAATAGACAGCTCACTTCAAAGGGAGGAAAGCCGCTGTGATTTCCTTCAAGCAGCATTGACGTTTTTTTGTTTGATTGTTTAAATAGATATTTTTTAATATTTTATGAAGATGTTTAATATGTGTGTAGTGTTGAAAAGGGCCTCCTGCGTCGGGTTATTTTTTCTTTCCCTTTTCCCTAGCCATCAGGGAGTGGAGCTGCCAAACCATGAAGTTCAGCTTTATCACATTTTATTATTCTTGTAGAAAATGTACTTTTTTCCACTGTAAATTAAGTTCCTTATGTTACCATTATACTTTAAAATCATCGCACTCTCTGGCCTTTAAATATGTATGGAGAAAGGTACCTCTTGCTAATACTAAACAGATCCCAGCTGACTGTACCTATAATTTTTGTTATTAATAAACCCATGCTAAGAAACACAATTCAAACTTTTATTTTGCTTAGCCCGATTTTCATTCTGGGCCCAAAAAAAAAGTATTTTCAGTTTTGTCAGGTCTGTCTAGCCACTGAAGTGACTCCATGTGCATTTGTCACTTACAGATTTGACCTTCATGGGTGCTAAAGCACGATTGTCAGGTCTCAAATCTCTTTCTGGGATTTTCCTGAATTTTTCTAATGATTCTGACCAGAAATGCTACAGCTTGATTACTTCAAAAGTATTTACATGAAATCCATGTTCCCTGCTACTGCCAGAACTGCTGTTCCAAAAGAAAGAGGCCATCTCACTGTGCCTGCCCCCCCACAGCAACATCACCAGTCACTGCCCCACACTCTTAATTCCTTTGTCTTTTGTCAGTGCTGAATAAGTAATAACAAGTGAGGTGAAACAACACCAACCTGATCAATTGTGTATTCATAGGAGAGGTTTGAGCACCCACTCTCAGTGCCCAGAGCTGAAATTTCTTTGGAACAGGAGTATTATTTAAACCGAATCTTATTAAAACCACAGGGCCATAGAAGACTACTGTTTGTTTGGAGACAGAAAAATAAATCGTGGGCTGCATAACAACAATGAGAGAAAACTATTATGTCATTGGGAAAATTCCCAATTCTTGCAGTCCCTAGAGCAGCTCTTCCCTTTGGTTAACTCCAAAAGTGAAAACAAGGTAGCTCTGAGAAGGCAAACATTAACTTCCATCATTTTTGAGAAGTCCATATGTGATAAGAAGGAGGGAGAAGCACTGTGCAAACAAAGTCAGTTATCATGTGGCAATGATAGGGACAGTGAGGTTTCCCAAACCCTTCATTGTGCCACCAAAAGTGATTTCAACATTCCTACAGCCTATCCTCAGTCCTGAAGAGCCTCCCTGTGTCCTGCTGGAAGAACGTTACAGGTGTTTCTGAATTTAGGACAAAAAATATCTGTGTTACCAAGCCCCTTTATTTCTGCCATCCCATGATTTACCATCTGAAGTCATCCAGCCTGCTTCAGTACCTTGTGGAAATCAATAGACTGTTTTGGAAGTGTCTCATCCTTTTCTGTGATACAGAATCTGATGACAGGCATAGACCATAGCTTACAGATGTCTGCCATCAGGTGAGTTACTGACATGACTAATCCTGATTGCTTGGGGTCTAACTTCACACATATTTTTTAAGTACTGTGAGAGCCCAGGAATACGTGCAGTAGCTACATGCACTAGGAAAAGGAAATTTTGTTCTAAATTACTTGCAGAAAGATTACCCTAAAAAATTCCTATAGGAGAGCCATAATTATTTCCAGTAAAGAGATGAGGGACCTACAATGGGTAGCATGGTATCTTGCCTAAGATCTGAGAGGACTGGGGCTACTGAATTAGAAGTCCAAGTTTTGGATTTCAAAGACAGTCATACCTTAGGGAGGGCTTTTCTATTTACTTATGTTGATGTTGCTTAAGATACGTGTGGAATGAGACCACCAACCACTCTGACAGGTCAAATATCTACCCTGCCTCTACAGCAGAACAGCCTTGGCTGGTTGCCTCAGTGGTCTGAGGGAAAGGGAATGTCTCACGAGTCTCCTACCTGTCTGTTTTCTTTCAGTATCCTTATTCTGTAGAGAGGAACTTCAAGAAGGTGTCGTGGGACCCAAGAAGAGGATTTGTCATCCCCTCTCAGTCTTTTGTTTACTCTGGAGTACTCACATGCACTGCAAATGTCAATGGGAACGTGTTCACCTCTTATTACCTAGCACAGAGACTGGGTGAGTGACTACTGTGTGCCAAGGAATGGCCACAATGTTTTTATTTCATAACTGAGCCCCTGGGTATTATTTCTTGGTTAGCCTCAATTAGATTTGATAATCTAATTGGTAATCTAATCTGTAGCAAATCCAAGCTGGAAGGATAAAACCAAACTCATTCATCCCCCTTTTTCATATTCAATAGAACTTGGATTTGATTCACTCCTGGTTTTGAACAGTTACCAAGTGTTGAGGTGACACAAAATAGGAGTATTTTATTCAAACCCTACCAAGTCTTTGTTTGCTTGGACTGAGTTATATTTACATTAAAACAACTGCTGGTTTAGGATAAACCAAACAGTAGCGTTCTTTTTGATTCTGGTCATTAAATACACAAGATCATGGTATAAAAATCTCATTAGACTGCTAATTCAAATATTTGCTTTTTTATGTAGTATTTTTTTTTATTTAGTATACCCTTTGCTTGTATTTACAGCTGAGCTTCAGTTCAGAATGAAAATCTGAATTTGAAGCAACTTACCATTACATTTTTGAGTGCTGGGAATTTATATGAAGCCAATTATAATTTATTTTTTCTTTGTTTTCAATGTATTTTCTTTCTCTCCTCATATATTACATTTTTGACAGCGGAGAGTTTATTGTGACTTAATTCCCATTAGATCATGGCATCCTTCTATACAATTACCACTCAGCTTTAAACAACAGGCTTATGACTTTGTATGGCAGCCAAATAAAAGTCCTGTAAATCTCTCTCTCTCTTTTTCTTCGTTGTTGGAGTAATTATTGCTTACTAGAATCAAGAATTCAAAGCTAAAAAGCCTGTTAGGTCATCCCCTCTCCAGTCCAAAAGAACCCAGACAATACCTCAGTCTTTTCTGTGGTACTGTGCAGTGGTCAGAGGTCTGCTGGGTGTGGGGCACCCTGGACATGATGCAGGCTCATTCCAGAGCTGATGGGTTTAAGGCATCACTAAATACCTAAGAGCAAGATTTGAGGATCCCATTGAGAACAGAAAGGCAGCTGTCATCAGAGGGCAGGAGAACATGACTCCATATTTCACAGAAATGAATCCAGGGAGTGCTGTGTGGTTATACCTTGCTGTGTGGTTATAACCTTTTTCCATTTCAGAGGGCAGAGTGCAGAACCTGGCTCTAAAGGCAACTCCCAAAAAACTGCTGGTTGGAGAAACTCTCTATTTAGAATGCAGAGCAGAAACCTTCATCAACGGGCGCATCGAGTTCATCTGGGTATCTCCTAGTGGGAGAGTGAGTTGACAAAATTTCACTATTCTGCTGTCATAAAGTTTCCCCCTACCCAAAAGAAAGATCTATTCACAGAGCTGAGTAAACCCTAACTACTACTTATTCTGAAATATAGCCAAACATTTGTAAGCCTACAATTGATTGTGTTTTCAGTTTGGATGAATCTAAAATTTATCAGACCATCTGGAACCTGCAAATTAAACTGCAAATCTCAGGCTAAATATACACTTGCAAAAAAAGCCAGGAGTGTATTTTTCTTGTTGGGAAGAATAGCTGTCTTGTTCCTTCTGGCCTTTTTGTTGATCCCTGCTCACAGAGGCCAGTCTCAAAGGCAGCCACGAAGGTTGCAAGCTGTCAGTCTGCTCATCTATCTTGGCATTTAATAAGTAGGAAAAAGTGAAACAGAAGCAAATTCTATCTGCTGAAATGGTGGAGAATGAAAATTAAATCCTCAGTGTAGGTTCTTGAGCTATCTGTAGAATGTCATATAAAAATGCCAAATTTGAAGCAGAACCATGTAAGAGAATGAGAATTTGCTGTGATGTACTAAAACCTTTCAGTTCCCCTAAGGAAAACCAGTGGGAAGAAGGGGGATTTTCCAAATCAGTTCACTTATCTGAGATACTACTCATGGTTCTATTTGATGCTTGGGCTTGAAATGATTGGGGTTTTTTGCCTTTTTGGTTCAACAAAATATACATTTCAAAAACTGTATATTGAAAAAGCCTCTTGAAAAAGAGTAAAATGTGATTCCTAAAAACTGGGTTTGTAAAATTACTTTACTTATTGCTTAAAGAATGAATTTCTGATTTTGTTTTGGTGAAGAAACCAGAGAAAATATACCATAAAATTTATAGAAGGGCAAGCAATATGGTGCTACTGATTTTTTTTCTTGAACCCCATATAATGGAAGAGAGTAGTTTTTCTATGAATATTCCTTAGATTTCTAACATTTTACGTGTAAAATTTCCTGGCTATTTCTCTGGGATCAAAAGTTCTATCAGAAGCAACAATGCTTTGCTAAATTCTGCATGAATTTGCATTGGCATTTGGCTGTCATAATGTATTATATTTCTGTAATAATATATTTCTTTTAGAAAATAGAAGGCTTTTAAGACTGAAAAATACTGATTTTGACAAAAAACCCACAACACAAAAAACCAAAAACCAAAGCACAAATCCAACCCTACAAATGCCAGCAGCAGTTTTTCACTGAGATCCCTGAGGTTTGGTCCCTGTGTGGGGGTTGATCTCTGGTGCATCCTCTTATTTACCTGCCTGCCAAGATCTCAGTTGAGAAGCACCACGATTTCACTCTGTTTCTCTCTTATTAGACTTGATAATGAAACCTCACACAAGAGCTCTTCCTGCTGATTTGTCTTTTCTTGCAGTGATGGGGAGATATGATAATTTTGATATGAATCACTGCTTTTCTTTACTGGCAGACTTTGCAAAGATGAACAAAATAATCTGGTTTACGCTGCTTTTTGACCCCCATTTTTTCTGACTTCCAGCACCCTCACCCTAGAAAAAACATGGACCATAGTGGCAGCGTGTATAAAGCTCACAGTAGCCTGACAGTAGAAAATGTGACCATGCAGGATGGAGGTGTCTATGTGTGCAAAACTGTCAATGTAACCAGGCTGGAGGCCAACGTCACAGTCACAGTGTATGGTAAGTTCTGCAGCAAAACCAGAAAACCCCAGAACCAGGATTCTTAGGATTAAAGGACAGTGCCATGTTATAAATCTGTTGATACACAGAGGGCATTAGGAAGAATGCCAGCTCACTGAAACAGCCACTAATCACTTATAATCTCTAATTAATCTGTGCAAGAGTCAGAACCACTACTGTGTTTATAAAGAAACTTAACAGAGTTTGTGACTGAGCTCTGTCTGAGGACATGGATTAACTAGGAGCTGAATTGGTTTGAAAATGATGGCACTAAGTGTGATTGCTGTTGCCCTGGCAAATCTGGCCTGCTGACATTCACCTGGACAAGATACCCCAGGCACTGTTACACACTGCCCCAGGGGAGATGCAGGTGCAGAGTCTCTGCTTTTAAGTCTTTCACCTGGAGATAGATCTTCCTGGCTGTGGCTGAGCTTTGAAGAGAACTGTGGCAACACCTTGTCATTCCATTTGGTTGTCTGCAGCTTCTGCAGATCCATGTTGCACAAAATCTTGGCTAGACACGAGGCAGTTCAAGGTGTGAGCACTGTACTATAGCAGATCTGCCATGACTTCTCTTCCTGTTCCTCTCTCTTTCCAGACAAACCCTTCATTACAGTTTCACATAAGAAAGGGCCTTACTACGAGATCACATCAGGACACAAGTCACTGAAACTGGCTGCAAAGGTGGATGCCTTCCCTCGCCCAAGTGTCACCTGGTGAGTACCATCATCTTCAGCAACATCAGTACACAGCTTTTGGGGGCTATCCATTTTCACTGTTCTTACTACACAGATAAAAGATGAGAGCTGGGAATGCTCACAGCTGTGGTCTCACAGTTCAGCTAAGGAGATGTGACTCCTTTCTGTGCTGACATATGCCTCTTCCCTATGCTGCTTTTCTCTCCTAGTCATGCAGAAAAGATTCCTACAGAAAAAATGGGGGTTTCATTTAACATGGAGACAGAACTGTCTGGAAGATTCAAGTACAAAGCTCCAGGGGAAGGGTTGATAGTTTACCACCATTAGTGGTGGTCAGTCTGCAAGGAGGCAATGCAGAATAGAAAGCTGCAGGACACATTCTCAACATGAGAAATTGTTTCTCTTCATAAATTCCAAATAATTTTTTCCAATCCTGTATAACTAGCAGTGCCAGATCCTTGCAGACAATGCAGTGAAACCTCCTGAGCAAACTAAGGGCTCCACCAGGAGTGTAACAGATCAGCTTAATGAGAGGGGCATGATCTCACCAGCCCCAGGAGACGTTCATTCAATTCTGTCTTTACCCTTGCATCTCTTGTCCTCTCTCTTGCTACTTTTGCTATGCTTCAGTCAGCAGTGGGTCTTTAGTAACCCCATCCAACATCTTACACATCTTTAACTGTATGAAATCTCACACTACAGCTGGCATGGGTTTGCCTGTCCTGCCAGAGAAGGTGGCTTGGGTGACTTACCACCTTCTCAGCCCACTTCTCCCTGCCAGCTAAGTGCCACTCAGAGAGGACCTGACAGTCACAAAAGATACTGGTCAGGGATGGGTTTGCTGCATCTTCTTTTTCAGCAGGTGAAATAACATGAAATACTCTAATACTCAGACCAGTGAAATCAGTGCTGCCAAGAGATATTTTTAATTTTTGCTGTTATTTGGGAGATGAAAATGTTTTTGTGACTTAAAGTAGGGACCATCTCCCTTGTCTGTGCCAAGGCTTTGTTCTCAGGGCTCAGCATGAGCTGCTTGGGAGCTGCCTGGGACCACCAGAGCTGCTTTCCCTGCATGTTCAAAGCTACAGCTGTTGATGTTGGAGGTCTCTCAATGCAGTTGTTTAAATGACTGTAAAGGAGGTCTCCAGCATTCTCAGGCAGTAGGACACACGCCCCAAATTCTCCTTCCACCAAGCCTAAAGCTCTGTGTGTGGCAAGGTCTGGCCTGTTTCATATTCATAACCCAAATCTGCACGTGGCATTAGCAGTGGAGTCTGCTCATGCAGACTCTGCTATCCTGCTCTTAGCTAGTGATGATTCAAGATTGTGAACTCCTCACTGACTTTCCTATTGACCAAGACATTCTCCAGGTCGCAGGCTTCAGCTTTTTCAGAAAAAATAATGGGTCATTTATGCATATTGATAGACAATTCTGCTTAATTAATATCTTGTCTTAAAACTGATGACATTAATTTTGGCTAACCCATTATTTCCTTCACCTTAGTCCTGCACATCCAGCATAATCTGGGGGCATCTAAATGTTCTTTTTCCCATGGCATAGCAAGTGCTGCTCAGTTTTAGGGTGGGAAAACAGAAAGAATACATGCCCAGTTCAGGCAGTGATTATAGATCTGTGTTTCCCTTGCTGTTCCCAAAGAATGACTCTTCACCCACTCTAGTTTGGGTACCTTTTAGGTTTTCTGAGGGGTACCATGCATGGGTGCACATGATGAGCTTTGATGGGACTGTCAAAACAGGTACAAAGATGGCAAACTGATCAAGGACAACCACACCTGCTACGAGCCAGATCCAGTGAGGTACAGACTGGGCATAAGGGATGTGAGACCAGAGCATGCTGGGAACTACACCATCGTCCTGAGCAATGCCAAATATGGGCTGTATAAGAACCTCACCATGCAGCTGGTAGTGACAGGTAAGGACTTGATGTTTGTAATGACTTCTGCTGGGTTCTTTCTCATTTTTGTGTGTGATCCCACTTCAGCAGTCAGCAGGAAGGGGTGACATTTCCCTGTGTTTATCTGATCATAGATCACCACCTTATTTAGGAACCACTGAAGATCCATCTCATCTCACCACATGTGAAATAGAAGCAACAGAATGGAGTTAGTATGAAGAGTTAGTCTGAAACTAGGTCATCTCAAGGCACTTCCCACTGAGATACTGCACCTCAGAAATAGCCTGCAGCATCTTTCTGTCAGGACAGTGTCTCTGCAGAGGGGAGCAGAAATTACTTGAAAGTGAACAAACTTAACAGGAATTACATTTTAGTAGGAGTTTGGGCAGCTATCTACTAGTGAGGTCTGGGGGCAGAGTTTCCCAAGAGAAGTGATGGAAGTTCTATCCCTTGAGATTAAAAACTAGCTTGGGCAAAGCACTGGAGAACATCCTGTTGGGGCAGGAAAAATCCCAGTGGGGCTGACGGAAGGAACTCAGTAAGCTGCCCTGTCTTTTATGTCACTCCATCATCCTGCTACAGAAATACTTTCTAAGTCTGTATTCTAGGTATTGCCATTTATCTGCTGGGAGCACTTGAGAGACAGGTTCAATTTCAGGGGAATCTGGAGAAAACTGAAGTAAACTGTGGTGTGCACTGAAGCAGGATGACTTGACATGGAGGGAAAACAGATACTGAAATCACATTTATTAATCTCCCTTGCTGGGATAATAAAGAAAGAGCCACATTGTCTCTTTGCACATCCACTGCCTCTTTTAATCCCTTCGATCTGGCAACAGAGATTGAATCATGAGGCCAAGCAGGAGCTCAGCAGAAGTTAGTTCTGCTTCCCTTTGTGTTGCCCGAGGTTCTCTTGGGCAGTGAGATAAAGTTATTGAGAGAGGTTTGCTTTCTTTTCTGTGGTGAATTATTTTCTCCTTATCCTCTTTACACCTCAGATATTTTCAGTTGTCCTGTTTTGTGTACTTATGTACCATTGCACCATGTAACTTCCAGCATTATCTCTCATCTCACCTTTCAGAAAGGAATAATGCCTAACAAATGGAGAACTTCTCACTTAAGCACATTTGGCCTATGAATAATGCTAAATAAGATAGGATAGCTTAAAGCACCTTAAACATTACATACACTAATGTGTGATTTAGGAGTGGAGAGAGAGCTTAGGACGTGCTGAGGGTCAGGTACTGCAGCTCAGCTGATGAGCAGGGCTGTGTTAAGCTGTGTAATTTGTTTACCCTTACAATGGTTTTGCCATCTTGCTAAGAGAAGGGAAACATTCAAAGGAAGAGAAAATTAAGAATGATAATAAACTATCTTGTCAAGGTAAATATTGGTGTTTGCATGCAAAAGAGAATGTTTACTTGAAGAACAGCCATTCCCAAAATAGGCCTATAAAAAACAAACAGACTTTGTCTGCATCAGCAAGATGCTATTTCAGGATTAAACCATCCCGTGCTCTTAACTCCAGTGCAAGCCTTTCATCTCTTGTATGTACAAGTGTGTGGTGGTTTTCAGCCTCTCACACACAGTGCATGCCTAGCATGCTGCTCAGTGAGAATCCTGAGCCACCAGCCCAAGGAAGACCTCAATCAGGAGGAATTATTTAATTGCAAAACCACCACAAGAGTCTGCAGAGTCGAGCAGCTGCAGGAATGTTACCAACTGGAGAAGGTGCTGCAATGTGAAAATGTTTCTTTTCTGGTAAAAAACAGTCACCCCAGAACTGAGAGCAAGCAAAGGAAAATACCTTCCCAGGAGTGCCACTGTTGTTAAGCTAAAGGCTTCAAAAAATGAGAATATTTTCCTTGATTGGAGACAGGACTGACACAAAACACCCAGGAAATCTCTCGCCTTTGCCAGGCTCTCCTCTGCAGCACTAACCTAACGTGCTCTGTGTGAAACCCTGCCCAAGGAGAGGGTCATTTTGCTGAGATATGTGTGGGTAGAGACCAAAAAAAGGCACCTGTTGCTCTTGAAGCTCATCCAACAGCAGCACTCTGCCTTTTTTCTTCTCCTTAGAGTAAAAGGATTGCTTTTTCAGATCTGGGCATCATTTGCTTTACTTTCAGAAAAAAATTCTGAAGCTCCAAACTGAATGCAGATTTGAATTTTTCCCTTAAGTCCCCAGCAAATAACCTGACACTTTATCTCTGGTCATTGTGACTGATATCCTGGTATCACACCTGAGTAGATTAAATTGCCTGGAGTCTCAGCAGACACTTAGACATGTAGGAGGAGACAAAATACACTTTCTGGCCATTTAATGCAGGAATTACCTTGCCTACCACTGCAACACAACTACCTCTGAGCTGGGGAGGGTGATTAATGTCTCTGCTTAGTAGCATAGGCAGCCTGCAATTACTGAAGCTGGAATTTGACCACAGGGATTAGCAGACTTGATGGAAAAATCCTCCTGGGCTTGCAAGGTGAACACAGTGGTAGGAGCATCAGTTTTGCATCATGTCTAAAAGGTGGAGCCTGCAGCAATTCGTCACCCAATAAGCCTCATGCTGGGTGTGTAACCCTGTAACAGCTCCATTTTACTGAGGAGTAACACTTATGTTTGAGTAACAGCATTGCTCCCCAAAAACCACAGCCAGTCTTGAAAATTTCAGAGCTGCATATCTGAAAGTAAGTGAGTTCTGATCTGTACTATTAAAGAGAAGATGAAAAATTATTTAAATAGACTACTGACTGAGAAGATAAAAGTCATTTGAACGTATTTTCTCTTGCTGCAAAGGGACACTGCATTGAAGAAATTGTAAGTAAGCAGACAGCCCCCTCTCCTGTGAGTTTGTTCAAGATCATGGCTATTGTTCCCAGCAGCACAGAGTGGCACTGGCAGTCACCATGCTGTGACAACACCCATTGCTATGCATTTCTACGAGGTGTAGCAGAATTTTAAAGTCAATAGTGTTGTGAAAGTAAAGTATAGTAAAGTATAAATAACAGCAGGATCCATTCATCAAAATACAATATATTAATTTATGCCATGTATTTTATTCAATAATAATAGCAGCAGAAAATAATCCTTTGTGCTGCATGGGAATGAGCTAAGAAGTCATCTGCTCGAGCCCTGCAGGACAGGAGCTCAGATGCAGTGAATCTCCTGCCCTGCTAGAGGACCAGCAGGGCTTTGGGCTTTTCTTGGAGTCACCTCCCATGTACTTAATTGGCAGCAAACACACACGTTCTGACTTAAAGCACACTCTGTACGTGCAAGGTATTTCACCCCATGGTAATAAGTAAAAGATTAGGAGTTACTTCCCCCAGAAGTTTGATTTGCCATAAAATTGATGAGAATCTGCAGAGAGCAGATACCTCATCTGAGCTCCATGGAGGAGCAGAAGGGGCAAATACCTCCCAGAGCTGCAGTGTAGGAACTGATGGCAAGGCTGGCCCGAGGTGGGGACCTGTGCAGGAAGGAGGCACATGAAGTTGTGTGTGTGCTGCATGGCCTTGTGGAGAATTGTGCTGCTCTTCAAAAAATGTCCCTTTAAGAATCAGCTTGGCTGTGCCTCTCTCTGGTCACCCGTGCTCCCACTGCAGCTGGAATTTAATCTTGCAGGAGCACGGCTCTCCCTTGTGGAGTTGCCTTGGCTCATTGCAGGACTCGAGTCCCCAGGAGGTAGCTGACTGCATTTTCAAAACACTCCTTTTTTACATATTTACACATCAAACACTGTCCAAGGAGCGGCGGGTTGCTGTGTTTTTGTTTTGTTTGATTAAATTCTTATTGAGGAAAGCTTCAAGAAAATAATGTCCTAAAGAATTTGTAGGGAAGGGAACAAGGAGAAGGAACAATCCTAGCAAACAGCTGGTGGCTGCACATCTGAGCCAGCCAAGAAGGAGAAACGTGGGAGAAAAGAGTTATTCCAGGCTGGAGTACAAAGCCATTTCAGAACAAAACATAAACAAAACCCCTCAAGTCTATTTATGGGCAAGCAGACTGCATTTCATTCTCACCCTTGCACAAGTCATCTGCATGTATCAGGGTCCTTGCTGTGCCCCTTGTGGAGCAGTCAGCGTGCTCTGCCCATCATGTTGTGAGTGAAGATTGTATTGGAGCATAAGTGAATTCAAAAAGGGGATGAATAACCTCCCTCACCATTTTGCCTTTCTTCTTAGTCCCAAACTTTCTCTCCTGTGCTCCCTTAAGCCTCCTCCAGCAAATATTGCTTTGGGTTCCAGCTGCTCTAGTCAATTGAAATCACATTGCCTCATAGAGTCCTTGATTCCCCAACCTCTTGTGTTACATCTATAAGGAATGCAGGATTAAGTGCTAGAAATAGCCTCTACCATAAGCAGGAGTAATTCACAGGCTCCTTATGAATTCCATCTCTCCTGGGCAAGGAGTGGAATAAAAGGGGTGCATGGAGAAGTCACGTGTGCATTGCCATTTGCTCCTTGTTATGTCAGTGAGGTGACTGTCTATACCTCCATCTGTTACCAGGGGGAATTAGCTCCAGAGAGCTTAATGATGCATATATTGCCCTGCTCTGTAGTCAGGCCAGCTCTTCATATTTGGTTGGAAATCAAAGGCAATTCTGTGCCTGACCTACTTTGGCTTGCAAGGGATGAGTTGACATCAAAGGAGTCCCCAGTGATCTCCATAAAAGTTAATAAATATGTGGTGATCCATGTGAACAATATCCCATCACCTCAACCAGACCCAGAAATAGTCTGAAGAGGAAAATGAGCCCTCAGGATGAGGTTAATGTATCTGGGCATTGCCAGTTCAGAGAAAAAGAGCTCTGAGAGTGATGGATCTCATTTAAAGCCAATTGAAGACAGACAGGAGACTCCTGTAGTCTTTTGCACATGGAAGGGCCCCTGAAATCTCCAAGTTGGACACTGCTGCACTCTGAGAAACACTCATTTCTTTGGATTTTTAGTACAATTCTACTGTTGTTTAGGCTAAAGGCCAGAGCCAGATAGGAGAAGCAGGGGTACATGAAATGATCTCCACCTTCACCTTGTCTGCATGCTTTGGTGTCCTGCCAGAACTTGTTTTCCTTTGTGCATCATATCCATGTCTTGTGTAGCTCCTTGGGGGATGACCCATGGAAAAGTCAAAATAGAAAATCTAATTTTCCACCTCCTGGGCCAGCTGAGCAAACTAGAAACCCCCAAATAAACCACAGCCTGTCTCCATCCAGCTGTGTTCCTCCCCAAGCCCAGTCCTTCACTTTCCTTCTGGGTACCAGCAGCTCTGGCTGGGCCCATGCTTTGGGTGGGGAGGACACAGCTGAGAAGGGCAAAGGCAAAGAGGTACCAGTGCTCCAGCCTCTCCTTCAGGTCTCGCTCATTAGACACAGGCAGGAAAAACAACTGACTTTTTATGGGGGATTCATGAAGAAAAGAAAAACTGTAGCAGCATAACCAGACAGCAGTGGGCCTTCCAGGCACACTTATTATTAGTAAATTTTGAAGAATTTTTTACTGACACCATGCAAACCCTGCACACTTGCAGCTCTGCAGTCCAGCTTCCATTCAGCCTCTGCATGCTCTCAGGAGAGCCTCTAATGAAAAAGTCAGATGAGCTATTTTCATTTTGTTGGAAGTAACCAAAGCAATTTTAGGAAAAGGAAGGTGGGGGCCTGCTGGAGGTTGCCAGAAAAATCTGAAGCATTCAACTCACGTCTTTGCAGCAGCAATCTCTCTCTGACAGCCCTTAAAACCAGAGTGGTGGGGGGAAGTGGGAAAGTGGCAGCATGTGGTTTCCATGCTGTTTCTCTGCCAAGCCTGCAGGTATATTAACTGTTGTTTTTCTCTTTTGAAAAACAGGCAAAGGGGGCAGAGACAAAAATCCTAGAAACAGCCTGCTCTGCTAAGAATTAAGCAGTTCCTTCTTACTCATTTGCTCTTGAACTCTGTTTAGCCACAAAAAAATAAGATGGGGAGAAGAGAGGCAAGAGAAAACCCTTTTTTCTTCCAAAGCTTGGCTGAATTGGGGTTGAGTATCAGATCTGGGAATGGTGGTAGGTCAAGAGCCCTGTGATACTTCTTGTATCTGTCCGTACAATACCCAACTCCATGGTTTTCTCTCCCCTTTGCTTCCATCCTGCTGGCATTCCCAACCCATACCAGCAGGTTACAATGGAGCAGCAGGGTGTGTGTGTGCTAGAGATTAGGCAGGGCACCAATAATTGGTGACCCCAGTTCTCTTCCTGACTGTGGCAGTGACTCACAGAGATTTTGGCCACTCATTCCACCTTGGCATCTGCTTCCTCAGAGGTACCATGGGGACAATGTCGTGTGCCCTCTTCACAGCAGCCTTCTGTGTAGTGCTTAGCAAAATTAAACAAGAAAGCAAACAGAACTTCACAAAGAAAACCATGCTGACAAAATCAGCTGGGGTCAAACACAATGTTTTATTCAGCCTGAAACAAAAGTTTTGTTTTCAGGTCATTTAACTCACTTTTTTCTTTCTTTCCTAATATTAAAAAAAAAGAAAATGTTTGATCTGTCCAAACTTGCACTAATGAGTTTCCTATCTACCCTACAGAATGTTCTCCTAGCTCAACTTGCAGAGCTTATATTTCCATTAAGTACCATACAAACATCAGCTGAAAGATTCTAAAGTGCAAATTATTCTTGTGTTTGGTGAACAGAATGGACAAATAGAAAACAAGTTGCCTCTCTGTCAATGGTTTTAGTGAAACCTTGTGTCCAGCAAAGTACATCAAGTTGAGACTGAATGCTTGGCTGGACTGCCCTATGTTATTTTAATGATGTTTTTAATGTGAAAAGAGTTTTTGAAACCCAGTTTAAATAGTAGTGGGGAAGGTAAGTAAACAGCAGTTCAGTCAGGGGTCACAGAAAGTAAAGTTTCTCTAAAAAAGGCAAGGAAACTTTCTGTGTGCTGTCCTCTGTATTTGGATGCTCCTTTGGGTGACAAGTGTGAAACCCCCTAATGACATCTGAAAAGGATTTAGAGATAGAAGTCTCTTGCAAAAGAGGAAATGGCAGAGGGTTAATGTCCCAATCCTTGTATGTATTATTTGCTTCTAATGCCACAAACTAAAGACAACACTAGAAAGAAAGGTGAGACTTACATAATGCTGATCAATTTGAAATTTACAGTAAGCAGAACTGCTTTTTGATTGCATTTCACAGTGCAGCAGCAGCAGCAAAGTCTTTAGTTATTCAGGTCAGCTCTCACACCAGCAATTGCACCTCTGCAAAGTGAGGTGGGGATACAATCACACTTCAAGCCAGAGAGGACGAAAACCCATTTATTTCAATACATTTAAAGCCATCTGAACATTGTGCCTTCCAAATGCAGCCAGGGACGAGAAAGCTTTTAAGGTTTGTTTGGCTTCTGCTTGAGAAAACTCAGCCTGGGGAGGGCAATGGCCAAGGGATGGAGGCAGAAAGTAAGCAGGCAGATTTGGGGGCAGAAGGGGGGAGTGGGAAGCAAGAGGTGAGGTAGCAAAGGATAGTTCAGGTCAGGAATGAAGTGCAGTTAAAACGATGCCCTACAGTTCAGCACTACTCTAGCAGGCAGGACTGCTGGTTGGGGGAAGGAAGGTCTGTGTGAGCCCAAGGTTAGGGTACCAGAGGCTGCTGTGGCAGAGCTTCAAGGGGAAAGGAGGACCCTGCACTTGCAGGAGGAGGTGAGGTGCACTGCAGCCCCTGGCAGAGGCAGCTTGCTTCTTTACTCAGGTTTTGTACTGCCATTAGTCCAGTGCCTGCTAAAGCCCTCATTCCCAACACTTCTGTTTTTTTTCTTAAATGCTTAAAAGACAGCAGCACACATGCAGTTGTATGTGCACTGATGAAATCCACAGTTGCATCATTTAAGATGCAACCAGAAATGTACTTGGATTTTGGAAGTGCTTACGAGGGGATTTACACCCTAAACCTTACCCAGCACCTAAACATGAGCAAAGATAAACAAGATTTTGTGCATAATCCACCACGCTGCTTAGTAAGCAAACATGAAAGAGAAAACAAAGCACTGTTTGGAGGAGGGAGAAAGTTATCTAAGAAATACACTACTAGGAGTACTTTAAACAATCACCAGCTTTAGGCTCAAAACTCCTCATCACACTGATGTGGAGACCCTTTGGGCAGGTGAGACTCCTGCAGATCCCAGCCCACTGAGCCAACTGTCCAGGTGTAATCCAAGCAAATCCCCAACACCAGTCCCCACCACAGAAGCCAGTTAGGAGAGGGACACTTATAAAAAATGCTTCAATTTCTGAGTGTTGTGCCTGTAATTAGCTGCAACTCTACACTAACTGTGTTGTAAGGCATGGTGAAAGGATGGGGAGGCATTTTCAGCCAGCCCCTCAAGTTTTAAGAAAATTGCTTAAGCCTCATAAATAATGATTATTTCAATTGATGAATAATTTTGACTCATTTTAGCTTTCAAGTAATATATAACAGTGTCATGCAGTAAAGTAATTGTGGAATTAAGAATTCATTCGTCACTCATGTATGTTCTTATTTGAATTAGATTGTTAAAATTATTATTTCTTTTTTAGAAGGATAATTTAAATGACAGTCGTGTTCATCATTTCACCAAGAGTATAAAAAAAAAATCTCCTAATATTAAATTGTAATCAAACCTTGTCCCCTCATACTCTGTCACACACAGAAAACCACACAAATATACTGTCTCTCTTGGTGTGTAAGGTTTGTTCTTACAGCTCAGAAAACATAATATCTGAGTGACCTTTCACAATGAACTTAGAGGCTCTTTCTCCAAGTGAAAATCACACTTCTGAGGTCAGCCCAGACACACCACACATGAGCTTTGAGACTGAAAAGAAAAATGCCTGAGATAATGAAAAACGTGCTTCTCTCTCCAGGGAATTTTAAGAAATTATTTTTATGATCGGAAATAATTTACTAATGGGAAATGAGATGCCAGCTACAAGGAAATGCAGCATTATCCCCAATAATTTTTCCTGTGAATTGCTCACAAATCTGAAAGCACTTGATCAGTGCAACGTTGTGTAGCCCAGAGCAATGCTGAGCAGGAAGCCTCTGTCCCTGTTACAGATGTGGGTGTAAGTCTGAGAGACCCAAACCACAGCCTGAAGTCTCCTGTCTGCTCCCTGCCTAATCTTCTTCATGAAAAGACAATCCCTCTCTCCCTGTCTGAAGGGACAAAGGAATGAGGAGTGGATTTTTGGAACTGGGTAGAGCATCAACTGCAGGCAGATGTGGAAACAAGAGTCAACCAAAGGGAATCAAACAATCCCAAAGGAACACAAGAGCAAAACCAAACAAGGCCTGACACTTGGGTCTTTCAGGTGCCATGTTACCCAAGATCTAATGAAGGTTCCTTAAAGCAGCTGATGTTTTACTATAGTATGGGAGTTAGGTTATGGCTGAACCAACTACAGTCAATACTCCTTTCATCTGGTGGGTAAGGAAAAGCTGATGTATATTCAGGCAATGATCAGAAGATCTTTCAGTCTGACCTGGTAGCCATGAGAAATGGAAAGTGAGGGTCCCACCAAGGCACAGAATCAGCCTGGTCAGCCCTCTCAGAAGAGGAGAGGGCTGGAAGGGAAAAAGAGCTATTAAAAAAAAAAAAAAAAAAAAAAGAAAAGAGGGAAAGGGATCAAGATTGATGAGGTGGGTGGTAGCCATATTTACATATCTGGGGCCTCCTTGACAGCAGAAAAAAATAAGTTAACCCAAAAAATAGAAATCTAATCTACATTCACTTCCCAACTTGTCAAAAGCCCTCAGCATAAAGCAGCTGCACTTGGCTGCCCAGAGGTGTTCTACAGAGGGACCCTAACCCATAAATCTGTTTGATTTCCTGTTATGAGAAGCAGACAAGGAGATATGGCTAGGGATGGGCAGAGCTGTCTGCATAAGGGAAGAGCCTGTGCTTTCACCCCAAACTCAAACCCACCCTCTCCAAGGTTAGGAAAAGTTCAGTTCACTTTGGGGATTTTTTAGCATTATTTCTCATTTTTCCATGTTCCCGTGGGAGCTGGAAGTAGATGGGACAAAGCATTTCTTTCCTGCTGGCAACAAGCAGCCCTGAAAGTGTCACACTAAAGTTTCTTCTTGAGAGATTTCTAGTCCAAGGGTGTGATCCTGCAACCCCTCCAGATGTGAATAATGCAGTGATGGTTCTGCTGGTGGTGAGAATTTCTTGGCATTACTCTACAAGTGTTTTCTTCCCACCACTCATTCCTTGTTTTCTTTGCCCCTTCATCCAGTGCACGTTACACATAAACAGAAAAGGCAAGTAAACTTTTCAAATCAAAAATACTTTTTTTTTTTTTTCCCCAAGGCCCTGGGGAGAACCTGCACAATGGTAACACTACTGCAGAACAGCAGCTGCTTGAGAAGGTTCCCACCAGAGGTGACATCACAAGTTGAATGCTGTTCTGCCCACAGTCCTGAGACTAACAGCCTGATCCTGCAGTACCTGACCAGTAAATGTTTCAAGGCATACATTTTCCAGAAGTATAAATAGCAGGTCCATGACAACATTTGAAAGGAATCAGGGTGAATATGGTAGCATTTCAATGTAATTTCTGAACCACCACAAGTAATGCCCATGTTTCTGTGAATGTGTTTTCAATACCACTGGTAATGCCCCTACAACTTTGGTAGCCTCACTAAATAATCTCTTGGTCATCACAGCAAAATGTTTCAAAGCCTTTGATGGAAAGAGAACTATGATCATGGATGCAAATTTGCTCATATGCATTTATTTTTGTTGACTTTTTCTTTTTTTTTAATTTTCTTTAGAGAGACCCAAAATCTATGAAAAGGAGACTGATTTTGATAAGATTGAGAGGGTGGAATTAAGAAGCAAGCACAAAATCCAGTGCACTGTAAGTGGGAATCCTGACCCGAAGATTGAGTGGAAGTGGCAGCCCTGCAGCCTGACAGACACACTGTAAGTGGACATTCCTGCATTTTGAAAAATAGTTTGGTAGTTTCAAGTCAGTTTTTTCTTTCTAGTACATCTTATTTATCTTAGTGAAAATCAAGGGTTATGAACCCAGCAGGCATCTGGTTGGGGATGATCTTTTTGGAGTTACAAGCACCTTCTGTATTATCAGAACTGTGTCAAAGAAGTTTAAAGTGGCTAAAGATCAGGCTTGACTTTAACTTCACCAGCAATGTCCCTCTGACCAAGATCTTTTCTTACACCACGTGGATGCAGCCTGCATGGCAGATGAAGAAAAAACAGACAGGTGCTTTCTCTGTAGAGGTAACACACTTTTTTTCCCCTGTAAGAGCTCTTGTCTGCTTGGCTTCATTTAGTTGCCATGTGGAATTTCTGCCACTTCCTAGATAGGTAGCCAGGCCTTCACACCTTCTTGAGGGCCCTTCTCTGCCAAACTCTGGAGGCAGCCTGAGGTGTGAAGACACAGAATCAAGTCACTGGGTCAAAAACTGTCAGAGGGGAATGAGGCAAGTAAAATACAAGAGGCCTTTAAAGATTTGCCCTAGACAAGTAGGCATTTTCTTTCCTCCTACTGTTACATGAGCAGAGTGATAGAGGTCTTGGCTGAGGTCTGAGTGCTTCTCCTGGCAACCCCAGGGGACATACAGAAGCCATATATAACAATTCTCACTGCACTTCAACTCCTTCCTTCAAGGAGGGGGCTGAAGTCAAGTTTTCCATCCATAAAAAAATTAAGGCAGGTCTAGGAAGCAAGAGAGAGAAAACTGATGGATGGTTCCTTATCTTCTCACCATTTCAATGCATTTCCAAATGCTACAAATGACAAGTCACAAGAGACAGAAAAATTACATGAGAAAGCTTCTTTCCCAGGTTCTCTGCTGCAGCAGTTGCAGTGATGTTGGGTAATCTAGGCTCAGGTTGGATCTAAAAAGTGACCCTGTTTCCCTCCACAAGTAGCCCGGTACCTCACTTTGGTAGTCACACTGCTCCTGCAGGAACAGAACACCAGAGATTTGCTGGCTGAGGCAGGGCTGTTGGCATCACAGGTCAGCAGCAGGCACCCAAGCTGCTGCTTCAGAGATATCCAACAAGAGAAGAACGGAGCCACCATGAGGAAGCAGGTTCTGCAGTCTGTAGGAAGGCCACAGAGATGACCTGAAAATCTTTTCCAGACCTTGGTGTCTAGGGAGAAAGCACTGGTGATGAATGCTGGATTGAGCCAGATTCGAACCAGTGACCTGGTGACAAAAGACCTCATATAACCCTTGTTCCAGCTCTCTGACTCTCTGATCTTATCAATTTAAATACAATTGCAGAGTGGTGTCTACCTCTTCTGGCCTCCGGGGCAGCCTTATCTTTTTCCAGCAGAAGCTGTAGGAGGATTCCTGTGGGAAATGACACAGACCCCATTTCCTGCTGTTGTCTCACTTCCTCTCTCTCTCTTTCTCTCCCCCCTCCTCACTAGTGCACTTTGAATCCCAAAGCACTATCATTGTTCCTTATAGCTGTGATGTGATTTGCTTCCTTTGAGTATTTTCCCTTCATCCTCAAGACAGAATTGTGCCTTGCAGGAAGCCACTCAACACATCTTCTAATTAGGCCCTGTTGAGAGCTATAAACCCTCCCTTGACTCAGGGTGTTACCCATGTATTTCGTGTGGATTTGGCAAAGGCTGATTTATGGATTAGTTTTCTGCAGCATCAGCCCTTGGTCATCACCTATAGAAGCCCATATTCATTTTACCTCCTAAACATAGTCCCAAACTGCTGTTGTAGGCTCAGAGGCTGCTGGGACCATCCATGGGAAGTGTGGTGCTACTGCTGAGGATGAGGAGGCCATAGGGAGGTTTTATTCCAAGGGCTGCAGTTACAGATAGAAAAACCTTTTGCCTTGGATGGTGCAGATATATTTTTCCACCTGAAGTGCTATATACACTGCTTTTCACCCAGAGTTCAGAAATGAAGATTGATAGGTGATATATGGGTGTCTTCTGGGGAACATGCAATATGAAAGGAGCCTTCTGCTATTGCTATCCCAGTATTTATCCATTCTACTCCCTCAGGAGCACTTAAAAAGCCACAACTGCATTGAGTTGGAGTGTAACTCACATTTAACCATATTAAGCTCACATGATTTAATTAGTATCTTTTATTTCTATTCAGAAAGCTTAAGAGGTTTCTTTGCTGGTCATGTACTGCTCTTTGTCTACCTCTGTCAAGGTGCTTAATAAATAATTTTGAAATGTTACAATGAAGGAATACATGAAAAGGTAACACTCTCCAGCAGTGATAGCTTAGAGGAATTTGTAAGACCACTGACTATTGCCTAAGAATGACATTCCCTTTCTTTAATAATGCCTCCCTGGGTTATCTGCACTGAGTCAGGTTCTTGAACACCACCTTTGCTTTTCTACCTCCAGATGCAAGCCTGATGGGCAAAAGGTTGTGGTTCAGGAGAACATGGTCATAGGCAACAAGATCAGAAGCATTGAGTACCTGACTGTGAAACATGGGGATAAAAGAAAGGTATGTGGTGACAATCTGAGCACTGATGTCATGGGATAGCTGGGGGCTTTATGTGCTCACACACAGATCTCTTCCTGCAGTTCCTGAGCTGCTGAGGGTTGTTAGCATGCTTTAAATTCCACAGCCCTGGAATCATTTTCAGATCTCTGCTTTTTATAAATGCTGGGATTCTGGTAATGATGTCACATACTTTGTTTAGAACTCTCCAAAGACCTTCAGGTCAAAAGCCTCTCTGTCTCCCTCAGTCTTGAGAAAGTGTAAGGCTGGTTCAGTGCAAGAGGGGTCCTGTGAAGTGCCTACAACTGATAAGGACTCTCAGTTCATTAAAATGTTTAGCAATTAGGAAGCACTTTGTACATCCCAACCTTGCCTACTCTCCCAGCCAGAGAAGTTAAACAGTTTTGTAGTTTAAGAGGCCTAAGATGGCCAGAGAGAGCTGGCCTGATTTTCAGTGTAGGTGCCTGCAGTACCTGCCTGATGCAGCTGGAGTGCTCTGTATTTCTTTACCCATTTTGTTGCCAACTATGTTGCCAAGACAATGAAGGGAGGACGACCTCTTTCCTTCTGCACTTCCCTGCCTGATTCCCCTTCCAAACAGCACTTTGGACACTTCCTGCATGAACTGCAAAGATCTCAGCCATGTATTATCTGTTAAATGTGCCACAGGTACCTGTGGTGATAGTGATACTGTTTATGCACCTCCACACTAATCCTTGAGCTGTTCTGCAGCTCTCCATCCACAGACTTGTGGCTGTGCCTTGGAGAAGATGCTGTGGTCTGGCTCACACAGTTGTGTCACCCCTGTTGGATTTACAGAGGTTTGTGGCTTTAGGATTGTTTTGCAGCTGCAGGTTTCAAGGTGGATGCTCCAGACAGTTTAGTGCCTAAACCTGCAAGGTGCTGAATGCTGCAGTTCATATCCTGGTCCACCCGTACACCTAAAATAATTCTTGGGCTACTCCCATGCTTAAAGTTAAGCACAAAACTAAAGTACTCTTCTGGATGGGGTACAGATTCATCAGCATCTGGCAGGATCAGTGCCTGAGCCATCTGTTCTTTCTCATGGAGACTTTCCAGCTCTAAGCATAATATAAAACAGAGCTCTGAAAACATGGAGGTTGAGCTGGGAAGGAGAAAATCAGTGTTTCACATTTCATTCCTGAGTTCTCCACTTGCTGGAAGATATTTATAAATTGGATTTATTTAGATGGCACAGTGCCCCTTGAGCTCAGTTTTTTATGTGTTTTCTAAGAATTTTAGATCTTAGGTAAAAGCAACTATCTACAAAGTGCTAATTACTTGGAGAAAAATGGAGGTTGGTGACATGTACCTAGAGAGTTTCTTCCTTCTCTAACAGTTTCTGGTTGCTGCATAGACTGACAAGAGTTTTGCTGCTCTCGTGGCTTCTGTTTCTCTCCATATACACAGTCTGTCTAAGTATGTGGTTTCCCACCCAAAAGCCTGGTTTATATCTGAGAATCAGTCTTAAGTTATGCAAGTCCTGTAGAAAAATGGGAGAGTGTCTACTAGAAAATACCTGTAGGCTGCTGGATTGTTCCACATGCTGGGGTAATGAGACACCTCAACACCACAAAATAAAAAATGGGCAGCAGAGAACTAGAAAAGAGAGAGCACAGCTGGGGAGACACCCTGGGGAAATGAGACCCCTGAAGGGACCTCAGTACAAGGACCCCACACAGTACTGATGAGGACTCCTCTTGTTCCCTAAGAGCTTTCCTGCTGCTGACAACTTGAGTACCACAACCAGCCCTGAGGCTGCTCCTTGCTCTGCCCTGCACAGCCATCTCCACACTGTCTGTAGACTTCAGGCATCCTGAAGTGTTAATTTTTTATACATGTTCAAAAGCTCAGCCCACAACCCTTTCACTTAAGCTCTTACATATTTCATTATTGAAGCTGAAAGACTTCTTTACAAGTTACATGATTTTACAATTTATAGTATATTAATTACTTTAATCTCCTACTAATCCACTTGGTTGAAAACACATTCTGAGGGGTTTCCTAATAGTTTTTATATCCTGATTAAGATTTATTCAAATTAGTAAAACTAGGTTTTATGAACTTCAGGTTTCAGCACTTCTCCCTACTCACAATTCCTCTCCTTCCCCCTTTCTGAAGTCCAAGGCTATCTGTGTGGAGTCTTTAGATAACAGAATATAATTTAAAAAAAGGATACTGATGAAAACTCAGAACCTTCAGACTTTTCCTTGGATTTTATCAGTCAATTATTCCCACCAAAAGTGGAATAGACAGGAAATAGCTCAATCCATTCCCACCATGTCCTAGCAAGTAATTCATCTGCATTGAGTAGCCAGATGAAATAATAAAGATGTTGGTGGCTGACAGAGCATGGCTTTTATTGACTGTGTTATGAAGCTGGGATTAGCAGAGATTGGTTAATTTTCCTGTTTATTTGAGCTGGAGTCTCAGAGCACAAGGTGAATTTGCCTCTTCTCTAAGATTTCTCAGCATCTCTAGAATTCACCCTCAAAGAACTGCAGCAATCCATGCTGGCTCAGTGACATATGAAAAAATGCATTAACTTTTTAGAACAGCTAAGAATATGGGAACAAACACCCAGAAATTACCATGCCCAGAATCTCAATCCAAAACCATCTTGCAGGGCAGCAAGCAAAGATTTTTCTAGCAGACCCCTGATGCTTGATGTGATAAAAATTCACATCAAGACCTTTAGACATCTATTTGACAAAACTGGTGTGTAAAAGTGAAGTCTCTTCTCATAATGATTATCCCATTATTATTCCACAGACAGAGAAGTGCATTTCACCCCCTCCTATCTCTGAAAGCCTGAGTCTCATTCCTAAAGAAAAACACTCTTATCAGTTCTCCTCAGTCCATCTTTTAGCATGTTTGGAATGAATGAACTAAGATCATGGATCAGAACTGTCAGGCTGTAAAAATAAGTGTTATTCTGTGCCATTCAAGTAGATGGATTGGGAGCTAGCTGAATATTTTCTTTGCGGGGTCTCTGCTGAAGTTCCTATAATTTCATCTCTCCCTAGCCACCTCCACCCCAGCTCTGCCAGAGTCAGACAGCTGAGAAGTTTTCCACCCACTTTTTCTACTCCTGCTCCTCGCCCACATACAGCTAACGAAGTGAAAGAGAAAAGAATTGTTAACTCAAGCTGTTGGAGGGAGGGTTTAGACAAAGAAAAGAGAAAGCAAGGACTAACAAGATACATTAATTCATGCTGGCTTCAGCTTAAACAAAAGTCTTGCTGCTCTGTCCTTACTACAAGATGTCTTAAAACACTCATGGTATATGGCTGTGGAATGTTATTTGGCTGCTTCTAAAATAGCTTGTATTTATCAGTTTGGGAACATTACAGTGCAAGACATATGGACTTTATTGAACTACTCCATTAGGAGCTTTCCCATGTCTATTAACTCCTCAGAGCTGTTTTTCAGAGATTGGACATTTTATTTCTTTTCTTACTGAGTTTTGAACTTAGTTTATTATTTTATAGTAATTATTTATTAGCTAATAATCCTTTCTTTGAGTTTCAGTATTGGGTGACCTTTAGGTCAAGTAGTGGGAAGTGAAGCCCTTTACCTCCAAAGTCAACACAGACAATCCAAACTGGTCTCAGAACTCTCAGAATCTCAGTCCACTCCCACTAGAAATATGTCTGGACATTAGATGTCAATAATTTGTTATTAATTACCATTACAGAAGCTTCATTACAGAAGCTAAGGACTGAGCCACCACAGTGTTTGTGCTACCACTTGTGGCTGGAGTTCCCTGCCAAGGGTTAACATGTCCTTCACTCTGTAGTGCTCTTGAGTAGGACACTGAGGGGAAAGGGAAACTGAAAAAATGCAAAATTCCCAAACTTCCAGGTTGTACACAGTGCATGAAGAGCAGTTTCACTGAGGAGCTGCAGTGTGGCAAGGGAACTGCAGATTTCACTTCAGCCTCATTACTGGGGCTTAGCAGAAGCTGTGTGCTCTGCCTGGGAGCAGATTTCTAGAGTAGAAGGCATGAGAAACAGCTTTGAGGTGCTCCCTGCTTTCAGTAAGAGACAGGAGCCCACCAGCAGTCCCATGCAGCTGAGGTCTTTCTGTGATTTCATGAGTCTAACTGGGGCAAATGCCAACATCTCTCACAGCCACATTTTGGGGTTCTAGTTCTAAGCCATGACAGGAAGTGAGTTATCTCCTGTGCTGAGGTTTGTACCAAACCAGTATCCAAGTGCATAACCCTGATTTTGAGCACACAAACAGGAAAATCACATTCTCTTTTCCTCACTAACTTTTCCCCAATAATTTGTCCCTGGATTGTTTCTGGCCATCATTTCAACATCTTTTTCTCCCTCACATCTGGAGACACAACTGAGATTAGCTAAGATAAGGAACCCATGTATCTACTTGCTCTTCCCCCCCACACTACCATGTTGGACTTTGCTTGAGTTATGAAGTTAGAGGCCTTAGCATCTGTGTGTGCATTTTCCTCTGGGTCACCAAACACAGTTTGAGGCCTTGCATGACTTTTTAGAAGAGTCACAGTGTCACCCCTAACACTTTGGACATTTTCCAAAATAGATAATTAGATTTTTCTTTATGATTTTAGCTGGCTACAGTATTATCCTCAGCCTCCCATCTACAGCTGTCACTTAGCAAGACAAATAGCTGTTGAATAGCTATCCAAATTTCTCCCCTTCTGTCCTCATCACGTACATTTATATTGGCTTTTTCTGTTCCCAAGTCTAAAATTCTAAGATCCAGTAATCATGAGAAGAACGATCTTGGTCCTGATTCAGCAGTAATTCAAAAGGCAGTGTCTACTGCTTGAAGTCAGTGCTCTGAACATGTGTTTGTGAACAGCCTGTGGCATTAAGCCCACTGCTACAGGAATAGAAAAAGGAGGAGGAGCAGTCTGCTTCTCTGGCTGAGTTTATATCCAAGTTAGAGCTATTTTCACATCATAAATAAATCAGAACTGCACAGCTCTTTCTTTGTTGGACACCAGAGGGAGCTGGGTTTATTGGTCTCTTTTCACCCCTAAATTTGGTTTGTGCCCATTCTTGGTCAATGTCTGTGTTTGGTGCCCATGAGAAGGGAATGCTTTCCCACTCACCCATTATTCTGTTGAAAATGTTCCCCATTAGAATGTAAAATGCACATGGGATCAAAACCTTTAAAACTCATTTCCCTACAGGATTTAAAGTGCCAAAGCTCAGAAAACCTTAAATAACTCTGAAAATCCATCCCACACAGCTACAGACACATTCATGGTGCAGCTTTATGAGGAGTAAAGGAATGCCTTCTGTGAGTTTAGTTTAGGATATTAAAAAGAAAGTCCAGAGATGCTTTTGTGCACTTCAAAGCATGCTCTGGAGATAAGGACAAAGGGCCAGAGGGTGCTAAAAGTTTTGATTCCCAAAGTCCTTAGAGAGCATGGCAGAGAAAGTGGTATTTGTTCCACATGTGAGGGCTCAAAGTTCCTCAGGTGAATGGCTGGAGGGGAAGCAAAGTAATCTTGCAAGAACATCTCTCTCATGGTGGGTTAGACCCTGCTTTCTTGTTAGCAGCCCAAAGGAAGTCCTGGAAATAATTAAAGCCACAACCTGTGGATGCAGAGCTTGTGATGTTTCACCATGACAGGGACAGGGGAGGCTCCTCATGAAGAAGGCCCTATACAGAAGCAGGGGCTTAGGATGTTTAAGGAACAAAATTTCTTAAGGATGTCTTTGAATTCAGCCCCATAAGTAACTGAACCATTGCCTTTTCCTGTGTGATGGTGCTCAGTACAAATGTTCTGTCCTTCTCCTTCACAATCCTCTCTTTCTTTCTGCATTTGCCAAGTGCCTCAGCACAAACAGCTTCTCCAGAGCTTCCCTACTTACTGCACAAGCTCTAGTAAGGCTCTGAGGAAGGGTTATGGAATCAAGGGGCTTCCAATCACAATTTATGATAGTGAGCTGGGGTCCAAAGGAGCCACATCCCTCCCTTCCTTATCTCAGGTTATAGCAAAACCAAATCCTGCAACATTCTTTGTACCAACATCCCTAGGAATGTGCTGCTTCCCACCCAACTGTGGGTGTCCTGGTACCCACAGAAACCATAACTGAAAAGCAGAAAAGAAAATAGGTGGATGTGGGGCTTCAGTGTCTAAGATGAATCTCCCAGCTCCTTTGCTTCAGTTTTTTGCTGATTTAGCTGCCCAGAGACCTTGGCAGTGTGTCGAAGGGGAGGCCTGCTTTTCATGGAGATGGAAAGAAAAGCAGGGGAAGGTTTAGGAATGAGGAGAGAAGAGAATTAACTGGGCTGAGGTGATGTGAAATGAGCCTAAAACTATGACTGAAGCATTTGTTTGTGACCTTCACTCATTCCTAGCATCTCCTTGTTAACTGTTTTTCTACCACAAAACATACAGACTACATGGAAGCCTCTCTGCTAAGCCTACACAGCACTCAAAGCCTTTCCATTTTCTGTCTTTTCCTGGCAGATTGTGAGCACACTGACTACAGAGGAAAGCAGTGCCTCAGGAATCTATTACTGTGTGGCTTCAAACAAGATTGGCGAAGAAGAGAGGAGCATTGAGTTCTATGTCTCAGGTAAACAGCCCAAGAGACACTACACACAAATGCTGACAGTAGATCACAGACAGACAGATCATCTTTCTGTGATTCTATGATCATCTGCTTTACCTCAAGGTTTTCTGTGGCTGGTGAGTGCAGTTTAAAAGTTCTGGGAATCCCTGCATGGTGTGTGTTCAGAACACTCCCAAGCACACAGTCCCAGCCTCTTCAGCACACACAGGGTTGGGTCCTGCTCAGTGCTCAGCTCAGATGGACACGTCCAGCATCAGACCTGATGCCCCTTTTGCCCTCTTCAAGCTGCAGATGCAGGCCCTGAGCCCAGCTGCCTGTGTCTTAAAGCAACACTGGTGACACTGGAGTGCTGTCCTCATGAAACCTCTAGCAAAAACTAAAGCCTTTATAGTTTTCCAAAGGCCTGGAGCCTCTCCCTGACTCAGGAGAATGGTTGATTTTCAGTTAAGTCAGCAGACACAGAAAAGGTGAGCAAGGCCAACATTCAGGCCTAATCCAGGGCTGGTATCACTGGGAGTTGCTGTGACATTGGATCCCTGCCTGAGCAATTAGCCTTTCCAGTGCCCTTTAAGGAGGGAGGAGGTGGACATGCTATTTCTCCAAAGAACACAAATCCAAATAAATATCTGCTTAACCTTTCAACACAGAAATTCTTTAGTAGTGAAATCAAGACCTATATAATGCTATTAGGAGAGACAGGAGTTTAGAAAAAAAAAAAAAGAAAGAGAAGAATCCAGGGACAGCCCAGTTCAAGTGCTTAACCAGAACAAACTGAAGCATTTCAGTGCTCACATTATGGATGAGTGGATGTTGGCTGGAAGAATTTGCATCAAAATAACAATTTCTAGAACAAAGAGTGCAGAAGTGTCCTGGAAGGTAAATGGCTGATTCTCACTACTTGGTTTCTTCCCCATGAAGCAAGTTTTGAGGGTGAAGCTTGCTCGTGGCAGTTCTCTGACTCCTCTGCCTCTTGCACCCTGTGTTGTTTGACTCCAGTGCACTGAAGTAGTTCAGCACATTTCAAACCAGACAAACTAAAAAAGGGCTCAATAATATTGTTGCCATTCTGGAAGTGCTAATATGAAAAGATGTCATCCAATGGTAACAGTGCTGGTGCCATAAAGGGGAAAGATTTTACTTCCTTTGGCTTCTTTGTACTACTTCAGGGCCATATGGAGACAGAAGAGGGTTTAAGCCTCCAAAAGATATTTTCCAAAGCCCCAACTCTTACTTCTTAAGAAAAAACCCTTCAAGGTGCACTTTTGGGAGATACATCTCAGACACGAGAGGTCCTCAAGATGTCCAAGGCAGGCTGAAGACCAACTATTAATTGTACACCACTTCCAAGTGTTGAGTCTTCACAGGGGGTTGTTTCTGCTCTGAATTCTGCCAGCTGCTCAGTGTGGATGGGCTACTCAAAGCTCAGTGTACCCAAGGTGCTTTGTACTATTTTGTAATGTAATGAAACACACAACTAAATAAGCAACTGCCACAAGGTCAAATTCAAAGGGTTAGATCAATCCATGCACCTTCCACAGCTATGTTTTAATTTAATAATAAAGCTATGTAGGGTTTTTTTCCCCCTTCAGTGAGCTAATCTTTCACTTTTTTGTTGTTTTTAAAGATCAATCTAGCAAAGTTTTGAGACACAAATGCTTTAATTGTGCAATTTTAATTATGAAGAAATGAATCACTGGACAAAAATTACTGACAGTGGTATTGGTGGAAATGTTTCCACCAAAACAGAACAGGAGGTGAATAGGGCTTGGCAAAAGAAATACATTCTTGCCTGTGAAGAAAAGTCTGTACCATTCTGAGGAAGAGACAGATGCTGAACAAGCATGACTGACTTAATAAGCACTGTGTTTAAAAATAGTGGTGTTTATGGATTAGAAAGAAATGAAATCTTTCTAAATGTGGCCATCCTGATCCTAAAGTAGGTCGTGTTTCTGTGATAAAATAGCAGCAGAGTGACCTGCTGCTGGGTGTCTTTACATGACAGTCTTCTGCTGAATAACACATATTACTCCAACAAGTGGCTGGGCTGTGTAGGAGCTGCTGCTGCCTCACGGATGCTAAAAACCTCTGATTTCTGCTCAGTGCACTTGGAGGAGCCTGAGCCACTGCCAGGTTACTCTCACCTGGAGCTGCCTCTAATCTCAGTGTTGGAGGGACGTTCAGGAACAGTTTGTGAGGTCCCAAAAGTGTAAGGCTCTAAGCAGGGCACTTCACAATTGCCAGGCTGATTAATTTTATGCAGATTGAACCTGAAAGCTGAGATGAAGGCTGAATTAGAGGCTGAAAACACACGAGTGATGTGTGGGCCTTTAGGACAGCATCTACAAGATGTTTCTAGCACTTCACAGCACTCAGTTCTCTGCAAAACAGCTGCTAGTTGTGGGACTCCACAATTAATTCAGAAAGCTGTTGATTTTAAAGACCTGATCTCCTGTTATCCTCTACCACTGGTAGATTCCGAGCTGCTATCAAACATTTTGGCTGAATTGAGCTTACTTAAGTTCTCTTTGCTAAGCAATTTGGAGATGACAGAGAGGCTAAAGGCTCTTCTTGCCTCAGAAAACCTGTTCCACCAGGTCAGGGTTGAAATGTTTGGCCAGGACACAGTGGAGTGTTAAGGGGAAACTTCACCAGGCTGCACCTGCTCTCTGGGGATGTGCCTTACTTCAGTCTGGTGCTTCCATCACCACCATTTTCACTTCAGAAAAATATATTTATCCCAGTGGAATAACATCAACAACCATTTTGTTCTTCCACTGCAGAGCCCCCACAAAAACTCCCACGGACTCCAGAAATAGCACTGCTATCTATTTTTAAATCTGTCCTTTGCCAGCAGAATTCATTTCAGTGAGGGGTCAATAGGGTTTGGAGATCACACTGAAACCAAACCTTATAAGGGGTCCAATGAGCTGGGAAACTCAGCTATGTCACTCTCAGAATGTCACTATCATTCAGTGACAGTCTCTCTGAGCTCTTTCTGGAGATGTCCTGACTGCAGGGTCCCTCTGAAGCTCTCCTGAAGCTGTTCCTGGCACCAGAAACTCCCCCAGCAATGCAGTAGGAGTGTCACCCATCCTGCCCTGGCCCAACTCTCACTCCAGCATTTTTGTGTAAATCCTTTTTACTGTTTCTTGCTGAAACAACTTCTGTTCCCTGCCTACCTTGCCTGCCACAGCTCTGACACCAGTGTTCCCATTTAAGCCAGCTGACTGGTTTGTCAGGGGCCATCAGGTGCTCACAACTGCCTCATGTCACTGCCCACCACTGGTTATGCACCAAGGGACACGAGGCAGACTGCAACCTTCCCAGTGCACTGAGGAGCTGACCTGGTGCCTCCTGCTGCCTCTCTGCTATGAACAAGCATTATTTACCTTCTAATCTCTGGCCTGCACCTTGCAAAGGGCAAGTACATATTACTGTAGGTCCACAGTAAATCAAATTCTAGCCTTTGTATGGTTGTACTGCATACAACAAAACAGCATCCCACCCCTATGAAACCTCTGAGTGGTTTTGGAATACAAGTGAATTATGATAAGGGCAACAAATAATAACACACACAAAAAAAGGAGTTAAAAGTTTCTACCAGAAAGCAAATAATTATATTTCAAACATGAGATAAAAATCTGCTGTCAGATACTGAAACAATGTAGGAACTGGGCTGTTCTGCAGTTGTTTGCCACTCTCAGTTTGCTTATTTCTGAGGTGTTTACAGGATTTCTGAAAAGCTCTGTGCTGTTTCAGGTGGTCAGGCTCACCCTTTCTTTTCTCCCTCTCCTTACATGCCTGAGCCCGATAGCAACCCCCCCCACCCTGACAGGCACAGGCATGGAATTTGGGAAAGAGCAGAAGTTTTGAGTTACACAGATTATTGTGCAAAGCACAGGAAATTAAAACCAATTAATTCCTTGTAAATACAAATGGAGCCAGACTTTCTTTTGATTTATGCTGACTTTACCTTCCCCCAATGGTTCATTTCCCTCTTTTGCCATGGAATCCCACACAGTCCAGAGTGAAATTCACAGCTACTACGCTGTAACACAGTATGAAAGACAAATGTTTGGTGACTGCTGATAAAAGAGAAAAGGCCCCACAGTGCATTCTTTTAGCCAAGTTATTAGGAGTCTTATAAAACACTGTATCTGCTCAGAGAGAGGAAGTTAATGACTGCTCAGGTTCAAGATTGTGTAAGCACAGTCTAAGAGATGAACTGACTTATAATGTGCTTTCAAAGCTGCAGTTACTCCCCAGATAATCCAGGTAGGAGGAGGAAAGAGTGAAGAGAGCAAGAGAGACTTTTTTTTCCCCCTTTCTTCCTTTCACTGTAATGAAAATCAATGAATATTCTATTGGAGCTGAAAGAGCTTCTTGAAAGGATAACAAGATGGAAGAGAATAGCACAGGTTCCAGCTAAAAATATTCAAAATGCTAAATAAAAAATGTCAGTTAAAGAAACGATAAGAAAAACAAGCCAGTCCCCTGCTCCCAGAATGTTAAGTTGGTAGAAAAAACCCTGCAGTGCCCAAGTCCAGCAGCAAGATCTAAATACCCAGCATGCTTCCCAATTCAGGGCTTGGAAATTACACATCAAATTCACTGGAATCTGCAGCAAAATGTCTGAGATCTCTGGGAGCTTCAGTGCCTTGTCCCAAGAGACTGGGTACTGCCCACTTAAAGATCCATCTGCCTTAACACTGTAACTCTTGCTGGAGCAAACAGCAAATGCTTAGAAGGAAAACTAAGAAAAAGGCAAGTTTCTTAACTTTTCCCCTGTTTTGGTTTGATGGATGCAGGAGAGATGTTGAGTTGCTGCTTGAGCCACATGGCAGTGTTTTCACAGGACCTTAATTCTTCCACTTTAGAGAAGTTCTGCAGGCCTCAGACTTTCCCCCCTTTTTTTAAAAGCATCATCTTGACATATTGGAAGCACAGGACATCAGATGTGCAGAATGGATGTATTACACAAGTCAGCCTGAGTCTGCAGCTAGCACTAAGCCAGAAAGAGAGCAACTGAGCCTACCAAAACACTGCATAAAGTAAACTGAAATGTCATGAAAAGGAAAGAAAAGAAAAATAATTTCCACAGCTGTGGCCTGAGGGTTATTTTCTCTTTTCGGGTTTTTTGTAAAGCATTTTTGGTGCCAGTCCTTAAAAACCATGAAGCAAAGCTTATTGGGTCTATTCCAGATGACTTGTGAGGAAGAGAGACTTTTAATCGTATCTGAAAGCTCCTGCAGGGTCTGTATTTTATGTAATATATGGTTTATTATAAGGCAGATTGGTTATTTCAACAGCCTTGCTATTTATGCTCAGCTATAGTTTCAGCAGAACTTTTTGCAAGAGTTTGCAGTGTGAGGCCCTGGCCTGACTCCAGCTCCCATGTGGAATTTGTCAGATTGCAAGTGCAATGTCCATTTGCTCCCCTTTAACTTCTGTCCTTCTCCAAGTGCCATCCACAGCATCTGAGCTTGAGAAAGCATCTGACTAACAGTTTGGTACTGAAAAAAACCCACGTTTATTGCAAACAGTCTTCATGTTGAGAAGGTAAACCAGAGCAAGTCCTCCCAAAGTGTCCTCTCCCTGTACTCTGCCTGGTGAAACTCGTAAGGGATTCCTGATAATCCTCAGCTTCTTGGAAATCCTAACCTAGCAGACAGATTAACTCCAGGTTATCAATGCACTTTCATTCAAGTCTGCTGGGTGGATACAGCACTGAAACTAATGAATAAAAAAGGAAAAGAGTGACCTCCAGGGACAATTTCCTTGCAGGTCTCTGGCAGTGAGTGCAGCAGTGGGGATGTGTCTGTAGGCCAGGCTCTGGCATCCTATTCAGAAACACTTTTTCTTGTCTTTAGATGGATTCAGTTTGCCACTTCAGGAAAATTGATTTTTTTTTTTTTTTCCCCTGGAGTGAAAAGTTACTAAAAATATAGTAAGGAACAGCTTACTCTTGTGTGGATAGATTGGACTCATGCCTCAAAGTATTTCTCTGCTAAAGATAAAGGCCTCAAGGACTTACACATCATCAGATCAGTTAATCCATTCAATGATCAAGTAAATACGCATCAAGGCACACGTAATGAAAATAAATATTGGCATAGTTGAAATAAGAGAGAATTGGGAAGATTGTTCAGTGGTGAAGAAAGAGAGAGATAAAATTTCACATTTCTGAGAAATGGAAATAGGTTTCTTTATTTTATGCAATTATACTTCCAAGCACTGATGTCAGATAGAAAGAGAAGACCTCACGAACACATTTGTCTACCTGGATAGAAATCTCTCTTGATTAAACTCTTAGTCCATTAACCACTTCTACTTATAAACTTCCAATTTATTGATTGCAAATGTAATTATGAGACTACTGAGGGCCAGGCTACCACAGGTCAGCACTGAGACATGAGGGGTACATCCACCTCCCTAACTCATAAGCACCATTGCCTGCTGGCACATGAAAATGCAGGTGTCAGTAAAACTTGCTCATTCCATTACAGCTGTCTTTGAAATGTGACCACCAAGCTGCAGTCAGGCAGCCAAAGATCTCAGTTGTAACTTAACTGTAAACACCTTTCCTCTTCCTCCTAGATGTGCCATCAGGGTTGCAAGCAGAGCCGCACGTCACAACCATTGTGGGGAATGAGGTGCAGCTGACCTGCAGGGCCTCCAAGTACATCTACAGTCACCTGGCCTGGTACCACCCCTCCTCAGAGGTGGCTCTCAGTGACTCCCTCATCAAGAAAACTGACAACTATTCCATTTCTTTGACATTGGTCATTTCAAATGTCACAAAGGAACAGAGTGGCCTCTACAAGTGCAGAGCCCAGAACCAGCACAACAGGACTGACACGCTGGAGCAGCACACTCAGCTCTTTGTCAGAGGTAGGTCCTGCAACAGTGGGATGTGCCAGAGCCTGGCAGTGGGATGTGCAATCACTCTGCTGCTCCCTTGGAGCCTTTCAAAGCAGAAGGTGCCCAGCATTCCTTAGGGACTGTCTCTGTGCTCTGGTTTGGGTTTTTTCCATTGCTGAATGTTGACACCTTTTGATACCTAACCATACACATTGCTCATCCAGCCACTGCTGGGATTGTATAAAATATTTGCCTTAGACATAAAGGTGATTTCAGCCATGTTTTATCTTCTTAACTCCATGCTGGCTGCAGATATAGTGTTGACTGAGGAGAAGGGGCATCACCCACCATTTCACTAACAGCACAACTGTCATTTGGGACTGTCACCCCAGGTCTTTATGACTTTGCTAGAAGACTCTACACACTTGCAGGTGCCAGGATGCTCTAGATTCCTAAACAGATTTGGACCCAGCAGATGTAATCACAAATGTCACTGGTGAAGTGTAAGTGTATAATGAAGTGAAACATAGCATTTATTCTGAGAAGGTGGGATGCACTTCCTTTTAATAACAACTTCCTTTTAATATTTTCTTACTTATATCCAACTGCCTGACTCATAATTTCATAAAAATAGTAGCATTACAGGTCCTGGAGCCTGGGTGCTTTGGCTATGTGATTATAAAGGGCAGGACACTTCTTCTGGTAGAAACTCACTGAAAATTAGTTGAGTTTCTTGGGCTTCATATTGAAGAAAGTGAGTGATAGTCTCTAAGCTTTCTCAGAAGATAAAGTGCTGTTGTAACAGATGGATGTATTAGCTGCCTTCCAATGGGGAAGAAAAACACAAAACACAGAAACAGAACTGAAATAAACAACAGTGCCATTAGCACTTCTCACTTAGGTAACAACCAGGCCCTGCAGTGCTGCCTGCATCCTTCTTTAAGTGAAGAGCACATTTCCCATGCAGTCCCCTCCAGGCAGGCTCACACAGGAGGAGAAAATCCTTCCCCACACCACAGCTGCAGCCAGCACAGCTCTGATACCTGAGTGGGAGGTGATTCATTTGCAGAAATGGCATAAGCACCTGCCTCTTCCTGGAGCCCAAAGGAAGGGAAGGAATCTCCCCCTGGTATCAGAGGGCTCATGGTTTGGCTTCTCCCTACAGCCGGTACCGGAACCACCCGTCAGCATCCCCTGACACAGAGGCACTGGGCTTGCTCTGCACTCTGCATTCAGGCAATTCATTTTCCTCTCCCCTGGCAGACACTTTCATGCATTTAGTCAAATTTCCACCTACACAGACACCTACACAATGGCTATGGGAAAAACACAGCTACACTGGGATTGTATCCATGGGAGAACTTGATCACGTTCTTCTGAGAACTCCCAGGGTCTGTTATTTGTCTGGCACATGTCAGAGGCAGTTTTCCTGGAGAACATGTGTGGAAATAACCCTCCAAATTAGTCCTCCTTCCCTTAAACAAACCAAGTTTAACACCCATCAGCTGCTCTCCCTATTGCAGGTTCTGTGTATTTTTTAATGCTGTGCTTGTGATTTTCATTGCCTTTCTGTACCTTTTGTAAATGAACATAAAGTGGAGGTTAACACACATGGTATTAGGCAGACAGCTGCACTCATGATGGGGAACACAATTCCTCACAACTGTTTCCTCTTTGCCTTTTTTTTTTTTTTTTTTTTTTTTTTGCCTGCATTTGTTCTGCCCACTCTGCCCTCTGTTTTCTTCAGAGGATGAGAAATTCAAGCAAGTTCAAGCTGAAGCCAAATATAAGCTTATTCAATTTGAAAAGAAGCCAAATAAACTCACCCACTCTTCCCATAATCTTTTGGGCTATTTTTGCTACCACTCATCAATCAAATCTATGCCACTTCCAGCCACCATCCTGGTGGCCAGAGGAGAGAAGATGGCAGAGCTGTGTGGAGGTTACATTCTGAACTTTTACCCTGTTCTGGTTTGCTTTGTGACTGTAGCAAAGGCAGCACCCTACGTGATACAAAACCTCACGGATCTGGAGGTTAACATCAGTGGCAAGATCATCCTGGAGTGCAAAGTTGGTGGAACTCCAGAACCTCAGATTACTTGGAGGAAGAATGGCTACCCCATCTCAGCAGCATCAGGTGAGCTCACCTGCTCCCCAGCCTCCTCCCCAGCTGTAGGGAACACGGGGTAAGGGACCTGCAGGCTCACCACAAACACAGCACCTACAGCTGCAGGGTCAGGATGGGACACACAGCCCCAGGAAGCACCCACAGACCCAAAGCCATCAGCCCACTCCAGCAGTCTCCAGTTTGGACTCTGAGGTCAAAGCTGCCAACTGGTTGCAGCCCAGTGCCTGCCTGTGCAGCTTCCCTGCTGCGTGTGGCAGGGCTGGTGCCTGCAGTCAGCCAGACACTGCACACATCAGCACAGCACTAGTGAATCAGTCAGCTTGTGCAAGACAACAGCTTGTGTGCAGAGCTGGCAGAGTCTACCTGCTGGTCAGGCAGGTCTGAGAAAACACAAACCATCAGATCTGCTTGGGCCCTGATCAGGGCAGCAGGCTGTGGGCATGCAGTGGCATTTTGCACATCTTACCTTCAGCTCCCTCAGCACAGCCACCAGCATGTGCTCTCAGCTCAGCTGATACCAGCAGGACAGGCACAGTGCTGCCAGGGGCTCCCTTCCTTGAGCCTGGAACTGCTTCTCAGCTCTCTGCCTTGAGGTCACCTATAAATCATAGAGAATCCTGTGTCAGGAGCTGGTCCTGTGACTTTAATTTTGCATCTTGGACTTGGTAGGAAATCCAGGATCATCCATAATTCAGATCAGACTGTTCTGAGAGAAACTCTTTTATAGCTACTGAAATTTTATAAATAATTCTAGGGGCACAAGCATGTAACTCATCCAACCAATGGAAACATAAATAAAATATTTGGAAAAAACACCTCAGGCTACATATACCAGCACAGTGCATGGCAAGTTATGTGCAGGCTCTTGTTAACAACAACAGGACCCATAGGCAGAACACCCAGAGACTCAAAATATCTTTCCCTTTTGGATTCAAATCCTGATTTGTTCCCTATTTCTGCCCTGAACACATCCTTAGTGAAACATTTTTTGTGCCACAAATCAGGAAAAATTACACCATATGCCATATCTAGGTAACCTCCTTCCCACTCCACCTCTAGCCCCCTCTTTAATCCTGTAAATCCAGGATAGCTCCACACTGGGGCTTTTCCAGGGAGGTGCAAAACCTGGGTTCCATGTTCCACATGTTAGAACTCCCATCCTATCCACAGTCTCCAAGACACCAGCATTTCCCAATAATTTCACCAAGTTCCCTTTTTTCCCAGTGTATCTTATTTCTATCAAGAAACCTGGGAGTCAGCTGGGAGCTGATTTTCAGTTCTGTGTCTCCTAGAAGCATTTGTAGGCAGGAAGATTATTGTGATAATATTACCCAAACTTCCTTACAACAGGAATTTCCATGGAAAATAATACCCTGGTCATAGAGAGAGTGAAAAAGGATGATGAGGGGCTCTATGAGTGCAGAGCCTCCAACGACGTGGGCCAAGACAGCACATCAGCCTTCATTAAAATACAAGGTGAGCTCCAAGCCAAGGGGAAACGTGTCCATTGTGCTGGGCTGAGAAAAACCATTGTTCAGTCATGGGCTTTGGCTTTGTTTAAAATATGGTTGCACGTTTAACTACAGGTTCTGAGGAGAAATCCAACATTGAAGTTATCATTTTGGTCTGCACTGGTCTGGCTGCCACTCTCTTCTGGCTTCTTCTGACCCTGTTCATCCGGAAGCTGAGAAAAGTAAGAGAGCTTTCATGTTGCACACAAGCACTGGGCCCAGTTTATATGTAAGACCAGGGTTTAGGGATAAATGTTTGGGATAGATGGTAAAAAAACACTGTGCAAAATGCTACCATAAAATGTCAGTCCAAGACTTCTGCTGATAGTCCTTTGACTTCTCAAGAGATCACTTGAACTTGTGAGATTTCTGCCCACTTCCACAGTACCAGAAAACCAGGCTGCTCCTTCCTTATGAGTCCAGCTGGCTTGCAAGATTAGGAAACCAAAACAAAATCCTAAATAGCCTAAAATAAGGGCTGGATGTCAGCACTTGTCCTGCAAGATTTCTCTGAAACACAGGTATTTAAAGGGGGACCTGTTTTAAGAAAGATCTAGGGCATTTGTTCTAAAATGAGCTCCAATCATACAGCCTCTTCTGTCTCCAAATTCTGCTACTCTTTCCTCTCTCTTTTATGACTCAAAAAAGTAAAGTTTCAGTGAAGTTCCAAGGACTTCAGATCTGTTTTTCCTACAACAAACAGTAAACAGAAAGGAGACCACAGCCTTCTGCTCTGAAGCTCACTGTACTGCAGTTCCAGTGCTGATCCCTCATACTGGAGTAAAATTTCCTCTCCTATTGTCAATACAGTGATTAAATCAATGTTTTCCTCCTTGTCCTCAGTTTAACAGAGTTGTGCACAGCAGTGAATTTCCTATTACATTTTACAGCCATGCTCACAGTCTGCTCACAGGGCCACCCAGTTCCAGTTGCTTTCCAAGCAGCATTACAAGTAGCAGTTTTCAGCAGCTTGCAGTTTTAAATAGCAATAAGCAATAGCCAAGAAACAGATAACTTTGGAGCATCAAGCCTGCAAAACAAAACACCAGGAAAATGCCAAAAGTGCTCTGTAGTTGCAAAAATGCTGCAGGAAGTGCAGCTTGTGGAATTCCTGTAGAAAAGCATTGATTTCTTTTCCACGGATACAGGTAGAAGACAGTGATAGATTTTTTGTCCTCGGAGTGTTTACACACCACATGTTACACACAACATTAGTCAGGGACTCTTCCCAACACCCTTGAGTGGCAAGCGTACATAAACATTTACTTCCCAGGTTAAAAAAAAAAAACAAAACAGGAAGTTGGAATGATGCAGAATAAATTTCAAAGCTAAGTCTGGACTTCAGGGAACTCCCCAGCCAGCTCTGAGTCTCATAGACAGCATCTTCCCATTAGAATTTCAGGATAAATACTGTGAATAATTTCTCCACACCCTGTTTTTAGCCTGATGCCACAGACATTAAAACAGGATACCTGTCAATTATAATGGATCCAGAGGAAATGCCTCTTGACGAGCAGTGTGACCGCCTGCCCTACGACAGCAGTAAATGGGAGTTCCCCAGAGACAGACTGCGGCTGGGTGAGTGCTTGGGGACTGTTGCTGTAAGGCGGGAGGGTTTCTAGCGCTCCTCACCCCCAGGGGGTTGTTGTATAACCCAAGGAGCAGCCTCTCGGTTGGTGCCGGTCTGCTGCCACCCCTGGGAGAACCGGCAGTGAGTCACACAAGTCAGGAGCGTCAGCGCTATGGGGTGAAAGGAGGGATTTGTAAGAAAAGCAAAGATGTTGTCCCTCTCAAAATAGCTGCCACCTCTTATTCTTTCTTGGAGAAGTGAAACCACATTCTTGACAGGGAAGAGAAGTACCTCTAGGTCCTCTCCCTGCCAAAAATACAGTTTCATGACCATAGAGGAAAAAAGTCAGCCTGAAAGATTTTGTCTTGAATTTTGTCCTTCATTTTGTTTTGATGAAATCTATCAGTTCATCAAATAATCAATTAATTATCAATCCTCTGAACTTTGGTTTTGAGTTGTAAAGAGCTATCATGAAAAAATTAACCAAATTTCATTCAACAGCTCAGCTCACTGGATGATGAAGCAAGAAAATTTAAAAAGCAGGTTGTGTTTATATAGAGAAAGTAACATCTGCATGCAATGAGGAGTGTGGGGAATATAGCTGTGACTGTGTGTGCTTTTGATGCTTTAGCTGGAAAACACAGGAGGAGGAGGAAGACAGACAAAAATAACAAAAAAGGGATGGTGGTGGGACATAGGGTCAAGCAAGCAGAACCAGAAAGCCAGAGCATGATGCCCAGTGCACTCTGCTGCACTGTGGGTCAGAGCCCTCAGAGCTCACTAGGTAATACAGGCATGAACATTCAAATGAAAGGGAAAATAAAGATTATAATCTTAAATTCCATGTAGTATAGCTTTTACATCAAATAAATATTAATGGCTGAAGGGTTAAAGTGTTCCAGCTGCCCAAGTGCCTTAGCTGGCTGTCTTCCAAGACTGCTGTTCATGAGAGATCAGGGGTTCCACAGGGTTCTGTTTAACCCAGACTCTGACTTTCCTGGACTTCAGGACAACTGTGTGTAACGTATTTACCCTAAAGCCATATATATATATATATATATTTACACATATATATATATGTACTTAGCCTTGCCTTCAGCTGAATGCAGATTTATTTATTCTACTCTGTTCTGTCCCGTACTGTATTGCATTAAAGCCATATGGATATAACCCCCACCCTTTATATCCATATACTGCAGATATGTGATACAGGCTTCTGTTGGCTGTCAGTCTACATCTACGTTGTGCCTGGGCACTGGAGCCTTGTGTTTCTTGCATAGCTGGAAGTGCATGTTTCCCTCTTATCTGATGCAGACTGTCAGAAGTCCCCTTTGGCTCATTCTTGACTCTTGCTCCTCTAGGTAAAACACTGGGTCATGGTGCTTTTGGGAAGGTGGTGGAGGCGTCTGCTTTTGGCATTGATAAATCTTCAACCTGCAAAACAGTTGCCGTAAAAATGCTGAAAGGTACATGTCCCTCTGAGATTCCCCCAAGACTCCTCAGGGAACCTGTGGGCAATGAGGTTTCCAGTTCTCAGCTCCAAAGCAATCCCAAGTTCATCGTGTTCAGAAGGGAGTGGGTTTGCCATACAATCAGTCATTATCCAGTGGATGTTAACGTGTAGGAAATGACAAGCAGGCTCCACGCTGTGCTGCTGATTAAGTCTTGTATTCCTAGAGGAGGGAAACAGCAGCTTCCAGGGCTGTGGGGTTAGGAGGGAAACAGATTACAGAATGTAATTACATTAGATAGTCTGAAATTGGATCTAAGCCTTCCAGCCCGGCCCTTCCAGATGTAGCACAGTTCAAGAGGGTGAAAAGAAGAAAAAAAAAAAGCAATGCCAAGGGAGTAAATTAGAGACAACTTGCTTGCAATTATTGAAATTAAGGAAAGCTTTACCAGTCAGTGGGGGGGAGAGAGGGAGCTTGGAGACCACTCCTTCATGTTATATTTACATACAAAGCCTCTGCAGACAGCTCCTGAGTAAATGCATCAGCCAGTAGATTGACTGCATGGGTTGGAGGTTTTTAACTCTTCACTCAGGACTTTTCTAAGGTACAATTGGTGCTCACTGGATGGCTTTTCATGACCCACACTGCTCTGCATTGCTGCTCCATGGCAGTATTAACCACTGCAATGCCATGAGTCAGGAACTTCTACCAAGGTGTTTGGCTTCTGCTGCTAGCTGCCTCTCCTCATGCTCTGCTGCTTCCCATCTCCCTGAAATGCCACAAACATCAGTTTATCACCTGTCTGGACTTATTCAGACTCTGGTCTCCTTTCTCTGCATTAGTTGGTAGATCTTCAGATCATCTTCTCTCCTAATGCTGTTTCTTATGTTTCATGCCCATCTCCAGATCCTTCCATGAAATATCCTAGAAGCCCCTGGTCCAGACACACTCCCTTCTCCATCCAAAACTTATTGCCCTGGATAGCTCTGGGGTTTCATTCGCTTCCACACTGTGCTTCCCAACTGATCCTCATGTCATCTTCACCCTGCCTGCACATATTCAGCAAACTATTCATCATTTTATCCATCATTTTACACCTTCCTCCCAAGTGGAGGCAGCAGCCTCCTGTTCTAACCTGTCCCTCCCCAACTAACATGCCCAGAATTCATTGCTGAATAAAGTGGGGATCAATTCCTTCAGGAAAAAGGACAAAAAAAAAAAGGCTCTGGAGATGTCTGCATTTCTGTAATTCTGGCCTCACCTGTCACTTCCATGAAGTAGGCTGGTATCAGTTTTGGGTTGAAGGCTAAAAGTTCATGTGCAAGATGTTCTGCAACACTTCTGAGGCTCTTCTGCTTAGGTTGTGCCAGGGATGTGTTCAGTTTGTGCCAGGGTATATCAGGAGTAATAACACCCATGTACACACCCATCTGCAAACACTGCAGACCGAGGAAATCTTGAGCTTGGAACAGCTCCTTGTTTATCACACAATTCAGTGTAAGATTTGTTTATGGAGAATTCTACAACCACAGAGGGTCCCTTTGTCACAGCAAATGATCTACTGAACTCTTCATATTGAAACCTTACACGATGCAAAGGCAAAACAAAAGGAAACAGGACACAGCCTCTTTTGTTAAAATACATCAGAAGGTTTTGAAAGAAGGCAGAGGAAACAAGGCAGCATCTGAACCACGTTCTGGCCTGACTGGGCCTTCCTTAGCTTTGGCAACTAAAGAGAATGAAACCCTCCATCTTCTGCAGAGGCGAGTTGCTTGGGACTGTGGAAAAATCCCTTCTGAGGTATTGTAAAACAGTACAACAACAGTACAACAACCTGCACACTGCCATTAGAGATGGAGTAACAGGTTCTTCTCTGTGCTGGTATTGTCTGGTTGGTTGTTCCTTTGCTAATCTTGTAAAATTCAGTCCTTGCAAAGGCTCTCTGGTGTCTGATCTGGGGGAGGGTTCTCCTACAGGACAGTAACCCTCCATAACCCATGCTAGAGAAAGGAAGAGTCACCCAAAAGATAAAGTATCATTGCACTTCATAAAGGTCAACAGACAATGAAACGGATGAATTATTATCTGTTTAATAGTCTGAAAAGCAGAGATACTGCAAGTAACCTGGGTGGGTTTTGTTTCCAAGGATAAACAGGATCTTGCTGTGTCCTGTTAAAAATATCCTGTTGTGTAAAGAGGATTTTTTTCCTGTTTATCTTAAGCAGAATGTGCAACTACTAATGAATGCAAGGCTTTAATGTCTGAACTGAAGATCCTCATCCACATAGGACATCATCTGAATGTAGTCAACCTGCTGGGAGCCTGCACCAAAGCTGGAGGTAAGGAGTCCTCAGGAAATAAGGAGCAGAGAATTTTTTCAGATGGCTGTGGTGTTTGGATATATCTGTGGTGGAGTCCAGTTAAATGCATGCACAGATCCAGTTAAACTCATGCACAAATATCTCTACCTTTCTGCTCATAGGAGAGCTTCTGCTGCTACAGAATATGGCCACGTCCCATCAATGGCTTCTGAATGTCTCCTCCCAGCCAGTGGGGTCATTTCTCTCTTTTCTTTTTCTCTGTCCTTTGTAATATTGTTTACAGAAGGGATTATGGACTGATGGGAAGCAGTGTCCTTAGCTGCAGTTAGATGTCCAGTTCCTCCACATAGGCACTCCTGATCATTTCAAAGCTTCTCCTCCCTCTTCTTCCCTGCCTTATCAGGAGGATGCACCAGGCTGAGCACTCAGCTGCTTGAGGCCTCCTCCTTTCCCAGGCACTTCACTCTTGCCAGGCAATGCAGGCATTTTTTGTACAGGAAGCCTGAGGCAGTCCAAAGCTGAGCAGAGCAGGAACGTGGGCTTCCCAGGGGCTGAGCTGACACAACTGCCTGCACATCGTGCACAGAATCTGCTGCAAAGTGCAGACTTAAACAAAGGACTCCATAAATCTAGGACCTTTGTCACTAACACATCCCTTCCCATACCTCCACACAGAGCATCCTTGTCTGTTGCTATACTGTGCTTTGACTTCTGAGTAAGGATTCTCAAAGATGACTCCTAACTGGTTACATTGAACCTTCAAAATAATCTCCAAAGGACAGATTTAAGAGATCTTAGGACAAAAAAACAAAACCAACCCAACAAACCCAACAGAGTACAATAATTAAAGGGGAAAGAGTGAGAGATGGTGCACACCTCTGTTGTCATCTGAGACTCAGAAGCTACCATCTCCCCCAAAACATGGAGCTGTCCAGTCATGGGGTGGGAAAGAAAACTTCAGTGAGGTGGATCTGGTAGGATGCCAGGCAAGAACTCTTGCCTCCAGCAAGACACTCCCAGTTCCTCGAGGAGCAGTCAGCCACCAGCAGCCAGACAGTGCTGGAATCTGGGAGCCACGAACAGGGGACTTGCAGGGACCCCTCCCTCCTCCCTGCTGGCTGCCAGGGAACACCACTGGTGACTGTGGGGAGCAGTGGATGGAGCAGAGCACGGCCCTGCAGGGCCCCGAGGAGCCTCTGGGCAGGCTCTGGTTTGTTTACCTGTGAGCTATGCAACTGCAGACTAAAGAAAAATAGCCTTGAGCTCTTGAGACAGACAGGGGGATAAGTGTTACTGTTAAAATGCCACTGCATCCCTCTCTCCTTCCTTGCTAGGTTTTACATAACCACGTAACAGTGCTCCTGACACAGACTGCTATTAAGTATGCACATAGATTATTTTAACAATATAACAAATAACACCTTGGCTGGAGTCTGGATGTGTAAGCAGGTAGAGCTAATGCACAGTATGTGCTTTACAGAGAGAAAATAAAATATGGAGAGGCCATATTAGGAAACATTTCAAAAACATGAATAAATCACTAACTGGAGCTTTAGAACTGGGCTGGAATCTGCATTTCCTCAGGGCATCCAGGAGGGATGTTCCACTTTGGGTTCTTCAGAATACTGGTCCCCAGAGATGTCTCCTGCACTGCCAGGTCCCAGCAGTGCTGTGTGGTCAGCAGCAGAACTGCTGTGGAGCTGACTGTGTTTTTGCAGTCACTGGTGCAGTGTGCTCAGGTGCTGGACATGTTACAGCTGCAGCCCAGAGGAACTGGAAGTCCTGAACAGCCCAAAGGTGTGCGTTCAACCTAGCAGTGCTGTAGGACTTGTGTAAATAAAGAACCTGACAGAAAGACATCTTACCAGCAAGCTATTGGTTATTATTGCTACAATTCTCCATCTGCCTTTTAATGGGACAATCTGCTTCCAGCCAGAGCTCATCACCCAGTCTCAGGGAAGAGGCAGCAAGCAGAGTCCCCAGGGTTCCCTGTTCAGCTCCTCAGAGCTCCCTTGCAGCCCTGCTCTGAGCCCTGCCAGTCAATATTGTACATGTCAGACTGGACAGGCAAGGGCAGCTCTCAGCACTTTCCCTTTGAAGTCCAAACTCCTAAGTCTGAACTATGAACCTCCAGGACAGGAAAATGCTTCTGGACATGAAAGTCTGGCTGCTTAGCACTGATAATAAGAGACATTTATATGCATTCTAGTCCCACGTTTTCACCTTATCCTGCATTTGATGATTACAAAAAGCAGTGATTATGCTAAAGGTAGGGAACAGAGCCTTTCCCTTTCTTAAGAGCTCCACTGAAACATAAAAGCATTTCCAAGCAGATCCTAAAAATACATGTAATTTCATAAAAGCAGCAATTGCACTGAACTCTACCATAGTTTGCACAGAAATAAAAAAGGAAGAAATTGTGAGGATTTTCCAGGCTTTCAAAAACTTCAGACTACATATTTTTGCAAATTTTGATTTTAGAGCTCTCATCCTGCATAACTTTTATTGACTCTGGAGGCATCAGCTCTCCCCAGAACAAAAAATCGTGTAGGCAGCAGAAAAAAATTAAGACTGCTCCATGCTCTGGATCCATGTATAGAGTAAAACCACCTTAACAGCACCTAGGATTGTATGTTCTTATTCCTCATTCTGAATTTCCCTTTCTTTATAAATAGGGAATAAATAGCAACTGTTACCATTTCATGGGGAGAGCTAAGACTCAGTGTTGTATTCCCTTCTCTCCATGTCCACTGCTGACTGTGTTCTGCAGTCCCACTTCTCTGCTTCCTAATTTCCTCATCTGTGTCACAGGAATGACAGCATTTACTTATTTTGAAGAGGATTTGGGAGGATAAGTTAGTATTAAATGCTTTGCAATGCTTCAAAACTCATTTGACTTTTTAACTGTCTTTTTAGGTCCTTTAATGGTCATAGTGGAATACTGCAAATATGGAAATCTGTCCAACTACCTAAGAGGAAAGCGAGGAGATTTCATTGCATACAAGGTAAAAAAATGGCAGACTTCTCAGAGACACAAGGCAGAGAATCAACAACCACTGAGCACAAGTTGGGCTTTTTCCTGCATTGGCACTGAGACACTTTGGTATTTCTATGGGCACTTGATTTGCTCACATTTCAACTTGCATGAGCAAGAAAAGGAAGCTTCTTCTCCCTGTAGGACCTCACTCCCATCCTCTTCTTTTCTAGCACCTACTAAGGAATCAGTTTCAAATGGCCAAGGGGACAACATAGTGAAAATCTGGTATTAGCTGAACTAGGAGAAGGTGAACCCTCCCAAAATACAAGCCCAGTTTGGGGATTTTTGTTTCCAGGTCCACTTCCCCCTCTTTCCCCAATTATTTTTCTATCATCTGCTCATCCCCATCTTCTGTGTTCTCCCTCCCACTGTGCTAACTGAGAAGTCTGTGCTGCATGCAGCCAACTGGATCACAAACATGATCTGCATTAAAAATTAACCATAAACTTTTGGTTTCCAAGAGGTTGTCTGCAGCCACACCAACAATTGTGCTAGCACAGACTGGGCTAGGATGTGGGGAAAGACACAGGAGGCCAGAAATCAGCAATGGAAGAGGACAGCACTACCTCCTCCTTGTGAAAAATAAAGCATTGAACGAGAGCTCTGATCCAAACCCTGCCAGAAACCGGAGCCTCCCCGAGATTGTTTTCCCAGATGATTCCATTATTATTATTATTATACCTATTGTGTGCAGGCACAAAAGCACATAAGGTACTTTGTGTAAGAGAAGATTTTCCTGGTACAGTCACTCAAGATTTATTTTCTCACCATTGTTTTCACGAATTGCAGGGACTGGTTATGTCTCACTCCCCAGGAGAGGGTGAGACAGATGTGCATTTCAGTGCACATCATGCACACAGCTTGAGCAAGAGGGACAGAATTGCAATCTCTCTGCTCATCCAGCAGTCTCCCCATGCTTCCAGCTGCCTTTTATGGTGGAATACTGCTCTCTTAAAAACTGGGAGGTTCTGTATTAATCAATAGGAAACCAGCTTCATTAGTTCTGCTCTTCAGGGAACACCACGTTCGAACATGCTTTGAGCTCATCTCCAGCAGCCACTTTCTCCACATGCCATTCTTTACATATTTTGAATGCCCAGGGATTGCATCATCCAAAACTATGAATCCTTTTTCTACCATTTCTAGTCTCAGGAAAGCTCTGACCAAGCAGAGAAAAGCCTGGATGAGTCAAACAGTGATTTGACCGAACTGATCAAGAGGCGCCTGGAGAGCGTAGCCAGCACAGGGAGCTCTGCCAGCTCAGGATTTATTGAAGATAAGAGTTACAGCGACTCAGAGGATGATGAAGAAGGTAAAAGAACCCTACCTCACCCCAGCTCTGCCATTACAGAGACTTCTGTTACTTGGCTACTGCCACACACACTGTCACAAGTCCTTACACAGTCCTGAAACTGTAAATTCTTTCTCTTGGCTGTGCCCCACTCCAATTTTCTCACAAAAAGAGATTTGCAGTAACGTAGGCACAGAAAAGCTGCTCCTGTTGTGTAAGAGGAGCAACAGCACCATTTCACCAGATTTGTGGGGCCGGCCTGCCCCCAGTCTTGTCGCTTGCTCACCATAAGTAGTTTCCTTCACTTTTATCCCCAGGTGTTGTTTTCCCTTAGCAAAATGACATGAGAAATGTTGGCTGGAACTTTTGTAATCATCTGATCTTCTGCCTCGGGGTCAGTGGTTCCTAAACCAGAGCTGCAACACCAGTGAAGAACTCACGTAACATTACTCAGATGCAGGGCTGGGGTCAGCAGCATGCAAGCAGCACCCTGCCAAAAAAGTTTGTAGCTGTTGCTTCAGAGTTTTGCTGTGTCTGTGATCTCTCCTAGATGCTGAGGATCTGTACAAGAGGCCCCTGACTTTGGAGGATTTGATTTGCTACAGCTTCCAAGTGGCAAAAGGGATGGAGTTTCTCGCCTCCCGAAAAGTGAGCTCACTGAACTGTTGGGACTGAACTTCTTTCACAGAATTATGAGTATCTTAAATGAAAAAATCCAAATGTACTTCTAAGCCTGAGTAATCTGCTTTTTACTCTCATATGCAAGTGTTGGAGATCACATTAACTCTGGTGGTTAAGCAATAAGCAGCACTGAAGGGGGTGTGAAGGAATATCCATCACATTCTTGGCTACAGGGACTGGCTTCTGTAACATGAGAGCTCAGATAGGAGGGAACACAGATTGTAAGCCTATCTGCAGCACTGTCTCATAAATAAATGCAGAAAAAAGCTTCTCATAGAGAAAGATCCTGCTAGTATGGTCAACAAAAGAACTTCTGAAAAATGAAGAGGAGTACCCAGCTATTTATTTAGCTTGTCAGCAGTGTTGGAGACTATCAGTAATGTTAACACATCTTTTGGATGCAAAAAAAAGTATGTTTGCAGCCCGTGGAACTCTTGCATTTCAAGTAAATTGAATGCAGTACACGTGCCAAAGTATGCACAGACCTGAGAGCTTGCACTTACCACCCAGCTACTGGGGTAGCACCCACACCAACACTGAGCACTCACCCTGCTCTCACACACACACATGGGACTCCATTTGGAAACGTGGCTGCAGTTGCTTTTTGACCTCTCCCAAACACAGAATTTTTGGCACAGCACAATTAACTGGAAAGCAGCACTCCCTTCACCTCATCCTAACTGAAAGCTATTTCACACAGAAAAATCATGGAATACTTGGCTTGTCCCTGGAGTTACTTTCTCTTTTGCATACACTGGTATACTTGTGACATATTCCCACACACATTTTCCTTCTCTAACCTGCTTGGCACAGTTTATTTCTCTGTTTCCAAGGGAGGTCTCGTGCTGCCCAGGCAGCCCCTCTGATCTTCCTTGTCCTCACTCCTCCCCAGTGCATTCACCGGGACCTGGCAGCCAGGAACATCCTCCTCTCAGAGAACAACGTGGTGAAGATCTGTGACTTTGGCCTGGCCAGGGATATTTATAAAGACCCTGACTATGTACGGAAAGGAGATGTAAGTGGAAGAAACTTGAAATGTTAACATCAAGGGTTTGGGTTTTTTCCCCCCCAGGGATTGGACTGATGAGTAACAGCAGTTCCAACAAATTGTTGTGTCTTTTGCATTCTTAGGCAAGACTTCCACTCAAATGGATGGCTCCAGAAGCTATTTTTGATAAAATTTACACAACACAGAGTGACGTATGGTCTTTTGGAGTGCTGCTATGGGAAATATTTTCTCTAGGTAAGAATGGTTGACAACTTTTTTTTTTCACCCCCTCCTAATTTATAGCTCTATTGCTGTGAAATGTTGGAAACGAGTGGTGATAATGCAGTGCCATGTTTCTATTTCAGTTGTCACCATTGCACTGTGCAGATCAGATGTAAAATAAAGTCATTGTAAAATAAACTCCACTTGGCAAAGCACATGAAAACAGTGATTACTGGGGGAGGACACACCAAAGCAAAATTTAAACCCTGGGCCTAACATCTGTAATAACTGAAAGCAACAGAGCATAGAGATAATGCTGCTGCTTGGAAGTGAAATATTTGAGAGCAATGAAGAAGTTTCCCTGTCAAACCATATTTTCCCCTAAGCAGCCTGCTTCAGGAAACCACACTGCTCCAAGGTTGCAGGGGATTACACTGCTGTTGACACAGTGGTCTGATGTTGTGATGGAACACAGGGGAGTTTGCCCACATGACATTTTATCCCATTTTGATTATCTTCCCCACAAAAACTGGAATTTTCTAAGTAAGAAAAACACATTGGCAGCAAGTGCCATCAGGCTGATGCAAGAACCAGGGCTAGACTCTGCATAATCATTCTGGCAGCCAACAGGTAGAATCCAAACTCTCCTGGCTGTATCATTTGCAAGACACAGCATTTTTGAAAGAATAGTAATGATGTTCTTTATTGCTATAGATTTCATCCTATGGTGCTGTTAGAAATCTCAGCCTCACTGAGATCTGGTTACTGTCCAGCAGATAAAGCCCTGAAATTTAAACAAGCAGTTGCACAGACACAGCTGGACTTTGCAGCTCTCAAATTCTCCTTGCAGAGTGGCAAGTTTCATTTTCCTGAGGGAATTCAGGAATGTCAGCTCTGGCTTTTTAATCAGCATTTGCAGACAAAAGAAAACAAGAAGCATTGTCAACTTAAGCTGCTGAATTTTAAAACAAACTGTGTAATCTCCTACTATCTTTGGTTCATAGAGCAGTTGAAATTAATGATCAGACTCAAGATGCCAAATCCAGATCTGTATGCAAAGTCTGGAGTTGTTTCTGTCCTAATATTTATTTAGGGCTGGCTGCAAAGATCACAACCTGATTTCAGTCCAAGTCTTTGGAGTTCTCTCCAGTTTGTATCACTATGCAAAGCAGAAAGTTCCCACTCAGGTGCTTAGAACAAGCAGCAGATACAGCTTTCTGTGGAGTTCAGTCCTATTTAATCAGAGTTTTATTTGCTGCAGTGCAATCCTCCCATGGCTCTGGAACAGCATCACCTGCTGCATGGGGTTTGATGAGTTATTAGCACACAGAGACACCCGTGGAGGGGACAATCTCCCCACTGGGCATCTCCAAGGAACCAAAGGAACTGAGCAGGGATGAAGGGCAAGGACCCCTCTGGAAGGCAAATTCCTTATGCAGCTCCCAAAGGTCCTGATAGAGTTGAACAGCTGTAAGCTTCAGGCTGTTTGGCCTTTAATACTGAAGCCTAAATAAAAATTAAAATGTAATCACTGAAATTAACCTATTTTTTAAACTATTTTTTAAAAAATAACTTCTCTGGTTTCTTTTAATTTTTAGATAGCTCCTTGTTCTTAATGAAGGTGCTTACTTGGAACAATAGACTGTCCTCTTCTGAATTCAGAAGCATCTACTAAATTACCCCAAGAGCTGCCATCCATAGAGCAGCCTCTGCCCTCGTGGTGACGTAGATCACAAACTGCTTTCTTCAGCCTGTGGCACAGACTCAAAAGCAGTAATTTTCTCTAAGAGGGTTTTTCATACAGATCATCCAGGCATGTCTGGGGTTTGGCACTACTCACATCTGCAGCTCACACGATAAATATTTAATTAAGGATTTGTGTCACTGATTGAACTCTCTTATATAAAAGTTTCACAGATCATTGAGAGCCAAGGGATGGAAGTTATTTGTCTTTGCTACAGGGCATGTTTTGGCTCCCATTTAAAATTGCTGCTTTTTACTGGGTCCCACACATTCAGCACCCTTTAAAAAAAGGAAAAAAAATACTGATTAGCAAAATGCAGAGTGCAGTTAGGACACAGGTGCTTTCAGGTTCAAAAGCTGAATGAAGCACGATGGGCTTTCCCCAGAAAGACAGAGTGGATCCATTTTGGTGATACACAGGGAAACCAGGACTTGAGAAACTGAATTTTCATCTGAGGCTGAGGCTGCACTGAGCTTTGCACTGTTCCAATGGGCTGAGCACACCTCGTGTCAGGTGATGCCACCAATGTTAAATTCAGCTCAAAATCACCCTCATGGCACAGAATGTCAGTGTCCCACAAAACTTAAATGTGCACTGTCCAAAAAGCAATCAAAGGTAATTATGTAGACAAGCTGTGCCTGGCAGTATAACCATCTTTTTATTCAGATCTTGTGAGCTGACAGAAGCCCATTTCAAGCTCCTTGGCTAATGGGTGAGCTGAACATCACATTAGCAGCTCATTATGTTCATCGTGACAGACCAAGACAAAACTAGGAAGGAAAATATAAAGCAGAAATGATGCTCCTGACTATTTCCTTAATCTACTTAACTCCAGGAAACACTCTTTATTAAGAGTGATCTGATATTTGCACATCAAGGGTGTTAAGATGTGCTGTGGCTGAACATCCCTAAGCTCTGAATCTCATCAGAGCCTATCTGTGGTGTTGAGGTGCCCTCTTAGGAAGCTGCCTGGATCTTTGCTCCCCAGTGCATAGTTTTGCAGACTGAGCAGTCAGATTCACAGAGCAGAATAATTCTGGGAACAGCCACATTTTGGCACCCTCTTCACTGCTTTCATCCAAAAGATTTCTGGTGTGCTCGTTGTGCCCCCAAGTGCACAGCACACGATGGTGTTTCCAAATGGGGGGGAAAGGCAGGAAATAGGAAGAAATACTATAGATGGTAAATCATGTACAGATTCCTTGAGCTTCCACATTCCACTCAACCCCTATTAAAACTTGACTAAATTTTCTTCTAAATTCACCATCCAGCCTCTAGGATGCCAGAAGAGGAAACACAAGGGTTATGCTGGATGGGAAACCTTTGCTGAGAAGGATAGGAGCAAAGCTTGCAGAACTTTGAGGTCTATCCACAGCAGGTTCAATGAATTTCAGACTTGAGTGCAAACATCTCTTGAGTTTTTACCCAAGAGAAGTGAATTACCCAAATGCCAGAGCACTTTCTCAAATTACATATTTGTTCTCTTTATTTATGGTGCATCACAAAGTGCAGATGTCACACAATAAAGACCACAACCTCTTGAAAGCCCCCACTCATTCAGTAGTTGAAGAGGAGAGCACATCCAGTGCACACATGGATTTACACAAGTCATTCCTCTGCAGAGAGCCACTGACACAGGGAATGAAATGAGTCTTGCTCCTTTGTTTTGATGACTGCTGGGTCAACTTTTGTGCAAGTTAATATAACACTACCAGTCCCTTTACAGAAGTCTGCCTCACCAAAGCAATTTCAGTTGCCACAAAGTGTCCCCCCAGGTTTCACACTAACAACTGGAAGGTCATTTTCCAAGGAAATTTTACCTGTAGGACTGTGTAGCACATGGACGATGCTAAACTGGGGAACCCAGACAGGAGGGCTACAGTTCTGCACCCGAGGGTGCATAAAATGTGTTTCTTTTCTGCCATATTTTATCTTGGAGTGGTCCTGCCTATATACAAGTGCAGAGGAAACAGTATGACTGAATCTCTAGAGATACAGAGTGAGCCTGTAAGGGCTTTCCAAACAAAACATGTAGGACTGCAACCCATTCTTTGCTCCAGCTTCTTTTGCTGTCAGACTCTAGGTCTAATCTCAAGTGCTCAGCAGATATCACAGCTGTGTGTTTAATTCACTGGACTAGGAAATTTGGATTGTGCCTCTCTGGAGCCTCCTTTTTTCTCCCCCCAGGTGCCTCCCCATACCCTGGAGTGCAGATAGATGAGGACTTCTGCCGACGGCTCAAAGAAGGAACCCGGATGAGATCCCCAGAGTACTCTACTCCAGAAGTGTAAGAGCTCCTGGTTTTGCATTCAGAGCTAAGACATCATTTAAGTCTTACAAAGAAGATCGTGTTTAAGCACAGAGGGGGAAGGAGGCCTCTTCAGAGGACAGCTGTGTGTTTTGTTTCCAGTAAAACCAGTTGTAGTTGGGCGTATCTCGGGTGTCCTCACACCACGGGTGAATGTTAAACACAGACCAAGCCAGCTTGACCTTTGCCAGCAGCAGTTTTAGCAGATGTCCCCATGGCAGCTGTGGTTCATGCATCTCAGCTCAGGAGACTGCTCTGCTGTTCCCATTCTGTGACAGAAACCAAACATCCATAACTGTGACTTAAGCTGTCAGTGGAGCCCACAAAAGCAAAGCTAGAAGAGGACTGTCAGTCACTTTTAACAACAAAGCAAAAGTATAAGTAAAGTAATATACTGCAACCAGTATTATTTTCATTTAAAAAATAAAGTTTTAAGTTAGGTGAAAATAAAAAGCCTACAAGCTCAGCTGCAGCAATATAAAAGGAAAAAGCACCCCACGTGGAAACTAGACATTTCAATCTCTCTTAATCCAAAACTACCCATACAAATGACCAAAACAAGCAGCAGGAGAAAGAAACAGTTTGAAAGCAAAGCTCCTGTCCCTTTTCCTTTCTTAATACCTGTGGTTTTCTCTAGCTACCAGACAATGCTGGATTGCTGGCACGGAGTCCCCACGGAGAGGCCCACGTTCACCGACCTGGTGGAGCGCTTAGGAGACCTTCTTCAGGCCAACGTGCAGCAGGTAGAGAAACACAAACATCTCCTCCAAATGTGCACACACGGGTGTGCAAGTGTGGGGGCTGGGAACACGTGCACGGGTAGAGACTCTGCTGAGCAGAGACTGGGTTTGACTTGACAACAGAGGTCACAGGGAGAGTGTCTGCTGGGATGGAGAAAGCAAATGTTAACTATTCCAAGGGGATTGTGTTTCAAAACTAGATGTTTATCCATCCATAATAAGCTGAAAGTTACATTAATTAAAAAAAGGCTTGGTTGTCCCTTAGAGAAGCAATAGTGCTTTATCTTACAAACAATTTTAATTAGATTCCACCATAGTAAACTGCCAGTGGTTGGTCTGAATTCTCTCAGTTTCCAAGCTTACATTAATCAGTATGTTTTTAAAATGATGCAGCTTAAAGCTCAGAAAGTCAATTGCATAATTATTAATTTCATAATAGTCAAATCAGTTGTGTTCTTCTTCAGTAAAAACAACAAGACCAGCTATGTAACTGTCAATTTATTTAAAAAGAAATAAAATGCTCTCCTCCCACTCCTTCCTGTTTGTAAAGAGATTTACTGAAGCAAAGTTGAAGAGGACCCAATTTGTAATATTAAGAGCTTGTGAGTTTTATCCTATAACCAAACTAAATTAAGGAGATATAAAAATCATGATTAAGGGAACAGGGCACTTAACTACTTCTCAAAACTAAAAAAAAAAAACCAAAAACAAAGGGAAATTTGGACAAATAGTTTTAGTACCTAAAGGGAGAATAATTTCTGAAGATGACTGCAGGGGTATAATAACAATGCAGGGCTCACTGAGATGTGCACTGAATTCTATCAAACTCTCAGCATTGATTTCTTGTCCTTACAAGAAATAAAATGTTCTAAGGCCACCTTTGTACAGCCTGCCTCATGCTAAGCTGCTGCTCCTGAAGTTGAACATAAGCAAAAGGTCTATACAGAGGCAATATTTACCAATTCCAATATCTGTTAAAGTCCAATTGGCCATAGGACTTTTGGGACTTCATGTTGCTCCCTCCCTTCTCCCAAACACATGGCTTACACTTGGGTTCAGATGCCCCAGGATTCTGCACCTGGAATTCCCAGAGGGCAATGCAGTGTCAGTACAGAGGATGTTCACTGAGGGAAAACAGCCACACATCAGGAACATGGGATTGACCACAAAGAAATTACTGCACACTCATCAGTCACTGCTGTGAGAGTCAGCAAAAGCAGCTGCTCTTAAACTGGAGCACATCTATTGACACCCCAGGACAGCTGTCCCACTGTCCCACTGCTGTGCCTGATGTGAGGGACATTACAAGTCTTGTGACTGCTACAGGGACCTGTGAAGCAGTAGCTCAGGCTGAGATGCCTGGAAGAGAAATCACACAAACTCCAGATGGTTCCTGGACTGTTAGAGACAATTTCCAACCATGCTATGTAGTAGTTCCCCAAGGTGAACCATTTTTCTCACCTAAAGCTTCCTAACACAGTAAATGTTAGATGAAGCTATACATTCTAACACATCCTGTGAGCTTTAAAAATCACTTTCAAGAAACATCATAAAGTTAAAATAAAATCCAGTCCTTTCTCAGTGTAAAGCTTTGTAGAATACAAATATCCTTTTACACCCAAGATGCAGTACAAAGTTATCTTTACTAACTTTGTGGGGGCTTATGTTCTTAATTACATAGGATGGTAAAGATTATATTCCACTGAACATCACCTTGTGTCCTGATGGAGAACCTAACTCCAAAACCTGCCCTGTGGAAGAAGACTTGAACAACAGTGTCAATCGCTGGAGTGCAGTGGAAACTGGGTGAGAAAAATGTACAGGGGGGTGGGAGGGAAAGATTTGATACAGCTGAGCACTGCTTGGTCTCCTCTCTCAGTGTGGCTGCTTTACAGGAGCTGGACAGAAAGATTTGTCAGGGCATAGTTTATTAGTTCCAAATGCTGACAAAAGAAGGCTGGTGCAGGGAACTGAGCTGTGTCAGGGATGGTAATTGAGCTACAAAGTGGGGCAGCATCTGTTGGGTTTTATGCTGACCTCTCAACTTTCTTGCTTTCAGTAACAACAGCAAGAAGCGACCACTGAGTGTGAAGACATTTGATGAGGTGCCAGTGGAAAAGGAGAAAGTGACACATGAGGTGAGTGAGGTGACTGCATCCTTCTCCACCAGGTTCACATATCACTTGTCACCAGTAACAGTTATTAGAGCTTTTGAAATCTGTTGGTAAGAAAAAGCTTTAAACCCAGCAGAAGATTTGGCCCTAGCATCTCACACATAGGTCGTGTAACAACAACTGCATTTACTTTAATAATTTAAAGATAACCTCATGCATGGTTGTCCTGGCACTCATCAGGCCAAGGGGCATTTTTCTTCCATATTTCAGTATGTTTTCTCCCCTGTAAGAAAATGGCAGCTCATTGCAAGAGAGCTTTCTCTGCAACAGTCCAGAACACATTGTGGGTGGCAGAGACAGCCAGTACCTTGCTGGTGAGAGCATTCAGTTCTGGATAAACTGAAGAGCACAGGAGGCATGTTTGAAGCAGGGCAGAGTTTGAGGAGGAAGCAGGAAACCTGCTAAGAGAGGAAGAGAGCAAACACCTGATGGCTGGAAGCAGCAAGAGAAAAAAAAGAAAGCTGTGTCCAGTTTTACAGAAACAATCCAGCCTGCCTGCCTACTCTGCCAGTCAGGAAACTGTTCCCCATGCTCCAGCCAAGGTTCCCTCTGGGACAGAGCCATTCCTCAGGGCAGCTCTCCTGGGAGGGTCTCTGCCTACAGCTTGGATATATTTCATTGCCAAGTGCAGTGCATTTCTCATCTGTTCTCTTGTTAGCACAAATTGATGCCCCATTACTCCCTAGGATTTTGCCAGATGTAATTTCTGTGCCTTTATCAGTGCATCTTAGGTATTAGAGGGCTTAGAATTTTCTCTGGCTCCTGCATCTTTCCTCTAGCAGGATAAAAATCTGTCCCTCTGAATGACACAAAGACATTTAGTAGATTGATGTGGTATCAGTATGAGATTACTGCTGCCAGCATGAGCAGTACTTTCCTAAATGCTCCCTGTTCATGGCATTTTAAAGTAAGAGCTTACATGAGTGGGGAAAAGTTTCAAAAAAGGGCAATAATACATTAACAGATCAGAAATAAATGGGGTATTTCAGTGAGGATCTTTTAAAGGAAAATTACGGTGGGATCTACTTTTCACAAAGTAAGTCCATTTGGGTTACTAAAAAAATCTTAAATATATCTTAAATTTCAAGAGATTACTACTGTCTAGGTCATTATTTCACACAGTTGCCTAGGAGCTCTAAAAGTGTTCTACCACACCTTCCTGCAATTGTGCTGCTTATCTGTAGTCTGCTGATTTTCCTTTTAACAATTCTTCTGCAAGCAAAGTGCACAGCAGCACTCAGAAAAACCTCATAGCTTAAGGAGAAATAGTTGAGATAGAAAGCAGAGAGAAAAGCTGCATTCTACTGAGTTTTTCTGACAGACCTAATTAATTTAGGTTTTTATTTCTTACTTTGAAAACCACTTTCTAGACTGATCTTATTAAAAAACTGATATATATTACCAAAGCATTTATAAAAGGCTTTTGCTTTTGTTGGCTGATTTTTTTTTTCCTGTTGCAGTGAGTTTGACTGTTAAAATAGGACTAACTACAGCTTCATTCCCCATGTTGAAATCTTCTGCTGTCTTGATTTTGACAAGGCAGGCATGCAACTTTCTAGCATCACAAAATAGTTCAAATGCAAAGAAACTCCCCCAAAATTTTATGTTTTGAAAATGACTTAAAACAAGGACTGTGCAGGTCTGTGAACCACTTAGCACAGGAGCAGCATGAGCAGCTCCAGCTTCATTGCAACCTCAAGACTCCATTTTAAGCACAGCAGAATCAGAGCCTCAGCTCTAGAACTTGTCAAGACAGTTTTGTTGGACAGCTCATAAAAAAAAAATCCAGAAGCAAAGTACAGTGAGGTTTTTAAGCTATGAATCTGTGCAAAACACCTGGATTTGCTAAAATCACACTGAACTGCCAATGTTTAAAATGCTAGAAAATGTATATTTCTAGCAGGTATTGAGGGTGCTTTTTCTCTGAGGAGCCCAGCCAGTATTAGTGGATGTATTCTTTATGAATTTCTGTCTATTCATATTTCAACTGTTCTACCTGGATAGTATCCATATGTCATGCTGAATATAAATTTGAAGTTTGAAAATGTCAAATTATTTTTTGATCTGTTCATTTTAAAGGGTGCTCTTTCAATATATAGTTCAAAAAATTTATCATCACAAAACCAAGGCAAATGTTCTCAGGCTAAATAGCAGCATTATCAGGAACACTTGGATAAAACCTGATAATCCAGACCCTGATAAGAGAATCTTCTGAAGAATGGGCCTTATTTCATACACCAGCTGGACCATCTCTGTTTTAAGCACTTGACTAAATAGCACACAACTGAGAGTTATGATGCAAACATTTGCCCTCCACATTGTTGGTTGGAATCTTGTGATTAAATAGAAAATCTGTTAACTCCTACCTTAGTCCCAGCACACAAGTTTCAATATCTAACACTGCAAATCCACAGATGCTGCCTTGCTGCCCTTGGCAGGGAGCCCCAATCTCTACAGGCCACAGTGAAGGAGAAGTTGCCTTCTCCTGCCCTTGCTTTGTGTCTGCAGTTTGATGAGGTTTTATGACAGTTTTAAATGTGATATCATCATGAATAAGATAGCTGCAACTGGGTATTCTAACAAACTCCTTGGCTTTCCTTCTCTCCTGACTATAACAGTGGTTTAGTTGGACTCTTCTCCACACTCTCCCCATGACAAAGCATTTTTAATTAAAAGTGTTCCATGCTGCCATGGTGCTTTGCCACCCTGCTGATGCTGTCCTTTTGCTTCTCAGGAGTCAGACAGTGGGATGGTGCTGACATCAGAGGAGATCAGAAGCCCCAAGAGGCTGGAAATCCGTTCTTGGCCTTATGGGATCATGGCTCTGGCGTGAGTACCTCTTGATATTCCTTTTTAAGACCTTGTCCCACTCTGAAGAATGGTTCTGCCATTTGCAGCTTGGTTCCTGGGGCTTTACAGCACTAACAGGGAGCACTCAAATGCTACAGGTGCTGCTGGATAGGAGTGTGACTTCAGGCACAATGTTGTTCAGCAGTCATTCCCCCTGTAGTCCTGTCCCAGGGTTGTACCTGCTGGGGGATCAGTTCCATGGTTTTATCTTCTGCACAAGCTGAGAGTGTTTCTGCACAGCACAGAGCATTGCTATGGAGACCAAATGGCACCAGCTCTAAAAAAAGGAGCTCAAATGTCAGGAGCTGCATTACTGTGATGCTTTACCTGAGCTGATTTACCTCTTTTCTACATGATGTCACACTGACACAAATCCAACACATACCCACACACACACAGCCTCCCTGATAGAATTTATCCTTCTAAAGATTTCTGTCAATCACCTCTGACTGCTGTTTCCTCTACTGCATTTCTCCCTCTTGGATAGAAAGTTGGCAGAAGAAGGTTCTCTCTCTCTCTCCTCCCTCCTTCCAGCCTTTCTGCTGAAAATCAGGAAAATCAACAGCCAGGCAGATGTAGACACACAAAAGTTCTGTAACAGCCTGTTCTGCAGAGATTTCCAGGAAAACCTCAGCTGCCATCGGGCCACTGGGAGGGAGCATGAAGTAACACAGCTCTGCTGGGCTCAGGGAATCTCTGCCTGGCCCCCACCATCTGGGGCTCTCCCCACTGACAGGCATCACTTCCACAGGGATTCCATTCATCCCAAGATACCTGATGTCTCCTGTGCCAGCCAGACTGCCCAGACCCTCTTCCCAGAGATCTGCTATGAAAGCAAACCCTGCAGGGAGCTGTTTGTTGTCTCCCCAGGACCCAGCTACCCCTGTGAGGACAGAGCTGTGTTTTTTCTTGGCCACATCCTTCATGAAGTGTTTGAGACCCAGCTGAGAAAGCTATTTTATCAGCTTCCTTTTTTTTCTGTTAATCTTGTAGACTGTTGTTGGCACCAATAGGGTTTTTTACACAGTCACAGAGCATCCTGATGCCCTCTCATTTGAGGACATGGCACCCCTTGGCTCTCCTGCACTACTGACTTGAAAAACAATCCTCAAAAGGATATAGAATAGTCTAGGAGAGGTCAGAAGAGAGCACTGGTTTAATAGGTGAGATAAAGTCACCCCTGTTAATTGTGTATCTCACTCTACCAAAAACATTTACCCTGGATTCCTCTCAAAGTCTTCCTTTCCTAAAACAAAACTCTTCAAAGGCTTAGCATGTTTCCCAAACCAGGGTGGCTGCATTTACTATTTCTGCTGAAATTTTGCTGTTTATTTATCTTGCATTCGTTTCCCTGTTTAAGATTTGGCAACACTACACACCATGGAGTGTCAGCATCAAGAGTTTATTGGAGATAAATTTAATACTCTGAGCCCAGGACACCACTGCTAGGCTGGACCAACCACCATTTCTGAGCAAGCATTTTATGCTGCTAAAGTCTAAAGCCACAAGAGTTGGTGTAGTGGGGGACAGAAAGCCTGACCAGGATGATGACACTGGAGTTAGCATGCAGGGAAGCACAATCAGCACAGAGGGATTTAATGATGGGATGACTGCTGTCAGGTTTCATCTCATAATATTAACAGGCTACTGCCAAGCACTGCTTTTAAATTCTCCCAGAGACTCTATAATCAAGTTAATCATAACAGGTTTGATATCTGCTCAATTCTCCTCCCTCCATCCCAGTTATCCTCAGTTGCTCTGAAATTTCTTATCTGGTTCTGGCCAAGTCCCCTGACACCAGCTGATACCCTCTGGATGCTGCATCCAGATCCCATCACTGCAGGCTCTGCCTTTGCCAAAGCCCAACTGGGCTTAAGGCAAGTCAATAATATTAAACCAAACTGATTTTGCTCAGGAGCATCAGACACTTGTATCCAAATGCAAGGTGCCCAACAAAAATGCAACCCAGCTGCTTGGGCTAGAATCCTTTTGCAGCATCTCAGAAAAACAAGGCATGGAACTAGGTTTGTTCTCAGCAGAACTCAGTTTCAGGAGGTTTTTCTGTGATGGGCATGCTGAGATAGCTGATGAACTGTTGTGTCATGCAGCACCTTGCACTATGGCCTGACTTGAGCTCTGCAAACTGTAAATAACTTTGAATGAGCAGCTATGCAGCACTTATGTAAGCCACTTTTTTTTTTCTAGGATTATACTACATGCTTACAGAGGCAAGGACTGAAAGGAAACATTGAGGCAAAACATTTAGTTTTGACCACAATGTGCTTTCCATCTCCCTGCATTTTGAGTGCTGGAGTCAGTGTCAGGGACAGCTGAACAACTTTGCCAGGCATGGAAGGGGACACATCCATAACCAGTGGGTGACCATGGCCTGATAAAACTTGGAGCTTTGTATTTAGAAACATTTTGAAACAATGAATTCTTGATCCCTTTGAGTTCTCTGTGTCAGTGGATGCTGATTAACAGGTACTGCCAGAGGGGAACCCAAGATTATATTCTTACTGCACAGCACCCCATCTGAAAATCTTTCAAAGCAAACTGTGATGTGGTGGTAACTATCAGAAGAAAAAAAAAAAAAACCACACAATTTTATTTTTTCCATTGCAGAAAAATGCTAAAAAAATAATCACTCTTGCTCTGTGCCTCATTAAACATCTATGAAAGCTGTTATGAAGCCCTGGAGCTCCTGCATTTTATGATGAGATGTGGTCAAGTCATTGAACCCAAGATTTAGGCTCATAGGAGCTGACTCCCACCCATATAACAAAAAAAAAAAAACCAAACAAACCAACCCCAAAAACCCAAACAGCTCCAGAAATTATTTCCCAGCTCCGATTAGTTCAGTATTTTTCTACCTCTAATCAAAAATCTCTGCATTTGTTGGTCTTGTGTCACTCTTAGTTCACTTGCCACTACCTACATGAAGTCTTCTAATCTTCTAGTATTGATTTCTCCAGTACTTTCACAATTTTATACTTCAAAAGGAAGATAAAACCTGTTTCCCCAGCCCAGCACTCCAGAGAAATATGCACATTATGAAAGCAAGTCCTTTCAGTTATAAAAATCTCTGAGGTGAGGAAATGGCAGTATCCAGATGCCCATCTCTCCCCTTACCCTGCCCCAAACAACATCCTTGCAAGGACAACCACATTTTCAGGTTGATAAATACACCCAGAGGTAAAGTGTGCTCAGCTTGGGCCAGGGAGCAATTGTGTTTCAGCTGAATATCTTGGTATTCATACTCCTCATCCAGAGTCTTGTGCTGTGCTGAGGCCACTGACAGTCAGGTGGGACCAGGCTGAGACTTTCACTGTTATGAGCAGATTTATCAAACCTGAACATCTCTTTTATCACCTCCTGCAGCTGCTGCACTCAGAAGTCAGGCAGAGGCAAAAGCAGTAAGGAAATACCTTCTGGGGCAGCACAATGCCAAGCCAGGAGAAGCACTGAGCCAAGTACCAGCTAGCTTTTAATGCAATTATTTAATTACACACCCATTATTAACTTCTGGAGCTGCATAATTGTGTGATTTATCAAATCTAATGCCTGCAGTCAGTGTTTATTGGTGGGGCTCAGGGAGAATTTTCCTATCTCAGAGAGTGGTACAACTGGCTCAGAGCACAAAAGGGGTTTTGCTTCCCTCTGAAGCAGCAGGTAGTGCCCAGTGGTGGAGGCAGGGCTGGTGGCTGGCTCAGCATGGCAGTTTCTAGGTAGCAAATGAGATTTCAAGGACAGAAAGAAAAGGAAAGGAATGCACTCTCATTTTCCCAACATACAGTCCAAGCAAATGGACATTTTTCTGTTGTTGAGCACGAACAGAGTAGATGGAAGTGTCAGGAATAGAAAACATTAAAAGGGAGAATGCAAAAGCCCTTGGATTGCTTTAATTTTGAAAATGCACTTTAGATGAAAGGAATGGTTTTGGAAGTTAATTGCATTTTGCTCTGCCATAAGACAGTTAATGACAAAACTTGCTTCTGACCTTACTCATCAGCTTTCCATCTTTGGAGCAAATATTAGATGTCAGCATTTAAGAGTCTTTCTTCAAACAGCAGTGTGATTTCAGTGATAGGCAGAGCTATTCCCAGATATCCAATCTCCTGACCTACAGGGGCAGAAACCTAACAAGAACACTTGCTGGGAGCCTACATGAGTCTGAAAATTTCCCATTGTGTGGCCAAACTAAACTCTAATAACTCCTTTTTCTCCAGCACTCTGAGATATGCAGGCTGAGGGCCAAGTTAAACAGATACTTTCAAGCTTCTCTCTGTTTCCACTGACAACTTTAATACCTGGCAAATTAGAAGCCTGAGCACCCATGGAATTGTCTGACACGAATCAATAGAACTGAGCAACAAAAAGAGAAATACATAAATAAGCAGTGAAGCAAAGTTGGGTTTCCATTGCTCCCTGCCAAGGAAGAATTTATCTACAGAGAAAGCGAGTGCATTTAGAAAGTGACAACTGCCAGGAGTATGGTACACAGAAGTTTCCACTCACATTTGCTCCTGGATAAAGAGGAAAAACTTAAATTGTGAAAGCAGAGTGTGCTACATTTTTGCTGAAGTTCTCAGGGTTATTACTATTTATCTTAGAGTATCTGCCTTGCACAGGTTTGGTTTCAATGCTTGGTGCAGTTGTGAAAGCACAGTAAAATTCCCTTTAATCCATAAGCTCTCACAAACCCTGAGCTCACTCTAGATGTGCAAAACACTGTGGGCTGGCTCATACTACCCAGAGGTCCTGGGTTGACTTCCTAGAGACAGAGCTGGTGATGCACACACACGTGGGAAGCCACCACAGCACACTAAGATCAGAGCAGGTCCCCTCAGAGCTGGTCAGAGTTGCAGCTGTTTGTTACCTCAGGTCTGGCTGAACCCAGCAGCTCCTGGCTGCACAGACTCTGATCTGCAGAGTGTCACCCACCCCACCCAAATGAACAGGGACCTGTCATTTACAGATGGGGCCTCCAGGCTGGTTGAGCACAGATCATGAAGCAGTCTTCTGCTCCAGCCCACATGCTGCCCCATCCATGCACACTCCTGCCCTTTCCAGAATTAACTTCCAGAATTAAGAGCCATTTCAAGGGAAGATACTGACACTAATTCTGCCAGCCAGACCAGGAGTACCAGCAGCTTGTGGAGAAACTGAAGCTTTTGACAGGTTCCAGATTCAGGGGCAAGGTAACACGACTTCTAACATCACAGTAGCATAACCTGGCAGGACACATTTCCCTTTTTGTGTTTGAAAAGAGCTGGATCTAGTGCATGTTACAATTCTGTCATGCCAAGCATCAACCTGCTCTTAAGTCTGCAGCAGTTCTCTCTGCTCTACCACCACCAAAACATGACAGCACACACAGGTAGTGTCTTGGATCTGCTGCTTTTCATATTCATGATTTTTGTGCCCCTTCCTCCAGTGACTGTCTCTTAGTTCTTATGTTTCCTGGAGCAGGAGCTGGTTTTGCTTTCTTTCTGAATCTGAAATCTCTCATCAACTGTTGAGGACTGAAAGCACTGCAGCAGTAGAAATAAAATAAGCTTACTGAATTACACAATTATGTGACAAACTGCTGGTTATTCAGATTTGGTTTAAGGTTATGAGAATGTAGCTTTATGCTCCTTTTAAACACACATAAAATACATTCACAAAGTGACTGAGCACTGCCTGATGGTAAATTCTCCCAGACACTCATTCTGAGTTGAGACAGGAGTGATGCCACAGCCAGGCTGTGAGGGGAACTTGTTCCAAAGAGACAACTGTTAAAGGGTCTCTGAACACAGCAGGGAAGTTCAAAAGCCACTCTCACATTGGAATCCCTTTGAGAACCAACACTAAATTATCCAGACCTCCTCCAATTAATTCCTTGGATGGAAGAAACCAGGCTTAACAAACATTACTTTGAAGGCAGCCTATGACAGAAAGTACCTTTTTTCCTCCTCCCCAGCGCTTGCTGCTCCTCAAGGTCACCTTGTGACACAACTCCTCTCCAGGGTTCTCCTACTTTTAACACACTAAGGTTGCTCCATGTGATTGAAGTTGCTTCTCTCCTGCTGCCTTCATCACCTGTAATAAGGGCAGACAGCAGAAAATGAAAGGTGGTTCTCTTAATTGCATCAGTTACAGGCCAGCAGTTGTAATGCTGAAAAGCTCTGCCCTTCACTGGCGTGCTGCTTGGTAATTCTGAAGGGCTGGAGAGGAGAAGAGAAAAGAACTTTTGCCCTACACTGCAAGAGTGTTCAACACACACTCTTGCTTTTCAGGATCATTTTAGAGTTTGTCACAGATTATTCATTATTTCATGCTTTGTTATACTTAAAGTCACAGCTGTCAGGTCTGCTTTCAGAAACGTCAAATTTTTACTGACCTGTGTCAGAACAATGAGAGAGAATAATATTGTATGGAGAGGACAGGTGCATTTATAGATTTATACAGTGCACTGAAATGTGGCAAGCTAAAGAGACAGGGCAACAGGACCCTGGATTTACTCCTACACCTACTTTTAAAACACTGAGTGATTTGAAATACCCACATCCAATGTGTGCAATGTCACTGTCTTACGGGATGCTGTAAAAGTAAATTGAAATGGCTTGTATTTTTTTAATTTTTCTTTTTTTTTTTTAATAATTTTGACCATTAATTACACAGAGACCAAACCTGGCAGAGACAGGGTCAATATACCAGACTGTTTGTTCCCAACAGGAGAAGAGCTGTTAGCAAGAGCAAGGAATCCATACTGTCTGACCACGACCGTGAGGCTGTCAAATACCAGCCAGCTGCACAGGTAGAAGAGGACACCATGGACTTGACACTGGAAGACTCTGTTCTCCTTCCTATGGATCCAAACCTGGAATGCCACAGCCCACCTCCAGATTACAACTCTGTTGTTCACTACTCAGCCCCTCCAGTGTAATCAGCCCAGCCTGGCCCAGGGCATCCTGCACCACTCTTAACCACGTGAGCTTCACACACACCTCCACGCCTGGATCAAGGGGCTGGCTAAAAATGGAAGGGAAATCTGACAGGATAATGGCTCCTGTTTCTTCTGGCACATCTCTGATGTGAATAGCAACATTTTAAGAGCATCTTCTTTACTATCTCTCAAGGCCTATTGCAGCATATGCAGCAAATCAAAATTCTGTCTATCCAAGCAGTAAGTAGGAGCTGTAACCCAGAACTGCTTCCACTCCTGCCTCTCCAGCTGGGAAGGCATTGGTGTTTGCAGATTTACAGGTTCCTTCCTTCACATTTTACTCCGTAAGAGCTACCAAAAATCATGCCAAGCTGGCTCTGAAAACAAGATTCCTTCTGCTGGTCCTGCACCCATCCTGCAGGGACTGCTTAGCACGATGCTGGAAGGGAGCAGCAGCAAACAACAGCCACACACATTAGTGCTTTGCTTTTGGAGAAATCCAAACCTGAAACATTCTCAATTTGGGGGCTCGCCTTGCATAAAGATTTCTGAAATATCCTGAAATCCAAAATACTCTGTGTGTCATTTGTGATGTAATGATTTCCAGTGCCTACAAGACACATCTAAAATGAGAAGGCACAGAGAGAGGAGGCAGAACTCATGTCCAGAGACAGGCTGGTCTTTTGGGCCACCAGTGCAGTCCAGTATTTCTCCCTGTGTTTTCTCCTTGCCCATCCAGCAATTTATTTGGCAGCCATGCAATAGGGAACCTTGATGGAGATGCACCTCTAATGACTGCAAGGCCAAATCACTGCCTTAAGTAAGAACTTTCTTTAGCTTAAATAGAATTTCCCACACAGGTTTGTGTCAGTGTGCATAAAATACTCATTAAAAACAAGAATTACACACAAAATGCACATACACCCTTGAGGCACTAGCAGGGTTACAGCTTTGTTGTGTTTCCTTTCTGCACACAGGCTATTTACTAAAATAAATAAATACATAAAAAAGCACTTCCTTTGGATTCTGTGGCAAATGCCCAGCAGTTTGATCCTGGGAATCCTAGCCTGTGATAAACTGTAAGCACATGTGGCACAGATTTGTCTCTGTTTGTTTGCCAAGGTAAATACTGGTATGATACGCAACGCTCTGCCTGGGTTCCTGGAAATTCAAAGTTTTTTGGATTTTTTGCAGCCCAATCACACAGGACTGAACTGATCACAGGTCCTCACATGTGAGGAATTTCAAGCATGCTGCCCCCTGCCCAAAAGTTGCATGTGGCAGAGACTGTATACCCACACACAGCCCATGTGTGTGCACAATTTAATAAGCAAATAATCTGGGTTATTTTTAGCCTGACACGGAACAATGAGTTGATTTTAGAAGTCTAGGAAGATAAAAGGTATCTAAATTGCAAGGAGAAAAAGGATGAGAAGGATTTTCTTTGACAGCCAAGGCTATCACCTCCTAAGTTATAAACTGACATCTATAAATCTGGGCAGTTTCTTCCAAGGGCTGCATGACCCTTTTCTTCTTAGACTTGATGCTGATTTGACTTCTTCAGAGAAAAACACTTTTTTCTTCATGATTAAAAACTAAAGGAAAAAAAGAAATCCAGTGCTTGCAAAACAATTCTGTTACCTTGGGGAAGACAGCCTGAACACCCTCACAGCAGTGAAGAAAACAATTCTGGATGATGGGTTACAGTTGGTTTCGTTGAAGTAAACACAAACAAGCCTCAGGTATTATCAAGGGGGGAACTAATCTCCAAACCCCAAACCATGTTAACTGTGAATGCTCAAGCATCTGAAGGATGGGCTCCTGAGAACTGCACTTCTCCTGCTCCTTGACTTCAGATCCAATGTTTTAAGGAAATCACCTGCAGTAGCTCACAAAACGTTTGTTCATAGTGGACCTGCTGGACAGCTGTGATCTGTTGATGCTTTATGGTTCTTTTTTGCACTTCTTTGTATTTTAGTACCCATGTATTAAGTAGGGCTGGTCATAGAGCAGAAGAAACTACTGGGAAAAATTAATCTGATGAGCTGTAGAAAGCTCATTGGATTGGTTTTTCATCAAATAGTAAATGATCTGTAGCTCTGATCAAATAATTGATTGTTTCTTTTGGAAATAATTTATTCACATGGCAAAAAGAAACCCAGGTGCAGATAGTTTGGCTCTGCTGTGAGCAGCACCAGCCTGAGAGGGTTTGTTATTGTGCCTTGTTCTGGAGGATAAGAAAAACAATGTTCAAAAACCCTTGCTTGTAAACCTTAAAATAAGTACATATAGGGAAAAAAACCCTGCAATTATGCCTCTGTTTTGAAAAAGACTGGGAAACACTGCTGGGTGAACTGTTTGCTTCTAAGAGAGCTGAGAACATCACCTGCCCACTGCCTCAAGGCTGAACTGTAGAGGTTCCTGGGAGGATCACAAAGTTTCCTGAGCAGGACCCAGTGGGCACTGAGGGAGCTCTGGCTCTCAGCCCTTCTGCTGGGGAGCTGCTGTGAGACCAGAGCCCAAAGCTCAAGACACAGCTGAAAACACTGCTGGCACTGACAGAACCTCAACACTGGGGTCACCTCTGCAGTGGCAAAATCAAGAGCCAGCTGGGGCAATATTGGTGGCCACCTCTTCCGAGAGAAAAGGCAACCTCCCAGCCTGCAACAGTGGCCTTCAAGGAATTCTTCCAGAACTTCTGGAAATGACAAGTGACTGGGTGTTTGGGCAGCTGGGTTTCCAATGTTGAGTGGAAGATTATTTTTTTTTCCTCTTTATAGTAACTGTAACAAGCAGAAGTATTGCCTGAAAAGTATTATTGAACATATGTCTTATATTTTATTTACTAATATTTTGTTTGACCTTTTCTCTCCCTTAATTTAATTATTGTTCTTTTCTTACAGTGATGTATATAATTTACCCAGTAGAAACAAATATAGTGATTCATTTATGTGGTAAAATTTGTATCATTTTAGGCAAAAGAGAGAGAGTTACCCAGACATAACAGAGTTAAGTATTGTTACTAAACCTTTCACTAATGCTTGCAGGCCAGGCTCCAGTTTACAGTACCCTACCAGTGCCATTTCATAGCAGTTCTCCACTTGGCTGCCACTATCTCTGCCTCTCATTTATTCTCCACATTTAGTTTCAGTTAGGAAACAGGGATCTGGTGGAATCTGGCAGGTTTCTCTCATTCCTGGAAGTGTCACCATGCAGCTCACAGTAAAGGTGAGGAATTCCCACTGCCTCTGAGCTGAGGGCTGGTGTATTGGCAAGGGGATCAGAAGGGGCCAAACTGTTTTAAAGATGATGCTTATTATTTTTTCAGACTTCTCAGGGATTCTTACTTGACTTCTGTCAGCCACCTCTTTATCTAACCTGACTGAGCTCAGCAGTATCTGGTATTAACACATCCCTTTGTTTTCTTCAGTGGTGCTCAACTCCCCCTGATTTCTCCTCTTGTAACCCCAGAGAATTATGGCAAAGGAACTCAGAGCTCACCACCAAGTTTTGTCTTCTCTCCAACAACCACCTGCCCCACAGGTGTCCAAGGATAAGTGCCTTCACCTGCATCTTATTGTTCAGGCTGATGTTTTTAGCAGCCTGCTTTTCTCTCTCCTCTTTTCTCTACTTCCCATCTATTTCTTGATACCTGTTCTTCCCAGTCCCTTTGGATTGCTTTCCTCTCCCTTTTGAGTGAAATCAGGAATAGGACTCATTTCACTTCCAGATGCTGAACTAGATGATCTGAAGCAAGCTCTCACATTAGACTTTTCCCAATGTAGGCAAAGGAAAACTGGTTTATATTGGCTTATCTGGAAGCCTCTCTGTATCCTTCCCTGAACAAGAGAAGCTTTTTCACCTACTGATTTTTTTTCAATATTGCTACCTGGAACAAAACAAAGGTTGGGGACTCTCTGTCAATCTCATCTTTCTCCTAGTCCTTTCTCAAACAATGAGGTTCCTCTCCAGTCCTTCCAAATTATCCTCACAAGAAGAAGGGTCCTAGCCAGGATATTCAGGCTATCAAGGAAGGTCAGATAAAAACCTCAAGTTTGAGGAAGTCTCAAGACTGAAATCTGAGCCCAGCCAGTGCTGAAGATGTGGATGCATTTATGGCTGTCTGCAGGCAGAAACTGCTCTGTGTAGGACACCCTACTGCTTCCATCCCTGCTCTTTCCTGAGCCTGTTTGGCAAACCAGGAGGAATCTGGTGTGTCCAGGCACTTCCCTCTTTGTATTTTCCCTCCTGTGTACTGTCAGTCAACAAGGGAGCCTGGAGCTGGCCAGCCAACAGTTAGTGACTGATCTTCTGATCCCTCATCCTGAGTGTTGGCACTGCCTTAGGCTCATAGAACCCTAGAATGGGCTGGGTTGGAAGGGACCTCAGAGCTCCTCAAGTCCAACCCTTGATCCACTCCCCCCGTGGTTCCCAGCCCATGGCACTGAGTGCCACATCCAGGCTCTTTTGAAATATCTCCAGGGATGGAGAATCCACCCCTTCCCTGGGCAGCCCATTCCAATGGCTGAGCACCCTCTCCAGAAAGAAATCCTTCCCTAATATCCGACCTAAACCTCCCCTGGCACAACTTGAGACCTCTTGTGCCCTCTTGTCTTGCTGAGAGTTGCCTTGTCACATCCTATCTTGCTTTACCAAGCTGCTCTGGCCCTAATCCAGCTGTAAGGGTTGTGGTCCTGGGTCCATGGTCTCTAGATCCCACCAGCACCAGTTGGACAGCACTGGGAAGTGTTTGCATGGAAACCTCACCAGCTACATGAGGGAAAGCATTACCTGGTTTTCCTGAAGACAGGAGTTGGCCAGGATGGCTAAAACTCTCAAAGATCAGCCTTTTCCTACCATCAAGTGAACGGAAACTTCAGAAGGCAGCAATAATTCTTTTGTCCCTTCCTGCAAATACTAATGGCCAAACCCTAGGATTTAACTTCAATTAACTGGGGACATGAAAGAAAATAACCTAAATGCCATGTAACATGAAGGAATGTTTGTCTGCCATGTTCCTGTCTGTCTGAAGAATGTATGCACTGAAACCAACGCTTTCTTATGTAGTCAAAAATTGTACTGTATCTATTAACCAAAAAAAAAATAAAATAAAATAAAAAGATTCTATATTTATACAGCCCCGGGCTCCTGCGTGTCATCTCTTGGCTTGAAAAGTGTTGTCCTTGAAGCAGAGTATAAATAAATAATGCAACAGTTTTGAGAGACTTTTCCAAGGCATAGATCTCATTAATTTCTACAGGGGGTTGAAAACTTAGGACATGAGCCTGCCACACTGTCACTGCTCAGAGGTATCCAACCACCACCTGTGCTTGGAGGATTCACAGATCTCAGAAAACACTGGCCTGATATGCTGGAGAAAGACACAAATGTAGTTCTGCTGCCAAGAAACAGAGAGGCTGCTGTCTTGTGACATTTTAAATAAATAAATGAATGAATGGGACTGAGACAGAAGATAGAATCCTGCATTTTAAATAACACCCATGTTTACCAAAGCATTTGAGTATGGAAGTCTGTGAAGATAATTTGCAGAATGTGGCAGCACTTGGGGGTCGTTCAGATTCAAAATTCCAGAAACTGTGTTTCATTAGCTTACCATAATATTCTAAAAAGAACACAATTAAAGACATATTTCCCAGCACACAACCACAATATTATTATTGAATTCTCACTTGAATAAGCTCTGCACTGTTGAAACAGAGAACACTCCTTGCTCTTACTTTGCACTTCAGGTCTGACACTGAAGGCTGAGGCAGCAGGGAAGCCATTTTCCTTACCAGCTGGCTAATCTTTCTCAAATACTATTTCCCAACCCTCTCTCCAGTTTGCTGGCACAGCAGGTAACTTCTGGCAGAAAAAAAAAATTTTTTGCAGATGTTTACAGACTGAAAAATACAAGTTTCTAGCTCTGTCTTAAAATAAGTACTGTTATTAGGAGGGAAAAAAAAAATTGTTCGAGTTTCAGGGCCACTCTTCCATTAGCACCATCTTCAAAGTTCCTGGTCTGTGTATTTTGCCAGTCACATTCAGAACTATCAAGCACTCAACTCAGTTCAAACATTTTAGTTTCTCTTCATTCCCTGTTCCAAACAGTCCTAGAAATAAGTGTCTAAATTATAGATGTCATTTGAAACGCAGCAATCTCCTTTCATCCACATAATGAGCAAGAACATTCTTCTCTGTAAACTATAAAATGTTTTATTTCCTTACATAAGGCATGAGTCACTAGATGCCAGGCAGTGTGGGTTCCTTTTTGGGGAGACAAATGTAGCAATGGCAGAAGGAAAATATACAAAATTAACTCTGATTTGCTTTTAGCACAAAATCTGAATTATTAATCACACACAGCTTGAGCCACACTGTGGAAGGTACTATGTTATGGAAGGCCTTGGAAATGAATTTCAGGGAAAAAAGTACATGAAGAAGCAAGAAATGAAAGCTGCTCTCTTAGGTTAGAAGTAGCCAGGCTACTTCTCTGTCCCTTACTTTTGGCAGAAGTGATGCAGAAGATTTTTGTTGTTGCAGCACAAGAGTGCAGAGATGCAAGACCAAGAAAAAAAATCTATTGAAACTTGGTGGTTTGAGGTGGTAAAAAACCACGATGAAAATGTGGACTAGGAAAAGAAATGTTTAGGAGCAAGATAAACAGATTTTGTGGTGGTCACATTAGAAAACTAAGAAGAAAAATCCAGCTAATCTCCAGTCAGATATTTTTTCCTTCCTTCCCAAAGCAGATTCAACTTATGAGGGTCTGTGAAGTGCAAGGCTTTGAAGGAGCAGCAAATACTGTTTGTTTTATGTGCCCTGTCCACAGTGGGGCCCATAAGCAGATAATACTTTTGTCTCAAAACTGAGGTAGCCCCCAACTTTCCCAGGATCTCAGCACACCAAGTGCCCTCTGACAGCCCCAGAATGAACTTACTCTGCATAAAGAGATTTTTCTTTGGAGGAGAGCAAGAGGTGGAGTTGGTCTGTCAGCCCTGCTCTGCATCCATAAGTAGGTTGAGTTGAAAGGGAACATACACCACAGTGTGAAAACTTAGTAATGCAGGCAACACATCTCAGTGTCTTCCTTTACCAGCAGGTGACCAAAGCATGGTTCTACCTGCCCTAGAAAGAGTGGGAATACACAGGTACCAGCTGCTCCTGTCTAAATCCAAGGAGTAAATCTACTACTTGCATACCTCCCAGGGCAAACTGTAGCTACACACATGCTTTACTAAGTTTAGCAATTTCACCCATCCAAATGAAGAAGAAATTTAAAACAACATTTAAATATAATATTCTGGAAGGGGATCACACTAAGACAACTGTCCTCTCCTTTGCAAATGCAGGAACTTTATTTCCTCCAGATAATATGAGAGGAAAAAAGGAAATGCTTCTGTCAATGATGCAGTTTCTTGACTGACTCAGGTATAAGTGTTTCTCCTTTTCCCACGAGCTTTTCTTTCCACAGTTGTTACTGTGAAAAATTTGCAATTTATACTTCTTTAGTCTTTCTTTGCTTCACTGAGATTCAAACCTGACAGCAGCTAAGATCAAAGAGACCAGAAGCATAATGAAGTCCTTTTTTTCCTGCTAAACTGAAAAAAAACAATCAAAACATTAGCCCCCAACTCCCTGTGTAGCTCTGTGCCTTCTGCCCTTCCAGCCTGCTGGGGATGGGCAATATTAGCATGGCTTTTTTAAGTTAACACTACACAGCTGGTGATCCTCAGGGCCAGGAGAATAAACCTGGGCATCTTTGGGCACCCTTCTTTCAGTAGTTGTTGTTTATTTTTAAGCTGGACCATTGTCAGAGTGAATTCCTCAAAAACCCAAAGGTTAATTTGCTTTTCATAACTATGTATTTGAAAAAAAAAAAAACCCAACACAAAAACCACCACCCCAAAACTTGATTCTTTCCTGGGAGAGTTCTGACCTTTTATTCATGTATATTTTTCAAATCCTGTCTTTCACTGTTTATGCCCCAAGCTAGGATGTCAGAAGCCATCTTAGCACAGAGCAGAGCTACAAAGACAAGTAGGGGTAAGGCAAGGAGAGCAGGTGGAACAGGGTGAGAATCATAAATGTGGTGGATCAAGGCAATGGGTTTCCATAATTATGTCTACTAAAACATCTGGGATGTTCAGAATGACTCCACTCTTTTCCCAAAGCTTCTTAGACAAGCAACAAAACCCTCTCATGATCTAGTGTCTAGGTAGAAGTGGAACATGACTTTCCAACCCTCTGAAAGGAGAAGAGAATGGTGGACTGAAGCCAAAATATTATCCCCCCCAAGTGCTGAAATATTTAGATCAAAATCTGAGCATCACAAGTGACTTCTTGTCTACCTGATGGATTGTTTCTCAACTTCAAGCTGCACTGGAGGTTACATCAATAGTTCCTCCTGTTGTCATGGTGACTCAGAAATGGATCAGAGCCCTGCACTGACACCTATTGACTCAGCATCTCTTTCCCTGCTGAATGATGGTTTTGTCTGTGCTGATGCAACATGGTTTGGCTTTGATGCTAATCTTTGGATTTGTGAGATCCCAGATGCCTTCAGGAATTTGTAACAAATAGAACGTGCCAGCAGACTGCAAAGACAAACTGAAGTTGTCTTCATCTCCACTCCTTTCCTTTGCCCCAGTATTTCCTTCCAGAAAGGAAAAGCTAGGAACTGAGAATATGTGGTTGTCTTCCAGTGGTGCTAAGGACAGTTCTGGAGCTGGCAGTGATGCATTGCTTCCCTCTCTTCTGGGAGTAAAGTACCTGCAAACCACAGCTCTTTAAGCACAAGTGGACTGTGACTGCTCTAAAGCATGCTAAGTGGATCCACCCTCCTAACATTATCCCAAGAGTTGTACAGGTAGCAACAATCTATTCCCAAGGACTCCAGGTGTCAGGGAGTTTATTTATGCAGTTTATGCTTTAGTAGCCCATCTTTTCTCTGTTTTAACCCCATTCAGTAAAGAGCAATATTTTTAATCAGCTTAAATCCTAACTACTAAGTATCTGTATTTAAAGAGAGAACTGGAAGAGAATATGCAAACCTGGTCATGCTGTCCTATTCCCATCTAATATAATGGGAGAAGACCCAAAATGGAAAGTAACTACTTGTGGTAGCTTGAAAAATCTACACAAAGAATCTTGGTACTGCAACACTAACAAATTTTGCTCACATCAAGGATTTAGTTAAGTCCCCCTGACACCCAACAGGCTGAGCTGCTCTGATACCTGGACTACTGCCTGGTCAGCCCTCTTGATTCCCTCACATAGAGTCCACAATTTGCCCTTCAGAAAATTCCCTCCTTCTCTGTGTGCAAAGTGTTCAGCAGCAGCTAAAGGGAAAATCAGAAACATCACTTGACTCTTCCCTCAGCTCAGTATTCCCTTCCTTTCTGGTCTTCCTCTTCAAAGAGCAAGGCCCTCAACTGGTACTGATGGCAGAAGTTTCTCAGTGTTCACCAAGGACAGTGGAAAGGACTCAGAGAGTGGTTCATAAGGGAGCTCACAGAACCAGAACCAGAGCAATGTTCCTGTTGGACTGGGGGGAAGTCAGAGCCCAACAACACAATGACAAAATCAAATAAACAAAACCCCACACCCAAAACACACCTGCATGCAAACATATCTATGAACAAGTGGTGATTAAAGCTTTTTAGTTTGTGGGGACCTCTATGGAAAATTCTATAGTGCTTGTGCACAACAGAGCTTTGAGGGACACGGAACAAAACCAGAGCAGTGTGGGGCATTTAACATCAAGACATTATCAAGATGAGAATTTAGTGTCATACATCAGCAAACAAGAAAATAAACCCATTAACTCATAAGGGCCTTGTAATTTTCTCCAGGGGTTCCATTTTGTTCTGAATCCAGGCCCTCCCATGCCACCTCTGTAAGCTCAGGGATGCTGGGTGAAATCCCTCCTAAGGGGTACTTGTTGGTTTCTCATTTGATTTTGCAGTTTGTGTCAAGTTTCCATAGGCTTTTGCTGTTCATTTTTTTAAATGATATATGAACACTTCTCAGGCATGTGGCAACTCAGACCAAGTGCAGGAGAAGATGATACAAGTCCTTTACAAGTCCCAAAAAGTGCCATGAAGCACTATATGAAATATTTCTAGTATGCAATTGAAGAGAAACATTTCTCAGTCACTTAGAAGTCTGTCATATGTTCCTACAAAGAATGCTTATTAGGACTTATTAATGGAGTCCCTCAGGGGTCGGTACTGGGACCGGTGCTGTTCAATATCTTCATCAACGACTTGGATGAGGGTATAGAATGTCCCCTCAGCAAGTTTGCTGATGACACTGAGCTGGGAGGAGTGGCTGACACACCAGAAGGCTGTGCTGCCATTCAGAGAGACTTAGACAGGCTGGAGAGTTGGGCAGGGAGAAACAGGATGAAATTCAACAAGGGGAAGTGTAGAGTTTTGCATTTGGGGAAGAACAACACGATGTCCCAGTATAGGTTGGGGGCTGAGCTGCTGGAGAGCAGTGTAGGTGAAAGAGACCTGGGGGTCCTGGTAGACAAGAAGATGCCCATGAGCCAGCAATGTGCCCTTGTGGCCAAGAAGGCCAATGGCATCCTGGGGTGCATCAGAAAGGGTGTGGTTAGTAGGTCAAGAGAGGTTCTCCTCCCCCTCTATTCTGCATTGGTGAGGCCACACCTGGAGTATTGTGTCCAGTTCTGGGCCCCTCAGTTCAAGAAGGACAGGGAAGTGCTTGAAAGAGTCCAGTGCAGAGCTACTGAGATGATTAAGGGAGTGGAACATCTCCCTTATGAGGAAAGGCTGAGGGAGCTGGGTCTCTTTAGTTTGGAGAAAAGGAGACTGAGGGGTGACCTCATCAATGTTTTCAAATATGTAAGGGGTGAGTGTCAGGGAGATGGAGTTAGGCTTTTCTCAGTGGTGACCAGTGATAGGACAAGGGGTAATGGGTGTAAATTGGAGCATAGGAGGTTCAAGTTGAATATCAGAAAGAATTTTTTTACTGTAAGGGTGACGGAGCCCTGGAACAGGCTGCCCAGGGGGGTTGTGGAGTCTCCTTCACTGGAGACATTCAAAACCCACCTGGACACGTTCCTAGGGGATGTACTCTAGGGGGCCCTGCTCTGGCAGGGGGGGTTGGACTAGATGATCTTTCCAGGTCCCTTCCAACCCCTAGGATTCTAGGATTCTATGATTCTATTTTAATGAGGGATGAAAGGGATTGCAAAGATCCTCAATGAAATTTTAACACAGCTTCAATGTTTACATTTACTGATGAACAGAATTTGCTCACAGAAAGATTGAATCTGTAAAAATGCCACTTCATATTTCAGTGTTTGTTTGCCACACAGATAAAAATGTCTGTACATTTGCAAAATCATTTCAATCCATCCTCACTTGCTGCTGTGTCTTACAGAGCTGAGAAAATGCATAGAAACCATCAAAATTAGTAAAACATTGAGTTTGATCTATTCAGAGTAGAAACTGCTTGTGAAGATGAGTGCCTTTTCTTTACAGAACAGAAAAATTACCATAGTTCTTTTTGGAAAAGTTTTTGGTTATGGATTTATTGGATTGGTAAGATTTTTGTAGCTTTTACATGCAAGAGGGAATAGTTCATTTTTAATTGATGGCTCCAAGATAAAAAATCCCCTTTAAAAACACTTGCAGATGGCAAGTAAATGTGTGCTTAATTTTTTGCAGAAAAGGACACTAAAATCTTGAACTATTCAGAACTGAAGATTCATAAAGACATTTTAATAACTGGGGGTTTTGTTGTTGCATTTTTTTCCTTTGCTGTGTGTCAGGCTTCATCTCAACCACTTCAATGCACATCTAAAGGGAGAGATAGGCCCTCTGTAGACACTTCAGTTGAACTCTCTCCTTTCTGCCAAGGAAGCCTCAAAAATCTGCCACACAATGGCTTGAACCACTTCATTTTAAACAGCTGAGAAATTATGCTACCAGGGATGTAAAAGGCAAGAAATGCTGAAACATAAGTCCCTTTCTGTTAGACCCTTTTGATTGTTGATGTAAAGATGTGAAGGCATTAGGAGCCCTGTGATCTTGTGTTACTCTTCTTCTCCCCAGCATCTGCCAGAGATGTTGAAAATTACTCCCTGGATTTCCAGTTGAAACTGAAGAAGCCAGTTCAGACTGGGTAAAATCACTCAGCTCTGTGTGTAGTGTTATTGACATGCCACCACTTGGGAAGTGCCCCCCTCAAAGCAGATTTTCCTCAGATCTATTATCTTTTTTTTCACTATTTGAAAAGATTTTAGTCATATATAAACACTTACTGCTGACTGACCTTTGCAGCAAGGCCATGGCAAAGATGAAGCAGGGTGCACTGCAAGAGTTGAGGGCTTTAATTTAAAGAGATTCCAGTAATCTGTGCCATATCAGGAGTAAGGATTTCCTTGGAGATCTTGGGCCATGAACACAGATCACAGAGAAGGAGCTGATCCAAAGCTTTCAGGGAGATTTATTTAAAAGGTTTTAAATGCTGTTTAAGATTGCAACACAGCAAAGTAGCACAGCAGAAAGTGCTACCTCAGCCTCAAGTTGTGGGGCTGCATGGAACAAGGCTCTTGGCAGGCAGCACACGTTCAGTGTTTCAGTGACAGCTCTAATTCCCTCATCCTGGGTCTGAAAGTATTGGCAGCAGGAGCTGAGGAGCAGCATATCATTGATTCTGCATTAAGATGCTGCTGCTGCATCTCCAGGATCCAATGCACTCAGTGCTCAGGTTCATTTCAGTCTCAGCTCTCTGTGCATCTCCCACAGCTGCCAAGGAAACCAGAGAGTGATCCACCCAAGTGTGGGGCCAGGCTGACACTGTGCCAGGAGGCAATACACAAGTGATTATTGACAACTTCAGGGATTTATAAGCTGGAAAAGGGTGATCAGGATGCAGAGAGAAGAAGGAGAAGTTTCCCTTTGTGTGCTTAGGGCAGTGCACACAACAAGGTGTGACAAGAGGGTGGTGCAGATGGCTGAGGGGCTGTGGCACTCTCAGGAGCAACACAAACTGCAGTCACTAACACCTCAGACACAGCTTATAAGCAGACAGGATTCTGGGGGACAGCCTGGAGGTTTGGGGGTTTCTGAGTTGATTGAGGGTAGGGGTTCCAAGAGTTCTTTATTTCCCCAACAGGAGAGAAAGCACCACTGGATTGTGCTTTATTCCCAAGGCAGAGGGGAGTCCAAAAAGATGAAGCTTTCCCATCTTCTTCAGAAACCCAAGAGAGATGTGTAGAGGAATCTGGAGGTAAGGCTGTTCTTGAGTAAAAGAGTGAACAAAGCCCTGGTTAGTCCATAGGGGGGACAATTTACATCCTAAAATTGCAAAGTATCTTAAAACTTTCTTTGAAGCACTTGGAAATAGGAGGAACTCAAGTAAAATTTTTCATTCTTTTGTTAATTTTGTCATAATTTCTGATTCTGTTGAAACAAGCAGTCCAGGTGTCTTAACACACCACCCACAGCAGCTAAATATCAAACCAAAAATACATTTTTTTCATAAAATGTTCAGCTGAGTATTCTCTGGAAAAAAAAAAACCAACTAAGTAAAAAAACAGAAAAAAAAACCCTCATAAAAAAAAAGCAGAAACAAAAAGCACTCATCAATTCAAGAGCACAGTTAGAATGGGGAAAGGGAAGACAAAAATAGCAGCCATCCACCTTTGCATTGCCCATCAATTCAGACACAGCTCTGACTTGGAGCCTTAGGGCTTTTGCAGTTCCACTCCCAACATACTCAGAATGACAGCAGAAGTTGAGCTGAGGCAGTGCCAGGGGATTCCTGCTTTTTATAAGGGTCTTTCCACAACAGAAATACACTTTTTATGCAGAAACTCAGAAGGGCACCAAGCAAGAATGGGTGTAAGGAAATTGCTATTTTTATTTTTTTTTTTTTCTCTTTCCACAGTACAGAGGCTCCAAAGCCCCATGTCCCTGCTGGCAATCTCACTGCTGGTAATACCTTTGTTCAGGTGCCCAGAGGCTCCTGTGCAAGCAACAGCAACATGCCAGTTCAGTATCAACTCCTGCCCTTGGAAATTACTAAAATCCAGCAAATCTTTTGAATGAGAACTGAAATGTGCTCTGCAGCAAACTCTAAAACTGCTCATGTAGCTTGCAGCTATGTTAAAACAAGGATGTTCAAATAAAATTCCTATTAAAAAAAAAATTGAATTGAACTTTTCAATAGAATTAGATTTTCCTGGGATTTTATTAGCTCTCAGGTTCATAAACTACAAGAGAAACAAAGCAGCAAAACCAGATCATTCTTCCTATGCCATAAAAAGGTACCAAAAGGGACCAAAAAAAAGCACTTTTGAAATATTAAGTCTACAAATTATCATTTTCTCTCTTTTTGACAGTAAATGGCTCCTACAGATTTCCACATTTTATAAGCTCATAAAATGTGGAATAAAAATCAACTCTCTAATAAATCTCCCAGGTACCTTCCCATCACCATGGGGGAAGGGATTAAAAAAGGCCCCCCAAGCCTCTTGCTTTTTACCAAGATTCCCAGTGATGACACCCAATGGCACCACATTCCCAGCAAACTCCAGTGTCCCTGGCTGGGACTGAGGAGGAAAAGCTGGGCACTCAGCTTTGCTGAGGAAGGACAGTGACAAATCTGCAGTGGGATTGGGGCTTTGCACACCCCTTACCTAATTATCAGGACTCATTTTGGGTCTGATTGGCCAATTAACTCCACCTGCACCTCCTAAGGTCTGGAACACACCCATTAGCCAAGATGATCCAATGGTCCCTCCTGGCTTTGTAGCTCTCCCAATGAGCAGGAGGCCTCCAGTGGCTTGGAAGAACTTTCTTTTACCCCTTACAGGATTAAGTCATAAGAAATTATTTTGCTTACCCTCCTGCATTTCTATTTAAACACTTTCCTCACCTGCTCTCCTCAAACAACTGCCCTGTAGTAAATTCAAGCCATGTTGGACTCTAGAAGAGGCTGCATTCCAGAGCAGGGCAAAAGACTCAATTTTTTTTTATAAGGAATTCTGCAAAGAGTGCTTCAGTCTGAAAAGCACATGACAAATACATTGCTTTCAAAGATTTAATTGAAACATCTCTTGAAGGGCAATACCTGATTCACTGTCACCTTCATTCCACATAACACCTCCAAGATCACAGTTCAGAAACCTGTTTTAAAAACTTGTTGCTCTTCAAGTGAATGCATTTGATGAAACTTTACAACACACATACAGCTGCTTCCAGTGCATCAGCTTGGTTATGTGTCTCCTAGAACTGCTCAGCAAAACTACACAAACAATGGCTTAGCCTTTGGGAAGTGGTTGTCATAAACAAAAGAAAGAGAAATTAAACAGTCTGAGGTCAGACAGTCCTTTCACCAGGGCACAGGATCCAAACCTGTCCATAAAAACCTCTGGGTCTCTAAAGAGCCAAAAGTATCTCCTGAACAGTGTTTTAATTGATTTTAAATAAAGTGAGAAGCTTCCACTGAAAGCTAAGAATTATGAGAGTGTAACCAAGGTTTACATTACAGCAAGGTTTACATTTTCAGTCTATAGCTCTACATGATATAAAAAAACATGAAGAACTTCGTACTGTCCCATCATTAAGAACATCATCAATGCAAAAATACAGATTTTTACTACCTACCTGAGGAGCACAGCCTTCCAGAACAGTCTGGGGGGGTTTGAAAGTGATCTCAAGGCAACCCCTTCTTTTCCCAGACCCTGGGGAAGGTAATGACTCTATTGGCAACACCTGCAACCTTCAGTGAGCAACTGTGGGGGAAGAAAAGGGCAATGAGAGACCCACAGCTGGACTGGATTTCTGTTGCTCTAAGAGTAAATCCATTGCCTCAGCAAACCATTTCTGAAAGGTAAATGCATTTATGATTTCAAATAATGACAAATCTGCATGGGATCTCCAAGAAGAAAGCTGGGTTTGTTTGGTTTTGGTTTTATTAAGTAGTCTCCAAGAAGAGTGACCAGAACATTGCTGTGCTGGAAGCTAAGGGTCAGGCTGTCCTAACTACAAACATTTGTGCATATTCAGCAGTGACTCATGAAATTAAGAAGCCAGAGCTGGTGACCTGCAGGAATTCAGTAAAAGCTGAAAGAGAACTGAACGTTTGTGTGGATAATTAGAACATCCATATTTAGTAGGGGTCAAAGAAATAGAATATGAAAGGAGAACCAGAAAGCCCTTGGGATCTGAAGTCAGAATACACACAAGAAACTTTCCCCAGTGTTGCTTATTATGTTTTCATCTTCTCTGCAGCCTTTTGCACCTTTGTCTAGGACTCCTGGTACTACAGAATGCTGGATACTCAGTGTAGCAGCAACAAAAAATGAGATGGCACCCTGCATTCCCATGTAACAAGAGAGTTCAAAAACATTCAGTGTGAAATGAGAACTGAGGTACTCACCTGTACATACTGGCTGCCAAGAAATTACTTTCTGTGGGGCAGCTCTGTTCAGTGTAAGGGAAGTATCAGTAAAGGATGTGATAATCCAGATACCTCCCCAGTCCTCCTGATTCTGAAAATGCATTTTCAGAAGTCCAGAGTTATGCACTCCTCAATAATTTTGAGGGCCAAACTTTCTTAGAAATCCAGAATTAGTGTATTAGTAAGGATAAAGATAACTAAATATACACTCTTCAGAGCATAATCACAGACAGTTGGTTTATCTGATAAAACAACCTTTCTGGTCCATTACAGTTTTGTGGTTCAAAGGTTTTCTTGCCTGGTTTTCTGAGGTACCTAGTTCTGATCTCTCAGAGGTAACTTTGATAGCAATGAGACCCAGAGCTCTCTCCCAGCATGGCAACTCCTATGCTCCACATAATGTCCCAGTGTCACATACCACAGCTCTGAGTGTTCAGTCCTTCAGATTGCACCTAAATATTGTCTTGACCAACTGCATTAAAAAGTATTCCCTCAACAGGTCAAATGTATTAAAGAGAAATGGCACTGAAAATTGCTACTTGCATAACTTTACATTGCTTCTGCAAAATTTCTTTTGTGATTTGACATGGAGACAGAATCTTTCCTCACTTCCTCATCTGAACTGCTGAATAGTGCCATTGTGAGGTTTGTTCCAAGCACTCCCAAGCTCCATCATTGTCATAACACACCATTCTTGCATAACCACGTTCATCCAAAGAAGACTTCACCTCACTAGTGAAGTAACTTATTCTTCTAGGTAAAACAAGGACATCTAGAATAAAGCTCTATGAAAATGGATTAAAAAAAAAAAATAATAAAATAAAGCAAACCACTTTTCTTCTTGATTTTTTTTGGTTGTATTTGATTTGTCTGATTCATCTGAAGTGTGCAGCTGGCTGGCAACTTGGTCAAGATAATTTTTCCGCAGTGCATAATGAGGATTTCTACAACTCAAACAGTCCTGTGACTTTCTGGGAACTCTGATATATTAGATTTAAAGCCTTGGAAAAAGAAAATGAGGTTCAGACACAATCTCAACAGCAAAATAACAATGTCTAAGTTTATGTCGGCTATTCTGAGCCCTCAAAATAAACACAGGCCTAATAATCTCATTAGCAACAAATCCCACCAAGTGGCCACTCTGGTGATGACTTCACTGATAAACAATTCCAAGTATTTATAGCCTACTTGGACTGTAAATTGGAAATATTAGATGAAAAAGAAAAAGAAAAGGGTTCAAATGACAGTAGTGTAAGTTTAAGCTCTCCCACAGTAATCCTGTTTCTCTGCTATTTTTATAATCACTAAAGTATTCTATTTCATCTTCCCTAAGGTGAATGCCACAAAGGCATCTGGAATAAAGTGAATTTGCCTGCTTTAGGAGTATTTTATAATTTTATTTTAACAGATGAGTAATTGCAAATCTCTTCTGCACAGCAATTCTCTCCACCCTTTCTTCTCCCTTCTGTCTGTAGCCCTATACATGGTCTCACACATACAAATTTAAACACTGAGAAAAAGAGCTGAAAACCTAAAGAGCACAGAAATGAAGTGGGCTATATAAAAATAGTCCTAATTACAAAGGCAAACAGCAACATTCCCACAAGGGCAACATCCACTCAGAATGTGCATTTATGTTAACTCTCTTTAATAGATATTTCCTCCCATTTGCTTTCATTTTAGAAATGGAATTTGAATTTGTGCTCTGTGTTTGCTCATGGAATAAAAATTTGTCAAAATTGTCACTCACTCCTGTTGGTTTTCTAGAAAATAAACATTATTATTGAAATGAAAGCTGACCTGTAACCAATGGTTTCTTATTACCACATACACAACTCCAAAGCTAATAGATCATTACAGAAACAAATGCAGACAGATTCATAATATAAACAGTTAAACCAGATTTGTTGCAGTGAAAAGGCAATGAAAGCAACTCAGGGATGTGAAGCTGTATTCCAAAATTTGCCACTGGACTAAAAGTATTTACTTGACAGGGCTCTGTTAGGGTTTAAGTGATTTTGACAAGCTGCAGTCTCACCAGTGAGAGGTAAATGTTCAGGGGGTTGCATGTTCAGAGGGAATATCTCCTTTTTTTCCCTCATATGCAAGTTCTGCTTCTTCCTGCACTCCCAGCAATCACTCCATGTCAGCCAGGCATACCCATACCTAAAAGTGATTAGGTGCTGCTTTAAAAACAATCACATTAACACTTATGTTTAGGGCATTAAGTAGACAAACATGGATGAGCATTAAGCAAAGAAGCATTTAGTAAAAGGAGGAGCAAATGCTCTGCACCTAAGATAACGTTTTGGTAACATTTAGGACTGGCAAACAAGTTTCCTGCTTTCCTGAACTCCCCCTACCTTTCCCACCCGCACAGTGGGGAGGGAATCAGCAATTTTTTTTGTCTTGCTCACCTCTCCAAAGCCCCACATCACCTCCCAGAAGTTCTCCAGAGCTGCCTGCAGGTGTGACGCAGCTGCCTGCGCTCCGAAGGATTCCTGAGTAATGGTGATCGGTCAGAGACACCTAATGGTGAAACTCGTGAAGTGAAAGTATTTCTGTAAACCTGGCAGCTCTCTCGCTTGAGAACAAGAGGAGAGCTTCAGAGTATGGATTGTAGGCACACGACTTGCTTGGTTATTTTGCAGGGTCCTGCAAACTGGTACAGGCAGTTTATGGGAGCATCACATGAGCAAAAAAAAACCCCAAGCCAAAATAAAAAGCACAGGAACATTGTTTATAGTAGAATGCCAGGTGCTTTGCTCAGCCTAAGCAAACCCACAGGAGTGTCCTGGATTCACCAGCATGACTTCTGTCTAAATGCTGGGCCAAGATTTGCATGTTTAATTTAACTCACTCGTTTGGCACCTCCACATGCAGTCTCCCCAACAACTGGCACTCCAGCACCCTTTCAAAGTGGTGTTTCTGTCCCACTGCTCAGCCAAGTGATTCAAAGGTGATAATTTTATCTCTCTTCATGAGTCACTGTGATCCAGGCTTGAGATCAGTGTCTGGCAAATCAGAAGCAAGAGCTGACAGTCAATAGCCCTTCCTGATAGACAGAAATGTTCTTAACAAACAAAGAAAAAAAGATGAGTAATTGGTGAAAGACAAGAAGCCCAACAGGTTGCTCCATCCTACTTCCCTGATAGATAGCACTGATCTATCAAGATGCCTATTTCTTAAATGGAAAATAAAAATAAAATCTAAAAAAGAAAGAAAGAATTGGCTGAGAAGAGTTCAGGGCTTCTTAATTTCAGTTTCTCAACTATGGTGTACAGAGTTTTGAAGTCCAAGTCTTGACAAATCCTGTTGATTGAGTTCTAGGCATAAAGAAGTCTCTGCATTTACTTCATAAAAGTGTTAATCAGTAAAAAGAAATGTAAATAAAGTGGTCCAGAGAACATGGCTAATAATCAGTGCCTCTCTTTCTAGAACAGCTGCTAGAATTCTGGTATTTTCTCCAGTCATCATCATCTAGCTTGGATAAAACCTGCAGCAGTAGCATGTATGATATCTTTTTGTATTTTTTGTCCTTGTAAGATGCTACAAGATTTTCAAGTCTGTCCAACCATACAACAGGTTGGGTTGTTCTACTGGAACATTGGGGCTAATCTCTGTGAAACTCCACAGGAAATTTTTCCACAAATATTTTTTAAAGATTCCTCAAAGATGACTTAAAATAGACTTGGAGCAAAGCAGAGAAACTGAAGTTGCCTGAGGTAAGTATGGGCCATCTGGAATGTTGGGCTCTGCTGGGCCCCAGAGGCTGGAAATGAACTTCCTCCCTCCAGAGAGGACAATGTGTATTGTGGCCTCATCCATTCCTGACTTGGAGTGTTAAAGCTATCTGCTGGGGTGACCCTTCACAGGAGCTGCATAAATGTCTTTTACTCTCTAGGAGAAGCAGCCTAAAATGTGTTAATCCACTTCTGCAAACAATCAGGTTTTCCCATTCCTTTCTGGAACAGTTCAACACATGAAGCCACACTGAATACCTGAAAGCTGCTGCCATCTGATTTCCTCTGCTTTAGCTTTGAAGGCTGCAGTTTTTAGCCTGTGTTCCTTCAGACATTCCTGCCTGCTGACTGAGCTCAGTCTTTGCTCTGGTGTGGAGCTGAACACTGTAATTTCCATCCAAACCTCCAGCTGCACACACCTGCAGCACCCAGATGGCAGGTGCTATTTTAGTATTGAGTGCTTTGCTTCTACTGACACAGCAAGAGCCCAGATTTGATGCTCTTCAAAGATAAGGTTTATACAAAGCCATTAGAAAAAGAGTCTTAAAGCTGTGGGAGAACATGGGCCTAGTGATAAGGGCATGTATCTAAAGTCCTGGGGAATGGACAGGTGTTATCTCAGCCCTCATTGCCCCCCTCCTCATTAGATTTCAAAAAGCCCTTGATCTGTCTAGGTAAAAATATTCCTGGCTTTGTCATTTAGGCTTTCTTGAGCATGAACGAGAGAATGCTTGTCAAGTTTATCCCTAATCTACTCAGAAAAGCTGCCATGAGCATCTTAGATTCAACTTTTATATTAGCATGATGTGGTGTTACATCTGAGTTAAATTTTTAGCTGAAAAAAAAACACCCAACCCAGCTGAGTTCATTATACTATCTAGGCTGCTAAATAAATCACTGGTTAGCCTTTTATTTCCAAGTGTGCAATTATATTACACATCAGCTGTCCCAAAGAGAGGAGTCAAAGGGTTTAAGCACACACAACAGGAGCAGAGGATGTGTGGCACCAGTGCTGGGATGCTGATTCTCTTCTGACAGTTTCATGTCAAGGGATCTCCACATGGTGATGATGAACAGACCAAAAGACAACAGTGTTTCTGCAGCCCTTAAGTGTCAGGTGCTAAACTTGGGACTGCACTGGTAAATACAGCTTTAAATGCTCACTGTTTGATTATTTGTCTGCCTGTCAGTACTTGCTTATTTATTTTTTTATTTATTTAATAATCTGGATCATTTTTGGAAGTTGCCCTACTGGGAAAATGCTGCCTTCTAGCCATGTTGCATCTCCTTCCCTAATGGGGACATCATGTTTGTCATTGCTCCATGTTGTCCCCTCCCAGGATTTGATATAATCTCACTCCAAAGAGTTAAGATAAACAGTATTTTTTGTGAACTTTGCTACATAATATCTGAAAAGAGTGCTTCTGATCTCTTTTGGTAAAGAGCAGGAATCCATTTATAAAAGCAGGTAAACCATTCCACAAAGGACTTTTTTATACCTTGGTAGTCCATGGAAAAATTCCAGCCTGGCTGTGAGAATTCAATTTATATTCATTGGCTAGCAAAAACTGGAAAAAATAAGATTACCCACTGGATCTTTCAGTACTGAGTTAAAACACTTTGAAGGCTTTGGTTTTGTTGTTTAGTTCTTTTTTCTTTACAATTTATAAGTGGTATTAGGACAATTACATTCTTTTAGCAGAGCATGGGTGAAAATAAGAAGAAATAACTTCTTTCATCAGAACACCTCAGTCTGTATCAATGCCCTTTGGTGAAAAGAGAGGATGATTGTCTGTGCTTAAACTCTGTGACTGAACAAATGACCTTCAGGAGAGCTTTGAAATGTTGAAGATTTTCTTTCTGAAATTGGCTTCCTGTCTTTTAACAATTAATGAAATCAAGAAGAGAAGCCTGAAATTTTGTTGCTTGAGCAGGAAGGTCACATCTCAGTGTGGGAACTGAGCTGTATTTTGGGGATCTATGGATTACAGTTAAGTGACAAGATGCCATACCTCTTCCAGGTGAATATTCCAGCCCTAGAATTGGGCAGGCATTGCTGTTTTCTCTTGACAGTGATTAATGCTGTCTTTGTGCTTTGGAACCACTGCTGTGTCTTAACTTCTTCATTTAAATGCAAATGCTGCTGTTAAAAAAGCAGTTCCAGTAGTGTGCAATAAGTTTAGCAGTAGTTCCAGTTGCCCCCATTGTGATGCTTGTTAATCAAGACAACTTCTGTACAAAGGTGACCAAGTAGGCAGCTACTTCATTCTCTGGTGAAATCAAAATAGGTCACTCCTGTAATTCCTGAATGTTTCCAGGCACTGAGTTCAACAGGGTCTTTGTCAATGATATAATTCATCCAATTTTGCAGCTCTCCTGTTTCAAGATAAATGTGTTCCTGAGAAAAGCTGCTTTACCTCAAGGTTTTTTACTATTATTCCCCTTAATGATCTGAATTACTTCCCTGGTTAAAAAGATGTACATTTTAAGTGACCTGGCAGATTTAACATCCTCCCAGTTCTTTCTTTAGATCATTTTAACTTCAGATTAAGCAAGGTGCAAAAGCAGTTATTATCTACTGGGTACAGGTACTGTTCTGCTCTCAGCTATGTGCACAAAGAATGGTCTTATGCTTGGTTTTGTTCCCTCTGTATTACTGCCCAAAGCAGGTGTGGTACTTAAAATCCTGGAGAGAAAGAGGCCTGATTGATGAGGGGTAAAATTTCTCTGAGGCTGAAGAATGTGACTAGAAGAGAATAAAGTCTAATATTAACAGTGTAATTTTAAAAGGTAATTTTGATTTGCCAATGCCAGCTCATGGCATAAGAAGTGAGTACATGGATGTTTGTGCTTGCTTGGCCAGTACAATCACATGGAGCATCCTCTGTGCAGAGGCACATCACAGGCCAGATGTGCCAGAGGAATCCTTAGGGATCCTTAAGGTCCCTTCCAACCTGACTATGATTCCATGATTCTATGATTCTATGATTCTGTGATTCCATGATTCCATGATTCTATGATTCTATGATCATTGCTTGCATTATTTTTAGCTACCGAGTGGCTCTGTTGCCTTTTTGCTTACTATTCCAGACTCAGTAAGAATGAATTGTTTCTGGATAACACATTGGAATTCCTTTCACATTAGCTATTTATATGTTCATGAAATATTTATTCCAAGTGATCAGGAGAAGTTATTTTCTTATCCCTGCAAACACCACAACTACTGAGTTTAAATCTTTGAGAAACAAGCTGTTGCTGTCAGTGAATTGTTCCCTAGCTGCTGGTACTCAAGGCTTTCCAGAGGCAACCTAATTTTGGAATGCTCCCAGACTCTGTAAGCTTCTGAAATGAACCTCCTTCTAAAATAGAGTTTGTTTTCCATGGGTTAGCCTGAGACTCTGACGTGGTAGAGGTTTAAGCAATGCACTGAGTCATGCTGGGCTATGAAAAGATCTTTGGGGTGCTCTGCTTGTGCCTCATGTTCCTAAGCTGATAAGCAAGGACCATTGTTTATCTCTGAATTGTGCTCTATGAGCTTTGGATTCAAGGCTCATAAAGAGAGATGGGAGGACAAAGCCCATCTTCTCAAGTGCAGACACCCAGAAAGGATCTAGGAGATACTAAAGCAGAGGACATGAGGGTAATTTCTACCAAAACAAAGATCTAAATCACTCTACTCTGTCCCCACTGATTACTCCAGTACAAGATTTATTTTGAAACATAGAATAAAGGGATGTCCCATGAAAATAAGAGGCTTTACAAATAATACTGACTTAGGGAACATGACAGAACTGCTTGTGCTTTATTCACAAATGCCTTTTGAGGTTAGGAGATGTTTTTGCTGTTTTGGGCCGTAAAGGAACTCTGTGACTATAACTGTGATTACCTCACTCCAACTCCAATCTCCTAAAAGGGATGACTCTCCCTTAAGTAAAGGAAAATGTGTTTTAAACATTTATCCATGAAGTGAACTGCATCAGTTTAAATGTAAAGCATCTGGTAACTCGTTAGAATCTTGTTTATTTACAACACAACTTTAATACCTAAATCCTGTGTCTTTGACCACGATGTAGAACATAAAACCCAAACTGATTTTAAAGGAGACTCTTTGACATCATTCTTGTGCTTGTAGTCTTTCAGTTTCCTACAGTGCCAGCAGAGTACCACGTTGTAATAATTAAATTACAAGAAATCACTACTTCTTTTGAAAATTCTAAGCCAGCTTTTGTCTTCCCCTTTAAAATGATAGCAGAGAATCTGTTCACCTTGATGGTGAAACTTTTGGAAGTAAGAAACCATTTTAAAAATGTATGAATTTGACAGTCTCTAAGACCAAATTCACATTTACTGTCACACCAGTTCAATGGATACAATAAAGCCATCACAGTGTGTCTGCACAGATGTGTGTGTACCTACCCCTTTGGACATGTCCTTCTCTCTTCAGCTCTAACAATTCAACCTTTCCCCACCCATTTTCCCTGCTCCCACAAACTAGGAGGGAGAAAAATGAGAGGACAGAGAGACAAAGTTCTAAGGAGTAAGCAGGCTCAGTGTCTCACACTTCCCTTGCAGAACCAGACTGGGAATAGCTGAAGCTTCACTTCTTTCCTGTCACTCATCAACTGCAAGTGAAAGGTCATCTGGGGTCAAGACTGCTGAGATATTTCCAAAGGGTGCCTGAAGACCCCTCAGGATTAGTAGGGTTTGTCCTTGCATCATCTAAGCACCGAAGGCATAACAGGGAAATGGAAAGTTATTTAAAGGTTTTCTCTTGCAAAAAGTGAAGGAATTTCTTCCTTTGTGGCACCCAGCTGGCTCACCTGCAGGGCAGCCCCAGAGGTGGGAGGTGCTCTGGAGGAGCTGCTTCTCCAGCTGAGCTGCCAAGAAGGGAACTGCTCCCCCCCGCACTGGGCTGCTGCTGCCTTTGGCTAACAGCAACCTCCAGAAACCTGGGGAGGCCCAAATTAAACACAGTTCAGATAAACCTGAGAGATTCTACAGTCTTTTCCTTGGTTCATTCAGCATCACTAGTGCAGCAGGCCAGCTCTTGAAGAGTATATTTAGTTCATGTTGAAGTCATTTGGTCACACATGTAGATCCATTTTACCTACATAGTATGTTCAAGAGTCAGCTAAGCTTTGCCTCCACACTCCCCAGTCTGTGTTTATGAACAGTTCTCTTGGTTCAGCTTCATTCCTCATTCAGCTCTAGAGGACTGATTGAAGATTTCAAGCTGAAGAGTGAAACAGGGGTTAAAAAACTGCCTGCAGCCCCTCCTTTCTTCCTCCCTCATGCAGGAGTCCTGTCTTCAGCAGCTGTTTGGCACTGGTTTCACTGGAGCAGTGAATTCTGAGGAACTAAGTTATAAGCTTGGATGGCTGCTCAGCCTGTGTACCCTGAGTGAGAGGTTTTGAGGCTGGGTCTTCACATCCCAGGAATACAGCTGCCAGGACCTCTGTCCTACCAAAGGCTGACTTAAAGTCCTTTAACCTCAGTGCTTGGTTTCCTACTTCAACACAGAAAAAGGGACACAAGTGCTGCTCCAACAAACAGCATTTTCTCCCAACCTGGCTCATAAGGTCCCTGCCTTGCTGCAGTGCTCACTGTGGGTCACCACTCATTTTCTAGATTCTTTGACCCAGAGTTCTCCTGGCTTCTCTCTCCAGCAGAGCAACGTGATGGCCTCTGTATTGCTCCATTAGACTCAGGCAGGAGGCAGGTATTAAAACAGAGGTCAGGCAGGGCCAATGCCTACTGAAAGGATCCACCTTTGAAAACTACCCAGGACTGTACCCTCTGTCAAAAGAAAGAAAAATAGTTATCAAATGAATGCACTAGCAACCAAGCAATACCCAGGTTCCAGGCTGTAAATTGCTCTAAAGGAAAGGTTTGGGTTTTTTTTTCCATGTGGTTAAAAAGTGAATTGCATTCTGTAGTGATTAAAAGGGAAAAATGCATAGTAAAGTCACAAGGATCCACTGTGAATATCAGTAAATGCTCAATGAAGATACTTTTACATTCCTCTGTTGAAAACAGATTTTGATGGTCAGATTTCTCAGCCATTTAGAAGTGGTATCAAGTAGAGTGTCACCTGATTTTAAATACAGGTATTCTGATTTGCTTCTCTTGATCTTGAAACTTAAATGTCAAGTGGAGGAGGAGCTGTGAGTCAAGTGGTTTTTTAACAGTTTTAGCATTTGCACACCACTGTGCACTATGCTAGTCCTGGAAAGCTTCTGTAACTTCTGTAGCCCTGCAAAGTCTGGAACAGTCACTGAGACCCAGTCCTTGTTGGAGGACTTTACCCTTGGTTCCCAAATGCCTCCATTTCCTCTCACAGGTCTTAAAATTAACTAAATATCACTACCTGAAACAAATTTTTCCATCAAGCAAGGGACAGATGAGCACTGAGTTTGAGGCTTGTGAATCTCTATCCTGGAGGTACACCTGCATCTGGAAGGTGGCACCCCAGATGCACCAAGTGAGGCTTTTGTGTGTGATCCTCTTCATTGTGGTACTGGGAAATAAATCAGGTATGAAAACTTCTAATGTCTTCTTCTGCAGCTGATGTGCCAGCAGCATGTCTCCTGCAGTCTGAAGATACCAACGTGACACCCACCCACTGAGATGTTCCTCAAGACACAGGATTCCTCCTGGGAGCCTTCCAGAAGCTTTGCTGCCACATTGGGTCAGTTCCACTGGCAGGAAGTAGCTGCAGTACAACCAGAATTTCCCCATTTGCTCTTCTTAAAGTATCTTCCTAGACTTGTAACTAAATTGCTTGTGAATGTGGAAGTGGCTGAGGGAACCTGGGTCCTCAACTTCCAATACGGCACAAGGGAGAAGAATGGGAACTCACTGGGGAAACCCCCCAAAAACCAGAGGCTGGGCCTTGTCAAACTGTGTAAAGATACAAACTGTGATTTCTTCAGGCACAGTGCCCTTGGCAGTTTCTGTTTCCTCTCCCCAGAGCCTCTCTAAGTGCTGCTATACTGCTGTGACATCTGACTTTGAAGCAGTAGAGCCATGAGTGACACAAGTCTCTACAGCCCCTGACATGGACATTGTCATTATGTAATCTGTGTGCCATCACAAGTTTATTTTTACAAGCATTTTTGTGCCCTCTGTAAGCACTTGACAATTACTGGTGACACATGCTCCACGATTTGGGGACATCAGATTGAAAAGGACATTGTTGATTCATTGAGTGCAGTACCCCCTACATAATCCTGTTAGCAAGTTAATCAAGCTTTAATTTCAGAGCAGGTACAGTGTTTGCCTCTGTTGTTCCTACTGAATACCTGTGCTGGGCTCTCATTCCTGAGTTCATCACTGTCTACCCCTGTGAGCAGATGAATCCTGAGGCAGTTCTGGGTAGGAAACAAGTCCTGTTGAGTGAGGCAGGGAAATGGTAGTGACTCCTAAGAAAACACATCCTAAATGGAAAAAAAAAAAAAAAACCAACCCTGCAGGTCTTGTTTCCTGATCCTCTTTATCTCTGTCTCCATCATTTCAGCTGAGCAGATCTCTACACTGAAGAGTCCTGGCATGTTTGCCTGCTGAGGAGATGGCACAGCCCCACACCACTGGTTCTTGCTGTTCCCTCTGCACAGCCTTGCAGACTTTCAGAGGAGATGTATGAGAGATGACTGGGGGGAATGACATCAGAACTTTGGGGGGTAATGGAGCCAAAAGGTAATAAATATCAAGCACCTACTTCACAAATTTTCTTTTTGTCCTGAAGAATCGGAATTGATAAGAACAATTTTACATGAAAAATGTAAATTTCACTTTTGTGAATGCTTTTATTATTTTGTATCCATTTGCTAAAATATTTAAAGATGTTGAAACATGAATTTTGAACTATTGCAAGCCTGAATATTGAGGGTTTTTTTTTAATCTTATGATTATTTATATCTTATTTTTTGTATCAACAGTACTGGTGTTAAGAATAACAGATGCAAAGTGGGAAGGTGTTTCACTATGCAAGAAGAAGGCATCTTGCTCTAGAGAAAAAGAAATTATTCATCAAAATAAGTGGTGGACTTTGCTCAATCATTGTTTTTTTGCTACAGGTCATGTCAACTCTGCTATCCAAAAAGAGGTAAAATTTTAAAATATGTAGCCACAGCTTTATTTGTAGGTGAATAAAATCTCCAAATAAGCTTATTTTGTACTTGAAATCAGTGTTGAGGTACAGTCTCCTTCCTTCTGCTTCCTTTTCACCTGAACTGCAAGACAGCCTGGTAGAGGTGAGCAGCAGTCTGAAGACTGTTTTCAGACTCAGAGACTGTACAAAACAGAAGATTTCTTTGTACTGAGACAAGATTTTGTTTTTCTGGAAACTGAAAATCTCAATAGCCATTTAGGAATAACTTTGCCTCTTGAGAATGAATATAGGTAAATAAAAGCCTTGGTTATCTACCCGAGTTTAGGTCAGAACTTCAAATTTCCCTAAGATAACAGGCTCCACTCAGAAAAAAAAATACCACAGTGTCGCAGCTGACCACAAGAGGTCAGAACCTCAGCAGTCGGCCTTGTTCCAAAGGGAGAGGGGTTCTATTTGGTTTGCTATTGAAAAGGCTGTGGATGCTTTCCCTTAAACAAATGACTATTTTTCCTTTTCTTTTCTTTGGAAACATAAGAATATTTCATTTCAAAGCTTTGAGTTCTGCCC